>NC_083416.1:69010428-69676507 GCF_020745735.1 Hemiscyllium ocellatum
GAGCAGTCGAGTGGGAGAGAAAGTTTTCAAGAACTATGTGATGCTCACTCTAACATCCATACCTTGCAGAGGTTGGGAGCAGTGAGGCTGCATTTTGCTGATAATATTTCTAATAGAAACATAAGAAAATAAGAAATAGGAGCTGAAGTATGTCATTTTGGTCTCCTGAGCCTCATTCTGCCAATCAATTCAATCATACCTCATCCTCTGTCCCCAATTCCATTTTTTCCCATTCCCCAGTGTAAGAAATTGAAATTCTTTCAGTATTTTAGATTTGCTGGTTTTCTGTCTATACTGAGTGTTATAGTAAACTTCTGTAAGTATAAACTCGCATATGAAAACAAACAAAAGTGGCACAGTGGCTCAGTGGTTAGAACTGCTGCCTCACAGCACCAGGGTCCCAGATTCGATTCCAGCCTTGGGTGACTGTCTGTGTGGAGTTTGCACATTCACCCTGTATCTGCGTGGGTTTCCTCCCACAGTCCAAAGATGTGCAGGTCAGGTAAATTGCTCATAGTGTTAGGTGTGTTAGTCAGAGGTGTATGGGTTTGGGTGGGTTACTCTTCAGAGGGTCTGTGTGGACTGGTTGGGCCAAAGGGTCTGTTTCCACACTGTAGGAAATCTAATCTAATCTTTATAAGGATCACTCAAGTCATAACTCACATCAAAGATCTATCAAGCACCACTCTACCCTGTTATCCATAGTGTTTTGAAAAATAACATGTTTTTGTTCTTAAAAGAAATGTAATAATAACCTTGAAATAGAGGTGGGCAGGGTGATGATGGTTATCCTACATCATGAGTAATTGCCCATGGTCATTGGTCAAGAGAGTTTAGACAGGTGCTTGTCAAAGCATAGACAACCAGTCCCCAAAATAAGGGATATCAACAGGGATAGATGGGGAGAGAGGATCCAAGGCAATAACTCGCCATCTTCTTGGGAGAAGCCGAGGGGTTCCTTTACAATAACATGAGGGAAGAACAAAGACTATTGCGACCAAGGATTGTCACCAAACGTATTGTTCAACTGTTGGTGTCTGCTGCTCATACTCATCCACTTTCCAAAATGGCTTCAGGATCAATGAAGAGTTCTCATCTGTCCTAGCTCGTATATATACTTTCCTTACCTAATTAACTAATGCATCATACCTGGACTGCTGCTTCTCAATAAGTCATCAGAAAATTGCTACAAATTATTGACTGCTCCTATTAAGTATCTGGAATCGCAATCTCCCCCGTAATCAAAACGATATCTCTGATTGTCTGACAGGTCAAAAAACTGCCTCTTCCAGCTTTGATAACACTTGATTAAGGAAATCAACACCCACCTTATGGCAGTGATTCAAAAGATTCATAACTGTTTGAGTGAAGAAGTGTCTCATCCTGGTCTTAAGTGAATAATGTGCCATTAGATTTTACCTTAGATTCCCCAGAAACCACCTTTGTTGGCTACACTGTCAAGTTCCTTCAGAACCTTTACATTTTATTGAGCACCTCACTGATAAACTCCATTGGGCCTCCAACCATTTGACTCAGCTTTTCATGATAGGTCCACCTTCTCACCTAGAAACCAATCTAGCAGAACTTCATTGTTCTGCCTCTAATATGATTCATAGAGAGTCGCTCACAACAACTGAAGTGGTGATCATGGAGGAGCTGGTGTTAAAGCATGTAAGGAGGGACAACATGAAGGCTTTGCAGAATTAATGTGCGTCATAGAGTGTCTCTATAGAGATATACAACATGGAACCAGACCCTTTGGTCCAATTCGTCCATGCCACCTGAATATCCTAACCTAATCTAGTCCCATTTACCAGCACTTGGCCCATATCCCTCTAGACTCTTCCTATTCTTATACCCATCCAGATGCATTTTAAATGCTGTAATTGTACCAGCCTCCACCAGTTCCTCTGGCAGCTCATTCCATACACGTAACCTTTTTGTAACCATGTATGTGTTATATACAATATGCATTCCTTCTGTCCAGAAAACAACCATTTATCACTGCTCTGTTTTGCAGGAATTAGGGAGTAGGTTGAAATATACAGTCTCCAGTATAGCAATTTCAGAAATATTACCTCTGCTTTGAGCTTCACCATTTAAATAAAGGCAGATCAGGAAGTAAATGGCTGCAGGGATGGTGAAGAAGTGAGGGGTTTGGATCTTTGAGACATTGGTATCACTCTTGACAAAGGAGAAAGCTGTTCTGAAGAGCTGGGCTTGACCTGAGCAGAAATCAAACTAATTTCCTGACTGAGAGAGTAAATAATGTAGTGAGGTTGGATTGGGTGGTGGGTTAGTTGGAAATGCATTCTTGTGGATAGAATAATGCATGAAAAGTGTGAGACCTAAGAAAGAATGAATAGGATGCAAGCTAGATAGTAAATATCCACGATAAATAAATATTGGGTATCCAAAGCTACAGCACCCTGGATGATTATGATCGATTAGGAAACTGGAGGACTGAGAGAAAATCCAGGGAGACATAGGGAGAACATAAAATCAGAGCCTAGGTCTCTGGTGCTGTGAGGTAGCAGTGCTAACCACTGAGCTGCCATGCCACCCTTTTGCCAGATCTTACTCTGAATTTCTAAGTGCATTGTTAAGACTTTATTACTAAAAGTTTTCAGTATTCTCCCCATGTCTGGTGAACTGACCTGTACTAGAATAGTGGTGTTATATTTGTTAACTACTTACTCATTTAAATCATTTGTAAGTCAAGGGAAGTGTGGAAAATCATAAACACAAGTAGTTTCATCTTTTAGAACCTGACAATTTGACAGACTTTAACTAAGTCTCTTTTGAATATATTTTATCTGCTGATTTATTTTTAATTCATTCACAGGATGTGGGCATTGCTGGCTGGGCCAGCTTAATTGTTCATTGCTAGCTGCCCTTCAGAAGGTGATGCAATGTGCACCACTCTGCACAGTGGTCCACTCTAGTGAAATCAGATCCATTTACAGTATAATGTGTGAGTTGTATGACCTTACTCTGGCCACTATATGTACTTCTCAAAGTTAATGGAGTACATGACATGTTTAAAATGCATAGGGCTTCTTAAGTGTCACATTTAAACAGCACAGAAAATGCAATTGGATTACAAGTGAGGTACTCAGTTAATATATCCACTATCATTTTCATTAGCAGTGTAACCTGGTTGATATCTAGGTCAGAGTAGAACTGACAACTTGAGGCACAATGAACAGGAATTTGTTCAGTTGTAGCACAATTGGTAAATTGGAGAATAATTTCATTAAAGTTACTGTATGAAATGTAATCTAATTTCTTGATTGATGGGCAAAGACATTAATCTGTTGTTAAGTACATGTTATTGTCACAGTTATTTGAGTCTCCTCTTCACGACTACATTTGTCACTTTTTTCACTGTCAAAACAGCTGCTTACTTTTCATAATTGTTTAATTAATGTTTTGGTCTGAGGCCCTGGTTTAATTGTGTGCTTGATCTGTTACACAATCACTCTTTATTAATCATTTACTACATATTGATTTTGTTTGAACTGGAAGCCCAGTGTATTTTGCACGCTATTTTGGGAGACTTTGAGTGGTGGAATTGTACAGACTCCAAACTTTGTTAAATTCAGGTCAAACAGAGAACCAACAAACAGCAACATTATAGTTAGTGAATAGTCATCCTAATGGTTTTGGTTACTGGGTAAACAATGATCAGGATGTAGAAGAGAAATTTTGGTTAAGTTATAGGCAGGATTTTATAAGTACTGCCGTGTCTGAAAAAGTCACCAGAAAACCCACTCTATCCCCACCAGTTATAGAGTCATAGAGATGTACAACATGGAAACAGACTCTACAGTCCAATTCAGCTCATCAAACCAAACTGTCAACTCTGCTATGGTTTTCACAGGTGCACTGGCCACACTGCATACTTGCAGCATTTTCCAAGTGGCACTTTATCCAGGTGATGAAGACCTTGCCCACTGGCCAGAGAGCTGGTGAGACCTCGGTGTTATCAGTTTTCAGGAATGCCTGCTGTATTAAGTGCCAATTGGGCACTTAATTGGCTCACAGCAGCTTTCCCCTGTTTCCCTTAGTCAGCACTATTGTATTCTCTGTGCTGAAATGATCCTTTAATCCCAGTCACGGGACGAGAGAATCAGCTGTCAACTTTTTAGGTATCCAAAGAAGAAAAAGCTGAACCTTGGCTTAGAGGTATCACCTCTTTGCAGAATAGTTCAGTCTCTGGATGCCAAAAAACGCATAGTGCTCTAGGCCACATAGAACGTTCGGAGCTAACATACATTGTCACCTTCAAAAAGGGGGAGAGAAAATCAGAAAAATAACATTTCTTTCAATGGGCCAAAGTTGTGGCTTTCAATTTGTAACATTACACATCACAACACCAATTGCCAGTGCTTTTGCAGTTGATACCAAGTGGCTGTTGAGGATTACAAATGTAAATAAGAAGAAGTGATAACAGAATTATCTGCTATCAGGCAGTGCAATTGAACGCCAGCTCATTGAACATTCCAAGGGCAACTAAGAAATTAACATGAGACAGACTCTGCTATCCTGGGTGATATACTAATTGAGAATCAGAGGGAAATTCACCAACGAAATTGACCAACGAAATTCACTGTAGCCAGATGGTACCCATAGGCTTTAAGGGAACTCAAGGTTTTTGTTATCTTAGCACATGCAGAGCAGCTCTCCGGATAGTATATCAGTTAGCAAGGCTGGGGGAGCATTGCTGCTGCACCTGATTGACAGTCTAATATTAATTGTGTTATCTGATCATTATTGCATGTCCTTATTTAGTGATGAAGCAACTACATTCTGGGTTCTTTGAACATTATTTTGCTGCTTATCAGTCAAGCACTGCAAACTAGAATAATCACAATTCCATTGAATAAACAGAAACCCATTTCAATTAGTCAAAACACAACCTTTGTTCTGCTGGATTAGCAGGGTCTGCTACTGTTACAAATCTCACTTCCTGCAGTTTGCAGCATCTTTTGGTGTACACTACAATAGTGTCTATGCTCCAAAAGCTTATCACGAGCTGTAAAGCATTTTGAGACATCTGGAGGTCATAAAATGCTATCTAAATGCATGTATTTAAGTCTTTCTTCATTCAGAATTGGGCTGTATTGTTCAAAGATTACCACACAAATATGGAATTTGATGGCCCCCACCATTGCTGCTTTCAGTGATAAATGCTTATCATGAATTTAATGCTCCTATTGCTGTTAGAGGTGCCACCAAAGTTTTCCCATAATGATTTTGTAAACATTAAACAATTTGTGTACTGAGGGAAGAAACACCACATAATCCGATCAGCTCTGGGCTCTGTGACTTAAGCTCTGCCATTCATTTGCACACAGACAACAAAATCACTTTGTCACTGCACATTCTTCCTTTTCTTTACTTCACTCATGGGGTGTGGACATCACAAGTAGACAGGGAGGAGGCTGGAAGAACACAGCAAGCCAGGCAGCATCAGCAAGTGGGGAAGTCGAAGTTTCGGGTGTGGGCATCACTGGAAGACCCAGCATTTATTGACCAACAGCAAATAGCCTCAATAAAATGTTGTTGAACTGCCTTCTTGAAACACTGCATTCCATTTAGGAGTTCATTCCTAAGCTATTGCTTGTGTCAGGGCCAAACTTGCCCATTCTAGATGTCACAAAACCAAGAAAAGTTGAGTATGGCATTTTCTATGGTACAGACCAAGAGCTGGTAAAGTTAAAATTTAGTATGGCCAATTCAACTAACTTTTTTTTATATTATTAGATTACTTACAGTGTGGAAACAGGCCCTTCAGCCCAACAAGTCTACACTGACCCTCTGAAGAGCAACCCCCACAGACCAATTCCCCTACATCTAACACTACAGGCAATTTAGTATGGCCAATTCACCTTACCTGCACAGCTTTGGACTGTGGGAGGAAACCCGGAGCACCCGGAGGAAACCCACACAGACACGGGGAGAACGTGCAGACACCACACAGACAGTTGCCTGAGGTGGGAATTGAACCCAGGTTTCTGGTGCTGTGAGGCAGCAGTGCTAACCACTGTGCCACCGTTGTCTAAATTATTACATGCCTGAAATGTTGACTGTGGTTTTGGTTTCCTTATCTGAGGAAGGCTGTTCTTGCTATAGAGGGAGTGTCGTAGACACGTACCAGACCGATTCCTGGTATGACAGGACTGACAACGTGACGGGAGACTGAGTCGGTTAGGATTGTATTCATTAGAAAAATAAGGAGTTATCACATAGAAATGTATAAAATTCTAACAGGTCTAGACAGGTAAATGCAGGAAGGATATCCCCAATGGTGGGGGAGTCCAGTCATAGTTGAGGGATAAGAGTTACATCATTTAGGTCTGAGACAAGGACAGGTTTCTTCACCAAAGGTGGTGAACCTGTGGAATTCACTA
The DNA here is from genome assembly GCF_020745735.1 of Hemiscyllium ocellatum. Taxonomy (NCBI): domain Eukaryota; kingdom Metazoa; phylum Chordata; class Chondrichthyes; order Orectolobiformes; family Hemiscylliidae; genus Hemiscyllium; species Hemiscyllium ocellatum. Next base: position 69,016,845 of record NC_083416.1, read on the forward strand.
CAATAGAAAGCCATCAAGGCCAATACGTTATATGATTCAAGGAGTTGGACATAGTACTTTAGGCTAAAGGGACCAAAGAGTATGGGGAAAAGGTAGCAGCAGGTATTTGAGGTGGATGATCTGCCATGATCGTAATTAATGGGGTGCAGGGTTGAAATGTAAAATGGCCTATTTCTGCTCCAATTTTCTATGTTTCTATGTCACTGCAAATCAAAATTATTACATTAACAGAAAGACAAAAAAATCACAGAATGGTTACAGCACAGTCGGAGGCCATTCATCGTTTTTTTTAAGAATCCTTAAAGTGTGGAAACAGGCCATTTGGCCCAACAAATCCACACCAACCCTCTGAAGAGTAATCCACCCAGAACCTCACCCCTACATTTCCCCTGACTAATGTGCCTAACATATGTATCCCTGAATACTATGGGCAATTTAGCATGACCAATTCAACTAACATTTACATCTTTGGACTGTGGGAGGAAATCTATGCTAACAAGGGGAGAATGTGCCCGAAACTAGAATTGAGCCCGGGTCCTTGGTACTGTGAGGCAGCAGTGCTAAACATTGAACCATCGTGCCACCCATTTTCTTGTTATGTAAGGGCATCGGGATCCTGAATCAACCTTGTGACTGAGCTGCATATCACTAAATATAAATACCACAGAGTGGGTGGAGATATAACATTCTGGAAGAAACTACACCAGACTATAAGTGGATGTGAACACATGAATAGATTAGTCCTTATCTAATGGAACTATAAATCATAGGCTGATGTATCTGTGATTAGCATGTACTGCAGTTTTTAGTATTCATGTATAATAAACAATGTTATTCTAAAGTCTGAAGAGTGCTTGACTTTGTCTTTTCATTGACAAGTCTTTCAAAAAAACGCACTCATGATATAGCATCAAAAGACACAAGAACATAGTTCTTACGTTGCAAAAAAAAACTCATCCACAATCATTCTCTATCTTCTCAGGCTAGCCCTTTCAGACAATAATCCAATTCCCTCCTGAGTGACTCAATCAAATCAATTTCCATTACACTGGTAGCCATTACAGTCCAGATGCTAACCACTCTCTGCTTTTGATTATGTTGAATCTGTGTCCTCTTGGTATTGATTCTTTCAACAATGAGAATAATTTCTCTCTATCTGTCCTGACATTCATGAATTTAAATGACATTATGAAATCTCCTCTCAGCCTTGTTTTCTCTAAAGAAAACAGTCCAACCTCTCCGATCTATCTACACAACTGATGTTCCATATTCCTTGAACCATTTCCGTGAATCATTTCTTGGTCAGTCCTTCTGCCACTTTTATATCTTTCTAAATTGTGGTGCCTGGATTTGGGTGCAATATTCCAGCTGAGATTAAACCCATTTTCTGCATAAGTTAACATAACTTACTAGATTTGTATTTTTTGGCCTTATTAATGAAGCCCATGATGCCAAATGGCCTATTACCCATTCTCCAAAGCTTTGGGACAAGGCATACAAAGCCTCCAAGGCATACAAAGGGTCAAACATTGGAGAATGGGGTTAGCATTGTTAGATGGTTGTTTTTGACCAGTATGGACTCATGGGTCTTTTTCTGTGCCATGTACCTCTCCAAGTCTATGATTATGAGTCTCAACTTGTCCTACTACTTACAATATTGTATGCACATGTACACCCAGATCCTTCTAGTCCTACAAGAAGGGATCGAAATATTTTGTTATTTAAGGGCTCCTCTTCAGATTTTCTTGGAAGCAATTTTTTGATTTTCATGGACTACGTTTTGGTTTTTGGGGTCTACTTTTTCAATTTTATGAACTCAGTATTAGGTCATGCAGTCACATAATTAATGCACTTCTTTGTATCTGTGTAGATAAATGAGGCATTTGGACTCAAACAGAAACAGTACTAGATGAATTAATCAATATTGTTAATAATCAACTCTCCAGTAAATTGAAAGCTACAGCATACAGGAAAAACATGGACTTCTTAAATACCAGACAAAACTTAGTGACAAAGAAGTTTATTCAAAATATCTGACACTCACTTCTACATACATAAATCTATCACCCTTAACACACCTCAGACAAACAGCTGACAGCTACCAATCACCTAAACAGATGAAGTTACAGCCAATGCATTTCCATCCCATATGCACAAGTTAGTAGATTTTAACTAGGAAATTACCTTTCTCTTGTATCTCAGATCTAAATCTCGGAGTTAAGTTCAATGGCTTGCACAGTCTTAAATTAAAGGTTCAACATTCATTTGCAAGGAACTCATTGCTTCAGTGCTTTAAAGTTTGCTTGCATCCCATTTAAACAATGACAGTCTAATGAGGTTAAACTATATATGTTGGGCTTAACTTTGCACCCATTTTAAACAAGACTGTAATATTCATGATTCTCCAGGGCTCCAACACTACCCAGAGACTGAGAAAGACTGGAAAATTATTGGCCAGTGCCTAAATGTTCAATCTCCCTTCCTTCCATATTCTTCATGGAGATATTTAAAAAGAGGCTGCTTACGTTTGCCCAGGCCATTTACTTATATATGGGTGGGCTCCCAAGTCTGCCACCTATCCGCTCACTTTACTGTGAGGGTGAGCTTGGGGGTGAGTGGTAGCCTAAAGGGCTGATCCATTTTACAACGCACACACCACTTCCCCCAACCTGCCAAAAGAACATCTAGCCATGGCATATAATATCTCTGCCAACATTTCTTTCTCCTACTTTTGTTTCCAGGGGCTGGTCATGACTTCCATTGGATTGGTTGATGCTTATGAGCAAAATATTACAGTGGGTTACCTACGCTTCCTGCAGTATAGCTGAACAGGAAATTGTTCGCTCTTACCACCTGCTTATTGGAAGGTTTTACAGTCTGGCAGTCAACCTGTTTAGCCACTCTATAAATGCACTTTCTAAACTGGCAAGTCTTGGTGTATTGCTCAAATCCAGTGCTTCTCACTCAGATCTAGAGACACTGTTCCTTTATGTACTGCCTTATCTCCTTGAATAGAATGGTCTGTATCAGGTGCATCAGTGGAGAATAATTCAAATAGAGTTGGGTTGTGCCCAAATTTTGATCTAATTCTGCACATGAATTCCATCCTTGAAGGAACAAAATTTCACAGCCAAACATTTTAATTTAAGTGTTTCAAAGAAAATGTATAATTTTGCACTCATGATGTGGCTAAGATGTAGGACTTAATACCAAGTGGAGTGTTTGAATAGCATAGATAGCTTTAACAAGAAGCTAGCGGAGGGAGATAGGAATAGAGGGATATGCTGACAGGATGAGAGGATGTAAGGTGACTGGAGCAGCTGGATGTTGTAACAGATTCCACTAAATAGTTTATTTCCATGATGTAGCTATTATGTAATATGCAATACTTTGTTAAAATATAAATAATTCTCCCTGCCAATTGTGAATTTGGAACTTAACAAAGAGGAAAATGTTTCTGGAGAGTCTGATGCCTGAAAATATAACTTTTGCATCATTATTTATGTAGAGATTAAAATGTCCAAAAAAGCTCTCTCTGTCAGCACCAGCTGAACATGTTTGATCTGGTAATGTCACTGCAGGCACAGCCATGCCTGGTGCAAAACAAATATTCGAATGAGCACAATACAATAGAGAGCATACCTGCATGAGTGCTGATTTTGCTTTGAGCGATGTGAGCTGGTGGATGCATATCTCTCCACACGCCCTAACAGATGAAAGGATCATTTGACAATTAAACATATGGGTAAACATTTAAATCTCTCCTGACAGCAAGCTACAGTGCCTTCATTTTGTAACCTTAAAAAATGCGAGCATAGAGCTGTACCAGCATGTCCAACTACACTGGGAATGCTGCCAGTTCTTTTTCTGCAGTGACTGTAGGACACTGAGACTCATTCAGTATGAACTGAGATCCTTATTCTGATACACTACGCTGTCCAGAAGATTGAAACAAATGCATGAAGAGCCTGAGGAACTAATTCACTGGACAGGCTTTTGAAACAATTGTCTTTTTTTTAATCTTTTCTGTGTTTGAAAAGAAAAACGGATGAAAAGGGAAAAAGATGTGAGTTGAGTTGAGAAATCACCTGAGAGCAAATGGGATAAAGATGACATCAAAGACTTGAGACTCACAAAAGCCAATGACTGACATTGGCCATTATTTTGTGATTAAGAAGTGATTTACTTTTTTGTAAACAGGTGCTGCCATCTGAAACCATATGAAGTGACATAAAAGGTAAGGCAAGGTGCTCAGTGTATCTATTATGTAATAGAACATTACAATATTTCTTAACAATCAGAAATAAAATTCATTAGTTTGTTAAGAATATAGGAAAGAGTGAAAAGAAAAGCCTGGCTATGTTATGAAATGTGCTGGTAAACTTATTTCTAATTCATTGAGATGATCAAGCAAAACCATGGCTATTCATGATGCTTCATGTTGCACACACATCTTTATGCCTAAATGTCCCATGAAGAATAGAACCGTAACATTGTCATTAAACACTAAAAATAAGAAAGATTTGCACTCATGTAGAACTTTTCATGGGCACCAGCTGTTTCACGGGTATTTTATGCCAAGTAAGTGCTTTTTGAATGGTAATCACTGCTATGATATAGAAAACATGCAACCAATATGTGCACATCACTAGTGTGATAATGACCAGATAATCATTTTTTAATGCTAATTGAGCTATGATAAAGGTATGTTTGCAACTTGCGATTTTCAGTTGGAACAAGAACTATCCTCTGGGTACACAAATGCGCATAATGCCATCGACCTTTTCTCTGCAAAGGTGGCATTTCGTTATTTCCTACTTTAGGGAATGAATTTTTCTAGTCAGTATACACCAGGTTCGTCCTGAAATAGTTGCTTGCTAGTTTAGAACTTCAGTATTGCAGAATAGAGATATTCTGTTGAAACTGTGCATTTCCTGCTCAGCAGGACAAATGCAAGAGTATCAACTTTCAAAGGGAACAACAATTTATATGGACGAGAAATAGAATGCTGAGTAATTGTTAATCCAGGAAATTCAAGAAATAGGGGCCTGGCTGCAGAAGCAATAAACAATAATCATATAATGGTGGAAATTACGACCTTGAGATCTCAAGTGTTGATGGGGTTACAGAGGTAAGATTACAGAGTTAAGCAAGACAAGGATATATAGGGACTTGAACAGGAGAATGCAAATGTTAAATTCAAACCCTTTGCCAACCAGTACCCACTCAAGGCTGTGAGAACTGGGTTGTCAGGTGAACAGGATTGGTGTAAGTTAAGATACAATTAGGAGAGGTTTGGATAAACTAATGTCTACTCAGAGAAAGTGAGGACTGCAGATGCTGGAGATCAGAGCTTAAAAATGTGTTGCTGGAAAAGCGCAGCATCAAGGGAACAGGAGAATCGACGTTTCGGGCATAAGCCCTTCTTCAGTAATGTTTACTAAGGTCAACATCAAAGCTTCCAATTAAATGGGATTCCAGTTTTCACCTTTGCCAAAGACAAGCTTGTATACAACTAAACAACATGAGTAACTTGTACTCTTTCACCTTGCTTTCTGTAGAAAGAAATGTACAGGTTATCTGTCACATTTTATAAACTGGCAGAGAACAAAGTGAAAGGTTGGACCATAAATACTGGAAAGTAAAATCTCATTAACAATTTTTTAAACATTATGTTACAAGGCTATGGAAATTATATAATGGGTAATTAACATTATACAAACATAAAATTTGTTTTCCAGGATCAGGGAGGCTACCCATTAATAATTATGATTCTGTACGTTGTTAAGAGCCAGTAACACCTAATTAAGATCTTTAGCTTTGTCAGGATATTTAACAGTGATGTTCTCGAATTGAAGGGAAAATTTAATCAATTCAATGATTACTAAAGGTTTGGATCTGTGGGGATTTCCAACAATGCACCTATAGCAGGTCATAATATCAGTGCAGCAACCTTTGCTTAATCATTCATAGGCTGAGGACTTCACTGGCAAGGGAAACATGCATTGCCCATCCCTAACTGCCCAGAGGGTAGTTAAGAGTCAATTACATTGCTGTGGGACTGGAGCCACATGTAAGCTAGACCAGGTATGGATGGCAGCTCTTTTTCCTAAAAAACTTTAGTGAACCAGATAAATATTTCCTGACAATCATTTCATGGCCATCAGTCGATTCATATTTCCAGATTTTTTAATTAAATTCAATCTCTACCCTGGCAGAATTTGAACCCAGGAGCGCAGAACATTACCTAGGTCCCTGGATTAACAGTCCTCCAATAATACTGCTAACCTGTTCATAGAATCCCTACAGTGTGGAAGCAGGCCATTCAGTCCATAACACCCACATTGACCCTCCAAAGCACATCCCAACCAGACCCAGCCCCCTACTCCATCCCTGTAACTCTGTACAGAGGAACCTCAATTATCTTAATATCAATTATCTGAATTTCGGATTATCTGAAGAAGATCTTATGGTTCCGGAGAAAAGTTATATCAAAGAGGTAAGTGAATTTGGAATACTTGTTCTGAAGAACATGTGAAAATACTGGTAAAAACAAAGAAACGCAAGCACCTCAAGCAACAAGGACTGGATTCTTTCTTTACATCAGGGTTAGTTACAGAGCCCTTTGCAAAAGTAAGTGCTTTATTCCTGTCACTTTGCTGGGCTGTTCATGAAAAAAATGGCAGAGAAAGTAAACGCATGCGTGATATCGCGACCCTGAGTTCATGGAAATTGACAAATACTCTTGTGATTGTAGAAACTGTTCAGGACCTTGTTTAATGCTGTGATGGTAAGGGTTTAGTCCTTCTCAATTTAACCTGCAATTTGCAGAATGCAAAGATTAGTTTGTTTAAATAGCAGACTCATCAAAATTATTGATTAAAACAAATGTTAGATCTGTATGGCTTCCCTTGTTTAAGGTCAAATCAATTATCCAAACAAGATAATGCTCACCAATCTTGTTCAGGTAATCAAGTTTCCTCTGCATTTCCTATGGCTGACCCACCTAGCCTGCACATCCCCGGACAATATAGACAATTTAACCTGACTATGCATGGCCAATCCACCTCATCAGACTGTGGGAGGAAACCAGAGCACCTGGAGGAAACCCATACAGACACAGGGAGAATGTACAAACTCCACACAGACAGTTGCCTGAGGCTGGAATTAAACCCAGGTCCCTAGAATTATGCGACAATAGTGCTAAACACTGAGCCGCTGTGCTGTCCTGGCCTGGATTTGCATGTTTAACTGGTCATGGCTAGATGCCTGCATGTGGCTTGAGGTTTATTCAGTTAAGACAGTAAGATTGACAATTTCAACTTTATTGCAACTGGAAAATTCCAGTAATGGTATGATATGTTCTTGGACATTACAACGCTGCTATATATTAATCAGCTTGTATTTATATTATGATTTTAAGCCAGTGAAAACAACCCAAGGCATTCACAGGAACATCAAATAAAATCTGATACCAAGCCAAATAAATGTAGATGGTTGGACAATACCTGGTCACAGAGGTAGCCTTCAAGGAGTGCCTTAAAAGACAATTGCAGAAGCAGACAGATTTAAGAAGAGAATTCCAAAGCTTAAGGCCTGTGCAGCTGAAAGTGACAGCAATGTGATTAAAATCAGGAAAATACAATGGACTCGAATTTGAGGACAGCAGAGGTCACATAGGTTTGTAGGGCTGGAGGAGATAAGAAATGAAGGGACCGAAAAACAAAGATTACAATTAGAAACAATCCAGAGTAAGTCGAATAGGTTGGTCCTGGTTATAGAGGGAAAGATTGAGTAGGTTGGACCTGTGCCAGAAGTTGACTAAGCATGTAAATTCAGCAGCTGTCTGGAACAGCACTGTGGACTGTGCTGAGCCCAAAGAGGAACCATGGAATGTTGCAACCAAAGAGTAAACTGAGATGTGGAAATTCAGATAATAACACTTCAAAGGAGGAGATGCCATTCCAAAACATGAGACTGTGACCTCCTTTAGCTATAGAAATAATGAAGAGCTGATTACACACTCTCAGCAGAAAGCTATCTCCTGTGGATTGTGTCCAGACTTTGGACTTGATATGAGTTAAAAGACAGGCAGTCTTGGGCAAAAGACATGCTTGTGTTCTACCTTTCACAAATTCACAAGAAAGAGGGTTAAAAGCCAAATAAAACTTCTGATTTCTGTGTGCTAGATGCTTGAATGCTTGTGTTATTATGTTAGCTTGGATTCAACATTCACTGAGCTAAAGTGTGTTGAGAAGGGTCACAAATGGAAACTTCCACTAAACACATCTTTGTGTGCAGGTGAAAGGAAATAAGGAGCTGAATCTCACCTTTTGGTTTGTTTATGTGTCAATTGCTTCATAGTTTTTGGAGGCCGTTTCACCAGAAGGCCTGGCAAGATCTTTCTCTATATCGTACTAAATTTGCCTCATTAACGACTCCATCCCTGTGGTGATACTGTTATCTGATTCTTATCTCCAACCTTAGCATGGGCCATTACAGAACAACTTGCTATCCAGAAGATATCCAGTGAAAGATCAGATTCCCTGGCATCCTTGCAGTCTTTAAAAAGTCACAGTGCAAGTGGATGAGTATTGACATTGCATAGCTGCCCTGCTCAGTGTCTTACAATTGTGACCTCCACAATCACCTGATGAAAAAGCGGCGCTCCGAAAGCTAGTGCCTCCTGTTGGACTATAACCTGGTGTTGTGTGATTTTTAACCTTGTACACCCCAGTCCAACATCAGTATCTCCAAATCATGACTGCTAGGGATGGACATTCAAGCAGAAGATGTCAGAGAAGGGAAACATAATGCCAGGTTTCTTGAACAATGAATTAGAGTTTCTGGTGTAGGGGGTGATGCAGATGAGAAATGATCTTTCCTCAAAGGATAGACAGAGGAGACCACAACACCAGACCCTGGCAAGATCACTACCAGTAAAAAGTGAGGTCTGCAGATGCTGGAGATCAGAGCTGAAAATGTGTTGCTGGTTAAAGCACAGCAGGTCAGGCAGCATCCAAGGAACAGGAAATTCGACGTTTCGGGCCAGAGCCCTTCATCAGGAAGGGCTCTGGCCCGAAACGTCGAATTTCCTGTTCCTTGGATGCTGCCTGATCTGCTGTGCTTTAACCAGCAACACAAGATCACCACCAGTCATTGCAGCCATGATGGTCTGGAAGAGCATTTAGCAATGCCACAAGAAAATCAATGACCTTCTTTGCTTTGGCAAGGTAAGTGTCACACTCTGCTCACCTCTACCTCACATTCACTCTATCTCTGTTACTGCATCCACATCCCACCAAGGCTTATGACCTGGCACTCTCATGATTGCCTTACACATCTTTCCACAATAGCTCTTCATTCCCAACCCCACTGCCACCAACCCCCCCCCCCCCCAAAACTCGCTCCACTCCATGAACCCTGCATAACTTCTGAGCTATTCAACAGAGACACCTCACCAACTATCCGCCACCTGTACCAGCTCTAACATCTGTGCCACCCACTATCCCCTCACTCAATCCCTCCCTTTCCCTCATTCCAGGGGAAGACACCCCACACTAGGGCAGAAAGGTCCCAGACGAGTGGAGAGGTGCCTATTATCAAGTTACTCACCTCCTATGAGGAAAGAATTCTGTTCCTTGGAAGGGAAAACCAGAACTGCTCTGAACGGGATGTCACGATGTCCATATTCCCTCAAACCAATTCAGAACCATTCCTGGTGCTACTATAACTCTCACATTAACCCCACTGTCTGGGCAATTCACTGCACATTACTTAAAACCAATGTGAACTGCAACTTGAACTTTTAGTTCCAGACATCATGGCCAAACCTCGAAGGTTAATGCAGAAGAAAAGGAAACTAGAGTGAATGCTGCTCTAAGCATTGGCCTCAATCCCTTCTCTAACTCTCTCTCTCTCTCTCGTTTTTTTCAGGTACCTGCAGACATCAGTGGAGAAATGGTCGACTGCCAGACACCATCTCCTCCACCTTTGAGGGAGAATACCCTGGAGAAAGCAACGACAATCTTACTGCAATCATCCACCCCTCACCGGCTCAGATATTGGCATCCTGATGGGAATTATAGCACTAGATAGCTTGGGAGCAGAGGCTGGCAAGAACCTTGCTGTGACAGCTCTCCGGAGCTGGCTGAGGGAGAAACATGCCAGCCCGCTGGCACTCGGAGCACCGTAGAGAGCAGGCACCTACCCAGCTCCAGCCAGGAGACATTCTGGAGGTGTTGGCAATCAGGACTTCATTCATATGCACAGAGAGGAAGAGGAACCACAGCCAGGCATATCAGAATAAATGTCCCTCGCAGCTCAGACTGCGGGAGGACACTTGTGCTACAGGCAGCCAGCTGCCACTAGTGCCTGGTCTGGCTGCTCTCATGAATAGGATGGTGGCTGCTATGAACAGCACATTCAGCACTCACAGGCTCTCCTGGAGAGGTGCATGTACCTGCACTCCATTGCCTTAGCCATGGCTCCTCAGTGCCAAAGATAAAGCAATGGGATTGGGGAGGGAATATAGCATACACATCATGTGTCCCTTCCTCACAACGTGACCGGGTGATACCATGAGGGACCCAGCTGTAGGAGGAATCACACACAGGCCATTTAGCTCTCAAGATACTCCCGAGGGGGCTGGATCTACACCGCCACCATTTTGAATCTTCTTAATTCTTGGAAGAGAAAGCCAAGAAGGGTCAACTGGCCTCTTATAAGAAACTTCACAGCATGTTTTCTTTTATTCACTTGTGGGATAAGAGTATTGCTGGCTGGCCAGCATTTATTGCTCATTCCTAGATTTTGATATAATTTATTAATGTCACATGCACTGAGACACACTGAAAAATATTACCTTGCATGCAATACTAGCAGATCATACCATACAAAGTGCATCAGGATAACAGAACAGAGTACAGAAGACAATGTTACAGCTGCTGAGAAAGTGGAGGTGAATTGCCTTCTTGAACTGCTGCAGTCCACCTGCTGTGAGTTGACCCATAATACCCTTGAGAAGGGAATTCCAGGATTTTGACCCAGTGACAGTGAAGGAACAGTGACGTATTTCCAATTCTGGAATGGTGAGTGGATTGGAAGGGTACTTGCAGGTAGTGGTGTTCCCATGAATCTGCTGTCCCTGTCCTTCTAGATGGAAGTGGTCTTTTGTTTGGAAGGTGCTGAAGGAGATGAGTTACTCGTCACAGGATTCCTAACCCCTGATCTGTTCTTTTAGTCACTGTGTATTTGTAGGAAGTCCAATTGAGTTTCTGGTCAATGGTAACCCCAAGGATGTTGATAGTGGGGGATTCAATGATAGGAACTCCACTGAATGTTAAGGGGCAATGGTTAGATTGTCAGTTATTGGAGAAGGTCATCATCTGACATTTGTGTGCCACTCATCAGCCATAACCTAGATATTGTCCAAATCTTGTTGGACCTGAACAAAGACTTCAGCATTTGAGGCATTGGGAATGGTGCTGAACATTGTGTGATCATTGGCAAACATCCCCAGTTCTGACTTCATGAGGGAGGGAAGGGAAAGTTATTAAAGGTGGGCAATAAATGCAAGCCAAGGCAGTGATGCCCAAGTCCTGTGAATGGATTTTTAATCATCCTTTGTATGGTTCAACCTAATCTGTCGATAAATTAATGAATAGATTGCTCAACATAAATTTTCAGTGCTGCAGCCTTTGGACTTAAGGAAGTTAAGTGTTATACCAGCTTTAATGACCGGTATAAAGTGAAGAAATGGTTTTAGTGGGAACCAGTGGCTCAAATGTGGAGGTGAGGGTATGATTGAACAGATCAATAGCTGAAGAATTCTCATGGTGAATGACAGTCTGGAGATCAGACAGTTTGGAATTTGGAAGCTCTATTACTAGTGACATGGAGGCAGAGATTTTGTTCCTGAATAAACACAGAAGGAAGTGGAGTTGGGAGGGAATATAGGATCTGTGTCAAATGGGGTAGAAAGAAATAATCAGACTTGGACCTAACTATTCTTCTCCTAAAGGGAGTAGATATGGGGTCACTGCCTACGCTAGTGAAGAGGGAGACGGCACAGGGCAGGGTGACACTAGGCGCACTAACACACAAGATGGCCACTGAGCTATCAGTTGGCTAACTTGACTGACACACAAGATGGCTGCTGAGCTATCAGTTGGCTAAGGTGACACACAAGATGGCCACTGGATCATAATATGGAGAGAAATAGCAGAGCAGATACAGACACTGCCTGAGGCCACCAGTATGCAGCACAATGCAATAACAACCCAGTTGATTAGTTTAAGGCGGGTAGGGGAGAGAATTCACGTGAGTAACGTACACTACCCACTGAAGTGTCTGGGTCTAGTAAACACCTTTGACAGAAATGCTAACAGCTTGATATGGACTCAATACAAAATGTTAATAGCCAGGGCTGCAGTAATCATCCTTCTCAAGAAGAGTGATTAGCGTCCATTATTACAGCAATGGACTTCCACACAGACATTGAAACTGACAATGCCTATACTGAAACTGACAATGACCACATGGAAATTAACAAAGGCTGTGCTGGAACTGACAAAGACTGTATTGAAACTATCAACAATTCTGCAATGATTGCCATGAACAAACCATGTTATAAAGACAATAATCTCATCACTGACCTATTGTATCACAAGAGGAGTAAACGTTTCTTGACGTGTGCTCCAGGTTGAGAGAAGACTCGCAGCTGACCACTCTGCTTTTGGTGTCTTTCTGTCCCCGGAACTCCGGTATTTCCTTGTGCAATAAACTCTGCCATTGAACACCGATTCTGACTCAGAGACTGGTGTTTTTCTCCACAACACTAGCATTTATTGTCCACATTGTCCACTTTCCTTCCCTCAATCATAAGGTGAGAACTGGGATATATACCCAAATGGTAATGTTGAGTGGGTGACTAGGAATATGGATATTGAAATCTGGGAAAATTTTGGGAAAATAGAGGGCAGCAAACTCAGGGAATTGAAGGCATAAAGAATTGAGGTGGAGATTGATATCACTGAGAAAGAGAAGGGTCTCAATGCAGATGGTGAAGAATAAAAGCTTTGAAGGTATCTTACTGAGTAACTTGGCATGGTATTTGGGTGGGTGGAAGAGAATGACGATTTGAATGAAGAGAACTTATTCTTAAGGTACGTACACCTAGCTTGAATTATACTTTCAATGCAGCACTAACAGTCAAACAATTGTTCACCTGTTCCATTCTTTGAAGGTAACCTTGTTAAGAAATTTTGGCAGGATCATATTTGGTAACAGCCTCTTCAATAGTCAAGATCTTACTTGCTGTGTGAACTTGGCTCATAAGGTGGATAATTAATATCACCCTGAAAGGCAGCTTGTGAGGTAATGATTCAGTTTGTAAGAAGCTATTATGGTTATTCAAATTAGATCATTCTTCAAGATTTTCAAAAACCAACTCACTAAAATGAAGCTTTCAACTTCAGCAAGGATACATGGAAAGGTTTGAAGACCATTTCGTATTCCACGTGCATTTTTGCACATTCTAATTTCCCCATTCGACAAACAACTTGTGATGGGTGAAACCTTCAATTTCAGCATTAATGTAAAACAGATGGAAATAACTTGATTATTATACATGCTAGCTGGTTTTGTTTTTCAATGATTGGATGTATGTGGGTTCTCGGCCAGAAAAACACTTCTGATCTGAAAGTAATTTTTTTTTTTAAGTAGTACATCTCATCTCATTGGTCAGGAGGCAAATTGGACCATAGCTTGAGTTGTCCATGGTTTCAGCGTGTGGACAGCCAATATCCAGCGAAACAGGAAATTTAATTTTACACCCTAGCTCTCTCTGTCAGATACACATATACATAATGCCAGTATTCCTCATTAATGTACATTAAAGCTATTATGCTATGGCTTAGTCAATCAATCTGCTTAATTGATTTCAGATCTCTTTTGCTGGTATTTGCCTTTCCTTATAATTGTGACCTGGCACAACGTTTTCCCCTGACAGTAAATGGTAAAACAATACAGGTAGCAGAACACCTGTAATAGGTGCGTTCAGAATTATGCTAGTCCTTACAGGCATAGCTTTTCCCATTGATCATTATGTTTCTTAATTTCAGGGTTGCTGCTTTTAATTTGCCTGCCTAATTTGCTGTTAATTTTATGAGCCTTAAAAGTCTTGAAAAATCTGATATGTGAAACCTTTTCAAAAGCCTTGTGAAAATCCAAGGCAATTATTTTAACTGCTGTGTCCATATCCACTAATTTAAGTTATTCAACAAGTGTTCTCTGGGTAAATTACACTTGATACATTATGGAGTCGTATGCAACATACATTTCTCGAGGTTCTATTTGGTAATTTGGTTGACCATACCCATTATACCTATACAGGCATTGTAATTGGCTAAAGCATCCCTGAGCTGGGGGTGGGGTGGGGTGGTATTTTGACAAACTTCCTGCACTGATCTCGTGCCATTCAAGAGCTTGTCTAAATGTCTCATGTGATCTCATCTTCAGCTGATGAGTATTACATTAGTCTCGGAGTTTGTAAGCTCTCGATTTAAATTCAGATACCTGGTCTTGAACACTGGGCGATAACTTGGGAGTCCTCCTGTCTGACTGTTGTAACTTTCAGCAAAAATATTCCTCACATTGTGTTCCCAAAGCACAACAGTGTTTCATTCTCAGAGGTGTCATCTTCTGTATAAGACATAAAACAAAGACTTTTTAAAAAAAGCTATACTAGATACTTTCTCAGCCTGTTCAGAGACGTTATTACACACCTCTGGAGCAGGTGGGACTTCAACCCAGGTTTCCCGATCCAAAGGTAGAGACATCACTGAAATAAATTCCCAGAGACCGGTATCCCATCACCAAGTCACCCTTTATTTATACATGGACAGCGCTTGACACTGATCCAGCTTCCTCAGAGCCAGCTCTCGCAGTGAACAGAATCTCTGATGCTTCTGTTTAAATCTATCAGCTAGGGCTCCCTGATTAGACCAGATTAGCAGCCTCAATCAGGGAACTCATATTCTATTAGACCCACCTGGCTGACCTCATTGCAATCACTACAACCATTACTGCACCATAAGAACTATCCCATTACACTAGTTGAGGAAGATCAAATCGAGGCACCTGCCAAATATTTCCCCTTGAGCCAACGGTATCAAAACAAATTGGCTGGTCAAATTGCTATTTGTGGAACCTTGCTCTGTGCAATTTGGTTGCCACATTTTCTTCTGTAATAACGATCATTGCATTTTATGAATAAAATAATTGCCTGCGAAATGTTTTGGGACATTCTGACGATGTTGAAAGTATTATATAAGCGCAATATCTTTTTCAATAGCCTCCTGATGCTAGGCTTGCGCATGTAGAATGACCTACTCATTGAGTGTAAAAGGATATTCTGTCCCAGTGTTATTGTAAAAGCTGCCTTGCACAGACAACTGCACATGCTATTTTCCTTTTAATTTCCCTGATCTGCATTGGCTTCAGCCCATTAGAATGATACCTGCACCTGCTGTAGATACCACCCTGAACCAGCTGCTAAGGACTCCACCCTAACAGATCAAAGTTAAAATGGTGCCAAGATTACAACAGGTTCCTTGGAATCTCAGCACCAAATTAGATGTTTAGAAAGCGATATGACATCAATTAATGCAGAAATTAGATGAGTGTGAACATTATTCTTGGAGACAGTGTGTCTGGAACAGAGCATCGTATATTACAAAGGAAATTGTAACATGCTCAGTGCATTTTCAGGGATAGGAGACAAAGCAACAGATAATTCACTGTGGACATTCAACACTTAGCTTTCGATAATGTTTAAAGAGTTACGAAGTATAATGGGACTTCATTCAAACTGACTAAGGCAACAAAATTTGCCGCGATGTGTGCATTCAGTTTGAAAGCCTGCTTGTTGAAATTCAGGAAACGTGCTCAGCAGGTGAGAGTTCAGCTTTCTCTGGTATCTCAGCCAGTCAGGGTCGGAGTGATGTAGCCAATTAAATAAAGAAGATAGCAGGCTCAGGCTCCAGTCTGAATTTAAACAAACCCATCTATCCATTTTAAAATAGTTCAGCGCAGTGAAACACTTGTATTAATTTCAACCTGAAATCAATCAGGATTAATTAATCTCACCCGAGTTGGTAAAAGTGCTGGATTAAGAGCTCATGGTGTGGGAGAGTGAAGGCAGAGAGTGTGAGACATGGTTCAAAACAGCTACAGGCCTAGTGCAAAGTAACTGTGCAGCTTGAGATATAACGAATAAAAAGAGAAACTGCTGGAGAAACCCTGCAGGTGTGCGGTACCTGAGAAAGTTAAATTCAAGATGACAGCAGAGTAGAACACTCCAGCCAGAGCTCATCTGCTCTGCCAAGTCCTTTTCATTTTTCTTCCTTTTTTTAAAAATCTCTCGTGTTTTTTTTCCTCTCTGTCTTTTTCTCTTCTGCCAGTGGCCTGGAGTGCAGGCAGCCAGGAGCTCAGAGCAGAGTGAGAGTGATGGTGGACGAGCCTGGAGAGGAGATGTTAGGCATCGGTGGAGCCCTGTCAGACCATTTGGAAGCCCTTCTAAACAAGACTATTATGTCTATCTTTTTAGCTTTACTTCTTATTTTCCTAATTTATGCTTATAAGATGTATAGTTGTAATGTAGTGTAACTTTTTACTTTATTTTCTTTTTTTCTGTACCTAAGATTGTTCCGAGTTACTTTGTACCGAAGCTGGTACCGTGTGTTGGCGACATTGTACACTTTTCACTATATTCCTGTTCTTTTGTAACTTGAGTACACGTGATAATAAAACTAATTCTAATTCTAAGAGAAAACAGTGTGAATATTTCAAATCCACTGACGCTTCTTCAGAAGTGAGCTCTGTCTTCTCTTCACAGATGCACCTCACATTTATCTAAATTAAACTCCATCTGCCTCTCCTCAGCACATTGGCCCATCTGATCAAGAACCTGTTCTACTCTGAGGTAACCTTCTTTGCTGTCCACTACACCTCCAATTTTGGTGTCACCTGCAAACTTACTAACTTTACCTCCTATGTTCTCTCTAAATCACTTATATAAATAATGAAAAGCAGTGGACCCAGCACCGATCCATGGCAAATCAGAGCAGGACTTGTACACTTAATGGTCGGCTCCTGGGAAGTGTTGCTGAACAAAAGGATCTTGGAGTGCAAGTTCATAGTTCCTTGAAAGTGGAATCACAGGTAGATAGGATAGTGAAGAAGGCGTCTCAAATGCTTTCCTTTATTGGTCAGAGCACTGAGTACAAGGGTTGGGAGGCCATGTTACAGTTGTACAGGATATTGGTCAGGCCACTTTTGGAACACTGTATGTAATTCTGGTCTCTCTGCTATAGGAAGGACGTTGTGAAATTTGAAAAGGTTCAGAAAAGATTCAAAAGCATGTTGCCAGGGTTGGGGATTTTGAGCTATAGGGAGAGGCTGAATAGGCTGGGGCTGTTTTCCCTGGAGCATTGGAGGTTGAGGGTTGACCTTACAGAGGATTATAAAATCATGAGGGGCATGGATATGGCAAATAGACAAGGTCTTTTCCCTGGTGTAGGAGAGAGTCTAGAACTAGAGGGCGAAGGTTTAGGGCTAGACAGGAAAAATTTAAAAGGGACCTAAGGGGCAACGTTTTCACACATACGGTGGTATGTGTATGGAAAGAACTGCCAGATGAAGCGGTGGAGGCTGGTACAATTACAGTATATAAAATGCATCTGGATGGGTATACAAATAGAAAGGGCTTGGAGGGATGTGGGCCAAATGCTGGCAAATGGGACTTGGTAACACTAGGATATCTGGTCAGCACAGACAAGTTGGACCGAGGGATCTGTTTCTGTGCTGTATATCTCTATGAGTCTATGCTGACAGACATGCTTAGTTTTCCAGCAAGTTCTGTTTTTATTTGTTTCAGATTTATTTGTTTCAGATCTCCAGTATTCACAGTCCTTTGGTTTATTTAAGCTAGAAATGTCATGTCTTCAGAACCAAAAACCACGAATCTTCTTTTGCCACCAAATTCTTTTGTAATTCTGCTCCACCTAAATAAGAAATGGTTGTGGCTGTTGGTCACTGAATGGTGAAACAGGTATTAGGGCTGAATGGCCTACTCCTGTTTCAATGTTTCTATGACCTGACTTCAAGTGTGAATTAGTTTGCTTCAGTAATAATGGAACTTAAGCAATGGTCCCCAGTTGTATCCTACAGAGACGTTTAGGAATTTTCTTACGAGAAACATTCTTTATCATCAGTGGTACTTGGTTTAATCCTGATATCTGTAATTTCTTGTTAATAGCTTTGACTCTTTATCCTGAAGGAACTTTCAATGGTACCTTGTAATAAATTATGCCTGGTAGCCATGACAGAAGTCCAACAGAACTTGCTTGCTTTCATTCTTGACCTCTGTTAATAAAGTTTAGGATTTTGTACTATTTACTAGCTGGTCTCTCAATTTGCTCTTCATTGTTGTCATTATTATCATTGCTGATGTAGTCAATGTGGTAATGCAAGCAATGGCCAAGTGGCGTACAGCAGGTCCCACACACACAAATGTGATAGCGATCTGATAATGTAATCGCCAGTTCTGAAAATAGCCACTGGACTTGAAATGCTAACTCTGTTTTCCCTTCAGAGGTGTTGCTAGACCTATTGGATTTCTTCAGAAACTTTTGTCTTTGTTTGTTTCAGATCTCCAGCATCTATACTTCTATATTTGACTTGAATACTTTAATAATGTTGATTAATGTATAAATGTTGGCAAGGAGAACACCGCTGATCTCTTCCAAACCAGTGCCACTGGTTCTTTCGCATTCATCTGTGCTGACAGACAGGGTCTGGATTTAGTGTCTCACCTGAAAGGCAAAACTGCTGAAGGGATTGCCCCCTCGTACTGCACAGAAATGTTGGACTAGATTTTGTGCTCAACTGTCTGGAGTTGATCTTGACCTCACAACCTGAAGTCTTGAACCATGGCTTCTGAGATGAGCAAGATTTAAGGACGGGGAGTTTCAAAAGAAAAATCAAATTTTGTTTGTCTGGTTATGCCCTGAAATGTCAGTGTTGGAGGCCTTCTGACTTCTCTCTTTGGACAGCATTCAATTTGTAGCTGGCAGATATTACTACTGCCTTAAGCATTGTTTGATCTGCAAATTGCAGCACAGCCTCCTGCTCCCATCCACTGACATATATGTAAACTGTGGTAGAAAGTCATGTCTGTGCAAGAGGGTTACTCACCTATGAAAGCAACTTCAGCACAGTTATACAGAAAGGTTCAGATCACAAATGGCACAAATAATGTCTAGGAGATGGAAACAAGGAAAATTGATACTTATTAACTAAGTTTCTAAAGGTCTAAAACATTTTGGAAGTCCAAGAATAGAAAAGCAAAGTACTGCAGATGTTAGAAATCTGAAATCAAAGCAGATAGCGCTGAAGAAACTCAGCAGGTCAGGCAATATCTGTGGAAATAGAAACTCCCATATTAACATTTTGAGTTGCTATGACTCGTATTCAGAAAGCCTGTCTTCTAGCACTTTCTGCTTCTATTTCAAAATTCCAAGAATATTTGACTGCACCTTGTGCCTGAAGCCTTGCTTTCACTGTCATGAGATTTTTTTACAGAGTACTCAAACATCATTTTCTCAATTAGCAACGAGTCCTGATTGATATAACACTCACATTGATTGCAGACAAGTGACTGAAGAAAAGTGCAAGACAGGGCAATATTATCTCCATGGGAGTTTGGAAACAACAGTATGCTCTGTTTTTGTGCAAGCTACCCACCTCTGGTGAGAGGCTGAAGTTCAGAGTTAGCAGGAGAATAAGGGTCATGATTCCTATTCAATTAAAGATATAAGAGGGACAGGCATGGAGGTAGGTCAGATTTTTTTTATTCACTTGTGGGATGAGAACATCACTGGCTGGCCAGCATTTGTTGCCCTCACTTGTTGTCCTTGAGAAGATGTTGGAGAGCTGCCTTCTTAATCCATTGCAGTCCACATGCTGCCCTGAGGGAGGAATTTGCAGGATTTTGACCCAGTGAAGGAGCAATGACATATTTCCAAGTCAAGATGGTGAACAGCTTGGAGGGGAACTTGAAAGTGATGGCGTTCCCATGTATCTGCTGCCCATGTCCTTCTTGATGGAAGTGGTCATGGGTTTGGAAGGTGCTCTCTAAGGATAGTTGGTGCATCTTGTAAATAGTATACACAGCATTAGTGGTGGAGGGAGTGGAGCTTGTGGATGTGGTGCTAATCAAGAGTTCTGCTTTGTCCTGGATGGTATCAAACTTCTTGAGTGTAGTTGAAGCTGCACCATTTGGCCAGTGGGGAATATTCATCACACTCCTGATTTGTGCCTCATAGATAGGGGACAGGCTTATGGGGAGTGAGGAGGTCAGTTACTTGTCACAGTATTTCAAGCATCTGACCTGCACTTGTGACCATTTTGTTTACGTGATGAATCCAGTTGAGTTTCTGGTCAATGGTAATCTCCAGAATGTTAATAGTGGGGAATTCAGTGATGGCAAGAGGATGTGATTAGATTGTCTCTTATTGGAGATGGTCATTGCCTGGCATTTGTGTAGTATGAATGTTACTTGTTAGCTCAAGCCTAGATATTGTTCAGATCTTGGTGCATTTGAATATAGACTTCTTCAGTTTTGGAGGAATCATGAATGTGCTGAACATTGCGTAATCATTGGTGAACATTCCAACTTCTGACCTTATGATGGTGGGAGAGAGACCTAGGGGTTCAGGTACATAGTTCTTTGAAAGTTGTGTCACAGGTAGACAGGGATGTTAACAAGGTATTTAGCACACTAGCCTTCATTGCTCATGTTGAGGTAGTATAGGATGTTGGTGAGGTCACTTTTGGAGTACTGTAGGCAGTTCCAGACTTGGTGTAGGAAGGATATTATTAAATTGGAGAAGTTTCAATAAAGATTTACTAGAATGTTGCCGGAAAGAAGGGTTTGAATTATAAGGAAAGGCT
The DNA here is from genome assembly GCF_020745735.1 of Hemiscyllium ocellatum. Lineage (NCBI taxonomy): Eukaryota > Metazoa > Chordata > Chondrichthyes > Orectolobiformes > Hemiscylliidae > Hemiscyllium > Hemiscyllium ocellatum. The sequence continues at coordinate 69,037,860 of NC_083416.1, forward strand.
GGATAGGCTGGGACATTTTTCACTGCAGCATAGAAGGTTGAGAGGTGACCTTATAGAGGCTTATATAATCACGATGGGTGTAGACAAGATAAATAGCAAAGATCTTATCCCTAGGATTGGGGAGTTCAAACCTAGGAGGCATATTTTTAAGATGAGAGGAGAAAGATTTAAAAGGGACCTGAGGGGCAACTTTTTTCACAAAAGGATGGTTTCTATGTGGAATGAACTGCCAAAAGAAGTGGTAGATGCAGGTATAGTTAGAACATTTAAAAGATATTTGGATAGACATATAAATAGAAAAGATTTAGAGAAATATAAGCCAAATGCAGGAAATTGGGACTAATTTACTATGGGAAACTTGGTCAGCATGATCGAATTGAACTGAAGGGTCAGTTTCCCCATTGTATGGTTTTATGACTCTATGAGTCTAAGAATTGAATATGTTTAGGCCTGCAACGTTACCCTGGGGAACTCTTGCAGAGCTGAGGTGACTGATGTCCAAAAATTGAAAATCACAACCATCTTCCTATGTGTCAGGTATGACTCAAACCAGCAGGGAGTTTGCCTTCTGATACCCATTGATTCCAGTTTTGCTACTGTTCCTTGATGCCACACTCAGCCAAATATGGCCTTGATGTCAAGTGCTGTTACTCTCACCTCCTCTCTGGAATTCATCCATGTCTGAACCAAGACTATAATGAATGTCCCTGATGGAATCCAAACTGGGCTTCAGTGAGCAGTTTACTGGCAAGCAAGTGCTATTTGATAGCACTGTTAAGAGACTTTCTATCACTTTACTGATGATCAAGAGCTAACTGATGGGGTGGTAATTGCCTGGGGGTTGAATTTGTCCTCCTTTTTATGTATGGAACGTATCTGGGCAATTTTCCATATTGTCGGGTAAATGCCTGTGTCACAACTGTACTGGATCAGTTTAGCTAGGGGAGCAGCAGGTCTAGAACACAGGTCTTCAGTACTGTTGTGGAATGTTGTCAGTGCCCACAGCCTTTGCAGTATCCAGTGCCCTCAACCATTTTTTGCTATCATATAGAGTGAATCATATTAGCTGAAGACTTGAATCTGTGATGTTGGGGATCACTGGAGGAGGCCGAGATGGATCATCCACTCAGCACTCTGGCTGAAGATTGCTGCGGATGCTTCAGCCTTATCTTTTGCACTAATATGCTGTGCTCTTCCATCATTGAGAATTGGGATATTTGTGGAACTTCCTCCTCCGTGAGTTGGTTAATTGTCCACCACCATCCATGACTGAATGTAACTGGACAGCATGATCTGTTGGTTGAAAATAAATTGAAACATGACACTCATTCAGATATACATGATTTGGAGATGCCGGTGTTGGACTGGGATGTACAAAGTTAAAAATCACACAACACCAGGTTATAGCCCAACAGGTTTAATTGGAAGCACACTAGCTTTTGGAACAATGCTCCTTCATCACCTGATGAAGGAGCGTCGCTCCGAAAACTAGTGTGTTTCCAATTAAACCTGTTGGACTATAACCTGGTGTTGTGTGATTTTTAACTTAGATATACACAACAGCCATTATTGATGCTGCTGGCCATGAGGATGAGGTACAAGATTTAAATCAAAATATTTTACTGTGGCAGTGTAAAATGAAATATCCCTGTGAAGGAAATCCTCACCTGATCAATGTTAATCTGGACCTAGCAATGGAGACTGAGAGGGAGTGGAGGCCATTTTCTAGATGGTGCAGTAGAAAACAACCTTGCCTTGCAGCTGGGATACCTCTCTGTTAGGTGCCATGTCCCCCATTCTCCAAATGTTCCTCCTTTCTTATCTCTTGGCCCTAGTCTTCTTCTAGAACCCTTCCATCCTGAAGGACCGCACCTGACTGGAAGGCTATATTAAGCTGAGGCCAAAACAATGATAGAGACTCCTGCAGGACAAGATTGGGCAGCATCACCTGAACTGCCTAGACCCTGGGCTCAGTGCCGTTTGCGTCTGTGATACCCATCAGTTGTGAATTTGAAGTTTTGATTAGTCTTGGCAAAGAGGCAAATGGTGCAGATGCCTGTGAGATGTCGCAGCGGTTAAGTTATGGCTAATGTAAGGGTTAGTGTTAAGAGGGCACTGATATCTGTGACTCAGTGCCTAGAGGCTCGCAATATCCTTCCGCACTGAATCTCAATCAGCTCCAGCTAACTCCGCATCCACTCGTGCATTCTGTTTCCAGGATAGTGTCTCCTTTTCCTTTGTGCCCATCGTCAGTCTCCTCCGGCCTCCTGGTGACTGGTGCTCTGTTCTTCAGGCTGTTGCTCCTCATTCACGTTGGCCTTGATTTCTGAGGGTACAGTACACAGTTCCAGCTGCAGCTTTCTGGTGCTCAGTTGGAGTTGGTAAAAACCCTTGCCCACTGCTTTAATGCTCATGCAATACCAGGAAGCTGACAACCCAATGAACTGGCAAAGGTCTTCACATTGAAGCCGTTCCTAAACTGCAAAGCACTGCAGTAACCTTCACTTGAAAAGGATAAAAGCTCTTTCACCTACGATCAGCATTTTGACGGACCATCAGCAATTAGTCTGATCTCACTGATTAGCCCTGATGTGGTTTACAGCAGCTGATCTGTAGCAGATATCTCCAAAATGCCAGCTGCTTTCATGAAGACATTCAGAAAAGGATGACTTCCATGAGTCCTTGATGATCTTAATTGGCTACAACCAGAGCGACAGTGCTTTTGTACACACCTCTGTCAACGCCAAGATTTCTCATGTGAGAAGCACTGTCAGTGTGTTACTCTCATGGGCTCTGGGTTATTCCCGGCAGCTTGTGGTTGGGGTATAGTCCAAGCATTCCTCCTTTCTAAATTATTTTAATTAACCTGTTCAGGCATGTTATGCCACACCTCCATGGCCAATGGGACTTAGACATGTACGTTCTTGCCCAGAGGTAGGGATGCTACCACAGTGTCACAAGTATTCTACTCCTCCTTGCTACTCTTCTTTAAACGTTGAGCAGATTAGACAACTCCTGATGAGGCACTGTGATTGAGGCACAAATAGAACCACAACAGAATCTTATGAAAATTAAGTAACAAGTGGTGATGTATCCAGCCCCTTTGGAGATAATTGGCCACTAAAGGCCTCAGGATTCTGCATTCTGTTTCTCCATGGACACCCATGTGTGGACAGAATCACGGAAGAGGGCTAGATAGTCGATTACTACAACCCCCTCCATGGTCCTCTGCCTGGATCTTTGTTGGCCAGTTTGGCCCAGCCTATGAACAGGCCCATGAGGAAGTCCTCTGATTTCCCCCAACCTCATCTCAGAGATCAGGAGTCCTCTTAGATATTCCTAGATACTTCCAAATCAATCTGCTCAGAGATGTTGTTACATCCTTCTGGAGTGGCTGGAACTTGAACTCAAGATTGCAGGTTCAGGGATAGGGACACTATCACTGAGTCAGAAGAGCTGCAAAACTCTTCATTTCTAAGCTGAATCGAGAGAGCTGCCTGATGATTAGCATTGGAGAATAGACCACCAGTGAGTTTTAACAAAAAAGGCACTTGTCTCACATAACACAAGGCAGATTATTGCATACTAATAATAGGTATAAATTACACTGACAATGTATGTATAATTACCAAAAATCCCAGAAGCCAAAGATGACACATTTGTCTCCATCAGAACTTTGTGCGAGATTGCCCGATTCTTCACTCAAAGCTTTGTGACCGAATTGAAGATTAATCCAACTTCACACAAATAGCTTTCAGAAACATTGTACAACGAATGCTGACAAACACAATGTCAATGCCATTTATTTTGGCTGGATTTGGACCATGTAAGTCTGACTTTATGTGTAAACATCTGTGTAGCCATGTAGAATAAATTTCTCAACCTATTTATTTTTAAAAACATGCCGTGAAATCTGCTGCCCTTATATAAGGCACAAAATGGGCACTTAGCTAAATGGACATTCTGGCTTCCCAAGAAAGGTTATTAGATCCTTTCGACATAAAAATTGTGAGAGACCCCGTCTACGTTTGTGGCTGTCTTTGAAAATCAGCAGGGGCCACCTCAAATGCAGCTGACTCTGCGCTGGGAACGTGATCAAGAAGAGTTTGATATTTTTAAAGCAATATTTCACTGACTATTGGATCCACGAGAAGCTGGAATGCTCCTCATGCAATCGCTGTAATATTAAAACTGTTGACTGCCCACGTTCAGGGCATTCCCGATCAATACCTTCTCTCTCAATCACTCCTTCCCCCGACAATTGTAAGCCTCAATTACCTCTCAATGCCCTCTCTCAATTACATTCACTCAACTCATGATCACTCTCACTGCCACTCCCTTCAGTTAGCACCCCCCACCAAATTCTTTCTCCTTGCTGCCCTCTGTCATCATTGCTCTTCATCACTGCTCTCTTTTGTCCCCTCTAAACCACCCACACATTACTGCTCCTCTTGACCCACACTACATGCGACCCAGGGATTGGATTAGTTAGGACAATATTCATTGGAGTTTAGAATAATGAGGTGGAGAATAAGGAATGGCTCTCATAGAAGGTTGTAAAATTCTAACAGGGCTAGGCATGTAAGCATATGTTCCTGGGGAGTCCAGAACCAGGGATCACAGTCTAAAGATATGAAGCAGGCCATTTAAGACTAAGATGCAGAGAAATTTCTTCACCCAGAGAGTTGTGATCCTGTTGAATTCTCTGTCACAGAAAGCATTTGAGGCCAAAGCATTTAATGTTTTCAAAAAGGGGTTTGACATAGTTCTTAGGCTGAAAGGATCAAAGGGTATGGGTGAAAGTGGAAACAGAATACTCAATTGGATGACTGACCATGGTCATATTGAATTGCAGGTTCAAAGGGAGAAATGGCCTACTCCACCTCCCATTTTCTGTACTTCTAGCATCAGATATGTTATGATCATACCCATTTCATGATGGCACGGTGGTTCAGTGGTTAGCACTGCTGTCTCATAGTGCCAGGGACTCAGGTTAGATTCCAGCCTCAGATCACTGTCTGTGTGAAGTTTGAATATTCTCCCTGTGTCTGTGTGGGTTTCCTCCGAGTGCTCCAGTTTCTTCCCATATTCCACGTTAAGTGAATTGGCTATGCTAAATTGCCCTTGACGTTCAGGGATGTGTAGATGAGGTGCATTAGTCAGGGGGAAAGGTAGAGTAATGGGGAATCGGTTTGAGTGGGATACTCTTTGGAGGGTCAGTGTAGATTTATGAGCTGAAGGGCGTGTTTCCACACTGTAGGGATTCTAGGATTCATACCCATTGCTGCCACAATGTGTTTACGATATCATTTGTGGGATTTTTACTGATGCAAACTGACTGTCATTGACCTAAAATTAACAATTATATACTACCTTTTGCAACCATCAGGCATTTCAAAGCACATTACACCAATATTTACCTAAATTACAACAATGACAATATTTCAGGGCCATAAAATTTGGATGTAATATACTGTGGAAATCCTTAGATCAAGAAAGGCGCTGTACACACCTAATTGTTTCTTTAAATATAAGAAGCCCTCAGATCATGTCATTCATAACATTTTCCTCCTGAATCCCGCAAATATTTGTAAATGCACTGATATCTCAAAATTCAGAGTATTTTATTAACGGATTTTGAGCAAAAGGAAAACCGCATTCTTTTACGACTTAGTGGCTTATTACAACATGGTGTTTCCAACTTTTGAGAAGAAATTATCATCCAATTTTGTTTCTTAAACTCATGGCTGAAATATAAATTGATTCAAAAACAACACATTCACTGTTTGTTTTATTTAATCACTGCATATGTAGGAGATGCCATATGTTTTTCTTAAATTTTAAGGAGGATTTGTGTAGCAATGTCCTCCAATTTCAAGATAATCATAATTTGAAGTGAATGGCAGTTGCAACAACAGCATCAGAATGCATGGTATATGGTAATGGAATATTAAATATTGTTTTATTTTAGCGTTGTGCAGTTCAAAGCATAAAGGCATTCATTAAAAAAAAGTCATGTTTACAGATTATTTGTTTAAGGAGAACTATAGATTAGATTATCTACAGTGCGGAAACAGGCCATTTGGCCCAACAAGTCCACATCGACCCTCTGAAGAGTAACTCACCCAGACCCATTTCTCAATGACTAATACACTATGGGCAATTTAGCATGGCTAATTGACTGAACCTCCCACAATCTTTGGATTGTGGGAGGAAATCCACGCAGACTTAGGGAGAATGTGCAAACTCCACACAAACAAACAGTCACCTGAGGAATCAAACTTGGGCCCCTGGCGCTCTGAGGCAGCACTACTAACCACTCTGAGCCATCATGCCACCCTAAAAGATTCCCCTCAGTCTCCTATACTAAAGATAAAAGTCCTAGCTTGTCCAATCTCTCCCTGTAACTCAGATCCTTGCATCCTGGCAACATCCTTGTAAATTACTTCTGCAAACTTTTCAGTTTAAAAACATCCTTCCTATAGCAAGGTGACTAAAACAGAACATAATACTCCAAATGCAGCCTCACCAACATCCTGTACAACTGCAACACAACTTCCCAATTTCTATACTCAATGCCCTGACTGAAGGCCAGTGTCCCAAAAGCCTTCTTCACTGCCCTGTCTACCTGTGACTCTACTTTCAGAGAACTATATACCAGAACCCAAAGTCTGGATTAGTGGTGCTGGAAGAGCACAGGAGTTCAGGCAGCATCCAAGGAGCAGCGAAATCGGCATTTCGGGCAAAAGCCCTTTTGCCTGAAACGTTGATTTTGCTGCTCCTTGGATGCTGCCTGAACTGCTGTGTTCTTCCAGCACCACTAATCCAGAATCTGGTTTCCAGCATTTGCAGTCATTGTTTTTTACCAGAACCCAAAGGTCTCTCCGTTCCACCATATTGGTTAAGACCCTACCATTCACCACGAAATTCTTATTCTGATTTGACGTTGCAAAATGCAACACCTCACACTTATCCATATTAATCTCCATTTGCTATTTCTCAACCCACTTCCCCAGCTGATCAAGGTCCTGCTGCAATTTCTGATATCCTGCTTTACTGTCCATGATACTGCCTTTTAGTGTCATCTGCGAGGAGAAAGTGAGGTCTGCAGATGCTGGAGATCAGAGCTGAAAATGTGTTCCTGGAAAAGCGCAGCAGGTCAGGCAGCATCCAAGGAACAGGAGATATGACGTTTCGGGCATAAGAAGGGCTTATGCCCGGTTCCTGAAGAAGGGCTTATGCCCGAAACGTCGAATCTCCTGTTCCTTGGATGCTGCCTGACCTGCTGCGCATTTACAGCAACACATTTTCAGCTTTTAGTGTCATCTGTCAACTTAATAATCATGCTTTGTACATTTTCATTCAAATCATTGATATAGTTAACAAACAGTAATGGGACCAGCACCGACCCCTGATGCTCTCCACTCGTCACAGGCCTCCAGTCCAACATGCATCCTTCCACTGCTACCCTCTGCTTCATACCATCAAGGCTCCCAATTGTGCATCCAATTTGCCAGCTCCCCCTGGATTCTATGCAATCTAACCTTCCAAAGCAGCCTATCATGCGGAACCTTATCAAAGACCTTACTAAAATCTGCCCTTGTCAATCTTCCTGGTCACTTCATCAAAGAACTCTAACAAATTTGTGAGGCATGATCTCCTACGCACAAAGTCATGCTAACTATTCCTAACCAAACCCAGTCTTTCCAAATGCATGTATATCTTATCTCTCAGAATCTTCTCAAGTAACTTACCTATCACAGATGTTAGGCTTACTGGTCTATAGTTCCAAGGTTTTACTTTGCAGCCCCTCTTGAAAAAAGGCACAACCTTCACTCCCCTCCAATCTTCCAGGACCTCACCCGTGGCTAATAATGATATAAAAATATCAGACAGGATGCCTGCAATTTCTTCTCTAGCCTGTTGCAGTGTTCTTGGATATATCTGTTCAGGACCAGGGAATTTATTCACCTTCATGCATTCTCATACATTCAACACTTCCTCTGTGATACAGAGTGTCCCCAAGATATGACTACTAACTTCCCCATATTCCCAAGGTGTTGGGTTTTGGCAATTGCACTGTGTACTTGACATCTGAGCTTGCTTGCATCGGTCTTTGTTTCCAGAACAACATTGGCATCTCACAAAAAAACTGCTTTTCTGTGGTGCTAGAAGTTGGTGATATAAATACAACTTCTGTTTCAAAGGATATTTTATATTTCAAAGTCAATTTATTCCTGAGAATCATCTGAATAGTTTTTAGATTAGATTCCCTACAGTGTGGAAACAGGTCCTTTGGCCCAACAAGTCAACAGAGGTTCTCGAAAATTACATTGCAACTGTTACACAGGCAGCACAAAATTTGATTTTCACATTCCACATGTCCAGTGGAAACCAGCGGACATCAAGTTCAAATGTCTTGAGTTATTTCCCGCTTTGAAATTTACAGGACGTGAGTTTGACCTGCACTCATAAAGGCAACACCTATTCTGTCAGACTTGCTGAATGTTCAAAGCATTTTCTTTTCACATTGGCGAATTTTAAAATGGAAGTTTTGTCACACTGGGAGCCAGTGTAGGTCAGCAAGCACCGAGATGGTGGATGAATAGGATTTGGTGCAGGTTAGGATACGGAGTGCAGAGGTTCTGACAAACTCAATTAATATCAGGCATAAGATATGGGAGCTGATCAGGAGAGCACTGAAGTAGTCAAATGCAGAGTTTCAGCACCAGATGAGCAGAGGCAGGGGTATAATTGGGCCATGTGACATAAGTGTAAGTCAGCAGTTTTGATATTGGAGTAGACAATAGTTTAAAATATCATCACAACGTCAAAGACACCAAGGCTTTGAATGGCTCAGTTCAGGCATGGACAACAGGACCCTTTGTTACATGCACATATGGGGTCCTGATGACATCACCAGGACCCATCTGCTATTTTAACCCACCTGAGAATGAGAAAGCTGCTTCAGTCAAGCTTTGGCATGAACAGAGGCACAATGTATGGAGGCTGAAGGTGTAGGAAAACAATTCCAATCTTCAAAAGGCAAACCTAAGTAGATTTGTTGTGGTGACAAGCAATAAGTCCAGAAGCTGCATAAAATATGAACAAGGAACAGGAGTAGGCTATTCAGTCTCTTCCCCTTTAATAAGAGAATGGCTGATCTCATTCCAACCTCAAATTCATATTCCTTCATAACCCTGAAAACCTTTCACCACCTACTTACCAATAGTCTGTCCAGCTGCACTCGAAAATTCAAGAATTTGATTTATTGAAGTCACATATACCCAAGAAGTGTGAAAAGCTTTGTTTTGTGAGCAATATGGGCAGATCATAGCAAATAAGGAAGCACAGATCATACGGTGCTTAGACAGAGCAAGGCATACAAATTGTGCTGTGCAGGAGGTGTGCAAACCAAGATGAACATTAACAAGATCAACATTGTTTGAAATTACAAAGTCCATTCATCAATCTAATAACCGCAGAGAAGAAGCTGTCCTTGTACCTGTTGGTGCATGTGTTCAAGCCTCTGTATCTTCTGCCTAACGGAAGAGGTTGTAGGAGAGCATTACTGGGGCAGGAAGGGTCTTTAACGATGTTCGCAGCCCTTCCGTGGCAAGGAGAAGTGTAAATGGAGTCAATGGAGAGGAGGTTGGCTTCTGTGATGGTCTGGGCTGTGCGCACAACTTTCTGTAGGTTCTTACAGACCTGGGCAGAGCAGTAGTCGCACCAGGCCATGATACACTCAGATAGTACGCTTTCTATTGTGCATCTGTAAAAGTTGATGAAGCTCCTTATGGACAAGCCAAATGGACATGCCAAAGCTGCCTGAGGGAGAAAAGGCATTGTGGTGCCTTCTTGCCAGTCATTTTTATGTGGTAAGTCCAGGACAGATTGTCAGTTATCATAATTCCTAGAAACACTCTTGGCCCTCGCCACCTCAGTTCCATCGATGTAGATGGGGGGATGTCCTCCTCCTTTCTTCCTAAAGTCAACAATCAGTTATTTTGGTTTGCTAACATTGAGAAGTTGTTATCATTGCACCACAACACCAAGCCCTCTATCTCCTTTCTGTATTCTGACCGTTCATTGTTTGATATCCATCCTACCACGGTGGTGTCATCAACAACGTTGTAGATGGTGTTAGTTTGGAATTTGGCTACACAGCCGTGAGTGTACAGGGAGCACAGTAGGGAGCAGAGAACGCATCCTTGGGGGACCTCAGTGTTGAGTGTTATCCTGAAGGAAGTGCATTTGTCTATCTTCATTGTTAGAGTCTGTGGGTCAGAAAGCTAAGAATCCAGTTGCAGAGGGCAGAGATAAGACTAGGTCTTGGTGTTTTGAGATCGGTCTGGAAGGGATTACGGCATTGAAGGCAGAGCTGCAGTCGATGAATAGGAGTCTGACATCGGTGTCTTTATTATCCAGATGTCCCAGGGATGAGTGTAGGCCTAGGGAAATGACGTCCACTATGTTTTGTCGGAAGGCAAATTGCAGGGGATTGAGACTGGCTGGGATACTAAAGTTGATGTGGGCCATGATGTGGACCAAAGAATTTGCGCCACCATCTTTTGTGGAAAAATATTCCAAAGGCTTCTGTGAGAAAAGTTTCCCCTAACCTCTTTTATAAATCTACAGCACCTGTTGTTACATAGTCATCCCCAGTTCTAGATTCTCTAGAAAAGGAAATATCCTTTGCACATCTAACCAGTCAAGACCCCTCAGGATCTTAGCCATTGCTTTGTGTGTTACGTATGCATGTTGGAACATATACAAGTATATAGAATAGGATAGAATAGAATAGAATAGCTTTTATTGTCAATGAGTATAGTGAAAAGTTTGGATATCGCCCACCACAGCATCAACTTAGATACAGACGTATCTAGTCACAACTTCTTTTGTGACAAGATTTTAAACAGAAATGAAATGTCCAGTATTACAGAAAAGAGTTCAGCATAGCAGACCTTGCTGGCACTTAGCTTCCAGTCAATGGGAGAGTGGTTGATCCTAAGAAACTGTTCAAAACTCTCATTGCAAGATTGCTTTGGCTTAAGACCAGAAAAACATAGATCTGCATATGATCTTTGAAGATGCCATAGTAAAATGCAACCAACAAGCAAAGTATTAGAAATGGATATAGCTGAGTACAGAGCTGGGAGAAGCAGTAGAATCATTCTCAAAATATGTTATAGTCTTTTTTCTGTCAAAACCACACATTAGGATTGTTGTGCCTCAGGAAATGTACTTTTGACAGGATCTATACATATTGATTGCAGATAAATTTTGCACACCTTAAACACAGAAAGACAGCTCCCAGGTTTCAAGTTAAAATAGTAGTATATGGATGTGCATGTCAATGCATGAAGCCAATAAATCTGTGGAGAAATCATAAAAGCCACTATAGTGTGAGGACATTCTGGAAATAGGGGAGATTGTGATGTTAGAATATTCCAGGGGACAGAATTAGATGAAATGGATGAAATCCTCAAAAGGTAACTTGGAAATTAAGGCCTCTTGTGAATACAATGGAAGTACAAAATATTTACGCAGGCTAATTTTCAAGAACTGGCCAGTGGCAGGAGGCTATAGGTCTAAGGATTTAGGCAGAGTAAGAGCGAAGTTAGAGACAAAACAACTGCAAATGTTGGAATCCAAGGTTGACAAGCAGGAGGTTGGGAGAACACAGCAAGCGAGTAACATCAGGAGCTGGAGAAATCAACGACAGAAAGTGGCAGAAATGAAAGAAAGTAAAGTAGGGATGTGTGAATGATATGGAGTGAAGGAAACAGCACAGCAGCAATCAAGAGATAATAAGGAAGGCAGCAGCATCTGCTATATCAGAGATACTCAGTATTCCCACTATAAACTTAGTCTCCTGCTCACCAATAACAACTCTCTCCTTGGCAACTGTGGATGACTCATTGTCTTGGTGATTTCTAATGGAACCCTCCAGCATCCAACCATACCGGCAGCAGTATGTATCAAATATAAGACATGCTGCAGGAACTTGCCAAACTTCAATTGCATCTTCCAAAGCTGCAAGCTCTGTCATTCAGGAAGGAAAGGGCAGCAGATGCATGGGAGCATCACTCTGCAAGTTCCCTCCGAACCACTCACCGTCCTGACTTGGAATTGTTTGCCAATCCTTCACCACTGCTGCTTCAAATTCCTGGAGGTCCTTTCCTAACAGCTGTTCTTAAATCCCAAAGACTGGAGTGTTTCAGGAAGATGGCTCCTCATCACCTTTTTGTGGTACTTAGAGATGAGGAATAAATGCTGGCTGAGCCAACAGTGCTCACAAATATGTTTTAAAAGAAAACTCCACGAGGTAGCTCCCATTCCTCCACAACTATGGACAATTTAACATGGCCAATTCACCTGGCCTGCACATCTTTGGACTGTGGGAGGAAACTGGAGCAAATCCACGCAGATATGAGGAGAACATGCAAACTCCATACAGACAGTCGCCCAAGGCTGGAAGCGAACCTGGGACCCTGGTGCTGTGAGTCATCAGTACTAACCACTGAGCCACCATGTCGCCCTTGTGGAGAAATGGGAGCTATATGTTCAGGCTTGAGTGAGGGGGAGAGAGCTGAAGGCTTGCTTTGGCACCACCCCGCTCTCCCTCCTGGCTTAACTCTTCAGTGCTACCAGCACACTTCCCCGCCACTACTCCACACCACTCTGCCCTACCTCCTGCTCTTCTGTAAATGTGTTCCTTATGTTGTAAAGATGAATCACTGGACCCGAAATATTAAGATTAGATTCTGTACAGTATAAAAACAGGCCCTTTGGCTCAACAAATCCACACCGACCCTCTGAAGGCTAACCACCCAGGCCCACTCCCCTAACTAATGGTCCTAACTCTGGGCAATTTAGCAAGGCCAGTTCACCTAACCTGCACATCTTTGGATTGTGGGAGGAAACCCACACAGACATGGGGAGAAGGTGCATACTCCACACCCAAGGTAGGAATCAAACCCAGGTCCCTGCTGCTGTGAGATAGCGGTGCTAACCACTGAGATACCATGCCACCCCAAGTCTGATTTCTCTTCACAGATGCTGTGAAAATCTGCTGTGATTTTCCATCAATTTCCGCATTTGTTTTGGATTATCAGCATCAGCAGTTTTCTTGGTGTTTTGTGTCCCTCTTCATTCTCTCCTTGAGTTGGGTCACTCAGATGTTGCCTGGGGTCTGGACTATCGAACTGGTGAGAAAATGCCAGCCAGTGATTGGCTTATTGAAGAATTGTCAGCAGTTTTGGAACCCCTTTATTCCTGATGAAGGGCTTTTGGATGCTGCATGTTGGATGCTGCCTGAACTGCTGTGCTCTTCCAGCACCACTGATCCAGAATCTGGTTTCCAACATCTGCAGTCATGTTTTTACCTACTTTTGGAACCTTGTCAACATCAGAAGGTGTTAGAGAGCACGTGCATAATAATACAGAAAAAATCCTTAGCTTGTTTGGCTTTTGCCAGATCTTGGAGTGAGCAGGAATCATATTCCAGCATAAAATCACATTGTGATAACACTCCAAATGTTGACATTCTTCAACTGAGCTGTGAAGGAAATCTGAGATAATTGACTGATAATTGCTCTCTGAGAAATTCGTTGAGAGATTTTCATTGCACTCCATAAAACTCAATGAATTGTCGAAAGACAAAGGCAAGGATTTCAGGCAGCAAATAATTTATATGCTAATGCTTTAGATTTCTGTAGGCCCAGAAAAACCCAGGGTGCCTATCCAGTGGTTGAAATTTAACACCATTTTATATGCCAAGGGATGTTGGATTTTCATACCATTTAACTGCATCTCACGCCCTATTAGGCTATTAAACTCAAACCTGCACACAAAAGTTGGCTGGGATTCAATTCAGTTTCAAGGCCAAAACCTGTTGGGCTGGATTTAATAGAGCACTGTGTTCCCCTACATCTTACCCTGCAACTAAACAATCATTCAGGAGCCTAAGCACAAAAGAGCCCAGCTGCCCTTTTGCAATTTTATCCTCGGCAGTGGGTTAATTGGTTCAGGGCAAGGCTTACGGGAAGAAAAGGGGAAACGTTGCTCTCATGATCCTTTGAGTGCAGCTGCATCAAGCAATGTCTGCAGCCTCAATACACAAACACCAAGTGTCACTGTATGTGCTCTATCCCTTGCGTTGTGAAGGATTGGTCTGGCCATGTTGCCAGTCCTTCAGGCAGTGGGCTGAACATAACAGAGGCTCAATAGGAATGAGGAAAATGGTAGATCCTGTCAGATAGTTCCTTGTTTTGGCATTTGGAAGAGTTCTTCCCTTCCAGGACTTGCAACAAAATACAAAGTTGTAGTAGGGGATAAAGGTCTTCCAACTGTCAGATCATTCCTACATGGCTCGAGTCTCACCCACTTTACACATTATCTTTGAGGAAGGAAGCTGTGTTGGGGAAGAAACTGTTTTTCTTCACAGCAGAGATGGCAATACAGAAGAAGGGAGTTGCCCTGGGAGTCCTCAGCTTTGAGTCTGGGCCCCATGAAGTCATAGGCAAGAAAACTTCATGCTGTTTTTTTATTTCAAAAATATACTTTATTCATAAAATACTTTGATGATCTATACAACTGGACATGCCATACATATGTAAACATTCCATTTCTTTGCATACTGAAACAGAGTAATCATTCCTATTTACAGGTCTGTATGGTTACATTTTTAGCTGAGGCGTCAGCAGAGCCCAAATGACTGCATGGGCCCCCTGTTCTTCTTAGGCAGGCAGATGTTACACGGTGGTCTTTCCCAACCGTGCCTTGGCGGCAGCTGCACCGAGCTTCAGCGAGTCCCTCAACATGTAGCCGGGACCTTGGAATGTGCCAGTCTGCAACACTTAGTCGGGGTCAACTCCTTCAGCTGGAAGATCAACAAGTTTCAGACCGCCCAGAGAGTGTCCTTCACCGAGTTGATGATCCTCCAGGCGCAGTTGATATTCGTCTCAGTGGGGAACAGGCTGTAGAGCACGGAGTCCCGCGTCACGGCGCTACTCGGGACGAACTTTGACAAACACCACTGCATTCCTCTCCAGACTTCTTCTGCGTAGGCACATTCCAGAAGGTGTGTGACAGTCTCGTCCCCACTGCAGCCGCTTGAAACCTCATGCTGGTTACAAGCACTCCTCCATGTGAAACGACACTTGGAGGAAGCACTGGGGTGAAAAGGGCTCAAAATGTACTCTGGGTGGGCAGCGCTGTCCCCATGACCTGTCCTACCTCCCTATCTTCTTTTCCACCTATCCACTCCACTCTCCCCCTGACCTATCACCTTCATCCCCTCCCCCATTCATCTATTGTGCTTTATGCTACTTTCTCCCCACCCCCACCCTCCTCTCATTTATCTCTCCACCCTTCAGGCTCTCTGCCTGTATTCCTGATCAAGGGCTTTTGCCCGAAATGTCGATTTTACTGCTCCTCGGATGCTGCCTGAACTGCTGTGCTTTTCCATCACCATTCTAATCTAGACTCTGGGGGATTTCAATGTCCACTACTAAGGGTGACTTGGCAGCAACATTATTAATTGAGCTGGTTTGGTCCTAAATGACGTAGGTGCTAGACTGGGTCTGCAGCAGATGGTCAGGGAATCACCAAGAGAGCAAAACATACTTGATCTCATCCTTACCAATATACCAGCTGCAGATGCATC
Source organism: Hemiscyllium ocellatum (assembly GCF_020745735.1). Classification (NCBI taxonomy): domain Eukaryota; kingdom Metazoa; phylum Chordata; class Chondrichthyes; order Orectolobiformes; family Hemiscylliidae; genus Hemiscyllium; species Hemiscyllium ocellatum. The sequence continues at coordinate 69,053,530 of NC_083416.1, forward strand.
TGTTCTTACAGAATTGCTATGAGTGACTACCACACAGTCCTTGTGGAGGCAAAATCCCACTTTCACATTGAGAATATGCTCCATCATATTGTGTGACAGTACCACCGTGCTAAATCAGGTCTAGAAACTCAAGACTGGGCATCCATGAGGTGCTGTGTGTCATCAAAAGCTGCAGAATCATACTCTAGCACAATCTGTAACTTCATGGCCCTGCACATTCCCCACTAACCATTACCATCAAGCCAGGGGTTAGATCCTGGTTCAATGGAGAGTGCTGGAGGGCATTTTAGGAGCAGCACCAGACATAACTAAAAATGAGGTGTCAACCTGGGACACTACCTTACAGGACTACTTGCAGGCCAACTAGCATTAGCAGCAAGTAATAAACAGAACTAACTGATGTCACAACCAACAAATCAGATCTAAGCTCTGCAGTCCTGTCACATCAAGTCTTGAATGTTGGTGGTCAACTGAACAACTCATTGGAGGAGAAGGCTGCACAATTACCCTCAATGATGGAAGAGTCCAGCACATCAGTGGAAAAGATTAAGCTGAAGCCTTCACAACAAACTTCAGCTAGAAGTGCCAACTGGATGATCCATTCCAGTCTCCTCCCAGTGGTCCCCAACATTACAAATAACCATCTTCTGCTAAGTCAATTCACATGATATCAGACGTTAGATACTTAAAAGGATATGGGCCTTGACAATGTTCCAGGAATAGAGAATTCGACGTTTCGAGCATAAGCCCTTCATCAGGAATAAGAGAGAGAGAGCCAAGCAGGCTAAGATAAAAGGTAGGGAGGAGGGACTAGGGGGAGGGGCGATGGAGGTGGGATAGGTGGAAGGAGGTCAAGGTGAGGGTGATAGGCTGGAGTGGGGTGGGGACGGAGAGGTCAGGAAGAGGATTGCAGGTTAGGAGGGCGGTGCTGAGTTGAGGGAACCGACTGAGACAAGGTGGGGGGAGGGGAAATGAGGAAACTGGAGAAATCCGAATTCATACCTTGTGGTTGGAGGGTTCCCAGGCGGAAGATGAGGCGCTCCTCCTCCAGCCGTCGTGTAGTTGTGTTCTGCCGGTGGAGGAGTCCAAGGACCTGCATGTCCTCGGTGGAGTGGGAGGGAGAGTTAAAGTGTTGAGCCACAGGGTGATTGGGTTGGTTGGTTCGGGCGGCCCGGAGGTGTTCTCTGCAGCGTTCCGCAAGTAAGCGGCCTGTCTCACCAATATAGAGGAGGCCACATCGGGTGCAGCGGATGCAATAGATGATGTGTGTGGAGGTACAGGTGAACTTGTGGCGGATATGGAAGGATCCCTTGGGGCCTTGGAGGGAAGTGAGTGTGGAGGTGTGGGCGCAAGTTTTACATTTCCTGCGGTTGCAGGGGAAGGTGCCGGGGGTGGAGGTTGGGTTGGTGGGGGGTGTGGATCTGACGAGGGAGTCACGAAGGGAGTGGTCCTTGCGGAACGCTGATAGGGGAGGGGAGGGAAATATATCCTTGGTGGTGGGGTCCGTTTGGAGGTGGCGGAAATGGCGGCGGATGATACATTGTATGCGGAGGTTGGTGGGGTGGTAGGTGAGAACCAGTGGGGTTCTGTCTTGGTGGCGGTTGGAGGAGCGGGGCTCAAGGGCGGAGGAGCGGGAAGTGGAGGAGATGCGGTGGAGGGCATCGTCGATCACGTCTGGGGGGAATCTGTGGTCCTTGAAGAAGGAGGCCATCTGGGCTGTGCGGTGTTGGAATTGGTCCTCCTGGGAGCAGATGCGGCGGAGACGAAGGAATTGGGAATATGGGATGGCGTTTTTACAGGGGGCAGGGTGGGAGGAGGTGTAGTCCAGGTAGCTGTGGGAGTCAGTCGGTTTATAATAGATGTCTGTGTTGAGTCGGTCGCCCGAGATAGAAATGGAAAGGTCTAGGAAGGGGAGGGAGGAGTCTGAGACAGTCCAGGTGAATTTCAGGTCGGGATGGAAGGTGTTAGTAAAGTTGATGAACTGTTCAACCTCCTCGTGGGAGCACGAGGCAGCGCCGATACAGTCATCGATGTAGCGGAGGAAAAGGTGGGGGGTGGTGCCAGTGTAGTTGCGGAAGATGGACTGTTCCACATATCCTACGAAGAGGCAGGCATAGCTGGGGCCCATGCGGGTGCCCATGGCAACTCCTTTAGTTTGGAGGAAGTGGGAGGATTGAAAAGAGAAGTTATTCAGGGTGAGGACCAGTTCAGTCAGTCGAAGGAGGGTGTCAGTGGAAGGGTACTGGTTGGTGCGGCGGGAAAGGAAGAAGCGGAGGGCTTTGAGTCCTTCGTGATGGGGGATGGAGGTGTACAGGGACTGGATGTCCATAGTGAAAATAAGGTGTTGAGGACCGGGGAAGCGAAAATCCTGGAGGAGGTGGAGGGCGTGGGTGGTGTCCCGAACGTAGGTGGGGAGTTCTTGGACTAAAGGGGACAGGACCGTGTCGAGGTATTGGGAGATGAGTTCGGTGGGGCAGGAGCAGGCTGAGACAATGTTCGGTGGGGCAGGTGCTCCTGCCCCACCGAACTCATCTCCCAATACCTCGACACGGTCCTGTCCCCTTTAGTCCAAGAACTCCCCACCTACGTTCGGGACACCACCCACGCCCTCCACCTCCTCCAGGATTTTCGCTTCCCCGGTCCTCAACGCCTTATTTTCACTATGGACATCCAGTCCCTGTACACCTCCATCCCCCATCACGAAGGACTCAAAGCCCTCCGCTTCTTCCTTTCCCGCCGCACCAACCAGTACCCTTCCACTGACACCCTCCTTCGACTGACTGAACTGGTCCTCACCCTGAATAACTTCTCTTTTCAATCCTCCCACTTCCTCCAAACTAAAGGAGTTGCCATGGGCACCCGCATGGGCCCCAGCTATGCCTGCCTCTTCGTAGGATATGTGGAACAGTCCATCTTCCGCAACTACACTGGCACCACCCCCCACCTTTTCCTCCGCTACATCGATGACTGTATCGGCGCTGCCTCGTGCTCCCACGAGGAGGTTGAACAGTTCATCAACTTTACTAACACCTTCCATCCCGACCTGAAATTCACCTGGACTGTCTCAGACTCCTCCCTCCCCTTCCTAGACCTTTCCATTTCTATCTCGGGCGACCGACTCAACACAGACATCTATTATAAACCGACTGACTCCCACAGCTACCTGGACTACACCTCCTCCCACCCTGCCCCCTGTAAAAACGCCATCCCATATTCCCAATTCCTTCGTCTCCGCCGCATCTGCTCCCAGGAGGACCAATTCCAACACCGCACAGCCCAGATGGCCTCCTTCTTCAAGGACCACAGATTCCCCCCAGACGTGATCGACGATGCCCTCCACCGCATCTCCTCCACTTCCCGCTCCTCCGCCCTTGAGCCCCGCTCCTCCAACCGCCACCAAGACAGAACCCCACTGGTTCTCACCTACCACCCCACCAACCTCCGCATACAATGTATCATCCGCCGCCATTTCCGCCACCTCCAAACGGACCCCACCACCAAGGATATATTTCCCTCCCCTCCCTTATCAGCGTTCCGCAAGGACCACTCCCTTCGTGACTCCCTCGTCAGATCCACACCCCCCACCAACCCAACCTCCACTCCCGGCACCTTCCCCTGCAACCGCAGGAAATGTAAAACTTGCGCCCACACCTCCACACTCACTTCCCTCCAAGGCCCCAAGGGATCCTTCCATATCCGCCACAAGTTCACCTGTACCTCCACACACATCATCTATTGCATCCGCTGCACCCGATGTGGCCTCCTCTATATTGGTGAGACAGGCCGCTTACTTGCGGAACGCTTCAGAGAACACCTCCGGGCCGCCCGAACCAACCAACCCAATCACCCCGTGGCTCAACACTTTAACTCTCCCTCCCACTCCACCGAGGACATGCAGGTCCTTGGACTCCTCCACCGGCAGAACACAACTACACGACGGCTGGAGGAGGAGCGCCTCATCTTCCGCCTGGGAACCCTCCAACCACAAGGTATGAATTCGGATTTCTCCAGTTTCCTCATTTCCCCTCCCCCCACCTTGTCTCAGTCGGTTCCCTCAACTCAGCACCGCCCTCCTAACCTGCAATCCACTTCCTGACCTCTCCGCCCCCACCCCACTCCGGCCTATCACCCTCACCTTGACCTCCTTCCACCTATCCCACCTCCATCGCCCCTCCCCCTAGTCCCTCCTCCCTACCTTTTATCTTAGCCTGCTTGGCTCTCTCTCTCTTATTCCTGATGAAGGGCTTATGCTCGAAACGTCGAATTCTCTATTCCTGAGATGCTGCCTGGCCTGCTGTGCTTTGACCAGCAACACATTTGCAGCTGTGATCTCCAGCATCTGCAGACCTCATTTTTTACTTGACAATGTTCCAGCAATACTACTGAAGATTTGTGCTCCAGAACTTGCCCGTCTTCGAGACAAGCTCTTCTAGTACAGTTCCAACACTGGCATCTACTCAATAATGTGGAAAATTCCTCAGATATGTCCTGTACACAAAAAGCAGGACAAATCCAACCCAGCCCATTACTGCCCCTATCAGTCCAACCTGCATCACCAGTAAAGTGATTGAAGGCATCATCAACAGTGCTATCAAACAGCATCTGCTCAGCAATAACCGGCTGGTGATGCCCAGTTGGGCTCCGCCAGGACCACTCAGCTCCTGACCTCATTACAGCCTTGGTTCAAACATGGACAAAAGCATTGAATTTCAGAGGTGTGATCCGTAGCCCTTTACATGCAGGCTGTTTCCAACAAAGTATGGCATTAAGGAACCCTACCAAAACTTGAATTACTGGGTTTGGGGGCAAACTCTCGGTTGGAGTCGTACCTGGTTGTGATTGTTGGAGGTCACTCATCTCAGCTCCAGGACTTCCCTGTAGGAGTTCCTCAGGAACCTAGGCCCAACCATTTTCAGCTGCTTCATCAATGACTTTCCCTTCATCATAGGGTCAGAAATGGGATGTTCGACAATGAGTGCATAATGTTCATCACCTTTCACGATTCCTCTGATATCGAAGCAGTCTATGTTCAAATTCAACATGATTTGGACAATATCCAGGCTTGGGCTGACAAGTAACATTTGTGCCACACAAATGCCAGGCAGTGACCATCTCCAATAAGAGACAATCTAACCACCACCCTTTGACATTCAATGACATTGCCATCACTGAATCCCTGACTATCAACATCCTGTGGGTCACCATTGACCAGAAATTCAAATGGACGAGCCATATAAAGGCATTGGCTGCAACAAGAGGTGAGAGGCTCGGAATACTGCAGCGAATAACTCATCTCTTGACTCCCCAAAGCCTGTTCATCATTTACAAGGCACAAGTTAGGAGTCTGTTGGAATATTCCACACTTGCCTGGATTGGTGTAGCCCCAACAAGACTCAAGAAGCTTGACACCATCCAGGACAAAGCAGCCCCCTTGATTGATGCCATATCCATTCTCTCCACCCTCTACACTCAGTAGCAGCAATGTGGACTAACTACAAGATGTACAGCAGATACTCACCAAAGATCCTTAGTCAGCACCTTCCAAACATAAGACTTCTTCCATCCTGAAGGACAAGCACAGCAGATACATGGGAACACTGCCACTGCAAGTTCCCCTCCAAGCCACTCACCATTATGAGTTTGAAATATATTGCCATCCTTTCACTATTTCTGGATCAAGATCCTGCAATCCCTTCCCTAACAGCATTTTGGGTCAACCTACATCATGTGGAGTACAGCAGTGCAAGAAGGCAGCTCAACACTACCTTCTCAAGGGCAAATAGGAATGGGGAACCAGCCAGCGATGCCAATTTTCCACAAATTAATTTAAGTAAGTGACTTTGAAATACTTTTTAATCTGCTTTTACATTTTGTGAATACGGCATATTTTTTTGAAAAAAAAAGACTTCAGTTTCAATCTGGAGAGGAGATCACTACTGAGAAAAGTGCCAGCCAATGCAATTGCCAGCATAGAATCCCTACATTGTGGAAGGAAGCCATTTGGCCCATCAATTCTGCATTGACACTGTGAAGAGCTTCACACCCAGACCCACTTCTGCATTTCCCATGGCTAATTCACCCCTGGACACTTTGAGCAATTTATCATGGCCAAGCCACCCACATGCACATCTTTGGACGGTGGGAAGAAACCAGAGCTGTCAGAGGAAACCCATATGGACACGGGGAGGATGTACAAACACCACCCAGACAGTGTGGCTGGAACCGACCCCTGATCTCTGGTGCTGTGAGTCAGTAGTGGGAACCACAGGGCAACCATGCAGCTTAATGAACATAGAAACATGGAAATTGGGACCAGGAGTAGACCACTCAGCCCCTTGAGCTGACTCTGCCATTCAAAAAGTGGCTGGCTGACCTAATTGGTACCTCAAAGTCATATTCTTGCTTACCCTCAATAATTTTTCACCCCCTTGCTTGTGAAAAATCTTTCAGCCTGTGCCTTAGGAATATTCAAAGACTGCTTTCAACTCCTTTTTGATGAAGTGAGTTACAAAGAGTCACAACCCTCTTTGAGAAATTAACTCTTCTAATCTTTGTCAGGAAATGCTCAGTCAGAGATTAACATCTGGCCATTTGTTATGTTCACTTTTCATTTCCATTAGTCCCTCACTTTTGGGTGGCATGGAGGCTCAGTGATTACACAGTTGCCTCACAGCACCTGGGTCCCAGGTTTGATTCCAGCCTTGGACAACTGTCTGTGTGGAGTTTGCACATTCTCCCTGTGTCTGTGTGGGTTTCCTCCAGGTGCTCCGGTTTCCTCCCACAGTCCAAAGATGTGCAGGTCAGGTGAATTGGTCATGCTAAATTGCCCATAGTGTTAGGTGCATTAGTCAGAGGGAAATGGGTGGGTTACTCTTCGGAGAGTCAGTGTGGACTGGTTGGGCCGAAGGACCTGTTTCTAATCTAATCTAATCTTCTTTCACCATCAATTCCATTCAGCCAATCACTGTCACCTCATTCCACAAGCATCGACAAGAGATCAATCACCATCAAACTCTCCATTATCCATACTGCAGTTCATTGAGATGTACAATGGGAAATGGGGATGACCCTGAATTAATCTATATTCTGACTAAGAGTCAGATACATAATTGGCTTACTCTTAGTAGGTTTGGTTTATATATAGATAATATCATATTGTTTCATATATCCTCTCATATCCAACAATTTACCTCCCTTTCAGTGTATTTTGAACTTATGAACAAAGAGCAGGAGGAGGCCATTCAGCCTCCACCATTTCTGAAGATCATGGCTGATTTAATTGTGACTTCTTTAAAAAAAAAATAATTCAAGGGATGTGGACGTTGCTGGCTAGACCAACATTTATTACCCAAACTTAATTGCTCAGAGGCCAGTCCAGAGCCAATCAATATGCTGTGGGTCTGCTGTCTGATGTAGGCCAGACCTGGTAAGGATGGCAGTTTCCTTCCCTAAAGGACAGTAGTAAATCAGATGTGTTTTTCCTCACAACAGTTTGACTCTTCATGATTTGTATTGAATTCAATTTCCATCATGAACCCCAAAACATTACCTGGGATGCTGGATTAATAGACTAGGGATAGCGTCACTAAGCCATCACTTCTCCTCAGTCCAGCTTTCCAGATTCCCCAATAACCTACCATAGAAACATCGGAAATTGGAGCAGAAACAAACCACCTGGTCCCTAATGCCCACTCTGCCACCCAATATGATCATAGATCACCATCCAAACCAACAGCCTGCTCCCAACCCACCCACCTGCCATACTCGCAACCCTACCAGCCCCAAGAATTCTTTGCAACCCCCTCCTGAAAGCATTCAGTGCCTTAGCCTCAACCATCCTCCATTGCAGAGAATTCAACAGATTCACTGCTCTCTGGGTGAAGAATTCCTTCCCATTTCAGTTCCAAGTGTCTCACCTTACAACCCCTATCTATGATGACCTAGTCTTCGGGAGCATCCATTCACCCTGTCCTTACTACAAACCTACCCATTTCCACCTTAAATCTATATAAAGGCTCTTCTGCTGACACCTTTTCAGGAAGAGAATTTATGACCCTTATGACCCTCTGACAAAAAATTGTTTACCTCATCACTGTTTTAACAGATGACCAGTTTGAAACCATGACCCCTAGTTCTAAATTCTCCCAAAACTTCTCCTGTCAAAACCCCTCAGGATGTTAAATATTTCATTCAAGTCACCCTCTACTTTTCTAAATTCCAGCAAGTATAAGCCTAGCCCGTCCAACTTCCCATCACATGACAATCCGCCCATTCCAGGCTTTGGCTTCTCTGAACTTTTTCCAATGCATTTATATTCCATAAGACCATAATGGTATAAGATACTATATCAGAATTAGGCCCATTCTGCACATTGAGTTTGCCCTGCCATTCGATCATGCCTGATAAGTTTCTCAATCCCATTCTCCTGCCTTCTCTGTAACCTTTGATCCCTTTCCTAATCAACAACCTATCTATCTCTGTCTTAAATATACTCAATGACTTGGCCTCCACCGCCTTCAGTGGCAATGGGTTCCACAGATTAACCACCCTCTGGCTGAAGAAATTCTTCCTCACCTCAGTTCTAAATGGTCATCTCTTCACTCTGAAGCTGTGCCCTCAGGTCCTAGTCTCTCCTACAAGTGAAAACATCCTCTCCATGTCTACGCAATCCATGGCTCACAATATTTGGTAAGTTTCAATGAGATCCTACCCTCATCCTTCTAAACTCAATTGAGTTCTCAACTGCTCCTCATACAGCAAGCCTTTCATGCCCAGGATCTTTCTATGTTAACTTTCTCTGGGCCCCTCTAATGCCAGCTTAGATACTGGATCCAAAACTGTTGAATAATATCAGGGATTCTGGATTTACTCGTCCTCGACATTTCCAGCAGGCCCTGATTCAAATTCCATTATCTGCTAGGTGGAATTTGAACCTGGGTCCCCAGGACATTAACGAGGTTTCTGGGTTAATAGTCTAACAAAAAAATACTACTGAGCCATCTCTCCCCTCTTCCACCTTCAGCAAGATAAACAATATTGTAGCAGTTCTGGTCTCCTTCCTATTCAAAGGATGTTGTGAAACTTGAAAGAGTTCAGAAAGGATTTACAAGGATGTTGCTACGGTTGGAGGATTTGAGCTATAGAGAGAGGAGGAATAGACTGGGGCTCTTTTCCCTGGAGTGTCAGAGGCTGAGGGGTGACCTTATAGAGGTTTATAAAATCATGAGAGGCATGGATAGGGTAAACAGACAAGGCCTTTTCCCTGAAGTAGGGGAGTTCAGCACTAGAGGGCGGGTTTAGAGTGAGTGGGGAAAAATTTAAAAGGGACCTAAGGGACAACTTGTTCACACAGAGGGTGGTACATGCATGAAATGAGCTGCCAGAGGAAGTGGTGGAAGCTCGTACAATTACAACACTTAAAAGGTATCTGGATGGGTCTATGAATAATAAATGCTTAGAGGGATATGGGCCAAGTGCTGGCAAATGGCATTAGAATAGGTTGGGATATCTGTTCGGCTTGGACGAGTTGGACTGAAGTGTCTATTTCCGTGCTGTATATCTCTATGACTCTATGGCTCCAAATGGTCCCTGCACAACTGATTATGAATATTAATTATCATTTTTCAAGTAATATCATTTAAAATTAAAATAATCTGGCCCACAAATTGCAAAAAAAGTGCAGTCAATTCCACAATTGCAACAAACTGTGCATTTATGACATTTAGGTTTGTGGCAATATCATTCACACTTCATAATATTCATGGAAAAAATACAGCACAACACAAATTCTGCTGATCTGGCATTATGCTGCATTTTTTATTCCTTAATAATTTGTTTTACTGAACATTTACAAAAGATTATTTGACTCCATCTTTTTCATCATCTATTTCGACCGTTTAGGGATCATGCTTTTCTGCAATCTAACGTCCATCCCTATCTCACTTGTTGGTTGTTCCATCCTTCTGTAACTTAGTAATCTCTCCATATATCTATCCCCACATGTCAATAGTCCTTGTTGTATTTCTCTGATGGTACCTATTTTGCCGTCTAGCTGATTCTCACTTTACTGTCTCCATGATTTTGGGCCAGACATTCCTGAGAAGGCAAACACACATACAGGCAAATATTGATTCTTCATTTTAAATATAGGTACTTGAAGATATAACCTGGGACAATAATCTCAAGGACAATACTAAGTGAGTGCTCCAATGATGAAGAGTCAGCACTGAGGGAACACCACACTGTCAGAGGTTGGTGTGCTGGAAATCTGCCTGAAACAATCAATCAATGTGAGCTATATACTGAGCTGAGAACCCAAACTACAGCCAGGACCAACAAGTGGGTTTCAATGTTTGAGTGGGGAGTTTTATCCCCATAATCATTCACACTCCCAAGTGCTTTGATCTTCAAGCAAGGTTTAATTATATCCAGCCAAAATTTCATAACCTGATGCAGAGTTCCAAATAACTTGGATATCCAAGGCCCTAAAGGAGACTTCCACATCCATCAAAGTTTTACCTGCACATCCACTAATATCATTTATTGTATCTGTTGCTCCCGATGCGGTACATTGGGGAGACTGGGCGCTTCCTAGCAGAGCGCTTTAGGGAACATCTCCGGGACACCCGCACCAATCAACAACACCACCCAGTGGCCCAACATTTCAACTCCCCCTCCCACACTGCCGAGGACATGGAGGTCCTGGGCCTCTTTCACTGCCGCTCCCTCACTACCAGACGCCTGGAGAAAGAACGCCTCATCTTCCGCCTCGGAACACTTCAACCCCAAGGCATTAATGTGGACTTCAACAGTTTCCTCATTTCCCCTTCCTCCACCTCACCTCACCCTAATTCCAAACTGCCAGCTCAGCACTGTCCCCATGACTTGTCCTACCTGCCTATCTCCTTTTCCACCTATCCACTCCACCCTCTCCTCTCTGACCTATCACCTTCATCCCCTCCCCCACTTACCTATTGTACTCTATGCTACTTTCACCCCACCCCCACCCTCCTCTAGCTTATCTCTCCACGCTTCAGGCTCTCTGCCTTTATTCCTGATTAAGGGCTTTTGCCCAAAACATCGATTTCGCTGGTCCTTGGATGCTGCCTGAACTGCTGTGCTCTTCCACCACCACTAATCCAGAATAAAGATATTATTGTCTGACCTTCAAGACTGGATATATATGATCGACTTCTTTCAGCCTTCACAAAAATTGCCTAATAGACAACAAATCAGGCATATTAGTTAATTTGGAACCCAATTCCTAATAGTGAGAGGGAAATTGAGAAATAAACTTGTAAGGAGATCTCAGCTATGTGTAAGAATAATAGGGTGGTTATGGTAGGGGATTTTAACTTTCCAAACATAGACTGGGACTGCCATAGTGTTAAGGCTTTACATGGAGAGGAATTGGTTAAGAAAATTTTCTGATTCAGTATGTGGATGTACCTACTAGAGAAAGTGGAAAACTTGACCTACTCTTGGGAAATAAGGCAGGGCATGTTACTGAGGTGTCAGTGGGGGAACACTTTGGGGCCAGCTATGATAATTCCATTTGATTTAAAATAGTGATGGAAAAGGATAGACCAGATCTAAAAGTTGAGGTTCTAAATTGAAGAAAGGCTAATTTTGATGGTATTAGGCAAGAACTGTCGAAAGCTGATTGGGGGCAGATGTTCGCAGGTAAAGGGATGGCTGGAAAATGGGATGCCTTCAGAAATGAGATAACGAGAATCCAGAAAAAGTATATTCCTGTCAGGGTGAAAGGAAAGGTTGGTAGGTATAGGGAATGTTGGATGACTAAAGAAATTGAGGGTTTGGTTAAGAAAAAGAAGGAAGCATATGTAACATATAGACAGGATAGATTGAGTGAATCCTTAGAAGAGTATAAAGGCAGTAGGAGTATACTTAAGAGGGAAATCAGGAGGGCAAAACGGGGACATGAGATAGCTTGCAAATAGAATTAAAGAAAATCCAAAGGGTTTTTACAAACATATTAAGGACAAAAGGGTAACGAGGGAGAGAATAGAGCTCCTCAAAGATCAGCAAGGCGGCTTTGTGTGGAGCCGCAGAAAACAGGGGAGATAATAAAGGAGTATTTTGCATCAGTATTTACTGTGAAAAGGATATAGAAGATATAGAATGTAAGGAAATAGATGGTGACACCTTGCAAAATGTCCATATTACAGAGGAGGAAGTGCTGGATGTCATGAAACGCATAAAGGTGGATAAATCCCCAGGACCTGATCAGGTGTACCCTAGAACTCTGTGGGAAATTAGAGAATTGATTGCTGGGCCTCTTGCTGAGATATTTGTATCATCGATAGTCACAGGCGAGGTGCCAGAAGACTGGAGGTTGGCTAATATTGCGCCATTGTTTAAGAAGGGTGGTAAAGACAAGCCAGGGAACTATAGACCAGTGAGCCTGACCTCGGTAGTGGGCAAGTTGTTGGAGGGAATCCTGAGGGACAGGAAATGTATGTATTTAGGAAGGCAAGGACTGATTAGGGATAGTCAACATGGCTTTCTGAGTGGGAAATCATGTCTCACAAACTTGATTGAGTTTTTTTGAAGAAGTAACAAAGAGGATTGATGAGGACAGAGCGGTAGATGTGATCTTTATGGACTTCAGTAAGGGATTCCACAAGGTTCCCCATGGGAGACTGAATCCCAAGGTTAGATCTTATGAAATACAAGGAGAACTAGCCATTTGGATACAGAACTGGCTCAAAAGTAGAAGACAGAGGATGGTGTTGGAGGGTTGTTTTTCAGACTGGAGGCCTGTGACCAGTGGAGTGCCACAAGGATCGCTGCTGGATCCTCTACTTTTTATCATTTACATAAATGATTTGGATGTGTGCATAAGAGGTACAGTTAGTAAGTTTGCAGATGACACCAAAATTGGAGGTATAGTGGACAGCGAAGAAGGTTACCTCAGATTACAACAGGATTTTGACCAGATGGGCCAATGGGCTGAGAAGTGGCAGATGGAGTCTAATTCAGATAAATGCGAGGTGCTGCATTTTGGGAAAGTAAATCTTAGCAGGACTTATACACTTAATGGTAAGGTCATAGGGAGTGTTGCTGAACAATGAGACCTTGGAGTGCAGGTTCATAGTTTCTTGAAAGTGGAGTCGTAGGTAGATAAGATAGTGAAGAAGGCGTTTGGTATGCTTTCTTATATTGATTAGAGTACTGAGTACAGGAGTTGGGAGGTCATGTTGCAGCAGTACAGGACATTGGTTAGGCCACTGTTGGAATATTGCATGCAATTCTGGTCTCCTTCCTATCGGAAAGATGTTGTGAAACTTGAAAGGGTTCAGAAAATATTTACAAGGATGTTGCCAGGGTTGGAGGATTTGAGCTATAGGGAGAGGCTGAACAGGCTGGGGCTGTTTTCCTTGGAACGTCGGAGGTTGAGGGGAGACCTTATAGAGGGTTATAAAATCATGAGGGGCATGGATAGGATAAATAGACAAAGTCTTTTCCCTGGAGTAGGGGGGTCCAGAACTAGAGGGCATAGGTTTAGGGTGAGAGGGGAAAGATATAAAAGTGATATAAGGGGCAACTTTTTCATGCAGTGGATGGTACGTGCATGGAATGAGCTTCCAGAGAAAGTGGTGAAGGATGGTACAATTGCAACATTTAGAAGGCATTTGGATGGGTATATGAATAGGAAGGGTTTGGAGGGATATGGGCTGGGTACTGGAGGGTGAGACTAGATTGGGTTGGGATATCTGGTCGGCCTGGATGGGTTGGACCAAGGGTCTGTTTACATGCTGTACATCTCTATGACTCTATGACTCTATCCCACAGAGATCACCATGTTTTGTATGCTGCCATCTGTAGATGGGTTTTTTAAAGATGATCTTGTGTGTCCAATGTTTCTTCTGACCTAAGGAAAAGAATCCTGTTGAGTAAATCCAATGCAGACTGAATGAACTGACTGACCTCATTCTGCTCCATAATAATTATGTGACTCTTTAAACAATTTGTGGTTTATTTCTTCCCTATGCCATTTACCGTTTATAAGGACTGGCTCTACATTGCTCTAAAGCCTGAAAGGAGGACCCAACCTGAGGTGTGTCTCACACAAGATCCTACTTTACTCTTCAAACCAAGTCCCCATAATATCATCACAGTGGGTGTGCTTCTTACACTCAATGCAGTATTAATGCTTTCAAACCTTCCCAGACACCTACACAACCAAAGACATGGTGACCCTAAATTGTGTCCATACAAGTAGATTGTCAGAGTTCAAGTGGAGGATGAGCAAACATTACAATGACACTGAAGCTTTCGTTAAAGTGTGGCAGCACGAACATTAATGACTGTGAGGAATTGCTACTCTCCATCAAAGTGATGCCAACTGAATACATCAAACTGCATCAAACTGAATCCAAAGTGCCTCATGCTGAGGCAGAGCAGTGGCAGAGAAGAAAAGATTAGGAAAACAACCCTTCACCTGGATCCCACTACCACATGGGATGCCTTGCCCCATAAGTCTAAACATCTGTGGGTCAAGAATTGGCCTGTTCAGTCACATGAAGTCCCAAGACAGAGACATCATTCTCAAATGGGCAGCACGGTGGCACAGTGGTTAGCACTGCTGCCTCACAGCGCCAGGGACCTGGGTTCAATTCCCGACTCAGGCGACTGACTGTGTGGAGTTTGCACGTTCTCCCCGTGTCTGCGTGGGTTTCCTCCGGGTGCTCTGGTTTCCTCCCACAGTCACAAAGATGTGCGGGTCAGGTGTATTGGCCATGCTAAATTGCCCATAGTGTTAGGTAAGGGGTAAATGTAGGGGTATGGGTGGATTGTGCTTCGGCGGGTCGGTGTGGACTTGTTGGGCCGAAGGGCCTGTTTCCACACTAAGTAATCTAATCTAAAAATGGAGTGCACCAATGATGATGTTTTAGTATATTGTATTAAATCTGTATGTTCAATATATTAAATGGCACTTGAAAACTGATTTTTTTTTAAAGAAGCCACAGAGCAACAATTGAGGAGCTTTAAAATTGGCCACAGCAAGATGTTAAGATATGCTATTATCTTTGGAAAACATGTGAAGTCAAGACTTATTTTCGCTATTATCAACTCCATTAATCCTCCTTGGTATAACTTATAGGCAGAAATAGTGAGCCATTTGCTCTGTAGCACCAGTGGCTTTCCATTTTTTCTTCATGATTTGTGTGAAATTAATGACTGGAGTTTCTTTTGTTTTATTGAATATGCTTTGACACCGGCATGCAAGTATTTTCATAAGATTATCAGCAATCATCTTCATCAGTAATAATGATTTACAGTCTTTATTAGATTTTCTAAAATAGTCAGTGGTCTTAATACATCGACAATATTGTTATGATTGATTTCTACAGTGATGGAAAATATTGGACAATCCATAATTGTTCAATATAAATAATTATTCCACATCAGTGGGGAGGACTGCATCAGGGTGTCAACAAAGCTTAGAAGAATCAGGTTTTGAGAGCTTCTTAAAGGAGAATGAATATCTGAAGAGGGGGTGGGTTTTAGGAAGCCAACACAGAGCAGGGAGCCTAAGTGGTTAAAGACATAATAAAATACTATTGCATAAGTGCATGTTATGTTAAAATAAAAGCTTTTTGAGGGACTTATATGTCTGCGGTGTTGTCTGCTATTACTTATAATGGAGGCACATAGTCACTTATGCCCTTGATAAGCCTTCCACCAGCATTAACTTCCTTTGCGTAGGCTTATGGAGGTTCTGCAACGTTGCTAAATGATTTACACCTCATAATTGCCTTTGTGCCCTGAAATATGCAACAAGTCCAGGGAGTGCTGTGGTCACTTCAGAAATCACCACCTATAAATAGAACCCTCCCGTCTCCAGAAATTGCTGACTAAGGCATTGGCTAACCATATCATGTAAATACAGAAGACAATGATGATGATGAAAAGCAGATCAATCATCCCTAGGACTAATAGTCATCAACCTTCCAATGAAGGTATGCACCTCAGGCAAAGCATCCCACACTCTTTACTTCAGAGCTTGTAAATTGTTAATGTTGCCTATGAGTGTGAATAGTGCAGCAAAAGTAATATGTTCCGTTTGCAAACATAGTTGCAAAATAGCAATAAAAATCCTACAAAACAATTCTTTATCTTGAGTTAAATTACAGTTATTGATTAAATCTTTGCCTTTCTCTCTGATCCTATAGGTAACTTATTATTAGGTTCGACAGTGACTACTCTATCCAAGGGTGAATAATCCGTTTGGCGCTTCTAAGTGGTGTTGATGTGAAAAGGTATGATTTTGAATGAGAAGCTTTACATATACATAGGATGAAGAGTTATTTAATTTGTACAATCTTAATGCTATTAACATGCACTACATTTACACATTCAGGTTTGAACTCATACATGTGACTTGTAAAAGTCTGATATTAGAAATCAGGATCTTTTGAACAATATGAACTTTCACAGGAGCAAGTAATATTAATTGTCTCATACTTTTGCACTTTGAATGTAAGTCAGAGTGAAAGGATGTTGAAAAGATGTTTATCATAATGTTGATATGGCAAATTAATTAACATGTTAAATATATAGAGTCATAGAGATGTACAGCATGAAAACAGAACCTTCGGTCCAACCTGTCCATGCCGACCAGATATTCCAACCCAATCTAGTTCCACCTGCCAGCACCTGGCCCATATCTCTCCAAACCCTTCCTATTCATATACCCATCCAAATGACTCTTAAATGTTGCAACTGTACCAGTCTCCACCACATCCTTTGGCAGCTCATTCCATATATGTACCACCCTCTGAGGTCTCTTTAATATCTTTCCCCTCTCACCCTAAACCTGTGCCCTCTAGTTCTGGGCTCTCTGAACTCAGGGAAAAGACCTTGTCTATTTATCCTATCCATGCCCCTTATAATTTTGTAAACCTCTACAAGGTCACCCCTCAGCCTCTGACGCTCCAGGGAAAACAGTCCTAGGCTGTTCAGCCTCTCCCTATAGCTCAGATCCTCCAATCCTGGTAACATCCTTGTAAATCTTTTCTGAACCCTTTCAAGTTTCACAACATCTTTCCGATAGGAAGGAGACCAGAACTGCACACAATATTCCAACAGTGGCCTAACCAATGCCCTGTACGGCCGCAACATGACCTCCCAACTCCTGTACTCAATACTCTGACCAATAAAAGCATACCAAATGGCTTCTTCACTATCCTATCTACTGTGACTCCACTTTCAAGGAGCTATGAATCTGCACTCCAAGGTCTCTTTGTTCAGCAACACTCCCTAGGACCTTACCATTAAGTGTATAAGTCCTGCTAAGATTTGCTTTTGCAAAATGCAGCACCTCGCATTTATCTGAATTAAACTCCATCTGCTACTTCTCAGCCCATTGGCCCATCTGGTCCAGATCCTGTTGTAATCTGAGGTAACCCTCTTCGCTGTCCACTATACCTCCAATTTTGGTGTCATCTGCAAACTTACTAACTGTACCTCTTATGCTCGCATCCAAATCATTTATGTAAATGATAAAAAGTAGAGGACCCAGCAGCGATCCTTGTGGCACTCCACTGGTCACAGGCCTCCAGTCTGAAAAACCACCCTCTGCCTTCTATCTTTGAGCCAGTTCTGTATCCAAATGGCTAGTTCTCCCTGTATTCCATGAGATCTAATCTAGATGTAATCTAATACTGATCACATTTACTGGTCTATCCTCATCAATCTTCTTTGTTACTTCTTCAAAAAACCCAATCAAGTTTGTGAGACATGATTTCAAGGATCAAAAGTACAAAAATAAGAAAGCTGTCCTAAATAGTAATAAAACATTGTTTGGACCTCAGTTAGAGTATTATGCCCGTTTCTTGGCAATACACTATAGGCATGTCACCAAGTACTTCAAAAGGGTCGAGAGGAGACTCGTCAGAGGATACCAAGGGTTGCAAGTCTTCAGTCACATAAAATAACTGGAGAAGTTGGGATTGCTGCTCAGCGCAGAGGAAGTTAAAGAGAGATTTATTAGAAACATTCAGGACAGAGTCATAGAGTCATAAAGCATGGAAACAGACCTTTGGTTCAACTAGTCCATGCTGACCATGTTCCTAACTGAACTGGTCCCACCTGCCTGTATTTGGCCCATATCCCTCCAAACCTTTCCTATTCATGTACTTACAAATGCTGGGACAGCACAGTGGCTCAGTGGTTAGCACTACTGCCTCACAGTGCTAGGGACCTAGGTTCAATTCCAGCCTTGGGTGATTGTGCAAGCTCCACACAGACATTCTCTTCTGCAGGCACTCCAGTTTCCTCCCACAATCCAAAGATGTGCAGGTCAGGTGAATTGGTCATGCTAAATTGCCTACAGTGTTAGGTACATTAGGCAGAGGGGAAATGAGTCTGTGTGGCTTACTCTTCAGAGGGTTTGTGGGGCTGAAGGCCTGTAGGGAATCTTATTCAAATGTTCTAACTGTACCTCCATTCACTACTTCCTCTGGCAGTTCATTCCACACACTAACCGGATTTTGAATAAACAAGTTGCCATGCATATCCTTTTTAAACTTTCTCCTCTCACCTTAAAAGTATGCCCTTGAGTTTTGAACTCAACCACCTTAGGGAAAAGGTCTTTGCTAGTCACTTTATCTATTCCCTCATGACTTTATAAACCTCTATAAGGTTACCGCTCAACCTCTTATGTTCCAGTAAGAAACATTCCAGCCTATCCAGCCTTTCCTTTTAATTCAAACCTTCCATTCCCGGCAACATCCTGGTAAATCCTTTCTGAACTCTTTCCAATGTAACAAAATAATTCCAATAGCAAGGTCACCAAACCTGCATACAGTACTCCAGAAAAGGTCTCACCAACGCCCTGTATAATCTCACCATGACATCCCAACTCCCATATTCAAAGGTGTGATCAATGAAAGCAAGCATGTTAAATACCTTAACCACCCAGTTTACCTGTAAAGCAAATTTCAAAGAATCATGGACGTAAATCCTTCGGAACTCTCTGTCTACATCTCTACCCAGAGCAGTCTGCTTGACTGAAGTTCTATTTAACACTTTGAAATTTCATCATTGACATACAGTGGTGGCTGTACATACCATCTACAAAATGCATTGCAATAACTCACCAAGTCTACTTAGGCAGCATCTTCCAAAGCTGTGAGCTATACCACTTAAAGGGCACAAGTAGCAGATACGTTAGAACATTACCATCTGCAAATAACCCTCTAAGGCACACACCATGCTGGCTTGGAACTATATCATAGTTTCTTCATTGTCAATGGGTTCAAATCCTGGAACTCCCTTTCTAAAAGTACAATGGGTGTGCCTACACAATGGGATTGCAGCAGCTTAAGAAAACAGTTTGTCACCACTTTCTCAAGGACAATTAGGGATGAGCAATAAATGCTGGCCCAGCCAGCAATACCCACATATCCCTTGAATGAAAAAGGCAAAAAAAAAATCCAAACGCATAATCCAGATTTTAAAATAATGTATACATAGCAATCCATTTAATTTATGCTGTGAACAGACAATTAAAGGCCATTAATGCAAAGTTACTTTAGTAATTCAGTGTCAGCCACCCTTAAAGCAATTATAATGAAGCCTAATCATAAAATGGTTAAGGCTGCTCATTGGTGTCACCCAATACCTACATAATGTTCATTTCATGTCAACATTATTATTTCCAAGAAATGCTTCTCTACCTTTGAGTCTTAGAAGAGGAACAACAACAGAGCACACTGGATAAACTGCATCGGACAGGAACAATGCTCACCAGTAACCCCACAAATGAGTAAGTGGACAAGGTCACTTACAAATATAAGATTGACTTTAAGAATCCAGCCAATGAGTTATATCACAAAACAAAACTGGTACCTTTACTACATAAAATGTCACAGACTGTGTCACAAAGACATACCAAAACAGATGCCAATTCTAGGTGGAGGAAGCTAGTGGGTCACTCAATGGAAATCTTTACAAATATCAATAACTTTGAAAGAGTGGACGCAGAGAGAAAGTTTCCTCTCGTGGGAAGAACATATCCAGAGGCTATCAAGACATAATAGTCACCAAAAAAAATCCAGTAGTGATTCGGATGAAATCCCTTCACCTAAAGAGCGGTGAGAATGTGATACCCACAACCACAGAGAAGGGTTAAGTGAATGGATGCATTTAAGGAAAAGCTGGACAAGCTCATAAGGGATAAGGGTGATTAGATTGAGATGATTACTTCACCTGATAAAGCAGCACCAATCTGAAATCTTGTGATTTTAAACAAACTTGTTGGACTATAACCTGGTGTTGTGTAACTTTTGAGGTTGAGATGAAAGAAAACATAAACACAGGCATAGACATGTTGGGGTGAATATCCATTTTGTGCTGTGTATGCTAATATAATCATACAAATTTGAATCAAAAATCATTAATTTGGGTTTTAATGGTCATTGAAAATTGTAGAATTATGGATTTTTTATTGCATGGAAAGAGATCCTTTGGCACATTGTGTCCATGCTGGTCATCAAGCATCTATGTATCCCAAAACCATTTTTTAGCATTTGGCCTACCCCTTGGTTTCTTGGTAGTTTCTTGGTTTATTCCTACCACCCTTTTTGTCTAATGGTACCACATTAGCCATTGTCTATCCTTTGAAACCTCTCCTGTGGCCAAAGAGAATTTGAAAGGTAATGCCAGACCCCTTGCAATCTCTTGCCTTGACTTTCACAGCAACCTGGATTATACCATCTTGGAGATTCATCCCTCTTCGAGCCCAATAATACCACTAATTTTCCCTCCCACACAATACTCAATCGTGGTAAAACGTGAGGCAACTGGTGGTTGGGAGGATGGTGGAGGGACAATGAATGACTGAAGCTTATTCCAGTGTGTGGGAGTTGGGCTGCTGAGCACACAGTCATTAATGATGGAGCAAAAGGAGTTGAATGCAAAAGAGTTAAAGGATTGCAGGGATCCTGGGAGTGAGCTGTTGTACAGATGGAGAAGATGATACAGATCAATAGAGAATTAAATACAGCAAAATAATTTTAAACTTAAGGCATTATAAGATTGGGATCCAAGGTTGGACTGAGATTATAAAAACAAAAAGATGCCCAAAATACTCAGCAGATCACCTGTGGAGACTGTAACAAAGTCAATGTCAGGTCAAAATGATATTTCGTCAGCTTTGTTATTCACAGGGACACATATTCTGCATAATACACATTCAAATCATCTCTATGATTCTATGACTCTAATCATTTTCAGTTAGTTCCATATATATAAGTACAGTCCATCACCAAAATGCAATTCAACATCCATTTAACATTTTGCAACATTGATAATTTTTGTTTCTTTGTATTAAGTCCCACAGTTTAGAAATTCTTTGGAATCTTGACTTCTGGTCTGTGCTGAGTTGGATAGTTTCTAGACTGACTTAATCTTCTGTTATTTTCATCACAAGCATACAGGTGATACAAGATAGTTTACAAGGCAAAAGAACCAAAAATGAGGACTGGCTAGAAAGTAGAGATTACCATAAGGGAGAGGCGGGCTTTCATACTTTAAAATTTTTAATCATTCATGTAATGAGCGCACCATTGGCTGGGCCAGAATTTGTTGGAATGGTTTCAATCGTAGTTGAATTTGAGAGTGTGGTGTGGCATCTTTTTGTGTTGTAGGTAGACACATAATGCCATTAGGGAGGGAGTTCTCAGGATTTTGACCCAGCAACACTGAAGGAATGGCAACTTATTTCCAAGGATGGTGAGTGGCTGGTGTTGTTGCGTCGGAAATGGAAAAGAAATCTTGATAACAGATCAGAAATTATGGCGTCAACAGTTAGATGCTGTGCTTATCCTTAGTGTCCCTGGGTTAAGAAGGGAAAATTAGCCAGATTCTGGCAAAAACCTGCCATTTAGTGACACGCACTAGATGTAGTGATCCAAATAGCATACTGACACTCCTGGCTTGAGTGCAAAAATGAAAAATAGACACTTGATCAGGATACTGTCATATCTTTGACTCTTGTGGCACAGTGCTCCACCACTCAGCTTCAGAGGCAACAAAGAACATACAGAGGGAAAAGATGAGTCATGCTACAGCCATGTAAACATTGAAAGCAACATTCAGATGCTTCCCCTCCGCTAATGTTGACAAACTATATTCCCAAAGGCTGAATTTTGATCCTATTCAGGATTAGATATCCTTTATGCAAAGTTAATAGTTTCTGTCATACAGAGGATCTGAAATATCCATTATTTTAAATACCTACTTACATTTCTTAATTCCTGATGAGGTAGGAAAATAGAATTACAGCATTTAAAAACCTATTCCCTGACTGACGTAAGTGATAAATGTCAAAGTCTTTGAATAAATGTGTGACCACAAGACTGAATAATCTTTTATTCCTCCCAGTCTGATTCCTTCCTCTTATGAAGATATTGTTCTATCCTAAGTAAGATATCCATCAATTCTTACACAAGGAGCTGTTTTTCATATGTTACTTTAACAGTGAGGGGTGCATTATTGCAAAGCATAGTCCTAAATGCTTAACCTTCATTCTTCCCTCACACACTGACATTCAATATTTAGCTGATAATACCCTACTCCAGATCGACACTTTCAATGTTAATCCATTGCATTCATAACAAAACATTTTCCAACTCCGTATTAACATACCAAGAATGTGCAACTCAGCTGATAGGTCAATTAGGATCAGTGCAGGGGTCTCAACTATTTACAATCTGCATTAATGACTTAGAGAAAGAGACAGAGAGTAATTTATCTAAGTTTGTTGACAAAGCTAGGAGGAAATGTAAGCTGTAAGGAAGATACAAAGAAGCTGCAAAAAGATGCAGGCAGGCTAAGTGAGTAGGCTCAAGGTGACAGATAGAATTTCAATGTGGAGATTTCTCAGTTAGGAAAAGCATCACATTTTTAAAAAGTAATGACACTAATAAATGTTAATGTTCAAAACGACATGGATGTCATCATACAAGAAGCTTGCAGAAACTTGGCATTTAAGTAAAATACTGACAAGGAAGGGTTGGAAAGGTGTGTTCAATTGTGGCATCCTCATGGATGAGGTAGAAATGGTAGATGATGACCAGTTAAAAGCAGAGGCTGCTGTGATTTGGTGTCATCCTTAGCATACTGGTTAATTAACTTTTAACATGAGTCAATAAACTGCCTTTGTTTAAGACAAATGATCGATATGCTAATACAGTATGAATGTGTTCTCTCATCTTCAAAATGAGCAATATAGACCAAATATGTCACAGCCTTGGTTCCTGGTCAGAACTGCATTTGCAGGTCTCATTTAAGGCCGAATATATTTACTATTATTGGCTTGAAAGCTTTTGATCTAGGCCATGCTTGTTACTCCTGTTCAATACTTAGACACTTTCTTCTGCTTAACTTCAATAGCATTAATTTTGCTGAATGACACCATTGACCATAAAGTGAACGGGACTAGACATACGAACCCTATATGAAATAACTCCACAGAGGCTGGGGATCCCTCACCAAGTCACCCATTATTTACTTGTGCACAATACACTGGCTGTGGCTTGCCAGCTCAGAACCAGTCACCTGAACTGAGGAGATCTAAATCTCCTGGTTATATATATTTTGTAGAGTCATAAAAACGTACGGCAAGGAAACAGACCCTTTGGTCCAACATGTCCATACTTTTAAAATTTTTTTCTTCTTCTGAATTATACCTTTTCAGTATCACTGTCTGTGTACTAACAGTTTAGAAAGTAGTTTCAACAGGGAAGCCAAATTTCAACCTATCACAATGAAATAACTGCACAGAGGCCAGTAACCCATCACAGAGTCCCCCTTTATTCTCTAGTCTCCTGGTTATACTACTTTTCTCTAATCAACCTGTTCAGGAATGTCATTACACACTTCTGGAGCAGGTGGGATTTGAACCCACGACTCCTGTTTCAGGAGCAGGAAACACTACTATTGCACTACAAGAGGACCCTCTCCAGTTTATATTTTATTTTATTAAACAAATTACAAAAACAGTTTACAACAAAGTTACATTTACAGCTGCACACAAGAGACAGCAATTTTACAAGGGAGAGGAGCAGCAAAGCCAGGCCCCAAACCCTACCATTCAAACAGTTTACAGGGACATGAGGACAAACCTCAAATCCCAGTTTCACATAAAAATATAAAGAGATATCAATGACATTTGTATATTACTCTCCAGTTTATTTTTTTTTTAGCACCAGCCAGCAGAGAGTCAGTCCCCTAAATTGAGGAGATGCTGAATCTCCTGTTTATTTTTTTTCCTAGTTATATTTATTTTATTTTATTAAACAAATTACAAAACAGTTTACAATAAACATTTACAGCTGTACAAGAGACAGCAATTTTACAAGGGAGAGGAGCAGCAAAGCTAGGCCCCAAACCCTATCGTTTGACCATTTTACAGGGAGATGAGGACAAACCTCAAATCCCAGTTCCACATTTAACAAGACAGTGACAATGACATTTGTACATTAAACAATACGGTTACATACAGAAGTGCAGACAACACAGACCCAGCAAGCCCCCACCCCTCCCACCTTTCGACCACTCTAAGGCAGGCAGCCCGCCCCTACCCACCTTCCAGTTCTCAGTCCACCCTGTGCCCCTTCCAGTTCTCAGTCCACCTTCACACACCTTTCGACCACCTCTCCAGTTTATATTTTTTTTTTTTTTTATTTTATTAACCAAATTACAAAACAGTTTACAACAAACATTTACAGCTGTACAAGAGACAGCAATTTTACAAGGGAGGAGCAGCAGCAAAGCTAGGCCCCAAACCCTACCGTTTGACCATTTTACAGGGAGATGAGGACAAACCTCAAATCCCAGTTCCACATTTAACAAGACAGTGACAATGACATTTGTACATTAAACAATATAGTTACATACAGAAGTGCAGACAATACAGACCCAGCAAGCCCCCACCCTTCCCACCTTTCGACCACTCTAAGGCAGCCCGCCCCTACCCACCTTCTGGCTCTCGGTCCACCCCGTGCCCCTTCCAGTTCTCGGTCCGCCCTCACACACCTTTCGACCACCTCTCCAGTTTATATTGGTCAGTCAGGGCTTTCCCAATTGGCCCAGGTTAATAATCCTAAACAAGGATCTCATAGTCAACAAGATCCAGCTGGTTCTTATCTTTACCCTATGACTATGAGAACAAGTTAGAGGCTGGGAAATCTGCAGCAAGCAACTGCACATTATGTGCTAGAATACTTGCCTGGATGTGTCCACTTCCCTGGATGAATGAAGCTTCAGTAAAGCTCAAAATGCTCAAAGGAGAAAGTGAGGACTGCAGATGCTAGAGATCAGAGCTGAAAATGTGTTGCTGGATAAGTGCAGCAGGTCAGGCAGCATCCAAGGAACAGGAGAATCGACGTTTCAGGCATGAGCCCTTCTTCAGGAAGGGTTCATGCCCGAAATGTCGATTCTCCTGCTCCTTGGATGCTGCCTGACCTGCTGCGCTTTTCCAGCACCACATTTTCAGCTCAAAATGCTCAAGATCAGGACAAAGAGCCCATTTGATCAGCACCACTCCCTCCACCAACAATGCACAGCAGCAGCAGTCTGGACAAGATCCACTGCAGTAACCCCTTCAACTGCGCTTTCCAAACCTGCAACCACTGCACTATTCTCACTAGGTAACAAATTATTTCACTGTTATTGAGTCAAAGCCTTGGAACTCCCTTCCAAACAGCATTGTGGGTGTACCATTACCACATGGTCTTCAGTGGTTCAAATAGCCAGCTCACCACTGTAGCGACTGTTATGAGGTCAGCCAGGTAGACCTCACAGAATATGAGTTCCCTGATTGGGACTGTTAATCTGGTCCAATCAGGGAGTCTTGGCTGATAAATATAAACAGGAGTGTCACCGGGCAGTGGGGATGCGGGAGTCCTCCCCCTTTTCCTCGGAAATCTGAGGTGGAGGGTGCTGCACGTAGCGGTCCCCTGCAACCGCAGATTGCGGTGGTTCACGGACTCCCACCCCAACTGCTTGTTCTGTGGTGCTGTGGAGTCCGTGGATCATGTAAACATTGGGTGTGGACATTTGCACTCCCTCTTTGATTTTCTCAAAAACCTCTTCCTCTGCTTTTGGTTGCACTTCAGTCCCAAACTCCTGATCTTCAGGCACCCGGTACAGAGGGGGGAGGGCAGGTCTGAAGGCCTCCTTGTGGGTCTGCTCCTGGGCCTGGCCAAACTGGCCATAAACAGATTCATACAGCGGGCCGTGGAGGGGGTCGTTAGGGCCGACTGCCTGCCCCTCTTCCGCGGTTACGTTAGAGCCCGGGTGTCTCTGGAATAGGAGCACGTGGGGTCCACCAACACCCTGGGGTTGTTCAGGGAGAGTTGGGCGCCGCAGGGAATGAAGTGTATTATTTGCCCCTCCAACTCTATTTTGATTTAATCCCTGCCCTCCCCTTCATTGTTTGATCACACAGCATTGCCCTTTGATGTGAAGGGCAGTGCTTGTTACAGGCCTCTCGGGTATTTCCTTTCTTCCTGGTGGTGGAAATTTGAATAAAGATCCGTGCACCTTGTGTCTTTCACTGTGTCTCACACCTGCACACACACAAAAAAAACAGGAGCGTCAGGGGTTCTGTTCACTCTGGGAGCTGGCTCTGAGGGAGCTGGATCAGTGTCACAGACCCTCCGTGTGTAAACACAGGGGGACTTGATGACGGGATACCAGCCTCTGTGGAGTTATTTCAATAAGGAGGAATTTTTAAAAAAATAAACAGGAGTGTCAGAGGCTCTGTTCACTCTGAGAGCTGGCTCTGAGGGAGCTGGATCAGAGTCAAGGACTCTCCACATGTAAATGAAGGGGGACTTGGTGACAGGATACCGGCCGGTGTGGAGTTATTTCAACCATCACGTTTCTAAGGACAATTAAGAATGGATAATAAATGATGGCCTAATAAAATAAATAAATTGAAAAATGTTTTTCAATGTGCATTGGACAAGAAAAGGTTTGGATGCCTCTTTGCTGCATCTTTATTAACCTTTTGAATAAATGCATTGTGTTTTCTCTCGAGCTTAAATCATGTAGGATAGACCTTTGAGTGAGGTCTAAGAAGACTGTCAACATGTATACAACTGCTTTTCAGCACAAACCTCTGCCTCAAATGAGATAAGGAAAAAGATTTGAAAAGGGATGCTAAGAATCTCAATTTCCAGCCCTAATAGAGTTTTGTATGTTACTTAGATTGTGCACATTACTGACAGAGGGGCCATTTACAGCAGCAAATATAATACCTCTTTTTGATTCCTATTCAGTAATGGAGAATACACATTTATGGATGTGGGATAGAATGGATTCAGCTCTGATCTTATACATGACTAGGGAAAGTGAAATAAAATAAGAAAAAATGTGAGTGATAGGGAGGGAGATGGAAGGATGGAAAGAGGAAGGAATCTGAAGAGGTAGTAATGTCCCATATATATATATATCGCTGCCATCACCCATGGAGCTTTACCACAGATGACTGAGCATTCTTCAGCAAGGAGAGAAAGGGGAAAAAAAAACTCAAAGAAAAGTGGAACAGGGACATATAAAACCAGGATGGATGGCAAACATTGGGAAAGTGACCCCAATCTGAGAGAATTACCACATAAGAAACATTTTGAACTACAAAGAACAGGTTTGCAAATAAATGAGGAAAATAGCAGGGAATTAATGAATTGAGCTGATCGACCAAACAGTCATGTGTAATGACATCATTATCTGCCTAGAAAATATTTCTGTAAATAACGTCACCATGCTGTGCATACCTCCTGCTAACTCAAAGGCATATGGTATGAAAACAAATGCCCTGTTAATTCGTTATTTAGAGCAGCAGTGTTTAAGTCCAACAGATGGCATTCAGTGTGACTATTCATGAGCATGGAATTGTTCACCTGTAACCAAAACAGTGCAGCACAAATTAGGACAATTGACAGATTGATATCCTCGAGGCTAAAGACTGAAAAGTTATGAGCCTCTGTTTAACACTTAACACAGGATTTTCTGTGAACCCAGTGTTCCACCGCCTGAATTATTTTGTTAAATTGAACTTTTTTCCCTAGAAGGTATTGTCTTGCAGCTCTAATTGTGTCACTTGTCTCAAACCTCATCCAAGAGAGCACATCGTTCATTTAAAAGCAAAATGCTTGTTTGTTTCAACAGAAATTAGGTCAAAATATTCAATGTTTTCAAGAAAGAGTTCAATATATTTCTTTGGGCCAGAGGGATCAAACGTTATAGGAGAAAGTGGGAATAACCTACTGAGTTAGATAATCAGATATGATCATATTGATTGAGACAGCAAGTTTGAAGGGCTAAATGGCCTACTCCTGCTCTTATTTTCTATATTTCTATGTTTTTATATGGCAAAGCTACTCTGAGATCCTTGAACCAATCTCAACCAAATTTGGTTGGATGATAGCTTAGACAAGGGACATGATAGAACATAGCCTTTGGTGGGAGATGGATGCAGAAACTGAGATACAGTGAAAGGGAGATATCGGAGAGAAGATGGTGACACTTACACTGGCAGAATGGAGAAGGTCATTGACCTTATTCCCACAATGCTGTGCATTCCTCCTGTCGGCTGAAAGTGCTTTAACCTATTGACATCCTCCGACCAGGCTGTCACAGTCTGGTGTCATAGGTTTCATTTCTGGTCCTGGTTGGGGAAGAAGTATTACATGTACACTGTCCCATGCAGGAGGACCTCCGTGACCCTGCCTACAAAGCAGGGTGCTAATTTCCCCCTCTCTGCCATTTCTGGGGCATATTTCAGTGTGAATGCGTGAAGTAATGTATTTTTATAGGAAGAACATGGGCAGACTATAAAACATAAGAGGTACAATTCCAAAGGGCGTGCAAGAGCAGATGGAGCTGTATATGTGCACAGATCATTGAAGATGGCAGCATACATAGAGAGAGCAGTTAATAAAGCATACAGTGCCTTCAGCATTATTAATTGAGGTATGGAGTACAAGAGAAAAAGGGTGATTTTGAACTGGCATAAGACACCTTTTAGACCTGAGCTGGACTATGGTGCACAATTTGAATGCCAAGCTACAATAAAGATTGGACTCACTGGGAGCTAGTGCAGACATGATGGGCCAAATGGCCTCCTTCAGTATCATAACACCTCTGTGATCCTATGAAGGTCCTTTGACTTTGTTGTTCAATAACTGCCTGCATCTGGACCAGTTGTTGTCAGAAAGGATTGTCTTTGAACAGGTTTGGGATAACTTCATCTCTCCAGACCTGTCCATTGGAGCTACTTAAACTCTCCCTGCTCTTCTGATAGATTGACATCAAGACGAGCATGTATATACAAAAGTGAGGCTTCCTGATTATGAATTATATATATATTCTTCCCCTTCTTACACCTTTCGCATTGCAGAGTTGTTTGTCACATAGAGGGCTATTTCTTCACAATGTGAAATGCCTGATACTTGTCTCAAACCTAAAATTTCTGTGGAATCCATTGACATAAACAGGTCAAACTTGATTGCTAAAATTACATAGATGCAAACTTCTTCTGGGAATGCATTGGATATTGTCACTAATACTAGTGGTTCTACTGTATTAACATTTTTATGTGAACATTTTTATTGCTGAACCTGTTTAAATCTTGCTCATTCAAAATTTAATTGTTCTTAGTTTAAAGTGATTGTTAAAAGCTTATAGAACTTCAGCAAATATATTCGCATTTCCTTTATTTCTTGCAAAGTTCTAACATCATCCTAAATACTGTCATATTTGTCCATATAATTTGTTCTTTTTTAAAATGTATTCATTTTATGGCATGCAGGCATCAGCGGCTCACCAGCACTAGTTATCTGTCTCTAGTTGCCCATGAGAAGGTGGTGGTGAGCTGCCTTCTTGAACTACTGCAGTCCACCTACTGTGGGTTGACCCACAATGCAATTATGGACGGAATTCCATGATTTTCACTCAGTGACGATGAAGGAATGGTGATATATTTCTAAGTCAGGATGACGAGTGGCTTGGAGGAGAACTTGAAGGTGATGGTGAAGGCAGTCGTTCCCAAATATTTACTGCCGTTGCCCTTACGAAGCTGTTGTGGGTTTGGAAGATGCTGTCTGAGGAACTTTGGTGAATTTCTGCAGTGCATCTTGTAGGTAGTACACACTGCTGCTACTGAGCGTCAGTGGTGGAGGGAATGGATGCTTGTGGATGTGATGTCAATCAAGCAGGCTGCTCGGTCCTGGATGGTGTCAAGCTCCTTGAGTGTTTTTGTCTTGGTTTTGTTCATCTTGTGATTTAATTTCTCACTTGGAAGCAATTCTATATCTTAAGAACTATTATCCTGAGACTTCCAATCCTGTGTTCTATTTGGCCTATCTCTGGTATTAATTCTACCATACATTATCTTTTCACCTATCATGTCTTCCAAATGTGATTATTTAGCCTTAACTTGAAGCTTTTTAGTTCTGTAGCATTTCAATGCTACAAGGCGGCATGGTGACTCAGTGGTTAGCACTGCTGCCTCACACTGCCAGGGACACAGGTTTGATTCCAGCCTTGGGCAACTGTCTGTGTGGAGCTTGTACATTAGCCCTGTGTCTGAGTGAGTTTCCTTTGGGTGCTCCAGTTTCCTTCCACAGTCCAAAGATCTGCAGGTTAGATGAATTGGCCATACTAAATTGCCCATAATGTTCAAGGATGTGTGGGTTAGGTGCATTAGTCGGGGGAAATGTAGAGTAATAGGAGAGGGGAACGGGACTAGGTGAGTTACTGTTCGGAAGGTTGATGTGAACTTGTTGTGCTACATGGCCTGTTTTCACACTGTAGGGATTCTCTGGGTTTAATGGCTTTTTATATTGTCAGTATATTGATGCTGCTTTAAACTCTTTCCTCTTTGGATTCTTACTTCTTCAGTATAGTAATGCTGTTTTTCAGTGATGCTTACTGAGGGTTTTCTTATGTTTTTGCAGTCAAATTGAGGTTTTCTACTGCCTGAGAGAAATGAATATTCCCCCTTTTATTCAGGCAAGATGAATAATCTTAATGCCTTTCACGCTTGTTGCCTGTGACCTTAACAAAATTCTTCTCACTTGAACTGTGGTTTAAATTATAGGTTTTCTGGTAATATCTCAGCCTCAATAGTCTCCTTAGCATTATCTAATGTTAGACTCTATGTATTTGACTCTATGTAAATTGATCATTTATTACCTTAATTCTAGCTTTACAATTTTACAGATGAGGAAGGACACCACTTTGACTGAGACAACACAACCATCCTCAGACAAGCCAATTAGAGACATGCATGAGAATTCCTAGAGGCATGGCATTCCAACCATCATCAAACACATCGATTTGGACCCATCTACCACCCTTTGAGAGAGAAAAAAAATTCATCACCAACCCAAGGAAACCTAAACACATGAATAGAAAGTGGGACATAACAGTAGCGCCTCACCAGAGGCTTAATGATGATGCTACCAAGCATGGCGATGAAAAGTCTGAAAACGAACCTTCCAGTTCAGCGAGCAAACTTACATCCAGAACC
The DNA here is from genome assembly GCF_020745735.1 of Hemiscyllium ocellatum. NCBI lineage: Eukaryota > Metazoa > Chordata > Chondrichthyes > Orectolobiformes > Hemiscylliidae > Hemiscyllium > Hemiscyllium ocellatum. The sequence continues at coordinate 69,085,100 of NC_083416.1, forward strand.
TCAACCTGAGCTACAAATCTTCTCAAACCTCACTAACTAGTCATCGGTGGTGGGCAAGTTGTTGGAGGGAATCCTGAGGGACCAGATGTACATAATTTGGAAAGGCAAGGACTGATTAGGGATTGTCACCATGGCTTTGTGCATGGGAAATCATGCCTCACACACTTGATTGAGTTTTTTGAAGAGTAGCAAAGAGAATTGATGAGGGCAGAGAGGTAGACGTGATCTATATGGACTTCAGTAAGGCGTTTGACAAGGTTTCCCATGGGACACTGGTGAGCAAGGTTAGGTCTCGCGGAATACAAGGAGAACTAGCCATTTGGATACAGAACTGGCTCAAAAGTAGAAGACAGACGGTGGCGATGGAGGGTTGTTTTTCAGACTGGAGGCCTGTGACCAGTGGAGTGCCACAAGGATCGGTACTGGGTCCTCTACTTTTCGTCATTTATTTAAATGATTTGGATACAGGCATAAGAAGTATAGTTAGTAAATTTGCAGATGACACCAAAATTGGAGGCGTAGTGGACAGGGAAGATGGTTACTTCAGATTACAACAGGATCTTGATGAGATGGACTAATGGGCTGAGAAATTGCAGATGGAGTTTAGTTTAGATAAATGCAAGGTGCTGCATTTTGGGAAAGCAAATCTTAGCAAATCTATACACTTAATGGTAAGGTCCTAGGAGTGTTGCTGAATAAAGAGCCCTTGGTGTGCAGGTTCACAGCTCCTTGAAAATGGAGTCGCAGATAGATAAGATAGTGAAGAAGGCATTTGGTATACTTTCCTTTATTGGTCAGAGCATTGAGTACAGGGGTTGGGAGGTCATGTTGTGACTGTACAGGACATTGGTTGGACCACTGTTGGAATATTGCATGCAATTCTGGTCTCCTTCCTATCGGAAAGATGTTGTGAAACTTGAAAGGGTTCAGAAAAGGTTTACAAGGATGTTGCCTAGGTTGGAGGATTTGAACTATGGGGAGAGGCTGAACAGGCTAGGGCTGTTTTCCCTGGAGTGTCGAAGGCTGAGGGATGACTTCATAAAGCTTTATAAAATCATGAAGGTCATGGATAAGATAAATACACCAAGCCTTCTTCCTGGAGTGGGGGAGTCCAGAACTAGAGGGCATAGGTTTAGGGTGAGAGGGGCAAGATATAAAAGAAACCTAAGGGACAACTTTTTCACACAGAGGGTGGTACGTGTATGGATTGAGTTGCCAGAGGATGTGGTGGAGGCTGGTACAATTGCAACATTTAAAAGGCAACTGGATGGGTATATGAATAGGAAGGGTTTGGAGGGATATGGGCCGGGTGCTGGCAGGTGGGATTAGATTGGGTTGGGATATCTGGTCGGCATGGACGCGTTGGACCAAATGGTCTGGTTCCGTGCTTTACATCCGTTGCTATAACCTCAGTTTCAATTACTTTGGCCTTTGCTTCCTTGTTATAGCTTCACCTCATGGTGTCTATGCACTTTGGCGGCAAAGCTTATTGTCAGTTGTAAGTATTCCTTTTTAACTTCCAGCGTTCTCGTCCTGTTCTGCATAATTAATTTAAAGCTTTTGCTTTTCCTCCTCAGGAATTTTTACCTTTCCTAATGGAACTCCAACACCATTTTGCTTCCTCACTGGACCTCTAACTGGGACTTGCCACAAATATCTTCACTTCCTGATTTACTCTGTAACGGTTTCCAGATCATACTTGCTTCAGCACTCTTACCAGGTCTTAGGTAAATTGATTTTCCATTAACTGTTAAGTTTTACCTCTTGTCAATCTTTTCATTAGTTTGTCTAAAATCTGCCAACTGTCTGCATTACTAGCTTTTAAAGCCTTTAAAGCTGTAAATGTCAAATACTACTCCTGGATCTACTGGAATTCTATGCTCTTAGGGCTACCAGAGTTTTTACCATTGTTATCTTGTGCTGTTAAGCAATTATCCCCACTGCGGACACTATATTTATGATGAGGTTAAACTGAATTTCAATCCACACTACTGACCACCATTTGTATATGCTGCACTGTCAGCACGACCAAGCTTGTGGCTGGACTTGTTTACTGCCATCATCCTCTTTCCTGACTGGATTTACTCTGTATCCAGTAGTAGAGGACAACCACTGGTGAGTCTTAATGAGAAGAAGCTCTTATCTTAAAGAAGATGTACTTCACCGCAAGATAGAAATCAGACATGGGTTATATTAGCAAGTTTGACATTGTGATTCAGATTGTTAGGAGATGTAGGATGAAGACCTACGTACATAAGATCCTGAGATGTTCTGCCCTTTCTCCAGCCAAACCCCATCATCAAATTGGTTAGAGCTTAAGCCAATCCCCAATATCTCCTTTACAGGTCATTCTAGTATAATGCTTGTTTCGTCAACGCAAATTGGCTTTAACACGATTGATGAATTGTGGACATTGTTTGGATAACGCAAACTTCCTACTGAACAGGTATAGCATTTTTCTATAGCAATCTTTTACAGTGTGAGTGTCTATAATAGATCCCATAGTATGATTTTGAATAGTGAGAGGTCGCAAAGGGACATAACTGTTGCATTATAGCAGAATGACTGGCATGAAATAAAACAGCTGGTATGAGTTTGGCACATTGGAATCAACATGCCATCTGTTGCCAATATTTATGGAGCCTCTCCTTAACTCTGTTTCCATCTTTGGAGAATCCCAAAACTCTTAGTGCTGGAAAAGCACGGTAAGTCAGGGCTGGTGAATCGACGTTTCGGGCATGACATCAAGTTGTCTGTCTTCCTGATGAAGGGTTTATGCCCGAAGGGTCGATTCTCCAGCTCCTGACCTGCTGTGCTTTTCCAGCACCACATTCTCAACTCTGATTTCCAGCATCTGCAGTCCTCACTTTATTCTCCTTCATCACTATCCCCACCACTTCACTGTTTGTATTGTTTGTGAAGAATCCATTCCTCGGTTATTATAATCCCATCCCACTAGAGATACTGAACATGTCATTTCATGCACTTCCACAAACTCCATAACATTGTCAATGATTCCCTTCAACATCATAGTCACTCTCATGCTGAACCAGCCTGTTCAAGGTGAGACTCCAGTGCCATAGTCTCTTGATCACAAAGATTCCTAATTTAGCTTTTGGCTACAGAAATCTTCATCCATGCCATTGCTGCCTCCAGACTTGACTTTATTGTGCTATCTTGCACAGCCACACACACTCTACCCTTGATAACTTTTGTTGATTCCAACTATACTGTTTGTATTCTGTTCTGTACAAAATCCACACTCTCCAATCACCTTTATTCACACTGATCTACATTAAGTCCTGTCTCCCAAACAGTACAAATTTAGTATTCTCATCCTGATACTGAAATTAAATCTAGCACTCACCTTCTCCTATTTCCCTAAGCTTCTTTCATTCCTCCCAGCTCTCCATTCCTCTGACTTTTCTTTATTGTATCTTCCCATCCCTCTGCACTGCCATTGGTGCAATCTCAGCAGCTGATTAGTTCCCACACTCTGGAATTCCTTCTCCAAGTCATTTACCGCTGCAACCTCTGCTTCCCTAAGACTACTGTAAAACTCACCATTCTGACTGACTGTTACTTTGATAAACCCTCCAAACAGCTCTTCCTCAATTTTTAAAAATTGCAATACTCTTTTTGTTGCTGTGCTTCCTTTCATCTCAGTGTCTTCAATGAACTGCTACAGGTGAAGATCAAAGATCTGCAGCAGTGAGTAGTCAGAGGTAACCGCAAACTGCAGTCCTATCACATCCCGTTGTGAATGGTGGTGAACAATTAAACATATCGCTGGAGGAGGAGGCTCCACAAATATCCCCATCCTCAATGATGAAAGAACCCAACATATTGGTGCAAAAGATAAGACTGAAACATTTGCAACAATGGACAATTCATCTCGGCCTCCTCCCGTGATTCCCAGCATCCCAGTTAACAGTCTTTGGCCAATTTTCTTCACTCCATATGTTATCAAGAAATGGTTTGAGGCACTTGATGCTGCAAAGGCCCTGAGCCCTGAGCACATTCCAGCAATGGTACTGAAGACTTGCGCTGCAGAACTTGCCACTCTCCGAGTCAAGCTCTTTCAGTACAGTTACAACACTGGCATTTAGCCAACAATGTGGAAAATTGCCCAGGTAAATCCTGTACAAAAAAACAGGACAAATCCAACCTGGGCAATTAGCCCCCCCATTAGTCTACTCTCACTCGTCAGTAAAGTGATGGAAGGTGTCATCAATAGTGCCAATAAGCAGCACCTGCTCAGCAATGATCTGCTCACTGATGCCGAGTTTGGGCTCTGCCAGGGCCACTCAGCTCCTGACCTCTTACAGCCTTGGTTCAAACGTGGACAAAAGAACTGAATTCAAGAGATGAAGAGAGAGTGACAGCCCTTGACATCAAGGCTGCATTTATCTGACAATGGCATCAAGGAGGCCGATCAAAACAGGAATCAATTGTTATATGGGGTGAACTCTCCACAAGGATTCATACCAGGCACACAAGAAGACAGTTGTGATTAATGGAGATCAGTCATCTCAGCTCCAGTACATTTTTGCAGGACCTCAGGATAGTGTCCTGGCCCCAACCATTGTCAATTGTTTCATCAATGACCTCCCTCTACCGTAAGATCAGAAGTGTGGATGTTTACACAATGTTCAACACTATTTGGGACTCCTCAGATACTGAAACAGTCCATGTTCAAATGCAACAAGATCAGGACAATATTTAGGTTTGGGTTGACAAGTGGCAAGTAATATTTATGTCACACAAATGCCAGGCAAAATCTGAACAGCACCCCTTTACATTCAACAATGTTGCAATCACTGAATCTCCCACTATCAATATCCTTGCAGTTACCATTGACCAGAGATTCAATTGCACTCACTACATAACAGTGGCTACAAGAACAGGTCAGAAATTAGAAATACTGTGGAGAATAACTCACCTCTTGACTACTCAAAGCCTGTCTATCACCTACAACGCATAAGTGAGAAGTATGATGGAATACTACCTACTTGCCTGGATGAATGCACAAGCATCCAAAAAGCTTGATACCATCCACGACAAAGCAGTCCGCTTGATTGGCACCACATCTACTAGCACCCACTCCTTCCATCATCGACACTCAGTAGCAGCAGTATCTAGTATCTACAAGACACACTTCAGAAATTCAGCCAAAATTCTTAGACTGCACCCTCCAAACCCTTGACCACTTCCATCTAGGAGGACAAGGGTAGCATATACACGGGAACACAACCATCCAAGTCATTCACCATCCTGACTTGGAAATATATCGCTGTTCCTTCACTGTCACAAGTCAAGGTATTGGAATTCTGGAATTCCCTCCATAAGGGCATTGTGGGTCTACCTGCAGCAGGTGGACTGCAATGGTTCAAGTAGTCAGCTCAGTAATACCTTCTCAAGGGCAACTGGAGCTGGACAATAAATATTGGCCAGCCCCATGAGGCCCACATCCCATGAATGATTAAAAGTAATCAATACAGAGTACCCTGTATTGTATTGCATTACCACAGGTCGCTGGTAATAATTTCAATGCCACCTAATGTCATCTTGGTATTTTCTTGTACTCAATAACTACCATACTTTGTCATGGTAGAGTTGCTTCAACTGGCTTCTGTGCTAGCTAAAGAAGAAAAATATCTCTTCTAATTACTATGCAGTGACCCTTCACTGCAAAATACATTGATAATGATTGTCAATGCTGATTAAGGATGGATCAATTAACCCATTTCTCAAAATCCTCACAATATTAGTACAGTGACAATAGCTCTGAATACCATGGAAGAATGGATTGATTGGATTATGTTTTACTGGAAATTTCTCATTGCATCTGCATATATTTCCCTTGATATGCAATGGAGACAATTCTTGACTGTGAAGGTAACAGTTCTTGCTATGAAATAAATCTTGCAGTATTAAATGAATTTCACAGCATTATACTAGTTCTTGTCACATTATCAATCATAACGTTTATAATCCACGAGAAGTAAATGGAAGTAAGAATAATATCTGAACTATCATGGTGGAAGATCTGACTTTCCCTCCTACACCTGTCCTTTGATTCTCTCTTGTTAAGTAGCTCATTCAATGGTGAAGATGACGGTGCAGTATGACTCTATATCTTTGCTAATTTACCTAAGGGAGTGGTTCTTCATGTAAAAATATTGATACTGATATCAGTGGCATACCCTACCATTAACCATGACGACTGTGCTTGATCCTGTCATTACCTATTGTACAGGAATTGATGAATCAAAATGATAAGTAGAAACTTGAACACTTTTCCTCTCCTGAATCGGGTATACAAAGGCTTATTCTGGTACTTGATTCTATTGGCTTGACTGAGCAAATGACAAACTCAACATACATCAGGAATCTTCACTGTTAATTTGATTCAGTGAAGCAAAACATTTATCTACATAGGCACCAGCAGAATTCAAAATGACAATCTTCAGAAGAAAGTATAATAATATTGAAACATTTACCAGCAAAAATGTCTAACTGTTTAGCAATTTACTTGAATCTGAATTATATGCAATTGTTTCTATCTCATCTTCATTCTCTATTTCTAAAGGCTAAGCAGAACATCCTTTATGTGACCATTGACATTAGCACTACATCATCACCACCAAACGAAATATAAAGGACAAAATGTAGTATATTTAGATGACTGTCAATCTAGATTTCTGGCAATATGGTGTAGTTGTCTCTGGGGTCTTGGCAGACACAGCTTCATTGTATCAAGATATCTTTTCATTGCTGTTCAAGAGGATTTCAACAGGATTTAACAGCATTTTGCTGTTGTAAATAGTCCTCATAATCTTTCCAGGCATTATTATTGTATACTACAATTAATTTATGCCAATTAGAAGCAAATTGAAAAAAGCATTAAAGCAAATTGCAATTAGTTAATATTCTCAAGATTAATAAACTGAAAGTGTGCATCTATGTGTGCTTCATCAATGTTACAGTTTTTTTTAAAATCAGGTTTATTTAATCTATACAATAGGGCTTACATTTGCTTACCATTTCCACATGTTTGGTCAATAATAGAAATTCCACATCTTCTGACTATTCTACACAATTAATATTATGGGATATCTTCTTAAATCTTCACTATTGTTACTGAACCACTGGCCTGTGGAAACATTTTCTCTTTATTTGCTCAATTAAAACCCCATATAATTTCAAACTACTCAACTAAATCTATCCAGAACGTTCTCAATTTCACATTACATCAGTTACTGCTATTATGAAGGTTTTTTTTAAGGTTTTAGGTTTCAAGAGTGGTGGTAAAAATGGATTTGCTTCGCGATTTTGGAACTATCTGGATTTTTTTTCAGGGGAATCAATGGACTAACATTGGAACATTGATTCAAATAATGTACTTCTGAGAAATCTCATGACTTCAGCCAATTGTTTGGATTGGCTTCTTAGAAATTACTTGCCTGGGTTTTATGGCTGCCTTGTTTGAAACATTTTACTTGGAAGTTATTTAATTTTTAGTTGGAGTAAATGCCTATTAAGGAAAGCTGCCCTGTTCACTTCTCTCCTGTTTTTGAAATGACCTTGCCAGGAATCCATTTTGAAACCTGATTATCCCCTTGAAGAGCCATGCCAAGACATCTTGATGTAATGTTTCCTGAGCAAGTTGTGGCTCCCAAGACCTCAGAGACAACTGCACTCATCATGAGAATGCTAGATTGACAGTCATCAGAACATTTCCACACTTTATCAATTTAACCCTGAAACACTTGGGGTTGTTGTGGTAGTGCTTGTCACTGAACAAGTAATCCACTCAGAACCCATGGCCTGTGTTTTGAGGCCATAAGTTCAATTCCAATATTGCATGTAACCATGTTCATTTTTGTAAAAAAATTCTGGTTTATTGATGTCCTTTAGGGAAGAAAATCTGTCATACTCGTCTGGTCAACATGTGAATCTAGATCCACAGTAATGTGGTTAACTCTTAAAATCCCTCTGGGCAATTAGGCGTGGGCAATAGATCCTGGCCTGGTCTGCAAATCCCGCATCTCACGAATGAATGATTGAAAAATGACCAACAATTTTAGATCAAAAGTGTCTTTGTTCATCCCAAGATGAATCTCTGTAGAGAGAAATTCATTCTCCTTTTACCTGGTGTGAGGTTTTTGGTTAGTTAGAAGGGTTTGCATTTATATTTTCATAATATAAACTGTGCTAAGCAGTTTTGCACCTCCATCAAGTAAGTTTTGTTTTATAATAAATCAATAATTTTGTTGCTTTTTGAGGAAGAATAGAATCACAAATTGGATTTTAACCTACTTCTGAGTCAATTGAATCTATTGGGAAGCCAGTGAGGCATTATAACGTGAATTTGAAAAGAGAAAGCATTTTTGTAGTGGAGGCTTGAAAAAGCAGGACTGTTTCGTCAAGAACACATGAAGAATGCATTAGCCTCTGCTGCACGAGACTACTACCACCACCACACCCCCTTATGCCCCGGGGTTCATGAGCTTCAGAAGACCAGCTTTCCTCACCCTCCCTGAACCAAAGTGATTGTCAACAATTGTCTTTGTCTGTATTGTTTTAGTCATGCAGTGTCAGTGTCAGATTATCAGGTACTGTGTAGAAAGCTTCAGTGTAATTATTTTTAATAATCATGTTCAGGCATGTCATGACACACCTCTGAACCAGATGGGACTTGAACCTAGATTCTTCTGCCCCAGAGGGAGGGACACTACCAGCATGCCACAAGACCCACCCTTCATCTTCTGGCAAGTGGTCTCTCTGACACCCATTTTTCACTTGCTGCTGTCAGCCAGTTACCACTTTCTGCTGGAAACCTCCCGTGTAGGAAAAGAGAAGGATTGAGACAGAAGAGTTTTACTTGTAAATTATTATTTTCCAATTTCCACCCCTGGTGACATTCTTCTTCTGATGATCCAGACTCCTGCTACACTGTGATTTCACTAAGACTGGCAGCCAGCTTGGTACCTTGTTCAAATAGCCATCCTTTACGTAAGAGTTATTCTGTCCCTTTTAATGAAATGTTCTTCTAATCCCATTTTCCAGCACATAACCCACAGCCTTGACATTACAAGTGTACATCTAATTCTTAATTCTAATACTTGTTAAATGTTATGAGAGTTTTTGCTTCTACCATCTTTACAGGTCGTGAGTAGCAGATTCCCTATGGTTTCTTTCTCACATCCCCTCTAAATCTCCTGCCCATTACCTTAAATTCATGCCCAGATCATTCTTCTTATCATTTCCCGACAAAGGGAAATGTTTCTTCCCACCTACGCATCTCATAACTTTACACATCTCAGTCATGTCCCCACTTAGTCTCCAGTGCTCTAAGGAAAATAACTCCAGCCTCTCCAGTTTTTATTCAATATTAAAGCTCTCCAGCCTAGGCAACATCCTGTTAAATCCCCTGTGACCCTCTCCAGTGCAATCACATCCCTGCTATAACCTGGATTCCAGAACTGCACACAATACTCTAGCTGTGGTATTATCAATATTTTATACAGTTCTAATATCACCTCTTTGTTCTTAAAGTATGTGTCTCAGCTGATAAGGGCATGTTTTCCCAATGCCTTCTTAACCAATTTAGCTATCTGTTCCACTACCTTATGTGTACATGCACACCAAATCTAATCATGGCCTTAACGAGCTTTCTTATAGTTTCCAACTTGCATATAATTCTCAAGAGTGGGAATATTGGCTGATACTTCCAGCCTTGCTCGCCTGGAGATATTGACTCAGAGTAATCATTACGGAGAACATTGGGAATGTTCATTGTCACTTTCCTAACCCTCAATGGTTCAGTAAAGAGACCCCTCATTTAACATTTCCCTTTTTACTCTTATGTAATCAGAGCATCTTTTTAAGAGTATGTTTTCTTGATTCACATTTGTTTTCCAGATGAGCATCGTGCATTGTGCATCATCCCATGTTAAAGCCATCTGACATCAGGATCTGATTAGCGCTTAGAGAATTCAGAGTGAGAGAGATAAAGTGAGAGACTTGGAATTACCAGGTAATAGCTCAAGGAAATGTACTTTGTTGCTCCAGGTAGAGGTATTTGACTCTCTGGATTTGCTCAGTGACTATTTGCAAAGGAGCAGTTGTGTTTTGCTCTACATTAGAGAAAAGTCTGAAGAGTTAGGAATGTTTTAAGTCAAAATTCTTGAGCAAAATGGTCATTTTACATTATTATCTAAAGTCTGGAATTTCTTTCCAGGAAAGTAAGTAAACCTAAAATAACAAATTAGCAACAGCAATATACCAAGGAGAATTTACTTGCATGGTTGAAACAATGTTTTTTGTGTGTTCTGTGAAAATTTTTATTTACATTAATAGCAATCATATATTCAGCATTGTACTTTTTAGATTACTTACAGTGTGGAAACAGGCCCTTTGACCCACCAAAGCACAACCCACCCATACATTTACCCCTTTGCATGACCAATTCACCTAACCTGCACATTTTTGGACTGTGGCAGGAAAGCAGAGCACCCGGAGGAAACCCGCAGAGAATGTGCAAACTCCACACAGTCAGTCGCCTGAGGCAGGAATTGAACCCGGGTCTCTGGCACTGTGAGGCAGCAGAGCTAACCACTGTGCAAGCGTGCAAATTATTTCAGCTAGGAATGCACAATGCTACAAATGTATGGGACTTATACATTAGTCTTTCTGCGCAAGATAATATCCATTCCCTTTAACATTACTCTCTGTATTCTCACCAAAAGCCATTTCACTGATTCTGGGTAGTGGAACCAAAACGTTAACCCACAAGCTAGAAGGGTCACTGTGCCCTCCAATCTGTTCTACCATCAAGTAGATTCATCTGTACTTCAGGCACCTAGATTCCACATTGGACAGTCAGTTTACCCACGAAACTATTATTGGGGTTTTTTAGTGCATTGGACCATTTCATCAAGAAAGGTTATCGGAAACAACTGACTTTACTAATCTAACAAAAAGAAAGGTTGTTCCTGGAGCGAGAATTCTCGCTTTAAAAACAAACCTGTTGATTAGCTTATATATACATTTTGAGTTGCAGTGTTTCATGCACCAATGAAGATTGCCTGGCAGGAGCTGGCTCCCCTCCAGGTTTGACGAAGTTCCTGGAGGTTCCAGGTTTTGCATCTTGAGGTAAGCTCTTCCCATGACAGTCAGTGCAAGGGGCTCGGCGTTCAAGCGAAAGTCTCGGGAACACTCGGAGAAGTGAGGCGTGGGCGGGCCAGCACCAAGGGCTCTTTTTCTCATTCATCAAAGATGAGAGTGAACGCTGCTGGCCGTCTGGAGTGCTGAGGGGCTGGGAGACGCGAGGATTTCAGGCTCGCATATTCCTGCTCACGGACATTCCAGGAAGGAGTTTGAACCAGGTAAGCAGTAACATTGTCAGATAGCCGAAAGTTGTCATTGCTGCCCCATGCTCAGACATGTGGGCTTTTCGGGAGCTCTGCTGGTCAGCTAAACTTTAGGAACGGGCGGTTGTTGCTGGACATTAATCGAAGCCGCATTGAGACAGCGGCTCCATTGAAAGTGTGTTCTGTGCAACTTGGGATTCAATTAACTTACCTCAGTGTATCGAACTGGACGAAAGAACAATAACGAAACTATATTTTCTTGCAAGGATATTTCAGTGTAATCTGACTCAAAGCAAGTGCAGCTCAAAAAACGAATTTTGAAATATATAGGGAGTTGGATTTAAAGTTCGAATCTCGAGCGGTCGTCAAAGGAGGCGGGGATCAGTCAGTCCATGTGTTCCGAGATCCAGAGAGGTCTAGCAGTAGAAAGGTGGGGGATGTGACTCTGGGCGAGTTTTGCTTCCAACTAAAAAAAAGTCTCATTTAATTTCTGTCACTAAACTGGTTAGTTTGTGATTGTGTGACCGTCAGCTCCCGCACTGCACCAACCTAGGGTTACCAAGTGCAAAAATTGAATTCCAACGCGATTAGTTGGCATCGAAACCTTGCACTCGCTCACCAGTTTCCCACGAACAGACAGAAGCCAAGGTAAAAACAAGGGCTGCAGATGCTGGAAACCAGAGTCTAGATTAGAGTGGCGCTGGAAAAGCACAGCAGGTCAGGGCAGCATCCGAGGAGCCGGAAAATCGACGTTTCGCAAAAGCCCTTCACCCTACTCTACACTTACTCTGTGGACGATTTGGAGAAGGCGCTGTTGCCCATAACTGTGCTTTCTGCAAACTGCTCAAACTGAAGTTTAACCTGAATTAACTCGAGTTGATGAGTTATCTCTATCTCTTTTCACTGAATTCATCCTTGCTTAAAGCTCCGTCACCTGAGCTTCTGAATTGAAAATGATAAACTCGTGAAAAATTAAATCAGAATATACATATGAATAAAACTAATGCAATAAAGCAAGGGATATTCTTGGGGTTACCAGGGATCAAGAGAATCCTCATAACAGCATGATATTTCTGTTTTTCTAATGTTGAATTGTTCCCCAGGTGCAGTGAAGTTTTATCCTGAATCATATAATAGAGTACTGGGTAAATACATAACAAGGACTTGAACAAATATATTTTTGAAAACAAAAATGTGTCCTGTTAAAATATAAGCAAGAAACATTTCCCATGTTTTTGCAAATGAGTGTTGTCAAGCTTTTGGGAAAGATGCCTTAATACAACATTATCAGCACCTTTGGGAGCAGTGAGTTTCCTTCTTGAGATTTAAAATGTTTAAATTAATTTTCTTTCATAACTGGCAAGGCGATAATCTGTTACCCATTCCCAAATTCTGTGAGAACTGATTGGTTTGTTCGGCCTTTTGAGGGGGCAATGAGAATCGATACTTTGCCTGGGGTCTGAAAGTCAGACAATGTAAGGACGTAATATTCCATTCCCTAAAGAACATTTGTCAATCAGATGGGTCTGAATGACAAATTGGTATTAACTTCCTTCACTCACTTACTGAGACAGCTTTCAATCCCAGATTCACAAACTAAACTCAAACTTCCCAACATGCTATGTTGGGACTGTGTTGAGAATTAGAGTCATAGAGATGTACAGCACAGAAGTGGACCCTTCGGTCCAACTCGTCCATGCCAACCAGATATCCCAACTCAATCTAGTCCCATTTGCCAGAACTTGGCCCATATACCTCTAAACTCTTTCTGTACATATACTCATCCAGATACTTTTTAAATGTCATAGTTGTACCAGCCTCCACCACTTCCTCTGGCAGCTCATTCCATACACACACCACCATCTCTTGAAAAAGTTGTTCCTTAGGTCTCTTTTCTATCTTTCCCTTCTCATCCTCTAGTTCTGGACTCCACCACCCCAGGGAAAATATGTTTCTATTTATTCTATTCATGCCCCTAACGATTTTATAACCCTCTATAAAGTCACATCTCAGCCTCCAGTGCTCCAGGGAAAACAACTTCAGCCTGTTCAGCCTCTTCCTAGAGCTCAAATCCTCCAACCCTGGCAACATCCTTTTAAATCTTTTCTGAACCATTTCAAGTTTCACAACATTCTTCTAATACGAAGGAATCTAGAATTGCATGCAATATTCCAAAAGTGGCGTAACCAATGTCCTGTATAGCTGCAACATGACCTCCCAACTCCTAAACTCAGTGCTCTAACCAATAAAGGAAAGCATACCAAACGCCTTCTTCACTATTCTATCTATCTGCGACTCTACTTTCAAGGAGCTATGAACCTGCACTGCAAGGTCTCTTTCTCAGCAATATTCCCCAGGACCTTACCATTAAGGGCAGCATGGTGGCTCAATGGTTAGCACTGCTGTCTCACAGCACCAAGGTCCCAGGTCTGATTCTAGCCTTGGGTGACTGTCTGTGTGGAGTTTGCACATTCTACCCGTGTCTGTGTGGGTTTCCTCCAGATGCTCCAGTTTCTTCCCACAGTCCAAACGTGCAGGCCAGGTGAATTGGCTATGCTAAATTGCCCATCATGTTAGATGCATTAGTCAGAGGGAAATGGTGCTGGGTGGGTTACTCTTCGGAGGGTCAATGTGGACTTGTTGGGGCTGAAGGGCCTGTTTCTACACTGCAGGGAGTCTCATCTAAAAGTGTATAAGTCCTGCTTTGATTTGCTTTTCCAAAAGGCAGCACCTCACATTTATCTAAATTAAATTCCATCTGCCACTCCTCAGCCCATTGGCCCATCTGATCAAGATCCCATTATACTCTGAGGTAACCTTCTTTGCTATCCACTGCACCTCCAAATTTGATGTCATCTGCAAACTTACTAACTATCCCTCATTTGTTCATATCCAAATCATTTCCAGAGGAACCTCAAGGATCAAAAATCTCACTATCCTGATAGAAACATTACATCAAAGACGTGTTTCAACATTGAGTGCGTCTTTTGCTTATAATGATTAAAAGTGAATTTGGCTTCCTGGACTGCTACCGAGAACAGTCCTGGACATAGATGGGAGCCCAACCACCATCTCCAGATGACTGACTGCCCACCCTCTCTCTCTCCCCACACTTTCCCTGGAGCTCTACACAGGGGTATACTCTAAATCCCCTTTCCCCAGATAATCTCTCCAATATTGTTCTGTACGTGGTATAAGTGGAACCTGTCAAAAAGTTGCAGTAAAAAGTTATGTGTGTGGCTGCATGTGTGTGTGTTATTTTGTGACTCATCCCCAAAGGCAGCAGCAGTCTTACTGTTGGTGTCCAGTCTGGCTGTCCCAGAGAGGGGTTGGAGGTGGACAAGGGGGGGATAGGGCAGATGGAGGGCTGGGGGCTCGCAAGCGGTGTGATGCTGAATGGGGAGTGGATTTAACAAGTGCTCACTGTTTCAATCCCATTTAACTGATGGGGGTGGGGGGAAGGCTTCAGTGGTGCTGCTGGTCCCTTACACACAAATATCTGTCTCTGCTCAGAAACAAACTCTGAGACAGAGGGAACAAGGCAGGCAGAGCGAGGAAAAAGGAAACTTCAGAAAACTCGAAGCCCCAGAGAAGAGGCATTGAATCGATGAACTGAATAATCAATTATCAGAATGAAATAGTGCCCATGTTGTTCAGATAATTGAGGTTCCTCTGTATATAAATGAGGAAATGTAGAGGACCCAGCACCGATCCTTGTGGCACTCCACTGGTCACAGGCCTCCAGTCTGAAAAGCAACCCACCATTACCACCCTCTGTCTTCTGCCTTCGAGCAAATTCTGTATCAAATGAGTCGTTCTCCCTGTGTTCCATGAGATCTAACCTTGCTAAACAGTCTTCCATGGCGAACGCCTTACTGGTCCATATAGATCATGACTACCTCTTTGCCCTCAAGAATCCTCTTTGTTACTTCTTCAAAGACTCAATCAAGTTTGTGAGACTTGATTTCCCATGCATAAAGCCATGCTGACTATCCTGAATCTGCCCTTGGCTTTCCAAATACATGTAAATCCTTTCCCTCAGGATTCTCTCCAATAACTTGCCAACCACCGATATCAGGCTCACCAGTCTATAGTTCTTTGGCTTTTCCTTACCACCTTTCTTTAATAGAGGCACCACGTTAGCCAACCTCCAGTCTTCTGGCACCTCACCTGTGACTATCGATGATACAAATATCTCAGCAAGGGGCCCAGCAATCACTACCCTAGCTTCCCACAGAGTTCTGTGTTACACCTGTTCAGATCCTGGGGATTTATCCACTTTTATGCATTTCAAGACATCCAGCACCTGGATATCTTGAAACGCATAATATGGACATTTTTCAAGATGTCACCATCTATTTCCCCACATTCTATATTTTCCATGTCCTTCTCCGCAGTGAACATTGATGCAAAATACTCATTTAGTATTCCCTCATCTCCCGCGGCTCCACACATAACTGCCTTGCTGATCTTCGAGTGGCCCCATTTTCTTCCTTCGTTACCCTTTTGTCCTGAATGTATTTATAAAATCCCTTTGGATTCTCCTTAATCCTATTTGCCAAAGCTATCTCATGTCCCCTTTTTGCCCTCCTGATTTGTCTCTTAAGTATACTTCTATTGCCTTTATACTCTTCTGAGGATTCACTCAATTCCGTCTTTTTCTTAACCAAAACCTCATAGACAGTGTCTCTGGGTTACTATCCAGTGATGTCACCAAAATGATATAAACTTGTTTTCAAAACATAGTCCATTGAAGAAAATTGTAAGTTCCTTTTACAATGGTAGTTAATTCCCCTTCACCATGAAAAATAGTGGTAAATGGCAAGACTTGATGGAAGAGATAGTTGGTCGTGTGACATGTTGAAGCCTCAGGGTGTGTACTTCTGTTAATGATCGTCCATATGCCAAAGTATCTTAGCTGTGCATTCATGCAGGTTTGCCAATTGAAAGCCAATCACAGCCCTACTTACTAAGCAAAGACAAACCCTTACCCTCACTGTGCAAACCAGCTACTGAGGTTTTGGAGCCTTATGTTGAGGTTTTTGATGAGTAACTACTGAGATTAGAGGGAATGCTTCATGTAATTATTTTGCAATGGTGCATGAAAGACAGCAAGTGTGGGAAGATCCAAGAAAAGTCATGGTGACATGGGTAAAAGGTAGAGAGAAAAATGCTTCAAAGTTCAGGCTGAATGACAACAAAAATGTGAAATTTAACAGGTTGCAGATCTCACAGTGTCAAATACTACTTCTTTGTTGCATAGTGCTCCAACAATCATTAGAATGTTTGCTCCAAGTGCCTAGGATAAACAGAATATCCCAGTGCTGTCCAAGATTTCTAGCCTTCCTTCTTGATGTGTGTGTTTCACACTTGCAAAAGAACTGTGCTAAATCCTGTTGAAAGCCCCACAGTTTGCTTGTAAATACACTGACTCCTCAGTCAGGTCATGGTGTGAATTAGCTATTGAGATTTTGGAACCTTGTGCTGAGGTTTTACCTTGGTGGATATTAGCATCAGTGGAATGTTTCATGGGATGTAGACAAACTGCTATAGCTGAGCAAATTACTGATTATTTCAAAATAGTCACTAACATCCTTTAAGAAGGTTGCAGCATTGATTGATATTGATTCCGGACTCAGCTAGATTTGAGTTTCTAAGGTCTAAATTAAATATTCAATAGAATAACACTTGTGAAATTTTGCATTCAGCAGTAGTTTGATCCATGCTAACAACAAGAAAACTAAAATATTAATATTTATCTACATCTGCAAAATGCCATGTGTCATAGATTGTCAATGATAGCAAGGGGAGAATGACACAAGATGGTGAGATAAACGATGTATCAATAATATCTAGCTGTTGGGTGTAATATTAAAAACAGAGAGTGCTGAGAAAACTCAACAGTTCTGACAGCATCCGTGAAGAGAGAAACAGAGTTAATGTTTCATGTCTTCAGAACGTTAGCTAGAATAGACATTGCCCTGAAGTGTTAACTGGATATTGAGTAATGTGAAATGGAAATTGTTTTCTCTTTCTTGCCAATTTTGGATCTAAAATGGAAAGTAGAGATTCCCATACTGATTGTAGTATTGTGCGTAGTTGCTCCTTGGCTGTGCATTAAGCCTCAGATTTTCTAGTGGCAGTACATGCTGTCCCAGGATGATCACACACTACAAAATACAAAGATACACAACATAGACTGGGCGCAAGAAAGACTGATCAATGTAATTATGGATAACAATAGCATTGTGTTTATGAAGAGGAAACATAAAATTTGTGCATGATGTTTTTATGAAATGTTGCGTATGAAAGGCTAAAGACCTTGACGACATTCTGGCAATAGTATCAATGACTTGTATTCCAGAACTTGCCATAATACAGCTATAACACTGGCACATACCTGATAATGTGGAAAATTGCCTAGGTATGTACTGTACACAAAAAGGACAGCACAAATCCAACCTGACCAATTACCACTCCACCATCTTAGTCTCAATCCACAGTAAAGTGGTGGAAGGGATTATTAACAGTACTATCAAGCAGCACATGCTTAGCAATAACCTCAATTAGTGTTTTGCCATAACCACACAGTGCCTGGTCTCACTGCAGCCTTGGTTCAAACATGAACAAAAGAGATTAACTGCAGAAGGAAGGTGAGAGTGACTGCCCTTGAAATCAGGGCTACATTTTACCAAATGTGGCATCAAGGAATCCTAGCAAAACTAGCAGCACGCAAATTTGAATTGGGGAAAAAACTCTCTATTGGTTTTAGTCATGTTTAGCATAAAGGAAGTTGGCTATGGTTTTTGAACATCCATCATTTCAACTCCAGGACCTCTCTACAGGACATCCTCAGAATAGTGTCCTTGGCCCAAACATCTTCAGCTTTTGCAATGAACTTCCCTTTATTATAAGGTCAGAAACTGATGATCACGCAATATTTAATAGTATTTGTGACTCTTCTGATACCAAAGCAGTCAATGTCTAATTGCAACAAAACCTGGGCAATATTAAATTGTGCGCTGTCAAGTGGTATGTAAAGCCTGTGCCACACAAGTGCCAGGCAATGACCATTTCCAACAAGACAATTTGAACATTACTCCTGAACAGTCAATGGTATTATCATCATTGAAACCCCCATTATCAACATTTTAGGGGAATTACTATTTATTCAAATTTATCGCACAATAATTAATTACATGTTGAAACAAATCATTTACATCTTGTAAATATAATTTATTGCCCATTCCTGTAATTAAATTCTCTTGTGTACTCCTCCCTATCTTCATCTCAACATTGGCAATTATGTCTTTAGATATCGAGAGCAGAGGGCTGAGGTAAGCTGACTGAGTGCAGGTGACTAAGAAAAATTCTGTCAATGGTCAAGTGCATTGATCTGCTGTCCAAATGATGATTGCCATGAAGGCAATAGGAGAGTGGGAGGAGTTGGGTGGCTTGGATAGTAATCTTGCCCACAACAATAATGAGGCCATTTAAGGAACTCTTTCAGACCTTGACATTCTTTCCAAAGTTTTCATAGGCGCATTTATTTATTACAGACCAACTAGCTCAAAGATTGCAAGAACAGGGCCATTGATATTTTGACTGAAGAATGCAACTTATAAGACTGAGTAAAGAGTTTTAGTGGAATAGAGTGAGCCTATTTCATCACAAAAAAGTCAAAAAGATGCTTACAAATATTCACATTCTCACCCTTTCCCAGGTTTCACATCACCATCTCCCTCTGAAATATGAAAAGTCAGCATGTTTCATTTGTCCTACTTTAAAAATTACTGTCAAAACAGCAGGCACTGTAATATCTACTGAAGACAGTGAGAAGGCAACCTGTTTTTCCAAATGCCCACTGCTGCTTCGTCTACTCCCCCCGCCCCCCCCCGCCCCACGAATTGATGTGAAGTCTCAACTCTGACTAAATTTGCACCTTGCCTTCAGCAACAGGTTTTTATTTCCTGCCCAAAGAGCATTCACAACCCCCAAAAAAAACTCAATTCAAATTTCCACTGTGTAGATCTGTCCCCTAATCTCTTTCTTAAACTCGTCTATCCTTTCTCTTTTAAAACTTGCTTTTAAGATCTTTAAATTGCCCTCCTTCAACTAGGAGTCAGCCCACAGATTGCTTCTCCTTTAGCTCAACAGGAGCTTTCCTTGGACATTTATTGAGTGCAATGGAACATGTTCCTAATTTCAGTGATGCCGCACAAACATAGACTTTGTCATGATGGCTATGTGAATAATTTTAGGTATCTACTTTCAAAAGGGCACTACTGCATTATTGGGAAAAGTGGGAATTCTTAAGGATTTCTGAGGGAAGGAGGAGCGAAAAACGTATCAAATTGCATTTGGTTGCACTGGAGGAAAGGGGACACAAAGGCAACCTGCTATCCCTTAGCATGGCTGGAGAAGGCAATTAAACTGGGTATTTGCCTCAGGCACAACCAACCCAAGTGCAATAGGTATGGAAACTGGCCTTCTAGATAACACAGTTAATATTAAATCAGGTTAAATTCTTTACAAAGGAGCTGGATAAACATTTGTTAGAGACCAAGATTGAAAATATAAGGACAAAAGCGTTGGCTAGAAATTAAATGCTCAATGAAACTTGCCAGTATGTGCAACACGTGAGATCGAACCAGTTCCATTGAATTTTCTGTATTGTAATAATGTGATTTTTCCATGTGAATTATTTTGAGTGACATGCTTGAGTGTTGCTGGCACTTCTTCATTCATTCATGAAATGTGAGCATCACTGTCTAGGCCAGCACTTATTGCCTATCCCTAACTGCCCTGGAGAAGATGGTGCTGAACCATTACAATACATGTGATGATGGAGGGACACCCATCACACACTTCTTTAATGGAGGGACTGAACTTTTAGAGTGATGGTTAGGTACTGGTCCATTGGTCCACAGGAGTTAAATCATGAGAAACCTGCACAGAGTTCCAGGGTCTTGTATCCCTGTTGGTTATATCATGCACCTATTTAAGTACTGGTCAGTGGTTGATAATAGGTCATTCAGTGGTGTAATGCTATTGGACATCAAGGCGAGATAGTTAGATTCTCTCTTGTAGGAGAGAATCAGACTGGACACTTGTAGAGTATGAATAGTACATGTCAGTTATCTACTTGAATCCATATATCATCCAGGTGTTGAAGTCAGTCTTATATTTCCTGGAATAGGCAATTGAGAATGGTCAAATGGGTCAGTCTTTATGCTTTGGACCTCTGTCCAATGACTCATGTTGAAAAGTTTGTTAGTGTGTGTGTGTGAAATGTGAGATTGGAAAAGTGCTGAGGGAAATCTGCATGAAGATTTTGCTCTTTTGCCATATTTTACAGGTTGCACCATATTTGCTTGTGACATTATGTAGTAATAGCAGTCCTAGGTAAAATAGTCAGACAAAAATGTTCTTTTGATATGCTCTGATGTTCTGCGATTTTACTGAAATTAGTAAAAAGAATTGTACAGTACATCAGAGGAATATCTGTATTGCAAAAGGGGTTCAGGAAATCCAAATCCAATTCTAAAGTGGTTTTGTGAATCTCTCCCTTCTGAAGCCTACTGTTCTTTAGCAGACCAGTTAGTTGCTGCACTTCTTTTAATTGACTAGGAACTCCTTTTGAATGAGCCTCTCCCTATGTTTTAAACCTGATATGTCTGTTTTCTGTAGTTTAGCTGGCAGGCTGCAAGAACATGTGCATACATGTCTTCAGCAAACCAAAAAGTACAGAGGGTGGAGCATTATTGCTGCAAGTATTCAAGTCTACATCGGCAGAGCACTGAAGAAAATTGTCAGCCACCTCAGAAAGTTTTGAATCTAATTCTAACAAGGGGAAGGATGATTATCAATGATACAGCAAGGAAATGAGAAAGATGATAATCAAGGTGAAAACTAACATGTAGGAATATGATACAATAAAAAGTACTCATTAGAAAGGCATGGCTAGCATATTTAGTACTGAGATAAAATAATGAACTTGCCAGAAAGATGCAGCAGGAAATTTGGCAACAAACTGGGAAAAAAAAACTTCCAGTCATATAGTCTTTCACAATCACAAAATCACAAAGCAAAAATCAACAGCAACAAATGGGATGAAAAATCATAGGGTCGAAAAAAAACTGCTCATTTATAAGTACTGACCACCTTTACCTGTTTGTGGTACTGGCTGTGAGGGCAATGATATTCTGTCTGATTTGTTGGCTCTTGTTTTCACACGTATTAGTGACACTGGATTCTCCAAATGGCCAACATAGAAGAGAATTCTAGAGGTCAAAGGGTTTCAGATTCCGGCCCTGGTTTGAATTGAGGTAGATGATTTCAATAGGGGTAAGAGTAGTCCGTGCTGCAGTTGGATCAAAGTTAGGAACAGTCGTGGGATGGAGAGGGAACATTGGCTATGGGCTCCTTCCCTGACTGTTAACTTTAGGTGGAAGATGTTTATGTGTGGACATTGAATGAGGCCCCTTTGATATGAGACTGTGATAACTTCACTTTGGAAAAACATGCTCACACTTGCCATGAGGGGGACCTTAGGAATTACTGCCTGAGGGTGATAGCAGATGGCAGTTTCCTCCCATTGAAATGTACCTGAGCTTGAGCTGACACCTTTATCAAATCAGGGAAGAAAACTTTGAGGGGCAAAGATTATCCTGATTGCCTTAGAGCTTGGCTAAAGTGGAGTAAGTGAGAATTTCCAAATGTTTTGCCTACTCCTGGCATTTAACAAATTATAGGAAATCCAATTTAAGTAGTACATTAATAGTATTATTTAAATGTTTCCTTCCTCAAATCCTATCCCACTGTCACCTGAATCTTGTTCTTTTAAGTGTGAGCAGTTTTGCACAGTATAACAGTGGTACAAAAGAATAAGGATTTGAGAGTTGTGGTTAGATAGTGAGTCACCCAGCTCAGTCAGGGGAGTGTCAACAATACTTAACTGTTCGTTAGCAACGCACATGATTACCTATTCTATTTGGCAGGAGCTGTGGTATCTCCCCAGATGACCACTCCTGGTATGTTGCGTACTTACCACCTCTCCCTGTATGTGGTTCTGGGTAAGCTGCGTCTGCACAGTTCTTAACAGTTGTCTGAACATGGCTATCAGGGAAATTTAATGCACCCTTTTGTGGACAAGGATCTGAAGATCCTGTTGGATGGGATGTCACATAGATGGGATACCTTCATCTGCAGGACCAGCAGTGGAGGCCCGTGACACCAAACCATGCCAGCAAGCTCTGAGCTAGCCACCCAGATTAAAGCAGTCTCAACCATTTGGTGGAATCCACATCTGTGTACGGAGACTGTCAATGACCCCATTCTGCTGGTATAATTGCCACCATTCTCTCTTCGAATACTCATAATTCACTCTCAGTACTACCATACCCACTGCCACCAAGGACTATATAGCTGTCAATATAGCCTGTAACATCTTTCCTGACTCCCTGGAACCCACCTTAACCCGCAGCACCACTAACCCTGCTGCCTACTTACTCGCTTTGGACATCTTCCCATCTATACCAAAAGTAACAGATATGTCACTCACTTTCATCTCCCTTAAAACCTGCCTCACTTTCATTCCATGCGGAAAACAGCACAGAATAGGGCAGAAAGGATCAAGACAGGTGCTGGGCTGCCTGACATTCGGCTCCTCACCCGCTTCAGTGGATAGCATCCTCCAAGCGACTGACTGGCTACGGGACTGGTATTGGATGCTGCCCTAGACTTATTGTTACCAGCCCCTGATGGATCGTTATCCTCCTTGACATGACTGAAGACTGCTGATGACCAGGACTAGCTTCCTGGCTTAGTGTCTCTGCTGATCAGCATGGCAATACAGCAGTGCTGTGAGCCTTGTATCTCTGGCGGAGTGGGAAAAGCACAAGAACACAAGACAAAGTATCCACGTAGGTTCAGAGTGTGGGTATGTGCTATGACAGCAAGTGAAAAGCCCAGAAATGCAACCTGGTTCAGTCTACGAGCTGAGTGCGTGTCCCTGAGTGCCCATAGTCTTTGTTAAAGCATTATAATGAGAGTTGTCAGTACAACCCAAGGTACAGCATTGAAGTACAAAAGCTTAATGTGAGTGGACCAATAATGTGCCATGAGGTTTCTTACAGACTGGCACATGACAATTTTGTGGTGATGGGGTAGACGTGGCATGCCCTGAGATGTTGGTGGCCAGTATGCAATATGGGGTTCTCTGGATCAAGCTGAAGTTGTCAGGTACCACTCTGACTTCCAATATGAGAATTCTCAATGATAAGCTGATTATTTATGAGAGGAGCTGCAATGTTCATAAAGCGTTTAATCAGTTGTAATCCCCTTAATTGTCAATGCACTGCTAGCTCGCAAGAAACAGCCTTACTGCTCAGCAAATGCATAAAAGATGCAATGAGTTGCTTCCAACATCAAGACAGGGGTCACAAGAATTCTTGCTCATTTCTGCCATAAATCTTATCAAAGTCTAGATTGCTTAGACCTCTATATGATTGACCCATGTTCCTGAGGGTCTTAGGGAACTTGTGTAGATATATAAAACCATAAGACCGTAAAACAAAGGAGCATTCAACCCAACAAATCTGCTCCTCCATTCAGTCATGGCTGATAAATTCCTCAACCCCATTCTCCCACTTTCTCCCTGTAACCCTAGATCTCCTTGACAATTAAGAACCCCTGGTTCGAAAAACCCACATCCAGACAATAAATGAGTACAGCATGTGGCAAATAAGAAATGAATGCTGTTACAGCCCCACCTTAGATAAAATAAGCATTCAGTGTTGGCAAACAAAGGGTGAAATTAGACACCGCTGGTCTGCTGGCACAAAACAGGGCAAAAAGAAAGTTCTAGGGCCACTAGAAGTTGGACTTCAATGGACTTCACTTCATTTTGATCCATTAGATGTGGGTACCTACTGGGCAGCTTAGTAGTGAAGTCAGAGTTAATTTTGGGTTGTGCCACTGATATAAAAGGAGTTGATCAAGTAGGGGACCAGCAGGAACTGGTAATGTTATCTGGTATTGCTTTGGAGCCTGAAGAATCTTCATTTTGACTTCCCATCAAAGTATGTAAGCCACAACCAGACAATGTTCCCATCTCCTGACCCAAAGACCACCACTACCTCCCTTCTGAGCAACTGGTAACTCCTGCATTGATTGCAAATCTCCGATATTTTTTCTGACCTGCTCTTGGCCACTGTCTGTTCACTTTTTCCTATCCATGCATCAGTGTTCAAAGTCGGTCCTCTCAGAGAGCCATGGTGGTGAACATTTTCTGGCTCTTTAAATGGGTACTCGCTCAGAAGCTGAGCTCCAGTTTGTTGTCAACTCCTTTTCCATAGCATTTGAGAAAATGGGCCTTTCAGTAAAAGACCAACAAAACTAAGGTCTTCTTCCAACCAGCTTCCACAGCACAACATGAGTACCAGTCAATTAAGATCAACAGTGACATCCTGGAAAATGCTAACCATGTTCCGTATTTTTGGATTCCGCTCGCATTGAAGACAGGCAAAACTGAACAACAAAATGAACATTACCTCCCTTATGCTCGCTCAGCGTTTAGCTGACTGTGGAAAGAAAGTTGAGGACTGTGATTTCAAATACGAGAAGTGGGATCATGGTTTACCAAGCAGCAGTGACCTCACGCATCTATGGAGACTTAGACTTAGAGCAGGCACATCAAAACACATTCCATTAGACACAGAACTCAGAAGTCCACATTATGAAAAAAGTAAGTTAGAGGGAATATTGCTGTTGTACCTTTGCGAAAAACTTAAAATGCAATCATGATTTAGAGGTGCTGGTTTTGGATTGGGGTGTACAAAGTTTAAAAATCACACAATACCAGGTTATAGACCAACAGATTTATTTGGAAGCACTAGCTTTTGGAGCACTGCTCCTTCATTAGGTACTTTTTTTTAGATTAGATTAGACTTACAGTGTGGAAACAGGCCCTTCGGCCCAACAAGTCCACACTGACCCGCAACCCACCCATACCCCTACATTTACCCCTTACCTAACACTACGGGCAATTTAGCATGGCCAATTCACCTGACCCGCACATCTTTGGACAGTGGGAGGAAACCGGAGCACCCGGAGGAAACCCACGCAGACACGGGGAGAACGTGCAAACTCCACACAGTCAGTCGCCTGAGTCGGGAATTGAACCTGGGTCTCAGGCGCTGTGAGGCAGCAGTGCTAACCACTGTGCCACCGTGCCGCCCGTGCAGTATAAGATTGTAAGACACAGAATTTAAAGTAAAAGTTTGCAGTGTGATGTAACTGAAATCATATATTGAAAAAAACTTGGATTTTTTTGTTACTTCTCTCGTCTTTTAAAATGATTTGGAGGTGCAGGTGTTGGACAAAGTTAAAATTCACACAACCACCTGATGAAAGAATGGTGTTCCAAAAGCTAATGCTTCCAATTAAAGCTGTTGGACTATAACTTGTGTTGTGTGATTTTTAATCTTTTAGTATGACCATGTTGATTTCAGTTCTTTCATATGTAAATCCCAAATTTTGTTTTAAAAGTTACTTTCTCAAGTGAACTTTAACAATAGGTGACATGTCAGCCCAGATAATGCATTGAAGGTGTGAGGTGCCCCGTGTGAAGCTGCATGTGCCCCAGTGTTCAGACTGATTCTAATCTGAAAAAGGATTTGCAGAATCTTACATGGATTCATACAGTTTTGAGCAAAATAAAATGTAATGGAGCACTGATAAAGGACCAAATCCCATTTTGGTTTCCACAGTTCAAGGACACACTTGGATAATAGCTATCTTTATTTCAGATAAGAAACTTTTGGAAAACAAAACATTTAGCAATAATGTCGACCTTCACACAAATGTTGTAACTCTTAATGTGGAACATTATCAGATTTACTAAATTATATACAATGATTTTCATCCAATATCCAAGAATGAATTAAAAAGAAAAAAATTGGAATGTGTCTTCCAAAACAGGAAATATAACATCACCATTAAAATGGCTGAATATACAGCATCTCTTGGTTAGAGCTGTTGCTTATTCCATTGTCAAAATGGCCAACCTCACAATCAAGAAGAAGATGATTTACGAATTCTTTTACCAATCACATCAGATGATCAGAATAGAAAAATGAAGTTTCACTGTTTGAGAACATTGCTGATCTCAAAACAAGGGAACGTGAACAGATTTGGAAATGCCAGACTGGTGACTTCTTGAAAAATTCCCACACATGCTGTAAGTTGTTAGCTATGGAGCTAATACATATTGTTCTGCAGGAAGCGTTTAGTTTGAAATAAGACGGAATAAAATTAATTATCAGATCACTGCAGTAATTTGGGCGTGGAGCTGGAGGACATAGATCGGGTTCTAAATGCTCACTACTGAAAGGAACAATGCGGGTACAAAAATCAGACAGAAGGTCTATTGATACACTTAAAGAAATTAACATAGAGCGGAGGTTCTGAGTGGTCTAGCAGGCTTAAAAGTAGATATATTTCCAGAGCCAGATGAAATGCATCCTGGGCAAAGGAGTAAATAGCAAAGGCAGCAGCAATAACTTTCAATTATAGGATACTTGCCCTTATTAAGCACAGAATTTAAGAACAGGGAGGATATGGTTAACTGTATAAAATGTTGATTAGGCCACAGCTACACTGTAGTTCACAGTTCTGGAATCCACATTACAGGAGGGATGTGATTGCACTGGAGTGGGTGCGGAAGAGTTTTATCAAAGTGTTGCAAGGGCTGAAGAGTTTTAGTTCTGAAGATAGACTTGTTGTTTACCTTGGAGCAAAGGAGACTGAGGAGGACATGGTTGAAGTGTAGAAATTATATGAGGAGCATAGACAGGGTATTCAGAGGGTGGCAAGATCAATAACCAGGATGCATAGATTTAAGACAAGGAGCAGAAGTGGATGTGAAAACCTTTTTTTCACCACTCACAGCATGGTGGGGATCCAGAACATACCATTTCTAAGAGTAGTGGAGGCAGAAACCCTCATAACATTTATGAAGTGTTTTAGATGTGCACTTGCGGTGCTAAGGCATACAAGGCTAAGTGTTGGGAAATGGGGTTAGAATAGTTAGGTCATTGTTTTTGACAGCATGATGCAATGGGTCAAAAGGCCTTTTTCTGTTCTTTAGACCTCTATGAAAAACATTGTGTTGCAGTACTGCGTTTCTGCATATGCACATTAATTGGTCCACTTCGTGATGACATTGCCCATAAACATAGCCTAATGAAAAGATCAAAGGTCAATAGCATTATCACCATGCCATCATTATCCTGTCATGGCAGCTTTCATCAAGAGGATATGGAAAATATTCCACAATGTCCAAGATCACACACTTGATCTTAATCAGTAGGTGATGGGCTGGCGAGGAAGGGCATATGGAAGATGTGCTATGGAACCTGGTTGGCAGAGAACCTTAGTTTTCCAGGTGTTCAGTGTAAGATGTATTCCTTCGTCAGCTTTGGAGGAGAAATGATCTATGACCTGGAGCCCACCTTTACAAAATATCAGGCTTATGGCAGCATTCTGAATTACTTTCTTGACCCCTAATAAAATTAAGAAGTGTGTAGTGATTAAAAAGGGAGTAAGGCAAAAGATGGAAAATTACGGCTGATTAGCGTAACCTCATTGTAGATCCAATTTTGGAATCCATTGTGAAAGATGAAATTTCTGAATACTTGGAATTGCATGATAAATAGGGCAAAGTCAGCATAGGTTCATCAAGGGCAGTCATGCCTGACAAATTTGTGAGAATTCATTGAGGAAGTAATGAGCAGGTTAGACCAAGGAGAGCCAATCGATGTTACGTACTTGGACTTCAAGAAGACCTTTGACAAGGTGCCGCATAGGAGGCTACTGAGTAAGATACGGGCCCATGGTGTTAGAGGCAAGGCACAAACATGGAGAGAAGCTTGGTTGTCTGGCAGAAAGTGAAGAGTGGGGATAAAAGGGTCCTTCTCAGGATGGCAGCGGATGACAAATGGTGTTCCACAAGGCACAATGTTGGGATCGCTTTTCACTTTATACATTAATGATCTAGGTGAAGGAACCAAGGGCATTCTGGCTACGTTTGCAGACAATATAAAGATAGTTAGAGGGCCGGGTAGTATTGATGAGGCAGGGAGGCTGCAGAAGGATTTGGACACGTTAGGAGAGTGGGCAAGGAAGTGGCAATGGAGTATAATGTGGGAAAGTGTGAGGTCATGCATTTTGGTAGGAAAAATAGAGACATAGATTATTTTCTAAATGGGGAGAAAATTCAGAAGTCTGAAGTTCTAGTCCAGGATTTTCTCAAGGTAAACTTGCAGATTGAGTCAGTAGTTAGGAAAGGAAATGCAATGTTGGCATTATATTTTGAGAGGGCTTGAACACAAAAGCAGGGATGTACTTCTGAGACTCTATAAGGCTCTGGTCAGACCCCTTTTAGAATATTATGCGCAGTTTTGGGCCCCGTATCTCAGGAAAGATGTACTGGCCTTGGGACGGGTTCAGAGGAGGTTCACGAGAATGGTCCCAGGAATGAAAAGCTTAATTTATGAGGAACATTTGAGGAACACCAAACTCCGGGTCTATACTCAATGGAGGAGGGATATACTTGAAATGTACAGGATACTGAATGGCCTGGACTGAGTGAATAGTGGGAAGATGTTTCCATTAGTAGGAGAGACTAGGACCCAAGGGTACAGTCTCAGAGTAAAGGGAAGACCTTTTTAGAATGGAGATAAGAAGAAACTTCTTCAGCCAGAGAATGGTGAATCTACAGAATTCACCGCCACGGAAGGTTGTGGAGGCCAGGTCAGAGAGCATATTTAAATGGAGATAGATAGATTGTTTGATTATCAAGGGGATCAAGGGTTATGGGGAGAAAGTGGAAGAATGGGGTTGAGGAACTTATCAGCAAAGATTTACTGCCAGAGCAGACTCGATAGCCTAAATGGCCTAATTGCTGCTCGCAGGTCTATGGCCTTACAGTTGTGCAGCACACAAACAGACCTTTTGGTCCAATTCATCCATGCTGACCAGATATCCTCAATGAACCTAATCCCATTTGCCAGCATTTGAACCATATCCCTCTAAATTCTTCTTATTCACATATCTTTTCAGACGCCCTTTAAATGTTGAAATTGTACCAGCCTCGTCCACTGCCTTTGGTAATTCATTCTGTCCTGAGAAAAGGTTGTGCCTCGGGTCCCTTTTAAATCTTTCCTCTCTCACCTTAACCTATGCCCTCCAGTTTTGGACTCCCCTAGCCTGGGGAAAAGACCTTATCTATTTACCCTATCCATGACCCTCATGATTTTATAAACCTCTTCAAGGTCACCCCTCAGCCTCTGATGCTCCAGGGAAGACATGCCCTGCCTATTCAATCGCTTCCTATAGCTCAAACCCTTCAACCCTGGCAACATCCTTGTAAATCTTTTTCAAAGCCTTTCAAGTTTAATAATGTCTTTGGACAATATTTTCATTGCTGGGTCTGATGAGAATTCATGGACTGCTTATGAATAGTAGCCCTGTTTGGCTGAGTGGAGCTTTCATTAGTTCAGAGGTGACATCTGTCCCATTCAGGCCCAGCTAAAGTCCTGCAGACAGTGATAATTGCTCCCAGATAGCGAACATTTTGAACATTGACTTTTAGCTGACGGCATTTAAGATAATTATGGGTAGGATCTTTGGCCCTTTACCAGCTTTTGATCAACCACTGGTGTGACAAAATACATTCCTGTTTTCCTCGGAGACATTTGAGTTAGTTACTCATGTGTTTTTACAAGCACTGGCTGGGCTCCGTTAAGCATTGCGAGTACCACCTTGCTCAATTTCACTGGAGAAATGAGATTGCTGTAATCTTGGCTCCAAGTTAATGGAAACAGTGTAGTTCAGTGTGTGTTGGCCAACATAGACGTGATGGGTCAAAAAAACCTGTTCCTGTGACATGTGACTCTATGATTTCTTTATAAGTTATGTTTTCTTTCATTATAGAATCTTGGAATCATATAGCATGGAAACAGACCTTTCAGTCCAACTTATCCATGGTCACCAGACATCTCAATCTGATCTAATCCTAATTGCCAGCATTTGGCCCATACCCTTCTAATCTCTTCCTATTCATATACCCATCCAGATGGCTTTTAAATGTCATAATTGTACCAGCCTCCATCACTTCCGCTGGCAGCTCATTCCATATGCGCACCACCCTCTGTCTGAAAAAGTTTCCCCTCAGGTCCTTTTTAAATCTTTCCCCTCACACCTTAACCCTGTGCCCTCTAGTTTTGGATTCCCGTATGACTTTGGCTTTTCGTTCTGATTTTTGCTCCAATTCAATTGAAGTAGTGATTCATTGTGAGTGAGTAAGCTTCTTTATTTGAAAATTAACTAGAAATTCAAATCAGATAGAGCTAACCTTGCCAGTTCTTGTCATTATCAGTTGTCTCCCATTAGTCAGTGGACAAGAAGAGTGTTGTGATTAGAGCTGTCAAAGAGTAACCTGTTCACCAGTAACTTGCTCAATTCATGTTCTGCCACTTGGCTGTACAACTCAGCGTTGGTGACCATTGAGATCAAGATAGCATTTAACTGCACATGGCATGAAAGGAAGATAATAAAAAAAGCGATGTAAATGGAATTGAGGGTAAATACCTTCAGGGACTGGATCACACTCGATACAGGTCAATTCATCCCTAAAATATTGATACAGGAGTTCCCAGGGGAAGGCTCATGGACAACCCATCTTAGTTGTTACATTAATGTGTATTATAAGGTCAGAGGGGATTGCTTACTTACCATTCCAGTGATGAGTTCCATTCACCACACTTCAAGCACACTTCCTTAGGGATACACTTTGCTTGCATAGGTGTAGATGCACACATGAAGCTTAAATAACATCCATGACAACACAGTTGATCTGAACTTAATATTAACTTTGATTCACCGCTCAAGTTATTGTATGAGCTATCCAAAGAACTTAGAGAATAACTCACCCAGTTTGTTTAAACAACACAATCTCTATCGTCAAAGAGGATTGATGAGGGCAGAGCGGTAGATGTGAGCTATATGGACTTTAGTAAGGCCTTCGACAAGGTTCCCCATGGGAAATTGGTTAGCAAGGTTAGATCTCAAGGAATACAGGGAAAACTAGCCATTTGAATACAGAACTGGCTCAAAGGTAGAAGATAGAGGGTGGTGGTGGAGGGTTGTTTTTCAGAATGGAGGCCTGTGACCAGTAGAGTGCCACTAGGTATAGTGCTGGGTCCACTACTTTTCATCATATATAGAAATGATTTGGATGTGAGCATAAGAGGTATACTTAGTAAGTTTGCAGATAAACTAAAATTGGAAGTCTGGTGGACAGCGAAAAAGGTACCTCAGATTACAACAGGATCTTAATCAGATGGGCCAATGGGCAGAGAAGTGGCAGATGGAATTTAATTTAGATAAATGTGAGGTGCCGCATTTTGGGAAAGAATATCTTAGCAGGACTTATACACTTAATGGTAAGGTCCGAGGAGGTATTGCTGAACAAAGAGACCTTGGAATGCAGGTAGATACAATAGGGAAGAAGGCGTTTGATATGCTTTCCTTTATTGGTCAGAGTATTGAGTACAGGAGTTGGGAGGTCATATTGCGGCTGTACAGGACATTGGTTAGGTCACTGTTGGAATATTGTGTGCAATTCCGGTCTCCTTCCTATTGGTAAGATATTGTAAAAGTTGAAAGGGCTCAGAAAAGAGTTACAAGTATGTTGCTAGGGTTGGAGGATTTGAGCTATAGGGAGAGGTTGATTAGGCTGGGGCTGTTTTCACGGGAGCATCAGAGGCTGAGGGGTGACCTTATAGAGGTTTATAAAATAATGAGGGCATAGATAGGGTAAATAGACAAAGTCTTTTCCCTGGGGTTGGGGAGTCAGAACTAGAGGGCGTAGGTTTAGCGTGAGAGGGGGAAGATATAAAAGGGACCTACAGGGCAACGTTTTCACGCAGAGGGTGGTACGTGTATGGAATGAGCTGCTGGAGGAAGTGATGGAGGCTGGTACAATTGCAACATTTAGAAGGCATTTGGATGGGTATATGAATAGAAAGGGTCTGGAGGGATATGGGACAGATGCTGGCAGGTGGGACGAGTTCAGGTTGGGATATCTGGTCAGCATGGACGAGTTGGACCGAAAGGTCAGTTTCCGTGCTGTACATCTCCATGACTCTATGACTGTATGATAAGAACAAAGAAAGCAACAAAATTGTGGAAACAAAAAGCCATACACCATCTTGAATTGAACATACATCACATCATTACTCATGTTAACAATTAGCCTTTGATAGTTCAGCCATCATATTAAGCCAGCAATGCTCTTGCATTACTGTGACTCTGTGGTGGGTCACTGGCCACTAAATGAGAAGGTTGCGAGTTCAGATTGCATGCCCAGAACTTTGTCACATGGTGCTAGACTTCAATGCAGAGCAGTGAGAATTTGGTAACGCATCAGAGTTGTCATCTCGCCAATGAAATTTTGAACAAAAGACCTAGTTTGCTCCTTCAGATCAATGTAAAATATCTCATCCACTATTCAAGAAAGAGCAGAGAACTCTCACCAGCCAGCATTTACCTCACATTCAATATTTAAAGCAGGCTGTGTGGTTATTTATTTAATTGCTGTTGTTGGAGCTTGCTGTTGTCTACTGTGTTTCTGATATGGGTTTCCTCCGGTTGCTCCACTTTCCTCCCACAGTCCAAAGATGTGCAATTCAGGTGAATTGACCATGCTAAATTGCCCGTAGTGTTAGGTAAAGGTGTAAATGTAAGGGTATGGGTGGGTTGCGCTCTGCGGGTCGGTGTGGACTTGTTGGGCCGAAGGGCCTGTTTCCACACTGTAAGCAATCTAATCTAAAAAAAACAACAACACTTCGAAGTTACTTCATTGCTAGTAAAGTATTAGAAAGTCCTGATAGTTTGAAAGATATCATACCAATGTCTGTACTTCTTTTCTTGCCAAATTTGCACATTTGCTACACCAACAGCACATCTTTTCTTCATTCCATTGGAACAACATTAACCTTTGGTGTTCGGGGAAAAGCCTGTTCAAGGTCATGCCAGAAACAAATAACTTGAAATATATGAGAACTATGTGGACTATTCACTGTGAATCCTGGTGATATTTCTAATTTCTGTGTACAGCCCCTGTATTAGTGCATGCTTCTTTACCTGATACTTGGTGATCAACATTAGGGTAAACTAGACTCATTATTGAAAGGGTTTAAAATTGATGGAATTCCATTGGTATTTTCAGTCATTAAAATAAGACTTAAAAACCAGTAAAAACAAACAGACGGCAGAAAATTGTCCTAAAAATGAGAGGAGATAGTGTGCAACAAAAAAGATTGAGAACTTTAAATTGGTGTAAATGTTGCAGATAATTTGGCAAGGGATTGAGGGATTGGTGTGCAGGTATAAACTTGCATTTGCTCTTTTTTTGTCTCACAATGTGGGTGTCACTGGTAAGACCACTATTTACTAACTGACTTCAGTTGCCCAGAAAAAATGATGAATGGTCCTCTTGAACAACAATAACACTTTGATATATCTAAATGATTGGCCAGACTATTTCAGAGGACAATTAAGGGTCAGCCTATTGATGTGTGATCGAGGTCATGGCTAGGCTGGCCAAATAAGGACATCTGGTTTTCTACTCCTAAGATATTCATGAACACGTTATGTTTTTATGATAATATGAAGGTTTCATAATCACTTCTGCTGCTGTAGGAGACTTATGGCTTTTTTTTTGTTATAAGAGTTTTACTTTTGACAAACATGACATTCTAGCAGTCTGTGCAAAAACATTTTTTTTAATTCATGGGATGTGGCTGGGTCAGCATTTATTGCCCATCCCTAACTGCCCATAGGGCAGTGAAGAGTCAATCTCAATGTTGTGATTTTGGAGTCACATGTAGGTCAGATGAGCTAATGACAGCTGTTTGCTTCTCTAAAGAACATTGCTGAATGAAAAGGGTTTTTCCCAGCAATTGACAATGGTTGCATGGCCATCACTAATATTTCCAAATCTCACCACGCACCATGGCAAGGTTCAAATTTGGATCCACAAAACATTACCTGGGTCTCTGGATTAATAGTTCAGATTGTGGTGCTGGAAAAGCACAGCAGGTCAGGCAGCATTTGAGGAGCAGGAGAATCGACGTTTCGGGCAAAAGCCCTTCATCAGAATTCCTTTTGCCTGAAACATCGATCCTCTTGCTCCTAGGGTGTTGCCTGACCTGCTGTGCTTTTCCAGCACCACACTCTCAATTCTAATCTCCAAAATCTAAAGTCCTCACTTTATCTCTGGACGTATAGTCTAGCGATAATCACTACGTCATTGCCTCCCCTCCTCTCCCTGTGAAGGGGACGGGGACATATCTCCATAAATCTTGTGAATTATTATTGAACTCCATGGCTGATGTTAGAAGGAGAACAGTGCTCAGATAGTGTTATCAATGAGAGAGAATGGAGCTGTCAAGCCACCATTATATTTCCAAAATTGGCTTTACAAAATGAAACAAAATAGATTAGATTACCTACAGTACGGAAACAGGCCCTTTGGCCCAACAAGTCCATACCAACCCTCTGAAGAGTAACCCACCCAGACCCATTTCCCTCTGACGCAACTAATACTACAGACAATTTAGCATGGCCAATTCACCTGACCAATTGTTCTCCATGAAGAAAGTCCTGTATTTATTTTATCTGTTACTTACATTTTATGGGATGTAGGATTCATTGTCATGACCAACTGCTCATCCTCAAATGAGGATATGGTGGCAATAAAAGTGTTTTGGATACTTTTTAACAATACCAACTTGCACTTAACATGATCACATGTCCTAGGACATTTCACAAGAACAAATATCAAACATTGGATAAATTACATCAGCATATATGTAAAAAAGGAAGGAACATTTTTTTAAGGAAGACGGGTATAAATGTATGGGAAGGAAATTCCAGAATTTGAGGAAGTACAAGTTGCCAAATATGGAGAGTACAGGAATTTCAGAGGAAAGATCTACGGGATCTTACAGAAACAGAGAGGAGTGAGGCCATGGTGGAATTTAAAAACAGTTGTTATTTAACTTTTTTATCAAAATACGTAAGCAGATGTGCTGGCAAAAAGGCAATCTTGAACATTATATTATTTCAGACAATAGGATACAGCAGAACAGTCACTACCGGTTCAATATCACACACATACTTAAACCACATTTTGGAAAATTGTGTGCAAATTTGGTCTTCCTCCTATAGGAAGGACGTTGTGAAATTGAGTTTAGAAAAGATTTACAAGGATGTTGCCAGGGTTGCAGGGTTTGAGCTATAGGGAGAGGCTGGATAAACTGGGGCTGTTGTCCCTGGAGTGTCGGAGGCTGTGGGGTGACCTGATTGAGGTTCATAAAATTATGAGGGGCATGCATAGGGTAAATAAACAAGGTCTTTTCCTGAGGTTTGGGGAGTCCAGAACTTCAGGGCATAGGTTTAAGGTGAGAGGGCAATGCTTTGAAAGGGACCCAAGGGGCACCTTTTTCACACAGAGGATGGTGTGTGTATGGAATGAGCTGCCAGAGGAAGTGGTGGAGGTT
Organism: Hemiscyllium ocellatum; assembly: GCF_020745735.1. Taxonomy (NCBI): domain Eukaryota; kingdom Metazoa; phylum Chordata; class Chondrichthyes; order Orectolobiformes; family Hemiscylliidae; genus Hemiscyllium; species Hemiscyllium ocellatum. Next base: position 69,121,107 of record NC_083416.1, read on the forward strand.
ATCACAATTACAATGTTTAAAAGACATCTGGATCTGAGTAGTAAGTGTTTAGAGGCATATGGGCCAAGTGCTGGCAAATGGGACTAGATTAGTTGAGGACATCTGGTCAGCATGGATGAGTTGGACCAAAGAGTCTGTTTCTGTGCTGTACATCTCTATGATTGTATGTAGATTCCAGGTTAAATATTCAATCTGTGTGTCTTGTAAGATGATTTGGATTCAGCAGCCATTAGTCGAATAGGATAAAATCAGCAAGGATTCCTACTCCTGATTGAGCACCTTTGATTTTGTGATGTCTTAGCATAATAAAAGAGCTCTTACATCCTTGTTGTTATCCAATATTGCTTTGCTGGAAAGTGCCTGTATGTTGATGTCAGGTGAGAACAGGTCAGACATGGCTTTCCAATCAGGTCAAATCTGGTAGTCTGATGGAATGTTTAACATTGATTTTCTGGGATTAAATGGAATTATTTGGTTTGCAGATTTGGAACCATCCATCAGTCTTTAGGAAAGAAAGGATAAGACGAAGATAACAAAATAAGTCAATAAAATGAAAACTTGGGTGAAGTGTATAGTGGAGGTCTGATTGTCTGGACTTAATTTTAGACCCTTGCAGAAGTTTAACTTCTCTCCATTGCCTCTGCCAATGTCAAAGGAGGAGCAGTGTGTTACATACTGCGGAGTGCTTCACAGCATTAGCAGCAATAATTGGACAAAATGGGGCTGATGTTCTGATAGCATTTCCTTGAAAACATTTGTCTTGAATATTATCTGCTTTTGGTAAGATGGCCCGGTATTTTGTCTGAGGAATCATGATTGAGAAAGAGTAAAGCTATTTGCCACACTCTGACTTTTCCTCACACCAGGCTCTTTGTTTCTGGCTTTTCTGGCAAATTTATATACCCTTGTTGTTTAGTTGCTTCTAAATCGCAAGTATGTGTGTCCAAATCCCACTCCAAGACTACAGTAACCACTAATGACATCAGTGGAATGAGGTTAGTGTGGAAATATGGTATTCAGGTAGATGATCATCCATGATTTTAGGGGACTTGACAGAAGAGATATCTCCAAATAAAAGATTGCCGAGTTAAGGCAGAGATAAGGGGTAGTGAATTTTCTCAGAGGGTAGTGAATCTATGGAGCTTTTTACTGCAGATGACTGTTGAAGCTGCCACTTTAGGTATACTCTTGGCTGATTGATAAAGAATAAAACTATTCACCAAACTCTGCCTTCCCTTCGGAGGAGCCTCTTTTTTTAATCAGCAAGGGAATCAAGGATTGCAGAGGGAAGGCAGGAAAGTGGGATAGAGGATTATCAGATTAGTCATGATCTTGTTGAGTGGTGGAATGGACTTGATGGGCTGAATGGCCTACTTCTACTCTATGTCTTATGATCTAGAATGGTGGATAAGGCTCCAGGCCCAAATGACCTACTCGGGTTTCATTTTAATGAGCAATCTCAGATGACCATTATCTGGCGAACACCAATTGTTAGTTAACCTGAGAATGTAACTTTTAAAAAAAGGTTTTGTGATTTACATATGAAAGAAGTGAAATGATCATGGTCATCCTAACAGATGAGAGACTTAACAAACAATCAAGGTATTTTTCAATGTATGACTTCAGTTACATTACACCGTAAACTTTTGCTATAAATTCTGTGTCTTACAATTGTGTCCTCCACAACCACTTGATGAGGGAGCAGCGCTTCGAAAGCTAGTGCTTCCAATTAAACCTGTTGGACTATAACCTGGTGTTGTGTGATTTTTAATCTCAGATGACCCTCCATTGCAGTACTGAAGGAGTAATGTGCTGTCTTTTGGATTAAAAATGATACTGAGGTGTGCCTATCCTTTCAGTTGGATGGGAATATTTTGCAGTTTTAGTCTGTAGGTATTCTGGCTAATTTTCTCAGTCAATAGCATAAAAAATACAAATTATCTGTTCATTATCATATTATTTTAACAAAGGCAAAATAGTACAGATGTGGAAATCTGAAACAAACATGGAAAACATTGGAAAAACTCAGCAGATCTGGCAACTCTGTGGAGAGAGAGTCAGAGTTAATATTTCAAGACTGGTATGATTCTTTGTCAGAATTTTATCATCTTACTGTGTGTATGTGGGAGTCACCTATGCAGAGATTGGCGACTTGTTTCAACACTACAATAGTGGCTACCCGTCAAAAAAGTATGAGTTGTAAAATACTTTGGATGTCTAACAGTTAAAGTAAAATCCATTACATGAAGCAGTTACTTGATACAACAGATATGAGGTTTTCTTAGCTTCAAACCATCTTGTTCTCTTATCAATTCAAAGCACCCACTTTTTTTTTCATTTTCTTAAATGTATACTTGCCTCCTTTAGACACTGAGCACAGGTCATTTATTTAAAACCCACCACTGTCAGTGTTGTTACTTTTACAACAGATGGCTATTCTATGCTTCCGATCACAAAGTGACATTTTCCTTTGATCTGCCAGTTATCTTTAGGTCTCTGTCAAGAACTTCCATTACCTACGGAAATGCAGGTTTCCCTGTTAACTTTAGTGCTGGAATGGTGCTGGCTGATACGAGTAGCAACATGCTCCTTCCACCAGGTCACTGATAGAATTGTGGACTGAGGCATTTCGTGAAATTATAAGCAAATGGTATAATTTCAAGCATTTTTGCATAACTTGTAAATGTTGACATTTTGCTTACAGTACATTGTGAGGTTGAACAATCCTAGTATTAAGTAAATAGAGGGTATAGTTCAACATTGGAAAGGTCACAAAAGGGCTGGGGTGGGCTGGATGTTATATATATATATATATATATAGAGTGCCCAAATTTCCATTCCATTGACTTGCAACATGGCATCAGCTGTGGCTCATGTTGGTAGCATTCTCACCTCTGAGTCATGAGACTTTGTATTCAAGTGCCACACCAGGGCTCACACAGAGAGCTGACACTCTGTCGTGGTACTGAAGGAGTACTGTGCTGTCAGAGACACTTTTCCGTTGATTCGTTAAATGAAAGCCCCATTTAATGGATGGCTCAGTGGTTAGCACTGCTGCCTCACAGCACCAGGGTCCCAGGTTTGATTCCAGCCTTGGGTGACTGTCTGTGTGAAGTTTGCACATTCTCCCTGTACCCAAAGATGTGCAGGTCAGATGAATTGGCCATTCTAAATTGCCCATAGTGTTAGGCGCTTTCGACAGAGGGAAATAGGTCTGGGTGGGCTCCTCTTTGGAGGGTCAGTGTGGACTGGTTGGGCCGAAGGGCCTGTTTCCACACTGTAGGTAATCTAATCTAAACTGTAGGAGCAATTTACTGCAGATGTTGGAATCTGAACTGAAAGCACAAAATGATGGCAATCAGGCTAATGTTTCATTAATTTGCTCTCTCTTCACGGATGCTGCTTGACCTGTGATTGCCAGCATTTTTTTTTGTTTTCAGCCACATTTAACTGCCTGGGTGGATGTAAAGAAATTGTAGCTTTAAAGGAAACAGGGAGTGTTACCCATGGCATTCCTTAATTAACATCACCAAAGCAGATTATCTAATCGTTATCACATGGAAGTTTTGCTGTGCGCATTTTGACTGCAGCATTTCCTACATCATAACAATGACTAGATTTCAAAAGTCACTGTGAAGAGATGTCCAGTAGTTGTGAATTGTGCCGTGTGAATCTAAGTCCTTTTCTCTTTCGAACAGAAATTTCAATTGGGTGATGTCAGTAAGTCTGGTTAATTTGTATTCCATTTTGGAAGTTAAATTCTAACCTCTATGGGTTGTAAATGTTCTGCTGGCACTTTTGTGTCTTGTAATTACTAGCTGTTTCCTATTACTTAGCTAAATTAATACCTAGTTGAAAGGACTCATTTATATTCATTCGCTGTCCAGCCAGCAAAAGGTAATTCTGTAATTCTGTAACCTCAGTAGATGTTGTAGTGAGCACATGAGTCTGTCGTGGTAAGGAAGAGAAAGTCTTGCATTAATAAGGCTTGCACTTTTAATAACCACAGAATGCACTGAAGCACTGTACAATCAATTGAGTACTTTTGCAGTGTAATAAATGAAACACCGTTACATTAGGGAGCTAATTTGTACAAGATCCCTCAAACAGTAAATGATATGGACCAAACTGTTTCAGTGATGCTGGAAGTACTGTGACCTCGGAGTCAGAAAGTCATAGATTTGATCCAAAGTCCTGAAATGTGGCTGCATTTGATGGGTTGGCTCTGTAGCCCAAAACTGGGCAGTGCTGCATTGTCAAAGGTACTAACCATTAATTAGATGTTACACTGAAGTCCCATATCCCCCAAGACAATATGTTAAAAAGGTTCAAGATACCATTAAGAGAAAAACAGGTTAGGTCTTTTTAATAGACAAAAATAGAAATGGCTGGAAAAGCTCAGCAGATCTGGCAGCAGCTGAGCAGAAAAATCAGAGTTAATGTTTCAATTTTGAGAAAGGGTCACTTGACCCAAAACATTAACTCTGATTTCTCTCTATGCTGCTGCCAAACCTTTTGAGCTTTTCCAGCAATTTCTATTTTTGTGTCTGATTTGCAGCATCTGCAGTTCTTTCAATTTTTATTTAGGTCTTTTTCATGTTCTGGTCAATACATGCCCTTCAACCAACATCACTAAAATAGATTATCCTATCGTTACCTCATTGTTGGTTTTGGGAGCTTGCTCGATGGTTTCTTCCATTACATCAGGGACTACACTTCCAAAGTGCTTTTTCAATTGCCTGCAAAGTGCATGAAATATTATAAGTGATGAATATATTGTTATTTTGTTTATCTAGTAAGTTTCATAATATTTCTATCACTAAGTTCCACAAATTATTTGCCTTATTTCTTTTGGTGTACTTAAATTTAGCCAATTCAGTTTTTGGAGCTAAAATTCTGCTGTTTGCTATTTTTGGTGCTCTGGTAGCAGACTTCTATTACATTTTGGAGTGCAGCATTTGAATGGAGTTGTTCACTCATGACCAGCTCTTTTTAAATATCAAGTTGCTTGCATAAAATTGAAGCAGATGCATGGACACTACCATTGAACCACAAAATGGGATTTACCTTCTTACTTATGCACTAACTGTTCATTGGACATCATTAAAACATGATACAATCCGCTTGGTGACCATTTGACGTTGAAGCAGAAGTATGCTCTTGGTCCAACTGGTCTCCTGAACAATTCAATGACATTGTGGCCCATCTACTAATCCTCAACTCAACTTCTTGCCTTTTCCCCAGTTGCCCTCGACTCCCTTACTGATTACAAATTTATCTATCGCAGCTTTGAATATCCTGAAGAACAAATTTCTACAGCCTTCTCTGGTAAAGAATTCCACAGATTCTCTACTCAGAAAGAAAATATTCCTCAATTCTGTCCTAACTTGGCAACCCCTGACCGTGAGATAATGCCCTTTGGTCTTCTCTCACAACAGCATCTACCCTGTCAATCCTTCTAAAAATTTGGTTTGTTTCAATAAGGTCACCTCACAATCTTCTAAACTATAATGAGTACAAGCCCAATCTACTTAAGTTCTTCTCAAAAAATATCTTCCATATTCAGAATAAACCTAGTGAACCTTCTCTGGACTATCTCCAATGCCAGTATTTCCTTAAGTAATAGGACCAATACTGTTGAGAAGTATTCAAGGTGTGGTCTAGCTGCCTGTTGAAGGAGCGGGTGCTGCAAAACCTTGCGGTTTCAAATAAACCTGTTGGACTATAACCAGGTGTCATGTAATTTTGATTTAATTTAAACAAAACTCCCCTATTTTTATACTATTCCATTTGAAATCTAGTCCATGGAGTTCAATGTACATTTCAGTGGAATAATAATTTTCACTCTTATTTCTAACTTTGTAACAGTTTTAAAAAGTTTACTGAGTTTCCTTAATTGATGTTAAATTCTGGAAGGTCTAGCTTCGAGTCACTTATACATATCACTCGTGTGGAAACTCTTTGTTGTTTCCTCTAATGAAAAGTCAGGTGAAGCAGCTACGTGCTAAGTAGTGAGCATTCGGTTTAATGAGCTTTGAACAAAAGGAATTGTTACTAGCTGAATAGCTTTCATATTCAGTAATAATAATCATGGAGAATCACCAATGATTAAAGAAAACTAGAGTTTTCAAAACACCACAGAATGGATGCTGCAAATTTCAATTCCGGTGCAGACCTCTGTCGATTGTGAATGCATATTTAAAATTTGGGAATAATTCATCAGGCCCCAAACCCTACATCCAATTGCAGGATTTTCTGTATCTGCGATTGAAATTTGCAAAATGTACCTCTATTGATGTAGTTCTAAAGTATGACAGAGGAGCCACATACATTATTAATTGATGAAAAAAGAATTGCATAGCGTGAGCCAGGATGAAGTGAAGCTGGCCTTAAAGAAAAGTCTTTCATTAACTTATGCTGCTTTTGTACATGCTCAGAACATTCTAAAATGCCGTGTAATGGAAGACTTACTTTTTAAATGCAGTAACGTTCCATTGTACATGAGAGAGGTGTTCTGGAGAACATTACAAGTGATGAACATGTTTTAGTATGGCAATCAAAAGGATAAGTTCTAGCCATCCAAAACTTCGATGACTATAACACCCAGTGCAATTTAAGATTCTGCAAGAATTGAAGAAACAGTGCAGTGAACAACTAAGTAGAGTTGGCCAAACCAAGTCTTATTATTTGGCATAGCTCGACAAATGCTGCCAGACCTGAGTTTCTCCTGCGATGTCTCTTTTCGATTCAGCTTATTATTTGGCAGTTCAGGTGAAGTTGATGGGGGCCAGCATACAATACTGCATTGTGCAACATCTGCATTGAAATACCACATGGCCACCAGCACACCATGTGATTTGCATTTACCAATTTAGGACGTATTTTCATTACTTCATCGTTAGAAGTGTTTCATAGTTCTGTTCTTTGTGATGTTTGCCTTTTCTGTTTATTTTCTTATTTGGATAAGTGATAAGTTAATTTATTTAAGAAAAATGTTACTTTACTGAAGACAGGTCAGGGAAGGTTCAACAGGACGATCCCTGGTGTGGAGGGATTGTCTTATGAGCAAAGGTTAAACAGGTTGGGACTCTGCTTATTGCAATTTAGAAGGATGAGAGGCGATCTCATTGAAACATAGAGGATAAGGGATCTGACAGAATAAATGCTGAGAGGATGTTTTCCCCCATGGGACAGCCTGGAATCAGAGGACATACTGAGAGGCTTGGATTGAGCCAACTTGGAGAAAATGCTTCCACTAGCAGGAGAGACTAAGACTTGAGGGCACAGCTTCAGAATGAAGAGATGACCCTTTAGAACCAAGCTGAGGAGGAATGAATCTGTGGAATTCATTGCCACAGAAAGCTGTGGAGGCTAAGTCATTGTGTGTCTTTAACACAGATGTAGATAGGGTTTTGATTGGTAAGGGAATCAAAGGTTACGGGGAGGAGGAGAATGGGATTGAGAAACATATCAGCTATATTCAAATGGCAGAACAGACTTGATGGGCTGAATGGCCTTATTCTGCTCCAATATCTTATGGTCCTATGGACTTATGGCTTAGTGTCAGAATAAAGGTGCATCAATCAAAACTAAACTGAAGAGGAATTTCTTCTCTGAGAGAGTTGTCAGTCTTTTGAACTCCTTGCCACAGAGAGGAGTGGGGTTACTGTCCCTGTATATATTTAAAATCGACATGGATACATTCTTGATCAGAAAGGAAATCAAGGGTTTGGGAAGAGGGCTGGAAAGTGCTTATGTAGCAAGCTTGAGGGGTCAAGTGGCCTACTTCTGTTCTTATTTCTTACAGTTTAATTTGTGAATGGCGAAGATATCAACAATGAGACTTTACTCGCTGGCAGATTTCATTTAGAGTCATAGAGATGTACAGCATGGAAACTGACCCTTCGGTCCAACCCGTCCATACCGACCAGATATCCCAACCCAATCTAGCCCCACCTGCCAGCATCCGGCCCATATCCCTCCAAACCCTTCCTATTCATAAACCCATCCAAATGCCTTTTAAATGTGGCAATTGTACCAGCCTCCACCACTTCCTCTGGCAGCTCATTCCATACGCGTACCACCCTCTGCGTGAAAACGTTGCCCCTTAGGACTCTTTTATATCTTTCCCCTCTCGCCCTAAACCTATGCCCTCTAGTTCTGGACTCCCCGACCCCAGGGAGGGGGTAAATTGTCAATTGACTTTGTCAGTTTATCCTATCCATGCCCCTCATAATTTTGTAAACCTCTATAAGGTCACCCCTCAGCATCCGACGCTCCAGGGAAAACAGCCCCAGCCTATTCAACCTCCCCCTAGAGCTCAAATCCTCCAACCCTGGCAACGACCTAGTAAATCTTTTCTGGACCCTTTTAAGTTTCACAACATTTCTTCGATAAGAAGGAGACCAGAATTGCAAGCAATATTCCAACAGTGGCCTAACCAATGTCCTGTACAGCCACAACATGACCTCCCAATTCCTGTACCTTCATTCCCCTACGCCCTTGGATTAACGAGTTCAACACGCGGCGAGACATTGACAGTAGGTCCTAGCTCCCAGCCCTGCCGTGTTTTCACCATCCGTCCAGACCTCCCCCTCTCTGAGGATGAAAGATCAGTCCTCAGCAGAGGCCTCACCTTCATTCCCCTACACCCTCGGATTAACGAGTTCAACACGCGGCGAGACATTAAACAATTCTTCCGCCGCCTTCGCCTCCGTGCCTACTTTTTCAACCAAGACGCTCGCCCACCCTCTGACGACCCCTTCTCCCGCCTCCAACACACCCCATCCACCTGGACGCCCCGTGCTGGCCTCTTACTCGCCCTCGATCTCTTTATAGCCAACTGCCGCCTCGACATTAACCGCCTCAACCTGTCCACCCCTCTTACCCACTCCAACCTCTCACCCTCGGAACGTGCAGCCCTCCACTCCCTCCGCTCCAACCCCACCCTCACCATCAAACCGGCATACAAGAGAGGCGCGGTAGTAGTTTGGCGCACTGACCTTTACACCGCTGAGGCCAAATGCCAGCTCGTGGACATCTCCTCCTACTGCCCCTTGACCATGACCCCACCTCCCACCACCAAACCATCATCTCCCAGACCATCCATAACCTCATCACCTCAGGGGAGCTCCCATCCACCGCCTCCAACCTCATAGTCCCACAACCCCGCACCACCCATTTCTACCTCCTGCCCAAAATCCACAAACCTGACTGCCCCGGCCGACCCATTGTCTCAGCCTGCTCCTGCCCCACCGAACTCATCTCTGCATACTTCGACACGGTTCTGTCCCCCTTAGTCCAAGAACTCCCCACCCACGTTCGGGACACCACCCACGCCCTCCACCTCCTCCATGATTTTCGCTTCCCCGGTCCCCAACGCCTTATCTTCACGATGGACATTCATTCCCTGTACACCTCCATCCCCCATCATGAAGGATTCAAAGCCCTCCGCTTCTTCCTTTCCCACCGCACCAACCAGTACCCTTCCTCTGACACCCTCCTTCGACTGACTGAACTGGTCCTCACCCTGAACAACTTCTCTTTCCAATCCTCCCACTTCCTCCAAACCATGGGCACCCGCATGGGCCCCAGCTATGCCTGCCTTGTCGTAGGATATGTGGAACAGTCCATCCTCCGCAACTACACTGACACCACCCCCCACCTTTTCCTCCGCTACATCGATGACTGTATCGGCGCTGCCTCGTGCTCCCACGAGGAGGTTGAACAGTTCATCCACTTTACCAACACCTTCCACCCCGACCTCAAATTCACCTGGACCGTCTCAGACTCCTCCCTCCCCTTCCTAGACCTTTCCATTTCTATCTCGGGCGACCAAATCAGCAAGGACATCTACTATAAACTGACTGACTCCCACAGCTTCCTAGACTACACCTCCTCCCACCCTGCCCCCTGTAAAAACGCCATACCATATTCCCAATTCCTTCGTCTCCGCCGCATCTGCTCCCAGGAGGACCAGTTCCAATACCGTACAACCCAAATGGCCTCCTTCTTCAAGGACTGCAGATTCCCCCCAGACATGATCGACGATGCCCTCCACCGCATCTCCTCCACTTTCCGCTCCCCCACCCTTGAACCCCGTCCCTCCAACCGCCACCAGGACAGAACCCCACTGGTTCTCACCTACCACCTCACCAACCTCCATATACAGCGTATCATCCGCCGTCATTTCCGCCACCTCCAAACGGACCCCACCACCAGGGATATATTTCCCTCCCCTCCCCTATCAGCGTTCTGAAAAGACCACTCCCTCCGTGTCTCCCTCGTCAGGTCCACACCCCCCACCAACCCAACCTCCACTCCCGGCACCTTCCCCTGCAACCGCAAGAAATGCAAAACTTGCGCCCACACCTCCTCCTTTACTTCTCTCCAAGGCCCCAAGGGATCCTTCCATATCCACCACAAATTCACCTGCACCTCCACACACATCATCTATTGCATCCGCTGCACCCGATGTGGCCTCCTCTCTATTGGGGAGACAGGCCGCCTACTTGCGGAACGTTTCAGAGAACACCTCTGGGACACCTGGACCAACCAACCCAACCACCCCGTGGCTCAACACTTTAACTCCCCCTCCCACTCCACCAAGGACATGCAGACCCTTGGACTCCTCCATCGCCAGAACATAACAACACGACGGTTGGAGGAAGAGCGCCTCATCTTCTGCCTGGGAACCCTCAACCACAAGGGATGAACTCAGATTTCTCCAGTTTCCTCATTTCCCCTCCCCCCCACCTTGTCTCAGTTGAATCCCTCGAACTCAGCACCGCCCTCCTAACCTGCAATCTTCTTCCTGACCTCTCCGCCCCTACCCCACTCCGGCCTATCATCCTCACCTTGACCTCCTTCCACCTATCACATCTCCATCGCCCCTCCCCCAAGTCCCTCCTCCCTACCTTTTATCTTAGCCTGCTGGACACACTTTCCTCATTCCTGATGAAGGGCTTATGCCCGAAACATCGAATTTCCTGTTCCTTGGATGCTGCCTGACCTGCTGCGCTTTTCCAGCAACACATTTTCAGCTTTGATACTCCAGCATCTGCAGATCTCACTTTCTCCTCCCAATAAAAGGAAGAATACCAAACACCTTCTTCACTATCCTATCTACCTGCAACTCCGCTTTCAAGGAGCTATGAACCTGCACTCCAAGGTCTCTTTGTTCAGCAACACTCTCTAAGGCCTCACCATTAAGTGTATAAGTCCCGCTAAGATTTGCTTTCCCAAAATGCAGCACCTCGCATTTATCTGAATTAAACTCCATCTGCCACTTCTCAGCCCGTTGGCCCATCTGATCAAGATCCTGTTGTAATCTGAGGTAACCTTTTTTGCTGTCCGCTACACCTCCAATTTTGGTGTCATCTGGAAATTTACTAACTGTACCCCTTATGCTCACATCAAAATCATTTATGTAAATGACAAAAAGTAGAGGACCCAGCACCGATCCTTGTGGCACTCCACTGGTCACAGGCCTCCAGTCTGAAAAACAACCTTCCACCACCACCCTCTGTCTTCTACCCTTGTGCCAGTTCTGTATCCAAATTTGTTGAGCAAGTATGTTAGGCATAGGAGCAAAACTTCACAAATAATAAGAATGGTGACCATCTAATCTATTTTTTGGTGACATTGGTTGAGAGATAAATAGGTTTAATAGAAATTCCCTTACATATCTTCAAATTGTAATTTTGGACCTAGATTTGAGCAGGATCTGCGTGGAATCTGGTTTTAATGTTGCATCAGAAAGATAGTACCCCTGACATTGAAGCACTTCATTGAATGTCACTACTATTTTTTGTTTAGTCCCCTTGTTTAGTCACATGGGTTGGGCTTGAACTCCCTGTCCATCTGAGAGGTGAGAGCGCAGTCACTGTATTAATAGAAATATGAAAATTAAACATAATCTCCCTCCAAAGCTTCTTGATTTTACTGCCAAGAAAATTTGGTGGACCTCCTTTTGAGACTCCACACAGTTACAAAATAAATAGTAGAAATTAACCTATCTTAATCAGACAAGCTGAAACAAATTTGTGTACAAGTGCGCACATGGTTTTGGAAAGCTCATTATTAGCTCATTTTAAGGAAGAATTAAGGTGAGATTACGGTTAACATACCTCCAAAATATTGCACCATCAGCTACAAGAGTAGCAATTTCCACACACTAGAAAGAAGCAATGCTGTTATGATAACATCGTCTTTTCAGTAACCTTTCAGCACACTTAATAATTTGCATTTCGGAAGTGCCTAGGCATGATATTGCCCTCCCTGAACTGGTGAGGGAGGTGGTGAAAAGGAGGTGAATTTACCTTCAGGAGTATCTTGTCCCAATATTTTCCCCCTCAGCAATTAAGTTCTGAGGATTGTAGTCTACTGGCGACTTTCTAGACTCACTATTTTTGGACAATTAATGGCACTTAAGGCCCTTAAGTTGTCACTTCCTCAATTTCCTGCCTCTCTGTTGGCAAGATCAATGGCTAGCTTCCTGACTGAGAAACTATATTTGGCAGTTGGCAGGGGGCACATAGGCTCTCTAATTGCCCCAATCTCTCAGCAGTCAGAGCTGGTGATGGGAGGCAAGAGGACTACCTGGAAAAGTCATCACTCTGCCTTACCTCCAATTGCATGGGCCCACCCAATTCCTCCCAACCCCCCCCTCCCCCCCAACCCCACACCACCCCCCACACTGACCTCCTCTCAACCCAAGCCCTGGGAGAAGAACAGATGAGGAACTTAGCTTCTCACAGGTGGGTCCTCAGACCAATAGGAATCAACCAGCGGACTTGAGCGTCTAGAAGCCTTCAGGTTCTGGCAACGGAGGCCACCAGCACCAAGGCCAATATTAGTCACTTTCTGGTGAGTTCACACCTGTATTGCCAGGAGGTTTTGGGCTTTTCACTTGCTTTAGAAGCAATTCAAAAAAGTTCAATGGCGGATGGTGGGGTTATTTAGTGAGGAAAAGTTGAGAAGATTAAGCACACACTCTTGGAGTCTACGAGAATGAGAGGTAATCTTATTGAAACATATGTACTGGAAGATGTTGCCTCACATGGGAGAACCAAAAGCCAGGGGCCAATATCCAAAGTCCAAAAGTTAGGGGACCCCCACTTAAGACAGCACTGAGGGGAAATTTCTTTTCACAGAGAGTTGTTAGTCATTGAAATTCTCTCCCACAGAGAGCAGTGGAGGTTGTGTCATTGGATATATTCAGAGCTGGGTTGGACAGATTTTGGTCAATAAACAGGTTAGGATTAATAGGGGCAGGCAGGAAGATGGAGGTAAGCAGATAACTCATGATCTTATTTCATGGTAGAACAGGCTCGATGGAACGAATGGCCTACTCCTGCTTCTATTTCTTATGATGATGAAAGGGGAACAAAATGATGTGATCAGCATATCAGCAGCAGGTTTGGTTTCTGTATGACAGCCACTGCAGTTTGCTTAATATACGATGTGCGTCATGCTGCAGCTTTCAGAGATGAGTGTTCCAACTACCGCACAAGAGGAGCTCATCTTAGAAATCTCTAATATGACCCCACCCTCTTCACTTTGCAAATGCTGTTTGTTCTGTCAAAAGCATACAATATTGTGAACTATTTGCAAGCTTCAAGAAACTTTTCCAGTGAGGTTTGTGAGCAGCATATATTTTATTGCTACCATGTGCTGATTTGAATTCAAACAACATTTAGCAGATTTTAACTTTTTCCTGGTGAACATTATTTCATTCTTGCTTATGCTCGAAACGTCGAATTCCCTATTCCTGAGATGCTGCCTAACCTGCTGTGCTTTAACCAGCAACACATTTTCAGCTGTGATCTCCAGCATCTGCAGACCTCATTTTTTACTACGAGAGGACATTTTCACCTCATGGCTCATCAGTAAATTACTGGAATGAATTCCTCCTCCCAGAACCCATTTAATATTTATTTCTAAAGCAGTAAGAATTGGACTGGTTCTAGTACAATCAGCTTACTACACAATCAGTGGACTTGAAATTAAGCTCTGTTGGCCCGCCTGTGATATTAGATTTGCAATTTCCAAATTCAGCATTTACTTGTTTCTGTTTCAAACTAATTTTGGGTATTTGTCATTTATAGGTGTCATCAAAATACTTCACCATATTATTATTGTCATTTTTTAAACAAAAATCAGCCTGAAACAATAGTTGAAAATCCAAACTATAAAGTGTATGTCAGTTGAGAACAGTTATGAAGAGTCATACCAGACTGAAACATTAACTCTGTCTTTCTTTCCATGAATGCTGACAGACCTGCAGAGTTTCTCCAGCATTTCCTTGTGTTTGTTACCAGCAGCTGCAGAAGTTTTGTCTTTATTGGTTGCCTGGGTGCTGGAAAATGGAGAGTTTACTGCAACTAATACTTTCTGTAAGTAGAGCGACTTGTGAAAATAATAGAGGACCAGCGTCTCAAATCCGAGTCTAAGGTCATTGTTTACCAGCAGCTCTAATCCCTGCATATAGGTATATACTTCAGAAAACTGGACAACTTCAAAGCCCAGGTGAAGTGCCAACAGCAGTCGTTGACTCACCGCTGCCTCACAGTGCTGGGCAACTGGGTTCAATTCCAGCCTCTGGTGACCGTTTGTTTGTGTAGGGTCTGCACATTTCCCTCCCCCCCCCCAACCCCATGTCTGTCTGGGTTTTGTAGGGTACTCTAGTTTTTCCCACGGTCTAAAGATATGCCATTCAGATGTATTGACCAAGATAAATTGTCTCAGTGTCCAGGGATGCGTAGGCTAGGTAGATGAGCCATGGTAAATGTTGGGTTACAAGGGAGGTGTTTGGATCTGAGTAGGATGCTCTTCGGAGAGTTGGTGCAAACTTGATGGACTGTGTAGCCTCTTTTTGCACTTTGTTCTGGACTTTCCGACCACTGAAGAGTCACAAGAGGTCATGGTTGTTCTGGCAGTCAAATATCTCCACTGTACACTGTAAAACTGGAGACACATGAGCATTCAAACATATGAATTAAAAGGACTAATATGCCATTTGACCCCTTGAACCTGTTCCACCATTCAATAAGATCATGGCTGATTAATGATGATCTCAAATCTGTGTTCTTGTCTAAATTGATCACCTTTAATCCCTCTGCTTAACAGGAATCTACAACCTCTACATTAAAAATAGTCAAAGACTCGGTTTCCACCATCCTTTCAGGAAGGAAGTTGCAATAACTCACGACCCTCCAAGAGAAAGAAAATCTTAATGTCCACTTTAAGTGGGTGACCACTCAATTTTATTAAACAGTGACCCTTTGTTCTAGATCCTCCTAGAAGAGGAAATACTGTCTCCACATCTAACCCATTAGAAGGTGGCGTGCAGGCACTACATTTTACAAGACACCTCCCACTTTCAAACACACCAGTGGGGTCTGTAAAATATAGGCCACAATTGTTACTTAAAACGAAAGCCTATTACAGTAAATGTTACTTATACTATGCTAGTCCCATCATCCATTGTTCATATACCTGAGCTCATGTAAAACCTTGCTGCCTGTATTCCAAGCTGCACCAAGTTCCATCCATCTCTGTGCTTGGTGACTACTTTGGCTCTGGTCCAGAAACATCCCAATTTTATAATCACAAGTCTGGTTTTTGAATATCTTTATGGCCAGATCCTCATTATCTCAGCAATATCCTTCAGCTTTATAACCCTCCAAAAATTCTGCATTTCTCCAACTCTGGGTTCTTCTCTCTCCTTGTGTCACAGCATGAGTAGCTGTCTCCACCAGTCTGGATCTGATGCTCTGTAGTCCTTGTTCTAAGGTTTTCTGTTTCATCAATGCTCTCCTTTCGACTCTGATTAAAACTTGCATCATTGTCCAAGATTTTAATCATCTGTCCAAATGTTCTTTGGTTTGATGTCAATTTAAGGCTTAAAATACTGTGAAATGTGGATATTTTCCAGCGATTAAGGAGCTGTATCAATGCAGGTTTTTATTGCATAGAGATTTTCAGACACCAGGAGCAGCACTGAAGTACCTGCACATGCACATGAACACGTTTGTGCAGCTGCTACACAGCTCAATTTTGCAATCATGTTTGCTTGCAACTCATCATCATCACTTCACATTTTTGGCTGCTAACCTCCCCTGATGTTAAAGTCTATGTAAGCCAGCAAATAATTCATTTTTGTGGGTGGGCTACCTTACGTATAGAAGGAGGTAATGGCCCACGGCACTCAATGTTATCATCAGCATTTATATAGGTTACGAGAAACAACAGCTGCTTTAATTTATATAGTGTTTTTAATGGTGGAACAGATCTCAATGTGTTTTACAATGGCATAAGGGAGAGTGGATGCCAAAAGTGGGAACACCCTACCTTACAGCAGCCTCAGAGCACCCTCACCACAGAATCCAGTTTGGACTATATTCAGAAGAATGAGGGGGGTGGATCTCATAGAAACCTATAAAATTCGAACAGGACAAGACACCTTAACTGCTAACTGAACCTGCGCGTTAACCTTAAGGGAATCCTGAACTAGGATTTCTAAGTCCCTTTGTGGTTTAGATTTTTGAAGCCTTTCCCCATTTAGAAAATAGTCTACATTTCTAGTCTTCCTACCAAAGTGCACAACTTCACAATTTCCCACATTGTATTCCACCTGCCATTTTTTTGCCCACTCTCCTCTCCTGTCCAGGTCCTTATATAGCCTCCCCCGTTTCCTTAACATTACCTGTCCTTCCACCTACTATCTTTGTGTCACCTGCAAACTTAGCAATAATGCCTTCAGTCCCTTCATCCAGATCCTTAATGTATAAAGTTCCAACGCTGACCCCTCCCCTAGTCACTAACTGCCATCCTGAAAAGGACCCTTTTATTCTCACTTTCTGCCTTCTATCCAGATAACCAGTCCTCTATCCATGCCATACCTTGCCCCTAACTCCATGGGCTCTTATCTTATGTGTGGCACCTTGTCAAAGGCCTTCTGAATATTCAAATAGCTCAAATCCTTGGCTCTCCTTTGTCTAACTTGTTTGTTACCTCATCAAAGAATTCTAATAGACTTGTCAGGCATGAAGTCCCCTTGATGAAACTGTGCTGACTCAGCCTATTTTACCATGCACTTCCAAGTACTCTGCAATCTCATCCTTAACAATGGAGCCTATAGTTTCCTGTCTTCTGCCTCCTTCCCTTCGTAAATGTAGGTGTTACGTTAGCCAATTCCCAGTGCTCTGGGACACTCCTTGACTCCAGTGATTTCTGAAAGATCACCACCAGTTGCCTCCACAATCTCCTCAGCTATCTCCTTTAGAACCCTGGGGTGTAGTCTATCCAGTCTGGTTGATTTATTCACCTCTAGACCATTCAGCTTCCCCAGGACTTTCTCCTTAGTGTTGAGACATAGTGCAAGCAAGCAATGGCATCGGGTGGACATGCAGGTTGAGAGGTTAGATAGCAGATTACTAGATTGCACAGGTTATGGGAAACAGCCACTGAGCCACAATGCATCTTTGTTTATGTCATTCAACTGCTGCCAAAGAAAGCAAAGGCATTATTTTCCTGGACAATGAAGTTTAACCTCATTTCATTATACAACGTGCTGAGGCAAGCACTTTTCAATGAATGGCTTGTTTTCATTCACTCATGCGCCATCATTTCCTACCTTTTTATATTCTAACAGATGTGGCAAATGGCTCATTAGCTAACACCATGCATGTCCGAGTGAAAGATTTTTTTAATTTTGAAATCTCAAGTCTTTTTCTGCTCTTTAAACCATTGTTCATTAAATCCAGGAAACTAGCAACTTTGCTGCTGGTTTGGGTCTGAACTGAAGCAACAGGAGGTTGTCTTTCAAGCAAAACAAAACATTATCCACGTTAAATAAAAATGCTGTAGATGTTGGAAATTTGAAATAAAAACAGAAAACGCAGGAGAAACTCACCATGTCTGGCAGCATCTGTGGAGGGAAGAACAGTTAACATTTTGAATCCAAAGAACAACACAGCACAGGAACAGGCCCTTCGGCCCTTCAAGCCTGCACCAACACATTTTGCCCTGGCATGCTAAAATTGTCTTCACTTACAGGAACTTTGACCCTCTATTTACTTCCTATTTATGTATTCGTTAAGGTGTTTCTTGATTGCTGCTATTATGTCTGTTTCCACCATTTCCTCTGGCAATGCATTCCAGGTACTCACCACCCTTTGCGTGAAAAACTTGCCTCGCACATCTCTTTTAAACTTTCCCCCCACAACCTGAAACTGTGTCCCCTCCATCAGTGGAAAAAGCCTCAGACTTTCCACTCTATCCATGCCATTCACAATCTTATAAACTTCTATCAGGTCACCCCCTCAACCTTCTGCATTCCAGTGAAAACAAAACCAGTCTAACCAACCTTTCTTCATAGCTAAAATCCTCCGTACCAGGCAACATCTTGGGAAACCTTTTCTCTATCCTCTCCAAAGCATCTCCGTCCTTCTGGCAGTGTGGTGGCCAAAACTGGACAAATATTTCAAGCGTGGCCTAACTAAAGTTCTGTCAAGCTACAACATAACATGTCTATCCTTATACTCAGTGCCCCTTCCAATGAAGGCAAGCACGCCATGGGCCTTTTTTTATAACCTTATCTACCAATTCAATGTGACCTTTCTTTCAAGAAAGCCTTTGGATTTGAAATGTTAACTTTGTTTCTGTCTCCAGAGATGTTGACAGCTGTATCTGTCCAGTTTTTTCTTTATTTTTTGCATTATCGAGATTCATTGCTGCAGACTTTGACCTAAGGGATTTAAAGTTTGGCTTCTGACATATTACCATCTGTTTGACCCCATTGATTCAAATAACTTGCATGCATTTAACATCTTGACCATAGAACAACATCCCACAATACTTCATAGGAACATTTTTGAAGAAAATTTGACCTAATATTAAGGACTCAGTTAATAACAATGAGTAGAATCCTACATTTTGTTGGTTAATTTACATCAAGGTTTTTTTGGAGGATTCTTCCCAACTGTGGCAAGATCCCTTCAGTGAAGGCTATCTCCCCTGACTTGACTGAGACCTGCTGCCAACCATAACTTGTTTCATCATGGTTTGTGTTCATCTTAAACAAATTGGTGATACTGTGTGCCTGGTATCTCTGGCCAAGGCGCAGTGGGGAAAGGCTGCTATCTAAGGTCTTGTAACCAAAGTACAATGGGGGTCCATTTAGTTTTCTGACCCTGCGGTGTGTCAAATTCCCATAAATATAGTTTTGTATAAGTACAAATGCCTTGGGGGGGGTATGTTTGTCCTCCATATATAAAGACCGTACAGAATCAAATTGCTTTAGTGCCTATACATCTGTATAAAGGCGTCTATGAATAAACTATATTTTAGAAATAACAAAATTCCTGGCTAAGGGGTCAAAGCGTATACAGGCAAGGCAAGGTAATGCCAAAGCTGTGATGCTGGGAATATCCAGGTCGGCTCAAAATGAATGAATATTAGAATAACAAGTGAACATCCAAAGGTACAGCCTGTTCCCTGTATGTGCCTGAACACAAAGTGTCCATTAGAATGGCATTTACTGGTGCAGCCTGAGCTACAGCATTTAAGTGGAAACATCCTGGTAACTCAACCTTTTGGAGGTGTGTGGTGATTTCTGGGGCTGAGGGTCTCAGAGAGGGAAGCAGGGGGATACAGTGGTGCAGAAGGGGATGTTGGAAGCAAAGGCACAGGGACTGGTTCTCAGAGGCCACTCCACTCCCCTTATACCCCTCAAACTGAAGTGAAACTGCATCTGCCAGTTTGTGTACTAAGGAGAAACAGTTGGGAAAAGCACAGCAGATCAGGCAGCATCCAAGGAGCAGGAAAATTGACGTTATGGGCAAAAGCCCTTTATTTCTGAAGAAGGGCTCTTGCCCAAAATGTCGATTTTCCTGCTCCTCGGATGCTGCCTGACCTGCTGTGCTTTTCCAGCACCACACTCTCGACTCTAATCTCCAGCATCTGCAGTCCTCGCTTTTGCCTAAAAACAAGTCAGGAGTCATTATTCTGACTTGGATCCTATGACAGGATGGAAAATGCACAGATTTTGCTCTAATGCCTCTCTCATGCTAACTTCTACTATTAGGTTGCTAAGACTACATGAGAGGTATGGCATCCACAAAAGTCTGATTCAGCATAAACTAAAGCTTTATTGAAGGAAAGGCATGAAGTGTGTCAAAAAGAGCTTGTGTTTCACTATGGATTGGACATGTGCCATGAGGGTTGTTTGAATCATGCAATCATTAAAGTGCGAAAGGAGGTCATTTGGCCCAAATTTGAAGGATTTTGTGAAATTTGAAAGGGTTTATGCTGAGAACTTAGTGCCCAATGTCCAACCTGGAACGATGACCTGAAATTGCCAGCTACCCGCTCTAACTTGCCCAGTTGGTTTGGCATGTGTGTTAGCATAAAGTCAAAAATTAATAACGAGACTTGTGGCATTAATAAGAAGCTTAATAAAGTATAATCTTCTCAATTAGCACCTCATTGTTGCTGAGTGAGAAACTCACCACTCATCAAATGCCTGAAAGATTCAGGATCTCGTTAGATCTCCTGATATTACATCTTCAACATATTACGTTTTGTTTCAAACAAATGCCTCTTCTCCTTAGATTAGCAAGTGGCTTCCCTTGACCACACTAGACCAACCAAGCCCTGGACAGAGAAAATAAACAGCGAATCTCCCAGATGGATTTCACAGCATTATGGTCAGTGGTGAGGACCCATCATACAGCAGTCCTGGGGATGTATTGTAGTGGATAGCATCCCAGCTTCTGAGCTTAACATTGGTTTGAGCCCCCTCCCTGGATTGGATAGTCAATGAAGATGCATTTGTAATACAAGCAGAAGAGGACTATTGGTATCCCTACCTTTGGGTCAGAAGTTTGGTTTAAAGTTCCACCAACTCCCTTTGAACAGGCTAACTCAAAAAATCAACAGCTTTGCTGGCAGTAGCTAGGTCTTCTCAGTGACATTAACAAGAGCTGTCAGCCTCGATTGGCCAGCAGCTGTTGCTGGGCAGGATTTCTGCTTCCAGGGACTTGACTTTGGAGAAAGGCCTACGCTTCTCCTCTAGGCTTTCTGATTGGAGGAACTGGACTTTTATGTGAAAATCCAGTGTGGTGTCTGTAGACACTGTTTCAGCAAGTGAATGAGACACCTAATGAAATGGTTCAGATTTTAACCTTTCATCAGAATCTCAGAACAGTTCTATTATAAAGGGAGATTATTCAGCCTATCTATTCTACTTGAGCTCTGTACATGAGTAATTCCATTTGTCCCAAACCTCTGCACTCTCTTGACAAACCTGCAAATAATTTTATCTTCAGGTACTTATACAGTTTTCTTTTGGACGTTAAATTTACGTAGCAACCTTTCCCACAGCAAGACATCTCAAAGCAAAGCAGTCATTTTGAAGTGTAGTCACTATGAAATGTAGAAGATAAGCATTCAAATTGTGCAATTCAAACTCCTATAAACAGTAATGTAATAATCACTAACCAATCTGTTTTAGGTCTTGTTTGAGCGATAAACATTACCTAGGTCACCAGCCAAATTCTTTTGCTCTTCTTCATCTGACGAAGGAGCAGTGGTCCAAAAGCTTATGATTTCAAGTAAACCTGTTGGACTATAACCTGGTGTCGTGTGACCTCTGACCTTGTCCACCTCATCCAACACCAGCACTTCCACATCATCTTCTTCAGATCATGGCATGGGAAAAGGCACATAGGGTACAGGTTATTTTACCCAAGTGGTGCCTCCCAAACACACTGTAATCTTTGGAGAGAGGATGAACCCATAACTTTTGACTTACAAGATTGTTACCATTGAGCCAAACCTCATATGATGAGGCCAAGTTAAAACTACTACATTAACAAATATTCATTACTAAAGATATATCAACCTCCATCTTGAAAGTTTTAAGCATAGACACAGGTTTTTCGGTTCTGAATTCCTAACACAACAGGTGAAAAACTGCTTCTGAATTTTACCCTTAAATACCCTACCACTAATTATCAGATTATGCCTCCAGCCTGTGCTGGACCTGCTCCACCAGAGGAAATAGATTTTATATCAAGACATTGAATCCTTTTAACATTTTGAACATTTCAATTACTGAAGTCCTCAATCGTCTACTCAAAGAGAATAGCTAGCTTTCATCAGTGTGTCCTGACTAATTAGCCCTTTAGCCCCGAGCTTCCCTGTATTCTCCCCAAGGGTTGCATTTCTTTCCTGAGGAGCTGTGTCTGGAGCTGTCGACAGTTTTGCCCATGCTCGTAAATTAGCACAAAATGAAGACATCGTGCAATCAATGTGGATGCATTCCTGTGCTTTTGTTTAAAGCCTGACCTATCTACTGCATGCAGGTGAAAAAGAAAAAAAATGAGTTTGTTTAGTGCTTAATATTTGTCTTTGTAAAGTGTACTTACTTTATAATATCGGAAGCATAGCAACCCAGTGGCACACAGCAAGTTCGCATAAACTGTAATGGTTCATTATAACTAGATAATTTTTATTTTCGCTACGTTGATTAAGAGATTGATATAGATTGGTCGGTTCAGCAGGGATAACTTCACTGCTGTTCTTCAGATTGGTGCCATATGGTTTTTCACACCCACCTAAGTGAGCAGATAGGACCTGTGTTTAAGATCTCCTTTGAGCTCAAAATTCCCTCAGTACTGCAGTATTTATTTTTGTTCCAGAACCCTGTGACTCAAGGCCTAGAGTGCACTCAACACCAGGGTACCATGTATCATGAGCTAAATATTTCCAGATCCATTCAGTGAACCATTCTCTGGGAGTATACTGTAAACAGTTTGAACAAAACATGCAGACCTTTCTCAAAAAGAACAGAACAAAAGAAACGATTATCATTAAAACACCTTAATTTGAATAAATTCTAAGAATCATCAGAAGAGCAGTTTGACCAATTAGCATGATTGGCTTGAGTCATTGTTCATCAGATTGCAACAGGAAGCTACTATTTATCTGGAGATTTTTTTTCAAATGAGACATTCCTTCCAGAGGCATTTGAATCTTAGAGAGGTCTGCATTTAAAGAGTACCTGCAGTCATAAGAAATGAACTGGAAAGTAAGTCAGAGTGGAAAACCTGCAGCAGAAAACTACACAGAGGGTAAGTGGATACACTTAAGAAGTTCTGTGATCAGTTTTCGACTTGTATAAAATGCATTTCATCATGGAACAAAACAGGCAATGTTGCTGGTTATGTTAAAGTATACTTTCACAACATATGAGATTCAAATAAAATAAGATATTCAGGAGTAACTTTCTTTTATCCAGAGATCTGTTTAAAATGTAGAAATTGCTACCACAAGCAGAGGTTGAGACAATTATAGAATCATTTTAAGGAGATCTAGATAAACATGAGGGAAAAAAAGGAATAGACTGATATGTTGCATGACAAGGTGAGATGAAGAGGATCATAAACAATGTCATAGATCAGTTGGGCTGAAAGGATCATTTCTGTGCTTTACATTTTGTAGTTCAATGCAATATGACTAATGTTCAAGGAAATGTACCTAGGAATTTGCTAGTACATATTGGCTTTTTTTTCGACGTCTAATGCCCATTTTGAGAGTGCATGTTTTCACAAGCACTTGCAACCTCTAAGACATAAATGACCATTCTTTATGCACAGCTATGAGTTTCAACAGGATTTATATCTGCAACAGAATCCAAGTTCCATTCTTATCTGACAGCAGTGTAATGTAGGTAGTGGAGCATAGTGTTTAGGAATAGGAATCGCAGTGATTTCTTTGCCTCGAGTTTGGGGGTGGGGTGTGGTAGCATAGTCAATTATGATTGCCTCAGCGACTGCCTTGGACGGAGATGAACTAAAGCACAGATCAGGAATTACTGTAATTGTGAGATGCCCTCCTTTAACATATAGTTGCACCTGACTATCTTGCTAGCATAATAATAAATATTTTTTGTTTTTGCCAAAATAAAACAAAATCTCACATTAACATGAGTGAGAAGTGGAATAACTAGCTTTGAGTCAATTCTGGAGAATATAAATTTGAGCCAGTGGGTTTGTTTTCTTACTGTTTTGGCAGTTGATCATGTATGAAATCATAAAATGGTGAGAGGCTAGAAAGATCATTCAGCTTGCTCATCTGTTCTGATTCTTTCCCCACCTTCTCCCCATACCACGACTCATTCTTCCTTTCCAATTTTCTCTCAATTGCCTCAGTTGAACCTCCTGCACACTACTTCCAGGCAGTGCATCCTAGATCTTAACCAACAGCTGCCTGAGAAATGTTTTTTCCTCATTTTGCCATTACTTCCTTTGCCAATCACCTGAAATCAGTGCCTTCTGGTTCTCAATATTTTCACCAATGGGAATGGTATTTCTTTATCTACTGTGTCCAAATCTCTGATGATTTTGAATTTCTTGATCAAATCACCTCTCAATTGCTCCAGTTTATCCACAGAGTTGAAGTTCATTATCACTTAAACCATTTCTGCAAAGCTTTCCTGCACCTGTGATGCTTTCACATCCTTCCCAAAGTGTGGTGTCCAGAACTGGGGTCAGTGCTGCAGCTGAAAACAAGTGTTTTGTACATAACTGCTTTGTTTTTATACTTTATGCACCTATTGATAAAGTCCAGGACACTGTATGCTTTATTAACTTTGCTGTTGTTTGATATGCTTGCCTTTATTGGTCAGTGCATTGAGTATAGAAATTGGGAGATCATGTTGCAGCTGTGCAGGACGTTGGTTAGGCCACTATTGGAATACTGCGTGCAATTCTGGTCTCCCATCTATAGGAAGGGTGTTGTGAAACTTGAAAGGGTTCAGAAAAGGATTTACAAGGGTGTTGCCAAGGTCGGAGAGTTTGAGCTATAGGGAGAGGCTGAATTGGCTGGTGCTGTTTTCCCTGGAGCATTGGAGGCTGAGGGGAGACCTTATAGAGGTTTATAAAATCATGAGGGGCATGAATGGGATAAATAGACATTTATAGGATAAATTTTCCCTGGGGTGGGGGAGTCCAGAAGTAGAAAGCATAGTTTTAAGGTGGGAGAGGAAAGATGTAAAATGGACCTAAGGGGCAATCTTTTCACACAGAGGGTAGTGCATGTATGAAATGAACTGCCAGAGGAAGTGGAGGCCGGTACAATTGCAACATTTAAAAGGTGTCTGGATGGGTATATGAATAGGAGGGGATATGGGCCAAGATTAATTTAGATATCTGGTTGGCACGTATAAGTTGGGCCAAAGGGTCTACTTCCATACTGTGCATCTCTCCGATCCTACTTGGAACTATATAACACTTCCTTCACTGTCACTGGGTCAAAGCCCTGGAATTCCCCACTTAATAGCACAATTGATATCCATACAGTATACAGCCTGCAAGAGGTTTACAAAGGTCACTCACGATCACCTCCTCAGAGGCAGATAGAGATAAATGCTGGCTCATAGCAATGCCCAGAAAATATGTGCTGTAAATGTATTATGTATTTTTGAACCTATGAGTTAAAACTTATCAGATATCAGGTTTTTTTTGTTATTATTAAGCAAAGTGAACTGGCATTTATCTATTTCAGGGATATCCAATCTTTTCATGTTTGGGGAAGGGATTACATTTCAGATTTTTTCAGGTGCTGGCAGGAAAGTTTCAGACAGGAAAGGCAATAAATAGAGTCAGAGAGATGTACAGCATGGAAGCAGACCCTTCAGCCCAACTTGTCCATGCCGACCAGATATCTGAACTTAATCTAGTCCCATTTGCCAGCATTTGGCCTGTAAATCCTTCCTATTCATTTACCCATCCAGATCCCTTGTAAATGCTGTAACGTACCAGCCTCCACCACTTCCTCTGGCAGCTCATTCCATACACATGCTGCCCTCTATGTGAAAAAGTTTCCCCTTAGGTCCCTTTTATTTCTTTCCCCTCTCACCCTAAACCTATGCCCTCTAGTTCTGGACTCCACCACCCCAGGAAAAGACTTTGTCTATATATTCTATCCATGCCCCTCATGATTTTATAGACGTCTATAAGATCACCCCTCAGCCTCCAACGCACCAGGGACAACAGCTCCAGCTTCTCTCTAAAGCTCAAATCCTCCAACCCTGGCAACATCCTTGTAAATCTTTTCTGAACCCTTTCAAGTTTCACAACATCTTTCCAATAGGAAGGAGACCAGAATTGCACACAATATTCCAAAAGTGGCCTAACCAATGCCCTGTACAGCCACAACATGACCTCCCAACTCCTATACTCAATATTCTGACCAATAAAATAAAGCATACCAAACACTATCTTCATTATCCTATCTGCCTGCAACTCTATTTTCAAGAGACTATGAACCTGCACTCCAAGGTGTCTTTGTTCAGCAATACTCTGCAAGACCATACCATTAAATGTATAAGTCCTGCTCTGATATGCTTTTTCGAAATGCAACAACTCACATTTATCTAAATTAAACTCCATTTGCCACTCCTCAGCCCATTGGCCTATCTGATCAAGATCCCATTGTACTCTGAGGTAATCTTCTTCGCTATCAACTACACCTCCAATTTTGGTGCCATCTACAAAGTTACTAACTACACCACCTATGGTCATATTCAAATCATTTATATAAATGACAAAACAGTAATGGACCCATCAACAATCCTTGTGGCACTCCACTGGTCACAGGCTTCTAGTCTGAAAACCACCACCCTCTGTCTTCTACCTTTGAGCCAGTTCTGTATCCAAATGGCTAGTTCTCCCTGTATTCCATGAGATCTAACCTTGCTAATCAGTCTCCCATGGGGAACCTTGTCAAACGTCTTACTGAAGTCCATATAGATCACATCTACCACTCTGCCCTCATCAATCATCTTTGTTACTTTTTCAAAAAACTCAATCAAGTTTGTGAGACATGATTTCCCATACACAAAGCCATGATGGCTATCCCTAATCAGTCCATGCCTTGCTAAGTACAGAAGAACCTCAATTATCTGAAGGACACAGGCAGGGAGTATCTCATTCAGCTAATTGAATTCTGGAGAATCAATGCCAGATAACATAGTTAACCATGCATCGGGACCTTGCAATATTGTTCGGATCACCCAAAATTCGGTTAATCGAATGCCAGATAATTGAGATTCTTCTGTACATATACATCTGGTCCCTCAGGATTCCTTCCAACAACTTGCCCACCACCGATGTCAGGCTCACTGGTCTGTAGTTCTGTGGCTTTTCCTTACCACATTTCTTAAATAGTGGCACCACGTTAGCCAGCATCCAGTCTTCTGGCACCTCACCTGTAACTATCGATGAGACAAATAGCTTAGCAAGAGGCTCAACAATCACTTCCCTAGCTTCCCACAGAGGTCTGGGGTACACCTGATCAGGTCCTGGGGATTTATCCACTTTTTACGCATTTCAAGACATCCAACACCTCCTCCTCTGTACTGTGGATGTTTTTCAAGATGTCACCATCAATTTCCCCACATTCTATATCTTCCATGCCCTTCCCCACTGAAACACTGACAAATGAATAAGAGATTTATCTTCCTATTAATCAAAACAACAAAAAGAATGTGCACTTCTTATGTGTCACATATGCACAATATGTTCCTTCTGCAAAGGTTAGCAAAAGCAAGCCAATAAAGTTTCCAGTGTATTCTACTCTCCTCCATCCTCACCTCCATAGGCAGGTACTCACTCACTGCAACCTCTCTACCCGACCTCTTTCCCACAGCATCTTCTGTGACTTAAAATCTTCTTCTTCACCTCGGCAGCACACCGAGGTGGTAGTTCAGTCAATCCCCTCAAGAACTTTGCTTGAAAAATTGGAGGGACATAGGAATTCTTAGCAGCAAGAGTAAATTGATGAGTACTTGAAGTCTCCAGTATCAGTCATTCAATAAGATCGTGACTGATATGATTGTGGTCTCAAACGCATTTTCCATTCGGCACCCATAACCCTGACTACATTGTCCATCCAAGGCCTAAATCAGCCTTCAATTAATTCATCAACCCAGCATTCACTGATTCCTGAGAAAGTGAATTTCACAGATTACCAATCCCTCATCACATTAGAGTGGTATATCAAATAGATTGGAACATAATTTTCAGACAATGCTTAATAATATGGCAACTATCCAAGGTCCTGCTCACCAAAAACCCAGGCCCATCCAAACATGAGATTTTTATATGCATTCCTTGAATTCTATATGTACTAAAGACTCAAGTTTACAACAGCATGAGATCCACCAGCCTGTACCCCGTACTTACATTTGCAGAGCTTGAATCATGACATGAACACTTTAACACAAAATGTCGTAAAAATGTTAGATTTCTCTCCTTTCTGAAATACTGTTGGACAGTAGCATTACCATTGATGCTCTTTCCCAGGGAATTCTTTTTTTCTCTGTAACCTGGTATATCTATTTCCTACTATTTTTAAACAACCTTCTGCCAGGTTAGGTTTGGTGGTGAGGTGAAGTCTTCACCTGATGAAGGAACAGCGTTGCAAATGCTTGCGAGTTCAAATAAACTTGTGGACTATAACCAGGTGTCATGTGATTTCTGGCCATGAAATAATGTAACATCTTTCAAAATGAACTGCCAGATTTTTAGATCATGTGCAGTTATGAATTGCTTATTATTCCGCTATTTATTTGAGCCACGAGGGAGTATCTGGTATTTCAGAAGTCTCTATGTACAATACTCCCTCTTAAGGGAGAATACTCCTTATCAGAAAATGCCAGACTCTCCAGAATGAAGTGCAAATGTGAATTCTTAAACACTACATTTTCTCAATGAACTTATCACATAAAGCAGGTGATTTTAACCTGTGTTGCAAATTTCAATTCTCACCTGGTCTCACCTTAAAATTCCTATCGCTGTGCAAAGTTCAGGCCAGTAGCTTAAATATAGAAATTTGAATTTGTTTACTGAAACAGGTACAAGAAACTCTTAATGGTTGAATTAATTAATGATAATTTTTAAATAATTTAATAATTAATGGTGAGTCCAGAGACCGCATCATTACACTATCATCTCTCCATGTGTGAGTGTCACATAATTGTGAAGGACATCACAGTCAAACTGAAAAGTACATTTAGCGACATGAAGAAAAGACTCTCACCTCAAAAGTGCCTCCTCTGGCCTCAAAGTGCTTTATAGCTAATGGATATCTGACATGTAGTTTCTCTCTTTCACCCAGCAGCATTACGACCCGACTGCAATGGACCTTGTTTTAATGAACTTTTGAATGTAGTTTATATTAAAAAAAATCAACCTCTAGGGATACATTACAACACATCTCCCGGACAGGAGAACTCAGACTTTCCAGCCCAGAGGTACAGATGCCACCACTGCATCACAGACTACCTACATCAACTACCTGATGAAGGAGCGGCGCTCCGAAAGCTGGTGCTTCCAATTAAACCTGTTGGACTATAACCTGGTGTTGTGTGATTTTTAACTTTGTAGATCAACACAGATAGACGCTTAAATCTGGAAACTTGGTACTTTTTAATCAACCTTTTCAAAGATATTCTGACATACCTCTGAAGCAAGTGGGACTGAACACAGGTCTTTTGGATCAAAGACAGGGACACTACCACTGCTCCACAACAGTGTTCAAATCTATAATCAAATCAACTTGGTATTTGAGAGACCCCTGGAACCAACTATCCTATTTCAATGCCCTGTCCCAATTTATTAAGGTTTTTCTTCACCTGGGATAATGCAAGCTTTCAATAATGTTTGGATTTGTTGCTGGTAAAAAAAGCAGTAAAGCAAAGCTGATTTTCAGCCCTGAAAATATTGTACAGCCATACAGGCTGTGACTAGAGAAACATAGGTTGGCCATGGATCATAACTGAAGGGGAGCTAGGTTGCAACTAGTACCCAGGCCCTGTAAGGACCAGTGGAACAAGTGATAGATTCCTCCCTGCAACAATCAAAGGAAATTTCATTAATGAGATTTATTGCAATGGTAAATAATTTTTAGGAATTAATGGCCATCCAATTTCATCTTAAATGATTGGCTAACTTTGTCTTAGGTGTCCTGAGTTTTTTAAAGAGCACTTAGAATAAAATTATTGCATTCCACTTCTGTTCAATCATGTTCAGATTAGTTTAAGCACGAGGTGTCAGCCTTGTTAAGCTATGGATTTAAGCTACAACACTGGACTAGGTGTACTTGCATTCCAATCAATGCAAGCAAAATGCGCTAGTCAAAACTAAGCAACGCAAAATGAATGAATCAGATCTAATCTCTGAAGTCCTGTCATATCTAGCCCTGAATTGTGGTGGGGAATTAAACAGGTCAGTGGAGGAGCAAGTTCGACGAATATTCCCATCCTCAATGATAGGGGAGCTCAGTATAACATTGTAAAAGACCAAGCTGAAACATTTGTAATCTTTTTCAGCCTTTAGTGCTGAGTGGATGAACTATTTTGGCCTCCTCCTGAGGTCACTAGCCTCACTGATGCCACCCTTCAGCCAATTTGTTTCACTCCTTGTTAAATCAAGAAATGACTGAATGCACTGTTAACATTTCAGTAATAGCATTGAAGACTTTTAATTCAGAATTAGTCACTCCCTTAATCAAACTGTTCCCATACAGTTGCAGTATTAGTAGCCAACAGATCATGTGGAAAATTGTCCTGGCGTATCCTGTACACAAAAAGTAGAACAATCCAATCCCAATTACTCCCCCATGAATTGACTCTAAATCAACATCAAGGTGATGGAAGGTGTCATCAAAAGTGCTATTAAATGACGTTACTCAAAAATAATGTGCTGACTGATGTTCAATTTGGGTTTTACCAGGGCCGCTGTGTTCCTGACCTCATTACAAGTTTGGTTCAAATGTGGGTAGAAGAGTTGAAATCGAGAAGGGAAGTAAGGCTTAAAACCCTTAACATTAAAACACAGTGTGCATTAAGAAGCTCCAGCAAAACAAGAGTCATTGGAGTAGTGTATAAAACCAGAATTAAATGGTATGCACTCAGACTAACTTATTCACTGCATTTTTCAGAATTTTCTGGTGCCTTGCAGACTGATGACCAAACATCCCATCAGCCTCCTACAGAATTGCAGATCAGGGTCAAACGTTGCAGTTAAACCCCCTAACCTTCATATTAGGAGGCACCTATTTTTCTATTGTAATGTGTCAGCAGATGTCAGGGAGTGCTGACAATGGTTTGAGAGACCATTGGGAGACGGAACAGTGGATTTTGTACTTTAAAACTTTTTAAAATATACTTGCCTCTGTTGGCTTCTCAGGCATGAAACATGCTGGCCCAGTGCTTTGGTTCATTATATTCATGATGCTCAATGTAACTGTTTCTCTAGGTATTGCCACAAGTTCTTTCACAAGTGACCATCATGCAGGGTTCCCCACCTACAGACCAGCAAGCTGCTTATTAAAGAATGCATATTGTGGTGGCAGCTCTCTGATTACATTATAATGTGGGCCTGGGGCAAACCTCCCATCAGAGTCTGCACTGCCACTTCTGGACATCCCTTGTTTGGTTATAACTACTGCCCAACCAAAGAATAGAAAGATTCTGCATTTTTAATATTTTTGAAGATTTTACTTTCCAATTGTAGACTTATTTTATAAAATTGTCATAACACCCTTATCTGCTCAGAAGCTCATCTCTAAGTTAGACTCCATGAAATGTGAGCGCCTAATCCTGCATGGGCACTTGTAGCAACAGAGTTTGGAAGTATCCCTGACTCTCTGCACTCTAAAATATGTAGATTGCAACTGTAAGGAACAGACAGGAAAACCGGAGGCAAACTCGATTCTTAAATGAATTGCTTAAGTACCTTGTTGGTTGGAATGCGAACAGAGATCGTGCATAAAATATTCATGAGTTTGGTTCCAGGGATGAGGAACTTTAGTTATGCAGATAGGTTGGAGAGACTGGGACTGCCCTTCTCAAAGGAAAAAGTTGACAGTAAATTTGATAGAGGTATTCAAAATCATGTCGGGTCTTGATAGAGAAATTGTTCTCACTAATGAAAAAGCTCGAGTATCAGAGGACACATTTAAAGTGACTGGGAAAAGAAGCAATGGGGACAGGAGGGAAAAAAACCTTTTAGGTAATGATCTGTTATGTTGTGCTTGTGTATGGTAAAGACAGTTCCAATCAGCATTCAACACGGAATTGGATTATTATCTGAAAAGGAAGTATGCACAGGACCATGCGCAGAAGACAGGTGAGCTACTTCATGTGAAATGTTCCTTGACAGAGCTGACATGGACGCGATGGGCCAAATGAGCTTCTGTGCACCATTCCACAGGTTGATCTTTGCTAAAGTTATGCTGTCAATTTCCTTGAACTGAAAGGGCATTAACATTGTGATTCCCTGATGCAGATTGCAACTCCACATACACTTGCTGGATTACCTAAGACTGAATAGTGGGAAGTCTTGGTGAAATTAGCACACCAAGGTGTACAGATTCAACTAACCACGATGTGGAGGTGCTAGTGCTGGACTGGGGTGGATAAAGTCAGATATCACACGACACCAGGTTATAGTCCAATAGGTTTACTCCAAATCACAAGCTTATATTTCGAATAAAGTTGTTGGACTATAACCTGGTGTCGTGTGACTTCTAACAGATTCAACTAGTGTTGAAGACATGCTTTGAAATTTAAAATAAGAGTGCAGAGTTTTGTTTGTACATATGCTGGTTTTATATTGTTAAGAGTTTGTGATACCT
This sequence comes from Hemiscyllium ocellatum, assembly GCF_020745735.1. Lineage (NCBI taxonomy): Eukaryota > Metazoa > Chordata > Chondrichthyes > Orectolobiformes > Hemiscylliidae > Hemiscyllium > Hemiscyllium ocellatum. The sequence goes on from NC_083416.1 coordinate 69,153,816, forward strand.
GTGGGAGCTAATCACTTTCAATGGTCTTCCTGCAGATCAGAAGAAGAAAGCCAATGCGATGAACCATGGCAACCAAATGTTTACCACTTGTAGCACTTTTGGTCATGATTGGCAGTTCAGAAGAGAACCTGGAGAAACCACACACCTCACTTTTCCAATTTACCCACCATGTTTACAATGCAACCATCTATGAAAACTCCTCCCCCAAGACTTATATAGAGAGCAGTGTAAAAATGGGCATTCGGATCACGGAGCTTTCTGAGAACATTAAATACAAAATTGTTTCTGGAGACAATCTGAATGTGTTCAAAGCAGAGGAATACGTGGCAGGTGATTTCTGCTTTTTACGCATAAGGACCAGAAGTTCCAACATGGCGGTTTTGAACAGAGAAATAAAGGATCATTATCTGCTGTTAGTTCAGGCATCTGACAGAACATTCCAATATGATGTGTGGACCAAAGTCATGATTCAGATCCTGGATAAAAATGACTTGCGACCTCTGTTTTCATCCCTGTCATACCGTGTCTCAATAACTGAGGATACTCCATTGAGATCCAGTGTTGCCAGAGTTTCTGCAACAGATGCAGACATCGGAAGCAATGCAGCATTTTATTATGCTTTCAAAAGCAGGACTGACATGTTTGCCATTCATCCCACGAGTGGTGTTGTTATATTGGCAGGAAGCCTGAATTATACCACTCTAAAGCAATATAACTTAGAAATCTGGGCAGTGGACCGCATGATGAAGCTTTCTGGAGGCAATGGAGTTGGCAGTGTGGCAAAACTGACTGTCAGTGTGACACAGGCCAACATAAAAGTGCCAGGAATTCTGTCAGTACGTTTTACCCCTCCTAGAACTGACCATAATGCTACATGTGCCATCATCACAACAGAGGAAGGAGTAGATGTCATTGACATTGTGCATGGTGACTCTGGACACCATTTCACCATTGTACCATTTTACCAAGGCAGTAGGGAGTTCAAACTAATATACATCAGAGAGTCAAACTGGGCTAAAAATTCCCTTGGCTATAACTTATCTCTGCAAGCCAGAGATAAGAGCAACCCAACTAATTATTCACCAATAAAAGTTATTCATGTACCAGCAAAGTGGTCTGAAGCCTTGAAATTTGAACAAGGTCTTTATAAAATTAGATTGCATGAGTATGTACCACCAAATAGTCCTGTGATAATGGTAAAAACTCAACCTAAACTTCCAAATCAGACATATTCTTTGGAGTATAATCGTGTCAGCACAAAATTTAGAATAAATCCTCAAACTGGTCTCATTACCACTGCTGCTGCAATGGATTACTTGGAGCAATCACATTTTGAATTGAAAGTGAAGACCAGTATTGGCCAAGTCTCAACCAATGTTGTTATTGATCTCATCGACAGCAATAATAACGCTCCAGAGTTCAGAGCGTCTTCATACCAAGGGAGTATTGATGAAAATGCTCAAGTTGGAACAAGTATTTTAACAGTCAATGCAACTGACAAAGACCAAGGTGAAAATGGCTATGTGACGTACAGCATTGCTAATATAACTCCTGTACCCTTCAGCATTCATCCATTCACAGGAACCATTGTGACATCCGACAAACTGGACTATGAACTCATGCAGCGAGTATACCATTTGCGAGTTTGGGCTTCTGACTGGGGATCGCCATATCGCTATGAAGTCGAAGTCCCTGTTACAATTTACTTGAAGAATCTGAATGACAATGAACCGCTGTTTGAGAAGAACAATTGCCATGGCAACATTTCAAGGAATCTCACAGTTGGACACCTCATTACCACTGTCTCAGCCATAGATGCAGATGAACTACAAGGGATCAGATACAAAATTTTATCCGGTAATGAACTGGATTTTTTTGATCTCAATCCAATATCTGGTACACTAACTTTAAAGCACCCCTTTTTTTACACTCCTGCCAATCAAATCATGGCTTTCAATCTTAAAATCACAGCCACAGATGGAGAGAACTATGCTTCCACTATAGATGTCAACCTCACCATTACAGATAGTATCAATATGGTCAGTATGCATTGTAAAGACACTGGAGCAATTAAAAAGCTAGCAGAGACCCTTCTGCTTTCTGTTAAACCACATTCTCAACCTCATGAAGAGGACTCATTCTCTTACATCCACATTGTCAATGCCCACTCTCCACAATTTGATAGTCATTTCCCAAACTCCATTGACGTAATCGAGAACATTCCAGTTAACTCAACCATCTTGAATATTCATGCCACTGATCCTGACTCTGGTTTCAATGGCAAATTGGTCTATGTGATTTCGGATGGAAATGAAGATAGCTGCTTTGTTGTAGAGATGGAGACTGGTGAGCTGAAAGTTGTGCTACCCTTAGATCACGAAACAACAAAACTTTACACTTTAAACATTACAATTTATGATCTTGGAAAACCTCAGAAATTCTCTTGGAAGCTGTTAACTGTGCATGTGTTGGATGCAAATGATAACAGACCTGTATTCTTGCAGGATATGTACTCAGCAAAAGTACCTGAAAATGTGGAGATTGGAGCATTAATTGCCCAGGTAAAGGCTAAAGACAATGATCTGGGAGAAAATGCAGAAATAAAGTATTCACTGTTGACTGATACCAAAGCATTTGCAATTGATAAAACTTCAGGTATAGTACACATCACTGGCATATTAGATCGGGAGCAGCAACCAATATATCTTTTGAAAATCGAAGCCCGTGATCAGCCTCAACGAGAGCCCCAACTATTCTCAACTGTTGATCTAACAATAGTGTTAGAAGATGTAAATGATAATCCACCTCAGTTTGTCCCATCTTCCTACAAAGTAGGAATTCCTGAAGACATTCCAATAGGATCCATCATAATGTGGCTTGAGGCCTATGATCCAGATCTAGGAGTGGGAGGTGAGGTATACTATAGCCTAATAACAAACGGAGAAAATGCATTCAGAATTGACAGGCAAGCAGGAGCCATCCGTACTAACAGGCAATTAGATTTTGAAAGTAGAAATTTTTATAAACTAACAGCTCATGCTGTTGATGCTGGAAAGCCCTACTCCCTGAGCTCCACTTGTCACGTGGAAATCGAAGTGACTGATGTCAATGAAAACCTGCATCGGCCACACTTCTCCTCCTTTGTGTTCAAAAGCTCTGTCAGTGAAGGGGTGCCTGTGGGAACCTCAGTGATCACAGTCACTGCTCAGGATGATGATGAAGGGAAGGATGGTGCAATTCGATATTCAATCAAGGGAGGATCCGGTCTTGGAGTCTTCACCATTGATGAAAAGACAGGTAAGACCACAAGCTGAAATTTGGATGCACATTATATTGTTCTGGTTTCACAATAAAATGTGGAGAGTAAGTATTACTGAATGAAAATTTAACCTCGTTAAAGAATTTCATCTAAAATTTAACATCACTGTACAAAAGCAAGTCAGTCCCCCCATGACAAGCCAGAATGAAAGGAGGCCATTTAGCTCATTGAATCCATGCTGGCTGACCACAGAGAAACCTAGAAAGTCTCATTCTCTTGCTTCAGTTCCATCCATTTCCCTTTGAAATAACATCTGTATATGCAACAACTTCCAGGTCATTATTATCACTGCATTCCGGCCCGTGGGAGAATTGCCCTCAAACCATAGGAATAATTGAAGAGCAGAAATAACAATCTTAATAAGTACATTTTATGAGAAAATGCACCATTATCTAGGAATATAAGAAAGCACCATGATTTAGGAAAGTAAGAAATCTGTTGGGTTCCTAATTTAGATATGGATAGAGTTTCATTACTGCCCTTTTTGTGAAGAAATATTTCCGAGAATCTCTCCTGGGAGTCCTAACTCTGACTTTAATGTTATGTTCCTTTCTTTCCTGTCAGAAACGTTTCACACAATCTAGCCTAACAATTCCTTTCAAAACATTATAAAATATTCATCAAATCACTTCTTACAGAGAATAAAATCCTAATTTATGTTATATATCCTTATAATTTTATTCTGAGACTTGGGTAACAATCTAGTGCATTTCTTCGAAGGTGAACATGTATTTCCTTCTGACTTCTCAGAATTGTGATGTCCTCTAGTTATAAAAGTCAATGGTCCATTAGCTTTTTTGACAATATATTTTGTACTTGATTACTACATTCTAGTCATCTGCATGCATAAGAGTCATTGTGCTGTAGAGCATGGAAACAGACCCTTCAGTCCAACTCATCCCTGCCAACCAGATATTCGAAATTAATCGAGTCCCATTTGGCCCATATCCCTCTAAACCCGTCCTATTCATATGCCAATCCAGGTGCCTTTTAAGTGTTGTAATTGTACTAGCTTCCAACACTTCTTCTGGCAGCCCATTCCATACACGCACCACCCTCTGCGTGAAGAAGTTGCCAAAAAGTTAACTCCTAAATCTCTTTGGGCTCTTATGGCTAAATTCTTTTCACCATTTAAATCATTCTGGGGTCCTTTTCTTTGGTGAAGAATACATTACCACAATCTTACCTGCCTTGTCCATCTGACTGTCTTTGTTTTTCCACTCACTTCATCCATCAACATCTGTAATCATATATGCATCTTTAGACTTGTTATCAAAAATTGGGAAATATAACTCTTTGCTCTATTATTTAGATTAGATTTGATCCCCTACAGTGTGGAACAGGCCCTTCGGCCCAACCAGTCCACACCAACCCACTGAACAGTAACCCACCCAGACCCATTTCCCTCTGACTAATGCACCAAACACTATGAACAATTTAGTATGGCCAATTCACCTGTCCTGCACATCTTTGTGACTGTGGGAAGAAACCAAAGCACCCAGAGGAAACCCATACAGACATTGAGAGAATGTGCAAACTCCACATAACAATCACCCAAGGTTGGAATTGAACCTGGGACCCTGGTGTTGTGAGCTACCGTGCCACCCCACAGTGCTGTGTTTAAATGAACACTAAAGATAGTGATAGCCTCGGCATAGGATCTTACAGGATTTCGCTAGTTGTTTTATTCCAATTTGAGTGTACTGTTGTCACTACTCTTGATCTTCAACAATCTTGTAAATACACTGATAATTTTCCTTCAATTCAATAAAACGACATTTCTTTGACAAGGTGACGCAAAACTGGTACTGGCACAAATCTGGAAGAATCTCTGCCAATTCTGTCCCGAGCTGACTTACATAGGCATTCTCTGCAAAACTGAAACCAATTGCTTGTTGGACTTATCAGAGTAGAAATACACTGTTACTGAAAGGGGTATCCTTTCATATGTGTCGACTCTGTAATGCTTGTCCATCCACTGCCTTCTTCCATAATAACCAGGGTAGTGAATTTCAGGTAGCACTGTTGTTTTGTTTTCTTTCTTTAGTGACAAGGGTCATACAGTTTAGTCTCTGGAGCAATATAAAGAGGGTGACAAGATCAGTTAAACCAATGTTGAAACCTAAACTCCATGGAAGCCTTACCAAGCTAGATATTTAAAAATGATTGGATATTTGGCTTGTATATTACATAAAACCTGAGTTGAATCTTTAGGTAATAGAAGTTTGTACAAGTGTTAAGTCATAAGATAAAAAGGGAAATCAGCCATTAGATATAATTCTCTTTCGATTACAGGAACTATACAGACAGTGGAGCTCCTTGATCGTGAAAGATGTCCCCACTATTGGCTAACGGTTCTTGCAACAGATTTAGGTGCCACTCCCTTGGTAACTTCAACTGAAGTCTTCATCAAAATTTTAGATGTTAACGACAATCCTCCTCAGACCACAGCACCTGTTTACTATGCCTCAATTATTGAAAACTCCCCGAAAGATGTGTCTGTTCTTCGTATTGACGCTGATGATCCTGATTCCAGTTCACGGGATCTGCTGACCTACAGGATCACTAGTGAAAGCCCAAGAGGATACTTTGCTATTGATCCAAACACTGGTATGTTAACACTTTCTGACATAATCACTTTTTAATGCTCAATATTTCATGTGTGTTTTGTTTGCCTATTTAGTTCCTGTCATCTTCCTGTCATGTTATTTAAAGTGTATAATCTCTTCATGAATTCCTCATTTCCATGACTCACAAGGCACAGGAGCTTCGAGCATGTTCAAAGTTTTCATAAACAACAGGTTTTGAAACAAAGTATGAAGATGCATAAGAATAAAGGAATTAGTGGCAGGAATAGAATATTAATGCCTTGTACCTGCTCCACCATACAAGTAGATCGCAGTTGGTTTTCTATCTCAAACTCATGATTCCATGTTATCTTTATGTACCACGATGAGCCTAATACTTAGGTAATCTATTAACTCAGTTTTGAATATTCTTATTTACTGAGCCCCAGTCGACATCTGGGTTAGAGAAAATCATCGGACCATAAGACTGAGGGAGCAGAAATTAGGCCATTCGGCCCATTCAGTCTGCTCTGCCATTCAATCATGGCCGATAAATTTCTCATCCCCATTCTCCCCGTATCTCTTGATCCCCTTTATACTCAAGAACTTACCTATCTTAGTCTTAAATATAATCAATAACCTGGTCTCCAAAGCCTTGTGTGTCAATGAATTCCATAGATTCACCACTCTCTGGCTGAAGAAGTTTCTCCTTATCTCCGTTCTAAAGGGTCTTCCCTTTACTCTAAGGCTATGCCTTCGGGTTGTAGTCTCTCTTACCAATGGAAACATCTTCCCAACATTCACTCTGTCAAAGCCAATCAGTATTATGTATGTCACGCTTGAATTCCAAACATTTATCACCCTCTTTTTAGATTAGATTACCGATGGTATGGGAACAGGCCCTTCAGAGCTGAAAATGTGTTGCTGGAAAAGCGCAGCAGGTCAGGCAGCATCCAAGGAACAGGAAATTTGACGTTTCGGGCATAAGCCCTCACTTTTTCCTCGAGCAGGCCCTTCAGCCCAACAAGTCCACACCAACCCTCCAAAGACTAACCGATTCCCTATATTTACCCCTGATTAATGTATCTAATACTATGGGCAATTCACCTAACCTGCACATCTTTTGGATTTTGGGAGGAAACCGGAGCACCCAGAGGAAACCCACGTAGACACGGGGAGAATGTCTGATGCCTGAGGTGAGAATTGAACCCGGGTCCCTGGTGCTGTGAGGCAGCAGTGCTAACCACTGAGCCACCTTGCTGCCCATCTGATGGACAATTCCTCCTAATGCCCTGGTACTAGATTGCCAGTCTGAGGAAACATCCTTGCTGCATCTATTCTGCTGAGTCCTGTAAGAATTTTCTATGCTTCAATGAAATCACCTCTCATTCTTCTAAACCCTGAAGTATATCCTCAATCTGTCCTCATAGGGTTTAGTCTGGTGAACCTTCATTGCACTCCCTTTATAAGCTGTATATTCGTCTTTGGGCAAGGAAGCCAAACATGTCTACTGTACTCCAGATGCAGTCTCACCAAGACTTGATACAAATTCCGCAAGATTTCTTTAGCCCTGTACTCATGTCTTCTTGGAATAAAGGCCAGGGGCAGTATCTTAATGTGATGTGGGCTTTGGAGAGACTTGTTGCAAAATCATGTGAGAAATCTAGTGGGGTCTATCTCAATGTAAGGAGCATCTTGCTCCAATGTTTATGCTTTTCACAAATGTCAAGGCAAGTTTGTTGCGAGGCAGTGGTGAATTGCTAATCAAGGGGCAATTATTGCTTGTTAAATGCCTTGATAACTATCCAACTTGTATCACTAATATTCAGCTTCCTAATTTATCAAATGCACCAAACAAGCTAGACATTGAAAAATCTCAAAGTGGAAGTCAGATAGGGTACTGGTAAGTAAAACGTGAGGTCTGCAGATGCTGGAGATCAGAGCTGAAAATGTGTTGCTGGTTAAAGCGCAGCAGGTCAGGCAGCATCCAAGGAACAGGAAATTCGACGTTTCGGGCACAAGCCCGATGAAGTGCTTGTGCCCGAAACGTCGAATTTCCTGTTCCATGGATGCTGCCTGATCTGCTGCGCTTTAACCAGCAACACATTTTCAGCTAGGGTACTGGTAACTACAGCTCACCACATGCTTTGAAGGACCTCTACATTTGGCACGAGGCACCAAGATCTCAGGACATGTTGAATGGACATTGGCCACACACACCCAGCATCCATAAACATTGGTATCTGATGTGTGCCAGTCTCTAAGAACCTTTATTATACCTGTCTGATCCAAATACAGGATGCTCCTGCATCTGGGATCACCGGAACAATGGCTAAGTTAAGAGCATCCCCTGAGACCAGTGCAGGAGCGTATACACAATCAACCACTAGGGGTGATCAGAGTCAGATGCCCTCCACATAATGGGTGAGAAGTCAAATGCTCGTTAGTCTCTCACCTGTCATGACTATTTCTGCCAAGCAGGGGCTGTTTTCTTCCTGGAATGAGAGGCAGATATTAAGGGAGATAGAAGTAGATGGCACAGCTATTACTGTTGGTGCAGGTCAGGAGATGTCCCAAACGAGTGAGTAGGCAGTGCAGGATGTATACATGTTTGGTGGTGTCAGGTTTGGGGTGGCTGACAATGAACAGGGGAATATGTTGCAGGTAATAGTGAGAGTAATTGAGCATGAGCATTGGTAGGAGGTGCTTATGGTAGTAGAGATAGTGTGAATTAATAGAGGGAAGATGATGATATATTAGCAGAGTGAAGAAGGCCATTAACCTTCTTCCTATGGTGCTAGACATTCTTCTCAATAAGACATTTCTAATCTGGATGGCAACCTCAAAGCAGATTTTGGAGGTGTCGATGTTGGATGGGAGGTACAAAGTTAAAAATCACACAACACCAGATTATAGTCCAACAGGTTTATTTGGAAGCACTAGCTTTTGGAGCATTGCTTCTTCATCAGGTGATTATGAAGTATAAGATCATAAGACATAGAATTTACAGCAAATGTTTACAGCATGATGCAACTGAAATTATATATTGATAAAGACCTGGATTGTTTGTTAAGTCTCTCATCTTTTAGAATGACCATGTTGGTTTCAGTTCTTTCCGTTGGTTTCAGTGTAAATCCCAGAACTGTTGTTTTAAAAGTTACATTCTCAAGTGAACTTCAACAATCAGTGTCATGTCGGCCCAGATAATGCATTGAAGGTGTGAGGTGTCCTGTGTGAGGCTGTCAGTGCCACAATGTTCAGACTGGTTCTATTTCTCAAAAAGGGGTTTACAGAATCTTAAATGGATTCATGCAGTTTTTGAGCAAAATAAAATGTGACTCTGCAAGTACAAATTCACCCCTCAAAATTATGTGTGTGTGTGTTGGGGGAGGGGGGGGGCGGGCTATGATTTTCTGTGAAAGTGTGTGTGTATGTGTGCGAGTGTGAGTGTTCAGGGGTATTAGTCCATGAGAGGGTGGGCGTGAGTGTGAGCGTATGAGAGAGAGCTTGTGTGTGAGAGGATTTGGGGGGGTGTGTGTGTGTGTGTGTGTGTGTGTGTGTGTGTGTGTGTGTGTGTGTGTGTGTGTGTGTGTGTGTGTGTGTGTGTGTGTGTGTGTATAGTGCAGTGCACACCATCCCGTTGAGGCCATCCCCATCGGTACCGAATTTGGCTATCAGCCTCTGTTCGGCCACTTTGCGTTGTTGCCAATCCAGATGTCCACCTTGGAGGATGGTCACCCGAAGGTTCGGGGCCAAATTTCCCAGACTGCTGAAGTGTTCCCCGACTGGACAACGTTGGCCGAGTCACATGAGTACCTGCCGCGTGTATGGTGATGGTGTCCCCATGTGTAATGGTCGTATCCATGTTGATACTCTGATACACCCTGCAGCATCTGCCGTGACAGGGTTGTACGGTGTTGTCCTGTGAGCCGGGCAATTTGCTGAGAACAATTATCTGTTTGAGGTTTGGTGGTTGTTTAAAGGCAAGAAGTGGAGGTGTGGAGAAGGTCTTGGCGAGGTGCTCATCCTCATTGATAATATGTTGCAGGCTGCAAAGAACATGGCATAGATTTTTAACTCTTGGGAAGTACTGGGCAACGAAGGGTACCCTGTCGGTTGCAAATCATGTCTACCTCCTGAGGAGGTCATTGTGGTTTCTCGCTGTGGCACGTCGGAACAGCTGGTCAATGAGTTGAGCATCGTACCCCATTCTCATGAGGGCATTCTTGAGTACTGCCAATTGTTCGTCTCGCTCCTGTGCAGATCCTGTGTATGCATAGGGTTTGTATATAGGGGATGGCTGTTTTAATATGTTTTGGGTGGAAGCTGGAGAAGTGTAGCAATGTGACTTTATTCGTGGGTTTGCAAGAGAGTGAGGTGCTGAGGTACCCATCCTTGATGGAGATGCATGTGTCCAAGAATGAGACAGATACCAGAGAGTAGTCCATGTGAGTTTGATGGTGGGATGAAACTCATTGATATCACTGTGTAGTTATTTCAGTGACACCTTGCCATGGGTCCCAGAGGAAGAAGATGTAGTCAATATACCTGGTGTTTCGTGTTGGTTGGAGGTCCTGTGTGGAGAAGATGTCTTGTTCAAACCTGTGCATGAAAGTGTTGGCATATTGGTGTACAAAGTTGGTCCCCATGGCTGTTCCTTGTGTCTGGATGAAGAACTGGTTGTCCAAGGTGAAATCGCTGTGGTAAAGGATAAAGTGGATGAGTTTAGGATGGCGCTCGGAGATTGGCAGTTATTGGTGTTGAGTACTGTTGAGTATTGGCGCTATGCTATCATTGTGGGGGATGCTGGTGTAGAGTGCTGAAACGTCCATTGTGACAAGGAATGTTCCCGGTTCGACTGGTTCATGGGTGCTGAGTCTCAAACTAGGTTGGCATGGTCTGATGTCGTTGTCTCCATTGCTGATCCTGGCTGAAGCAGAAATGCACCATCTGCAGCTGGACCTCCAGTGGAGAGGGTGCTGATTTCCCCTTGTCTGCAATATCCAGGACAAATGTCAGGAACCATTGCAGGGCAGCTCTGTATTAACAGCACTTGTCAAGTTGCACCATGGACTTTCAAAGATGGCTCGGGCATAAGGGATACCTGGGAATTCTGGGATATCCCAGCTGTGGTGAAGAGATCTGGGAATGGCACCTGGTAAGATGGGACTGCAGTCAGATGTGAGGGATGCCATGGGGGACAGGATAGGTAGTTAATGAAGTGAGCTTTGGTAAAATATGGTGAGAAAACCCACTAGGCCTCACAACGAATAATTCTCAAAAAAACTCAACATTACTGGCCAAAAAGTAAGACATAGCACCAAAATTCCTGATTGTTTGCTGCACCTCCATGGTAGTTTTCAGTGACTCATGAACTTTTAGACACTGAATGATTATGAATAGGCTTCTCTGGCCCACTGTATTATGGTCCATTAAACTTTACACAGATGACCTCCAATTAAGCCTCATATTGTCCAAATGAAGGTGATGCTATATCTCTGCAGATAAATTCTATATGGATTGCTGACTGACTATTGTAGTCCTGACCATTTGTGTATTGACTATGTCTGGCAACAGTACAAAATGCTATTTTTTTGTTTGTTTTGGGCAGTACTGATTTTATGGATTATTTTCTTCATTTCTTGTCATTTATTTAGTGAACTTTATGAATCCTGCCCAAGGTATAATTTACTAAAATTCTGTAGAATATTTCTCCTTCAATAATGTCAAAGAAGTAGATTAATAATCGTGGTTAGCAGCATCCAGCAGGTACATTTTTAACTTGGAATATAAATTTGCATTTGTGAAAAACAGTTTGGAACTTGTCATTACAAGGTTATTGTGTTTGTGTCAGAAACCAGCCTCTGGTGGGAAGCTGTCTGAAGTTCATATTTTAATGGGGTGGAGCCCTGAAATAAAGGCAATTTCTGTCCTATTAAGACCAGAGTGGAAGTGGGTCAGAGCAAGTGGGGGAGTGATGTAGATACCTAATGCGGACATCATTAAATCTGTCATGGAAAAAAATGTTTTCACCAAAGTTTCCTCTGACATTACAAGGAAACACAATTTCAAAAAAGAGTTGGAGATCTGAGATCCATGAGGAAGAAGAGGTGATCTCCCTGGAGGCTGGAAGGTTAGGGCCACCTCTTCATGCAGCAGGGCACCTCTCTGTTCAGCATCATTTCCCTCTGTCTTCAAATCCTCTTCCTCTCTTACCTCCTGCTCCTTCAATTGATGAGCTGTCCCCTTCCAGAGCCTCACCGTTCTCAAGGTCCACACCACTCAGGCTGGCCATGTATTGGACAGTGTGGCAGGCCATTCCCCCGTGACGGAGGCCCTTTCAGGAGGATACTGCAAAGCACCAACTCTATGCACAAGGCCCAGTGTTGTCTGAGCCTGTGATGCTCCATGACAAGTGAATCTGATGTTTTGTTCAAATTTGACAGAGTGCATCTGCCACCTGGCTGATGCACTGGTACGTCACTGCCTGTGAGATTCCACAGAGATTGGCACTCTGAAGGGTGCAGCTATCTGTGACCATCTGTCTAGAGAGGTATGCTCTACTTCGGTACTCATGCTCAGCCATGTCCAGCTAGTTTTGAATCTGCCTTGGATATTGTGCTCATGGTCGTGAACCCTTCTCTTTTGTGTCCCTTGTCTCACTTCTGATACCCAGCACTCTACTCAACCTGTGTAAGCTGTTGCTCCTCATGCCAGAAGGCCTTAATTTTCTGAGAGTATGGCACCCAGTTTCAGGTGTAGCGTTCTCGTTGCTTAGGTGGAAAGATAAGGAGGGGGGGGAAATCTCATTGAAACTGACAGAATACTGAGAGGCCTGATTGAATGAATGCAGAAAAGATGTTTCCATTAGTCGGGGAGACTAGAACCCGAGACAGCCTCAGCATGAAGGGATGATCCTTTAGAACTGAGATGAAGAGGAATTTCTTCAGCTAGAGGGTGGTGAATCTGTAGAACTCATTGCCGCAGAACACTGAAGGCCAAGTCACTAAGTGACAGTGATGTTTGATTTTGACTTTATTGTCATGTGTAATCAAGTACAAAAGTACAAGAATACAGTGAAAACTGTACAATGTTGCCACACAAGGGTACAAGTACCTAGGTACAGAATCTTAAGGGCAAGGTAGAAAGAAAGAACATGTTAAATGTTAAACATTGCAGTCATTATAGTTTAGCATAAAATGTGTGAAATAAGGTTAAAAGGTACACGTTGCAGACCTTCTCAGTTTAGAATAGAAAATAAAGAAATAAAGCTGAAAGTTCAGTCGTTACAATCTTTCTTAAGTGCTTAGCCACTTTGAGGAGTCACCACGAGACTGGAGGTCCAAACTGAGGCCACACCAGGGCATGCTGGGACTACTATGTACTGCTGAGAGACACCATGCCAGCCCAAGAAACCACCATGCTGGACCACTGACAGACTACTACCACACTGGGCCACCGAGAGACCACCACACTGGGCCACGGAGAGGCTACCACTTCTTGCCGAGAGACTGCTATGCCAGCCCATTGGAATCTCGATTTATAAGGGGATCAAAGGCCATATCAGCTTTGTTCAAGAGGTGGAGTAGTCTCGATGGGCTGAATGGCCTAATTCAGTTCCGATATCTTATAGTGTTGCAGTCTATAAAACATAGGAGTCGTTTGCTGCTGTTCTTTGAGTTTGCTCAACCTAGTCACTCCCTAAGGCTGTGAAGCAGTGATTTATAAGCAGGTCGCAAGCTACAGAGTTATATTTCAACAAGTGACCCTAATGGCTTAAATAGGTGAACTCCGTGTCAGCAGCAAAATATTGGAGGTGTTGACCTTCTACAATATTATATAACAAGTGAGAAAAGCACATTTTACATCTCTTCAAATTTTTATTTCTGTTGAGTATATTCGTGGCCACATTACAGACAGATGGAAACTAATGCAGACAAATGTGAAGTTCTGTACGTAGGAAGGAAATTATAGATGTATTGTGTTGAATCAGCTACAGGTGAGATTACAGAAACTCATGAGTCTTCATGGCAGAGCAGCAGTCAATAAAACTACTAAAACGTTGCACAACACAGTCAAAACCACAGCATGTAAATTAGCAGAGGTGATGATCAAACCTATTGTGCTCTTGACCTCAAATACTACCTCCAGATAAATAGCAAAAGGCAAGAGGAACATTCAAATGCTTAGGGCAGTTCTAAGAAGATTCATCAGACTTGTTTCAATGTCAAGAGTCTGAGTTGTGAGGAAAGACTCAACAATGTGTGTCTGTTTCTCGCTAATGAGTTGGGAAGCTTCAAACAGGAAATTTCTCAACTCTGCAGATATGTGTCTCCACAAACAATATTTTTGCCTGCAGAGGTAGAAGAGTAGGGGATCTGTAATTAGATGGTGGGCCAATCTTGCTCCAGGTATTCCTCAAATTAGAGTCCTCGGCCCAAGCATCTTCAGGTGCTTTCGAACATTGAACAGCACAGCACAGTACAGGCCCTTTGGCCCTCGAGGTTATGCTGTCCTTATATCCTACTGTAAGATCAAACTAACCTACATACCCTTCATTTCACTATCATCCATGTGCCAATCCAGGAGTCACTTAAATGTCCCTAATGTATCTGACTCTACTACCATTGCTGGCAGTGCATTCTATGCATCGCCACTCTCTGGTTAAAGAATCTACCTCTGACATCTCACCTAAACCTTCCTCCATTCATCTTAAAATTATGCCCCCTTGTGATAGCCATTTCCACCCTGGGAAAAAGTCTCTGACTATCCACCGTATCTATACTTCTCATCATCTTGTCTTTACTAATGATACATCTTCCACCTTAAGGTCAGAGTTTGGGATATTCACTGATAATTGTACAATATTCAGTTGCACTTGTGATTAGTATCAAAACAGTTCATATCCACATGGAGCTAGACTAATACAGCATCCAGATTTAGGCTGAGTAGTGGCAAGTAACATACATGCAATGCTCACACCCAAAAGCAGGGAATCTAACCATCTCCCCATGACATTCAATGGCATTACCATCACCAAATCCCCATCATCAACGGCATGGTCAGAAACAGAAGTGGGCTAGCCATATGTATACTGTGGCTGCAAGAATAGGTCAGAGGGTATAAATTCCAGCAAGTAACCCACTTCCTGACTGCGCAAAACCTGTCACTAAGGCTCTTTTGATAGCATCCTTCATAAACTAACTCTACCACATAGAAGACAAGGGCAGCAGTTGCAAAGGCAGTGTGGGAACACCACACTTCCAAGTTCCCAATCCTGTCACATTTCATCCTGCCTTGGAACTATAGTGCTTTTCTTTCACCGTCACTGGGTTATAATTCTAGAACTCCCTTTCCTAACAGCACTGTGATAATACCTACAGCACACGGGCAGCAGCAGTTCAAGAAGGCAGCTCACCACAACCTTTTCAAGGACAATTAGGAATGGGTAATCAATACTGACTCAGGCAATGATGGCCCACATCATGAGACTGAATCATAAAAAAAAGTGAACTGTAACACTTCCGCCTTTATAAACTGATCCCAGCTGAGTTATCCATTAGTGAGTCTTGGTGTTTAGCCAAGCATTTACGTAGAGGCAATCTGGAACAGAATCCAGAATCAGGTCACACCCATCATTTTTAAGATCAACCTTTGTAAAAACCTGTCTAGAATTTCAATGACATCTTATAAAACTCCAACCTTTATTGCTTATAGTGTATTTAAGTCGCCGCTCTCCAGAACTTAATGCAACTTAGAAAAATCACACATGAATACTTTTTCATTCTGAGAGTGGCTTCCCTGTTCTCCTTTGACAGTGTTCACTGAATCTTCTGCAAAGGTCAGTTCTCCCACATTTCTGGCAGCTATTATTGAGTACGCTGACCATTGAGGCTTTACAGCTGGCAGATAATGTATCGTGATCACTGGGGCCAAGTGGCCAAGAATGAATCTATAGTTTACACTATTCAGAGCTGCTCAGTTTTTCAGTGAAAAGGTTGGTTCTCAAGCAGGTTTGGTTTAGTTGATGGTTTGCCTTATGATGTTCTTATTATGTGAGTCTCTGAGGAGCCTATATTTTCTGTGTTTCTCGAATCCCTATCAATTTCTCTGGTTCCAGTAATATCAATTCACAAGACCCTTCTGATTTCCACCTTCCTCCTGCCACACAGATTCTGCCATGATTTTGAGTGAGAACAATTCCTAAAGCTTGAACGATATTAATGGCTTCCAATTCTGTTTAGATGCCTGTGATTTATACCCTCAATTAATAACTGAAAATGTGTTGCTGGAAAAGCGCAGCAGGTCAGGCAGCATCCAAGGAACAGGAGATTCAATGTTTCGGGCATAAGCCCTTCTTCAGGAAGAAGGGTTTATGCCTGAAACGTCAAATCTCCTGCTCCTTGGATGCTGCCTGACCTGCTGCACTTTTCCAGCAACACATTTTCAGCTCTGATCTCCAGCATCACTTTGCCTCAATTAATAGACATCTATGACACAATAACCTGCAACTTTTGAGACTGATGCGAGAAGATAATGGTTATAGTTTTTTGGCTGAAATAAAATTCTGCTCACTTTTAAGATGAGTGTTTTAAGTGGTGCAGACTGGATATGGTTTATCAAGGTAAAGAAAAATTTAACCCAGAATGCTATTTTAACTTAAACTGCAGGAATGAAACAGAAGGGCCCAGATTGAAACTGGAGCAAGGTTCTTTCTAAATAGACATTAGAAAATAATTTTTCATACAAAATAAATGACTAACATGTTGAATAAGATTCCAGGTTGAGCAATGAAGGATAAACATGTTGGAACAATTACACAATGGAAATGGGGTTCATAATTGCAATGTTAGGAACTGTTTGAATGATTAAGATGGAAGATTGTCTGAATGGTCTTTCTCATCCATAATTATATTTTGACTATGGTATGATGAAAGACTATCATGATAAAAAGAATGAACAATGTAACAAATATGCTACAAGGGCTTGTGGGTGTAGGGAAACATTGACTCAAAATTGACAAGTGTTAAAGCGAGAACTGGAGGTAGAATAAATGTCTTTTCCTTGAGGCAAATTACTGGCTAATAATTGCTGGCCCAGCTGTGATCAGCTTTATATTTAACAGAAATACAGAATTGAACCTGGATCTTCTGATCTAGATAACGAATTGCACAGGAGCAGGCTGTCTTTTCTTCCCTTCAAACATTACCCAAGCTAACTATCAGAGATTACATGTCTATGGAGGAGCAAGGTTGAAAGAGAGTACAAAGTGTTTGATTGCAGTTTGTGTCCACCATGAGACTGGGCAGGCTTGATGGGACAGCTATTCTTTGCTTTTTGTCTGTCATTTTCGTAGATAAGTATTTTCCCGCCCGGGGCAACATTACCTTGCACCACCAGCTAAATCAAGTCAAACAACTTCTTCATTCTTTCATTTAAGCCAACAATTCACTTGCACTGTTGGTCTCTATACCAACAACTTCTGCAATTTAAACATAGTTAATTGTGTAAAACTCCATGAGATTTGGCATCTTAAAGCTCTATGTAGATGGTGAAATCATATTACAGGATCTTTACATATTGGAATGCTTTATTATGTTTTATGATGGAATATAATTATAGTTTTGTTTAATAGTTTAATTTGGAATTTGAAACTGAAACAATTTGCATCAATTAATAAGGCTAATTGTGAAGCTAACCTGTTTATATAAAAACAATTCTTCCCAATGTTGATTTAACTTAATGACTCTTGTTATCAGACTTATGAATAACAATAATTTACAAAATTACTGAACATCAGTGTATGAGTCAATGAAAAAACTCTCAACAAGGGAATTGTCTGCCGCAAGGAAAATGGTTAATTAGTAAAGCAGAAAGAGACTTGTTTTATAGTCAGCCATAAAATGTTTAAGTTTGATTTATTTTCTAAAAACCTAATGAATGAAGCAGATTATTTGTTGATAACATCCCAAATGCTGAGAAATTTTGCTATTGTGAAATTCACAACTCCACGAAATTGCTTACATTTGAATATGTTATCAGACTCCACAGCTTCCCTTTCCATTTATCTCTATATTCTTCTTTCCCAATTCTTTCCCATTAATGATTCCCATATCATTATGTCTCTTTTTGCATTTGTTGGTTATGGTTTCCTGATGCCCTGCCTTATTGACCTTTCATCAAGTCAAGTTAAGCAATCCTCCTGAAAGACTACAATTTAAGAGTTTCCTGTTTATTCACAAAGCCTCTGCTTTATGTGAAACTTTTGACAAAGAATTTTGTTACTACTGGTGGTGCCTTGGGTAGCCTGTGATACTTCATATTATACCTTAAGTACATTATCAGACCTCCTTTGACTTAACTCTGTTCTGATACAGTATGGTGATGTAATTATAATTTAATAGCTGTGCAATACAGCTAAGTATGGAAGCAGGCTATTTGGCACATTGAGACCGCACCATCCCTCTGAAAAGCACCCTACCTACTCTATTGCCTGTTTCCTTTAAGCCACATTCTGTAAACAATAGGGAATCTGGCAAGATTACACTCATCGAAAATGAACCCACTGCTGCAGAGGAGGAACCAGCAATGATGCTGTCGAGGGCATCCACTGCAGTCCCAGATCAAAGAGAGAACAACTTCAAGAGGCTGGATTTTCTTGCTGCTATTTACAATAAAAGCTGGAGAATACTCAAGACGTTTGACTTTTAAACATCTAGGATCATTATGAAGGAAATGTAGGCCTCTACTAAATGTTTCTATTACTCTATGATAACCTGATTTGACTTCATTATTTTGCCACCATTCCCTAGATGTCATCAAACAGAACAGTGGTAAGGAGGAAAATCAGCCAGGCTACTCCGATTTATACAGGGTAAATGGTAAGAGGCAGCACACTTGAAAAGCTGATGTCAGAGAGGGCACTCACTGTTAAGCGAAAGGCCTTATTTTCACATTGTTTCTGCCTGAGTTGCAGTAGAATAATGGGGGCTATTGAGTGGATATCAGTGTGTAGTCCTGCCTAAAGAAGGGCTCATGCCCGAAACGTCGATTCTCCTGCTCCTTGGATGCTGCCTGACCTGTTGCGCTTTTCCAGCAACACATTTTCAGCTCTGATCTTCAGCATCTGCAGTCCTCACTTTCTCCTATCAGTGTGTAGATAAGATCAGGGTCTCCACTGATAGCTTCCTTCATTTGATAACTTACCAGGACTCATTGACTAATCTCATTCAAGAGGAATGGTCAAGTGGTTGAAGAGATTGACAATTGTTGATGCTCACGGAATAAATGTATCACCAAGGGTTGATACCACTAAGACAGGAAGGAAATGGAATAAAGAAAGAAAGGTTCAACAGGAAGGGCCTTTCCTCCATTCCCAGCAAGACCACAAATTTATGTTTCCTGGAGACTAAAAGAATTGATTACACACTCCATTTGTCTGTTATCACGCTGCCAATCTTGACTCACCTATACACAACTATAAACAGGCACATAGGTGGATAATGAAACAAAGAATAATTCTTTTGTTTCATCCTAAGCAGGGTTCTTATGAAGAGTTAAATTTAGGATTGGATGATTCTCACCCGATACTGTCCATAAGAATAAATACATGGAAAATATTTCAAGCAGGCATAATGAAATTGTCAGTGACCAATGACATTGTTGATTCCAAACATTGACCTAACCTGAATAAATTCTAAGATTTATCATCATAAAATGCCTCAAGCTCAGTGAGTGACTTTGCTTCAATGAACTCTATTTGTGAACATGGAAAAAAAGCCTAGGTGAATTGGGGGTGGCACAGTGGCTCAGTGGTTAGAAATGATGCCTCATAGCATCATAGACCCAGGTTCAGTTCCGCCCTTGGACTGTCCGTTTGCGCATTCTCCCTGTGTCCGTGTGGGTTTCCTCCTACAGTCCAAAGATGTGTCAGTTAGGGTAGATTGGCCATGCTAAGTTTCGTATAATGTCCAGGGATGCGTATCAGTGTTAAGTTGATTAGCCATGGGAAATGTGGGGAACTGCTCACCTGCTTTGGGTAGGTTATGCAAATCCAGCCTTTTTACTTTCCAACAGTGCGTTAGATAACACTTCTCTGGATTAAATTCCTTTCACTCTTTGTTTGCCAATCTATCTATAATTTGTTGCAGTTGGTTCATGCACCTTCTGTAGTTGCTATGCCACATCGCCAAATTTACTGTCATGAGTAAATGTTAAAATATTGCTCTTCCAATTCCAATATCAAGTCATTAGCATTTATCAGAAAGTCTGATCACAATTGCTTCACAAATAATCTGCACTTACCAGTTACAAATACGCGAGCAAGAAACGAGAGTAAGACCATTCAGCCATTCAAGTCTGTAACACAATTCAATAAGTTCATGTCTGATCTGATTTTAACCTTGACTCTACACTCCTGCATAACCCCAATAATCTTTCCCCTTGATAAATAAGAATTCTCCCTTAAAAATATTTAAAGATTCGGCAATCACTCAAGAAAGCCATTCCAAAGACTTGCAACCCCCTGAGAGAATAACATGTTTCCTCATTTCTGTTTTAAATGGGTGACCCCTTATTTTAAACTATGGCTCCTAGTTTCAAATTCAAGCAAGATACAACTTGCATTATTTCAGCTAAATGTACCATCATGAACTACTTCCTTTCCGTGGTTTTTGTTTGTTGTGCTTTAAGGTATCTTTGATGATCATTAGGATAAGCTCAGACATTTGTGGTCAGCTAAGCATCTCTTATGTTAGAAAAAACTGCAACTCCACCGTCACAGCATACTACAGTGCTGTCCTTTAAAACATATTCTGTGTCAATTTGATACAACAGTTACTCATCTCTCATTCTTTTTTTGGTTTTTGTACCTGATATTAACATTGCCTGGGGCCAGGAAAAAAAGAACAGGTTAATTCATGGGCAAAATAAATCAGCAATTTGATTTTCCATTTTCTCTGTTTAGACAAGGTTTGGAAAGGTATCAAGTTGCATCTGTAACAAACACATCTGCACACTTTATTGTTTATTACTAAGTGCCTAGCTGCTATGTGCAGCACGAGTAGGCGGTATATGATTAAACACAATTCAGTTGGTGGCAGTCTTACCCCTGGTTGTGAATACACTGGGTTCAGAGTTCCACTCTGGAGACTTGATCACAAATTTCAGGCTGATCTTCCAGTGCAAAATGGAGTGTTGTAGTGTCAGAAATGGCAATATTTCAACAAGATGTCAAACTGAAACTAACTTTGCTGTCTTAGGTGTGTGCAAAAGATTACATGGCCATATTTTGATTTATCAGAATTACCTCCAGTGTCATGACCAATATTAATGCTGAACCAACATAATTAAGACTAATAATCTTGTCATTATGGGATTATCATTTGCAGGGTTTAGTTGCATGTACAAATTGATTGCCATGTTTCTTTTGTTATGAAGGAGGCCAGACCACTCAAAATATTCTTAAGCAGGCATTCCAGGCCATAACTTTGCAATTTTGTTTGGTAAGTGTACAGTGAGAATTACCCAGAGTAAGCTAGCTAGGTTGACTACCAGGTTTTAAAACAGACAAAAATGTATTCATAAAATTACATAATGAAACACAAAGAACAGAATAAAGAACCCCTCCAGAACTCAGTCTATCCAAACTAGACTTAATTATGCTAATCTGAATATACACAACACTCCCAATAAGCAAACCCCCTTAAAAACCAGTACAAATGGAATACATGTTAACAGGTTGAAGTTAGAAGGGCAGAGAGAAAGAGATTGCTTCTTTCCACACGGCTCACTGTTGAACTTCCAACCAGTTCTGAACTGAACTAAATGGCCCTGCTAGAGAGCTGATCACTCCCCTTTCATTATACAGGTCACTTTTAAAACATTACCATTTTGGCCTGAAGTCTCATCTATTTACATAGAAACAAAAAAGGCTTCTCAATACCCTTTAATCTCTTCTTTAATCTTTTCACAGTTCATTACCCCTCTGAAGAAAACCAAGGACATAGTATCCTTGAGAAAAGGAAGAATTTTTAGAAAAAAAGAGACATATCCCCCCCTTAAAAAAATGAACCATCAATACCAAAAGATAGCTTCGTTTTTAAAACCTTCAAAAGCCCAGTTAGTAGTCTATATACACACATATACACTGTACTAACTATAAACATGCAAATTCAGGCTGTAGCACACCCAACACCGAATGCCCCCATATCTCATTTGAGTCTCGATAACGCATCGGCAATCCGGTTTTTGCGACCTGCTGCATGCACAATTGTCAAATTGAATGGCTATAACCACAAGCTCCATCTAAACAGTCTGGCATTTTTATCCTTAAATCTTTCCACAAATATGAATGGGTTATGATCAGTGTGTACGATTGTTTCAGATGCATTGCTGGGAGTATAAACACTGAAATGGTGTAATGCCAACACCAAGCTTAAAGTCTCTTTCTCAACCGTTGAATATTTCTGTAGATGAATGTTCAACTTCCTGGAAAATTACCCGATGGGTTTTTCTATTCCCTCATCATTCCTCCTGCAGGAGCACCGCACCGACACCCACATCATTGGCATCAATAGCCACCTTGAAAGGCTTTGTGTAGTTCGGTGTGGCTAATACCAGGGCAGGGGTTAACACAATTTTTAGGCTGTCAAATGCCTTTTAACAGTCCTCTGTCCACTGAAACCTCTCGCCCTTTTTTAACAATTCAGTGAGTGGAGCAGCCACACTGCTAAAGTTCAGCACAAGCTTTCAGTAATATCCACTCAACCCCAGGAACTGTAGTACTGCTTTGTTTTCGTTGACCGTGTAGGAAATTCCCCAATTACTTTCGTTTTTGCATCCCATGGGTCATTTGTCCATGTCCAGTCACCTGGCCCAGGAAGGTGACTTGGGCTTTGGCAAATTCACTTTTTGCTAGGTTTACCACCAAACCTATCTTCCGAAATCGATCAAACAAGTCCGATAAATGCTGTAAGTGTTCCTTCCAAGAGTGAATAAAATCACTGGGTCATCAATATACATCACACAGTTGGGTATTTCTGGCAATGACCTTATGAGTCAGTCTTTGAAATATGGCTGGAGCGTTTTTCGTACCAAATGGCATGACTTTGAACTGATACAGTCCATTTGGCATTACAAAAGCTGAAATCGCTTTTGCTCTTTCAGGCAGAGGTACTTGCCTCTGAGCATATCTAACTTAGAAATGTAAGTTGCTTGTCCCCCTTTTTTGACACAGTCCTCCAACCATGGAATTGGATATGCATCAATCTTTGTAATGGTGTTGACTTTGCGATAGTCCACACATAATCGTTGAGTACCATCTGGCTTTGGCACTATGACTGTTGGTGAGCTCCAGACACTGGAACTCACTTCGATTGTACCAATGGAGCACGCGCTCTACCTCCTTCTGAGCCTGTGCCAACTTTAGAGAGATATGCCTATAAGGATATTGCTTAATCAGAACAGCATCTCCTATATCTACTTCATGCACATTTAGGTTAGTACCTCCCAGTTTATTTCCACATATCTCCCCATGTGATAGTAATAACTCTTTCAGATCATTTCGATTTTCTTGTGGAAGATAACTCAATAATTTATCCTAATTTTTGACAACTTCCTCATTATTCCATTTGATTCAGGAATGTCCAGTTCAGAATCCTCTGAGCTTGGTTCTTCCTTCTGTGCTCTGTTCATTAACACCTTCTCCTCTTGTTTTCCTTCCCTATCAAAACACAAGTAGTTAACTACTTATCAAGTAGTTCACCTCACTCACGTTTCTCTCAACTGATAAGGTCACTAAACCTGGCTTTTTAAGGCTCTCCTGTGACTGGAAGCAAAACCAATACCTTATCCCCAGTTGCAGAATTGCGAATTTGTGATTTCTTAGCTGCTTTCTTTTGGATTGTATCCTGTGATACTTTTAAATGCTGTCTAGCCAACTCTCCAGCTCTATTTAATCATTCTCTAAAATGTGACACATTGTGCAAATGGATGATCTCTGAATTCTGACTTATTCATTTCTTCTTAATCAATTTTAATAGTCCTCTTACTTAATGCCCAAATATTAATTCAAAAGAACTGAATTTGGTCAATTGATTTGGTACATCTCTGATCGCAACAAGTACAACCAGAACTCCCTTATCCCAATCATCTGGATAATCCTGACCATAAGCTCCTAACATGGTTTTTAATGTTTAATGCCATATCTCTAGCACTCCCTGCGATTCCGGATGGTTCACAGTAGATTTGAATTATTTTATTCCCAAGTTATCCCTAACCTCCTTGAATAATTTAGATGTGAAGTTTTGTCCTTGATCTGACTGGATCTCTATTGGTAGTCTGTAAAAAAAAATTAAATAATTCTTCTATCACCCTTTTAGCTGTGATGTTGCATAATGGGATTGCCTCTGGAAACCTAGTCGACACATCCATTATTTTAAATAAATACTAATTCCGATTTTTTATTTGAGGTAGGAGACCTACACAATTAATAAAGACTCTTGTGAAAGGTTCCTCAAATGCTGGAATATGTATTAAAGGTGCAGGCTTTATTACGGCCTGTGGTTTTCTGATTAGCTTGCATGTATGACACATCTGGCAAAATTCACCTACATCCTTCTGTAGTCCAGGCCAGTAAAAATGCCTTTGTATTTTAGCCTGTGTTTTCCTCACCCCAAAATGACCTCCAAGTGGTAGCTCATGCGTCACTCGCAGCACCTCCTTTTTAAACCCTACTGGCAAAACAATTTGATGAAAATCTGCCCATTTCCTCATTAAGACATCATTTGTTAAGTAATAAAGCACAGGAATGCATTCACTCTCCTTCTCTGTAAATACCTTTCAATGCAACCTTTTTAACTCCTCATCTTTCTGCTGTAATCAGAGCTAAAGAAACTTGCATGTTTATCTATTTGCTCCTGCTCTGTTCCACTTATCTGACTAAAGAAAGTTTCTGAAAAAAGTGATGTCAGCTTCCTTGTATGTGCCTTTTAAGACCATAAGACACAAGACATAGGAGTGGAAGTAAGGCCATTCGGCCCATCGAGTCCACTCTGCAAATCTCTCCTGCTTCACCTTGTGCCTCTATGATCTTGTGATCACACAAGCAGGGAATATTCCTGGAAGGACATTCTTCATGTCTTCAGTTGCTGCATCTCCACTGGCTTTTCAACTAGAGTAGGCAGCATGCCATCCCACCACAAATTCTCTACATTTCTCTGGACTCTCTAGCCTCACTTTGCACAATTGAGCACTTCTTGTCTCACCATGAATTCCTGTTACCAGTACCTTTTCTGGCAATAGTCCCTCAGGAATACATATCTCCCCATCCTTCAGCATTACTGACTGAGAGGATCCTGTGTCCCTTAATATTGTAACCTCCTTACCTACTGCCAATGTGAATAATCTTTACCATCGCATGTATATTTTTTAAGCAGATCTGACACGTCCTCCTTAACCAACCTCTGGTCATCTTATACACTCTGAGGCAGTTATCTAACTTCCATCATGCTTTTTGTTACTAGTCCAACAAAACTTCCAGGCTTGCCTAGTTTTCCTACCCCTCGCTTTCTCCTCGGCCACCAACATGAGTATGTGTGGCCCATTTTATTACAATGAAACACTGGACCTTTTTAACTTCTTTGTTCCCTTCAAGGGTTTCTTTTGTATCCTGTGATAAATTATCTTTATGATCTTCACTGAGATCTACCTTTACCTTTCCATGTGAGGATTTGTCCTTGCTCCAATTTCTATCCCTCATGGAGTGAAATTGAATCTGGAACCCAAACTGTGTTTTATGGACCAGGACATAATCATCAGCCACTTCAGCTGCTAACCTTGCTGTTTTAACTCTCTGCTCTTCCACATGAGTTTGCAGTACTTCAGGCAGTGAATTTTTGAATTCCTTCAAAATAATTGCCTCTCTGAGGGCATCATAGTTTTGCTCGATTTTTAAAGCTCGTATCCATCTATTGAAATTACTCTGTTTGATCCTTTCAAACTCAATATAGGTTTGGCCAGGGTCCCGCCTTAGATTCCTGCAACGTTGTCTATAGGCTTCTGGTCCAAGCTCATAGGTACTTAAAATGGCTTTTTTTCACCTCCTCACACTCCCCAGGTACCTCCTCTGACAGTGATGTGAATACCTTACTAGTCCTATCTGCAAGTTTTATTTGGAACAATACAACCCACATTACCACTGGCGACTGCATTTGTTTAGCCACCTTTTCAAATGAGAAGAAAAAGGCTTCCACAGTTTTCTCAGCAAATGTAGGCAATGCTTATCCCTACTTAAACAGTTTCTCACTGGGCTTCTGATTACCAAAGGCTTGTTCATCCTCACTCTCTTCCTCACTGAGCCTACCCTCAGCCTTTATCTCCAGCCTTTTAAGCTGCCTTTCCATTTTAAGTGCCAGCTTTTGAGTTCAAAAGCTCTCTCTTTTTCTCTTTCTTCTGCTTTTAATCGTAACTCAAACTATTTCATTTCTGCTGCCCTTTCCTTATCTCTCGCCTCTAACGCAAACTGCTTCATTTGCAATTGAATTCTTGCCATCTCTATAGATTCTGACGGTTTCTCCAACAAGTTTAAATGCTGAGCTACTGCTGTAATTATCTCTCCTTTTCTCGCAGAACGGACAGTTCCAATTCCAGCTTCTCTGCTAATTCCTGCAGCTTGTTCTTATTCACGTTTTGCAAACTTTCCAAAGTTACCGTTTCCACTTCCAGAAAATTTTTGCCGACTGAAAGCCATTACTATCCCAAACTTTGTCTACCCAACCAATCCAACACCCGAAATGAAGACATTGGCGCCTACAACTCACTGTTTAAAATCCTGCAAAGAGCCCCCAATTTGTAATGGACTAGGCCAGACCACTCAAGCACATTCTTAAGCAGGCAGCCCAGACCATAACTTTGCAATTTGTTTCAATAAGTATAAAATTACCCAAATTAAAGTAGTGAGATGGACTACAATGTTTTAATACAGACAAAAATTTTGAATCTCATAGAGTTCTCATTTTCATCTGTATCTGCTTGTGACATTGTAATGGACTGAGAGCTTATTTTCAAAGTGCAAATGTCCAAATTGGCAAAGAAGCATCTGTGAAGGTACCAGGCATTTCTAGCATCTCTGACTGGCCCAAATGGAGGCCAGCCATCTTTAGTGGAAAGTCCAAGAAAATCCCAACACCCATTTCTTCAAATGTCACCGGCCTCACCAGTGGCTGGGTGTGCAGATCTAGAAATTGGACTGCTTAGTTACCTCAGGAGTTTCTATTCTTAAATAGATAGGGAAACCATATTGAAGCTGCCAGCAGATGGACCCATTTTAATTCAGCAAATGTGAATCATGCTGTAAGTACACAGCCTTGATTGAAATGGTTTTTGCTTTCACCTTCAGAACATTATCTTACACAGAATCATTTTCTTGTTTTTGATTCTAGGTCTCATCACCACCACAATGCGTAAGCTGGACCGTGAAAAGAGAAATGAACACAACCTAGAGGTGAGTAGAATGAAGCCATCAGGTTGGCTGTCTCTACACTGAGACATAATATGGCCAGAGGCATCATACCATGACAGGTAAGACAGTGGGCAGGTTGAGAAATGAAAGTACCATTTTTAAAAAATATTTTGTCTGAAAATCTAAATGATTTATTATTTCTTCCTTGAGGAAATGTAGAAAGTCATGCTGGAGCCATCAAGGGAGCCTAGGTTCAGACTATTGAGAGCAGTGTGCTATGGATTTCTACACCCTTTTCACCCTCCTTCCTGTTCGGTGTGTATTTCTGCTAAAGCAGGACTTCTACTGGTCACCTTAATGCTTCCCTTGGCCCTAATCCATTTTTCTTCACTAGCTCCACGACAAACTAAGTTCCCACAGTTCCATTACCAGCCGCTACCAAACTGTCGTGCAGTCGAAAGTTTGGCTGGTGAAGGTTACCGCGACATACCTTGGAGGTATCATGTAGCAGGAGAAAGAAATAACCAGCTGTCCTGACTTTTGTTTCTCTGTTAATATTTCTATTATCAACAGGGATTGTGCTGAGTAACACTTCAACACACACTTCCATCTTTTTATTTTCTGTTCCTTGCTTCATTCTGCGCATCTCAAAACACTTCAGCATAATGACTAACCTGCACCCTCTACATCCAAGAGCACAAAGGGCTGCAACATGTGTTTCACATTTACCTCTGCCACACACTTGCCCACATGTGGGTAGGCACAGATTGTCCTGGTGGAACCGAGCCACGGGTACTGGTGGAGTTGGCAATTCATAACAGAGAAACTAGAGTGCTTTCTATCTTCCCTAGTCAGTGGGAAAGCAGGCAAAAGACCTAAGCTTTCTTTCCTGAGTTGGAATTACAGTGAATTAAAATTTGTCAGGTCTGTTATCCCATGAGAGAAAAGGGTTAATTTCGAGCCTCCTTAATTTGACAGATTCCAATTGGATGCTTTAACAAGTTTAGGTATTTTGTGTTGCTTGGATACGTAGCATTAGTCTCACACTTTAAACATTCGCACTCAGAAAGAGTATTGTACTACCACCTGTAGTTTTACGCTGGTGTGATTCAGTGATGAAACAGTTGCTATACGGAAGTTCTGGGCATTTGAAGTGCAATTTTCCAT
Organism: Hemiscyllium ocellatum; assembly: GCF_020745735.1. Lineage (NCBI taxonomy): Eukaryota > Metazoa > Chordata > Chondrichthyes > Orectolobiformes > Hemiscylliidae > Hemiscyllium > Hemiscyllium ocellatum. The sequence continues at coordinate 69,182,329 of NC_083416.1, forward strand.
CTTTCCCAGCTAAAAATTTCATGTGGGCAGTATGGCATCAGGAAATACCCTCACTACTGAAAACTTGAAAGCAATCATTTTCATTTCATGGCCAATGCTGTTCTTATGTGAACACTTACAGTTATATCAAATCCATCTATGTGTCATTTTAATGTGTGAGAGATGAGTTGAACTTTAAATGTATGTCACCATTAATTTTCCCTGTATGTATCACTTGGCTGAGATGCACTTAAAATAACTGTGATTCTGGACATTGAATAGAAATGGTTATGTGTGTCTCACTGATGTTTGCGAAAGTGTATATGCCCTCTCTGTTTCTTGGCAGGTGACTGTTAGTGACAACGGTGTTCCTCCAAGACAGTCCACAGCAAAGGTAGTGGTAGAAGTTATGGATGAAAATGATAATTTTCCAAGGTTCCCAGAAATCCTGTATAATGTTAGACTGCTGGAACGCAATAGCTCCGCAAAGCCTCAGCCCATCTACAGGGTGATCGCTTCTGACCATGATGCTGGCTCAAATGCAGATGTCACCTACAGCATTGAGGACAGCCCTGAGGAAGGAAAATTCAAAATTCATCCAAAGTCTGGGATGGTCTCATCTACGTGGGCATTCACAGCAGAAGACTATGATATTTTAACGGTGAGTAGGAATGGACCTTTTAACATTTCACTCTTTTCATTGGTTGAAGTGGTTTGAGACTTTTGAGTGGATGGAACTGAAGATTCTAAAATAAGTGAAATATTGAGGAGAATCCCACATCTGCTGCTAAAGCCTTCTCAGTTTCTTGCTGCACGATACTTCACTATACTCCTAGCTGACTTTCAATTTTGTAGAAACTTAAGGCTATTCAAAGCTCAAGTTTATGTGTTAGCTTGTGCCATATTATCATTCCCCATTCAGTAAACCTTCAGTTTTAAAATTCTCATAGTTGTTTTCAAATCTTTCTGTATCTTTGTAATCTACTAGAGCCCCACAGCTATTTGAGATAGCTATGTTGAGCTTCTTGAGCTTGGCTTAATTATGTGACATCCAGATCAGGGTGAGTCGGAATTTCTTTCAATGTCCAATCTAGTTTTATAATTCTCTTGTGAATCAGCTTACATTAAAGTGCTACAAAAATGCTAACTCTCTTTTATCATTAGATATGATTTTCTCTTTTCTTACCCTGAGACAGCTCTTGTTATCATTGTAAATAATAACCGAAAGAACTGCAGATTCTGTAAATCAGAATCAAAAACAGAAGTTGCTGGAAAAGCTCAGCAGGCCAGGCAGTATTAGAAAAGAGAAATCAAAGTTAACATTTAGAGTCCAGTGACCCTTCCTGAGAGGGAGCCCTTCACAGTTGTTGTTCTTCTTGCCCTGGGCCATGTCCCATTATTTATTTTCTCATAGTTAAAGCAAATCTGGTAAATAAGCTAGTAGGCTAGATGTTTCTGATGACGTATTCTGATCAGGTATTCCTGATGAAGGGCTTTTGCCCGAAACGTCGATTTTACTGTTCCTTGGATGCTGCCTGAACTGCTGTGCTCTTTCAGCACCACTAATCCAGACTCTGGTTTCCAGCATCTGCAGTCATTGTTTGTACCTAGGCTAGTTGTTTAGTTCAAATTAGTGTGGTGCTGGAAAAGCACAGCAGGTTAGGTAGCATCTGAGGAGCAAGAAAATCAACGTTTCGGGCAAAAGCCCTTCATCAGGATGCCCTGATAGAATTTTGGAAATTGGCAACACTGAAGAATGTCATTCAATTCACCACTCCAGTGCTGTGCCTTTAAAGAACACTGGGGCTTAGTTCCAAACCCTGTCTTTTTGTTTGTGATCCTCTTTATTCCATATGCTCACATACTCCTCCTCCATCCTTTAAAAAGTGAGTTGTGTAGATGCAAGTTGGTGGGGATGATCATGGAAAATGGTTCAGAAATGGGAAAAAGAAACCATTGCACAAGGGTTCATTGTTACAGAAGATTGGAAATATATACTGGAGCAGGCTACTCCTATAAAAACAGGCCATTCAGCCCACCGATGTATATTTGCCTCAAAGATAGTTCCCTGCGTTGTAAGTTTCTTATTCCACCCAGTCTTAGTGAAAAAGTCCTGCTGAATAACTTAGTGGATTAATTAATAACTCCCTTCCATGTAATATTTCTGTGTCATCCCTATCAACCACTTCATAATTTTAAGGCTGTCTGCCATCTCTTAAGAAAAGAGAGCTCTCAGAGAGAAAAAAATAATTGAAATTGGTACAGAATAAACATTTGTAAAGTTAAGCTATCAATTCTTGGAAAGCATAATTTGAATGTAAATTCACCCAATCATTAAAAGGTTATTGTCTACAAAAAGAGGCAGCCCCTATTTAATTTGAAAGAGGAGAAACAGCAGAAGGAGACTTGAATCATAATTATATGTGCAGTTGATGCCATAATGTGCTGTGTTGCCTGTTTGAAAGTGAACACACTCAGCTTTGCCAATTTTTTTTTTGTGAAACTGTTCAATATTCTATACAACATTTAAACAAAGGCACAAACAAAGATGTGTTTAATTGTAGCTTCTCAGAACACATTGCATTAAATTGAAATAAAACCTCAGTACGGAGAAACAAGAAAGGTGTGCTGGGATTATTGTTTAAACATGTTTATGTATAAAAGGCAAATATTGTTGACTTTTAAGAACAATAGACCCTTTAGTAATACTGCTGAATCCTCAGTATCCTCAAAGAATTTTTGCCAACAGTAGCGTTGCTCAAGAGTAGATGATAGCTCAGCGACTTCTGGTAGTCTATTAACTGAGGTAGTTTTAAAGAAACTGGCCATTTGACCCACTGACTCAACATTATTTGTGTTTCATAAGAACCTACAACTACCCCATTTTATCTGACCTTGTCAGTATAATCTTCTTTCCTTTATCCCACATTTTCATTCAATAGCCCCTTAAATGCACCTGTAATGTTTGCCTCAACTACCCGCTGTGTGTCAGCAAGTTCCAACTACCAACGGATGTTCATGAGCTGCAAATCCAATTATTTAATGACGCTACCTTTATAATTCTTGGTTTTGGATCTTCCCACAAAAGGAATCATTTTTTTCTAAATCTATGTGATAAATACCTTCATAATTTAAAACAAAACTCCGATCTCTGTTATGTCTTCTGTTTTCAAAAATAAAAAGCCCCAGCCTGTCTAATCTACATAGAATTGCCTAGCTTCGGAAAATTGTTTTTGCATCTTCCCCAGTGTCCTCCATATCTGTTTTGCAATATGTAGACCAGAACTCTTCACAACATCAGATGTGTCAGGAAGTTGACATGGCTTCCTTCATCCATAACTGTGGTTTCCCACTCACTGTGGTGGACAGGGCCCCCAATCATACCTGACCTATCACCGTGGTTCCATTCTTGCCTCTTCCCATCACTCACTACAGCATGATCAGGTCCTCCTTGTCCTCACTTTTCACCCCACCAGCCTATGCACTCAAAGGATGATTCTCCGCCATTTCAGACAACTCCAGCAGAACGCCACCACCGAGCGCATCGTCACCTAGTCTGCTTTTCGCAGGGGCCACTCCGTCAGGGACCCCCTAGCCCATTCTCCAACCACCAACACCACTCTTCCTCCCCACAGCACCTTCACATGTAACTGCAAAAGATGCAATGCCTACCCCTTCACCTCCTTCCTGTTCACCATCCGAGGGCCGAAACGGTCTTTCCAGGTGAAGCAGCATTTCACCTGTACCTTCTCCAATCTTGTGTGATATATTCACCACACCTAATGTGACCTACTCTACATTGGAGAAAGCAAATGCAGACTGGGTGATTGCTTTGCAGAACACCTCTGGTCTGCACGCAAGCATGACCCTGACCTTCCTGTAGCTGTCATTTTAGTACAGTGTCCTGCTCGCATGCCCAAGTGTCTGTCCTTGGCATGCTGCAACTCTCCAGCGAATCACAGCACAAACTGAAGGAACAACATCTCACCTTCAGACCAGGTACTTTACTGCCTTCTGGACTCAGTATTGAGTTCAACACCTTCAAACTGTGAACTCAATCACATTCCTTTCCTTTTAGCTTTACTTTTTACATTCTCTGCCACCATGTCCTCTCTTCCATGCTCCTCCTCCAATGGGACTATCTGTTCTTTCCAATCTGGCAGTTCAACACACCATTGTTTTGCACATTCCAAACACTTAATCTGCGCTATCAACATCCTTTCTCCCCAGCATTCCACCACCCTCATCTCCACTATTGTATAAGTGGTGCCCCCTCCACATTTCACTACAGCTCTGATGAAGAGTCATATAAACTCAAAATGTTTGCATGCTCTCTCTCCACAGATGCTACCTGGCCTGCTGTGATTTCCAATAAATGCGTCAGTCCTGGCTGTCACTACAGCTGATTGATACTAAGTACCAAAGCTCTAATGCATCTCACACATGAGGCAAATAGACACCACTGTGACTGAACTAAAGGTGCCTGCAACATTATATTTAATCCAGCAGACAAAATACAATCTATATTGTAAATTTACAGTGTAATGATGGCCTCATTCTGCACTCACAGTGCTTCAGAGTATTTATCAGCTTCACCTGCACCCAGAACATAGAACATAGAACAATACAGCACAGAATAGGCCCTCGATGTTGCGCCGATCTGTGAACTATTCTCAGTTCATTCCCCTACACTATCCCATCATCATCCATGTGCTTATCTAAGGATTGCTTAAATCTCCCTAATGTGGCTGCGTTAACTACATTAGCAGGTAGGCCATTCCACACCCTTACCACTCTCTGAGTAAAGAACCTGCCTCTGACATCTGTCTTAAATCTATCACCCCTCAATTTGTAGTTATGCTCCCTCGGACATCAGCCAAGGAAAAAGACTTTCACTGTCTACCCTATCTAATCCTCTGATCATCTTGTATGTCTCTATCAAATCCCCCCTTAGCCCTCTTCTTTCCAATGAGAGCAGAGCCAAGTCTCTCAGCTTTCCTCATAAGACCTTTCCTCCAGACCAGGCAACATCCTAGTAAATCTCCTCTGCATCTTTTCCAATGTATCCACATTGTCCCCAAAATATGGGGACCAGAACTGTACACAATATTCCAAGTGTGACCACACTAGCGTTTTGTATTGTTGCAGCATGATATTGCGGCTCCAGAACTCAATCTTTCTACGAATGAAACCAAACACACCGTATGCCTTCTTAACAGCACTATCCACCTGGGTGGCAACTTTCAGGGATCTATCTACATGGACTCCAATATCCCTCTGCACATTCATACTACCAAGAATCTTTTCATTGACCCAGTACTCTGACTTCCTGTTATTCTTCCCAAAGTAAGTTACCTCATATTGAGTTGCATTGAACTCCATTTGCCACCTCTCAACCCAATTCTGCAGTTTATCCAAGCCCCCCTGCAACCTGTAACATTCTTCCAAACTATCCACTACTCCACTGACTTTAGGACAATGGTCCTATTTTTTCTGAGCTCATTGGCAGTGCATGGGGAATTGGGAAGGCTGGCAAAATGATATGGTGAGACATTGTGAGGGAATGCCCAATGACTTCCAGCTGTCGTGCCATTTTACCAGTAATAAGAAAACTGGCAGAGAAAATTACCTTTTGGAAGCCCATTTAAGAGGCCAATAAAAGGGAGTAAACTCTGACAGCTTAACAACAAACTGCATGGGTGGGGTTGGTGGGATGCGTCTTCTTTCAGGGTGCTCTATGATGTTTGGAGTTGGTCCAGGTGGTAATGGTTTATTATCTAACTGTTATAATAAGGATACTCACTATTACTCACGCCATGTTGCAGGGGTTATTTGGGAGATTTGCTGCCAATATCCTCTTTCTTGGCAGGGATCCTGCCTGGGGGACAGGCCTCCATGCTTCATAGGACAACAGACCTGGTGGTAGCCAATTAATTGCCTGCTCCTTGCAAAATGTTGCTGCTTATTGATGCTAGGTCACTGCCCACTTTCTGTCCCATTGGCAGGACACCTGCATTTCCAGAAACCTCTGGCCTGTATGTCTAATCTGGGCCATTAATCCGGCATGATTTCAAAGCAGTTAAACAAGTCACTCTTTGGCTGGAAGCCTATTTCCCGCATCTCTTGCTGCATATTAAACTTTTCTTCTGATCCTTAATCTTGTTTGATGCCGCGACCTATGTAATAATCATCTTCCACATGCCCTTAAGGTTTGGAAGAATTTGCACTACAAACACACTAAAGCATCTTTTCTCTGGTGAAAGCAAGTCTGATTTTCCCCGTCCACAGAAAAGTATCTGTGATGTATAATGTAATGAGAATTGTTTAATGTTTTGCTGGTTATCATTTTTCTTTAAATTTAAGAAACTCAAAATAAGAAAAAAAAAAGTCATTTACTCAGCAAAATCTGAGGATGCAAAAAGAACGAAAGTTTTTGGTGTATTTGAAGGCCAGGGGCATGAAAAAGAGGAGAGGTTGAAGAAACAATAATTATAATTGTATCATAATTAGAAAAAGACAAGTGGATTGTGAGGCAGGCCTTTAACAGTGAAGAATTGGAAATTAGAAAGTAAGTTGTTAATGAACTGTGTGTTTTAAATATTTTGTGGATAGGAATGCATCTATTTTAATTATACTGGAGACAGGTAACATATATGTACTGATACTGAGCCAATGATTTTGTGGTTGTTTTGCAGCTTTAATTAAAGTATAGTAGATAATAGACAATTTTATTTTCAGATTTAAGGGCAGTGATTGCTTTAAGAAATATCTATTAAACAACTCTGAGGTGTATAGCTTCCTGCCAGTCGCAGAGTTGACGGGGTGCAGAGATGTCAAGATACTAAGTCTGCATGCCATGCAATGGTGCAGTTAGTTTAAAACAGCTATTCTCTTAGATTTTGACAGGGTTAGGTGATATTTGAATCAAGTGCACCTAGCCCAGAGGTAGGGGCACTACTACTGTGCCACAGCACTATATGCAATGGCATGTAGTGGTACTAATAATCCAGCAATGCTCTGACTTCTGTCTGATGGATTAGTTTGGTGATTTCCAATGATAAAAAGCAAATTGGCAAATGTAACTGCTAAAATATGGATTGACATAAGCAAATACAGGCCTGTTTGTTCTGATGTGTTAACTGGCTTTCTTATTTCAACGAGTGTTCATGGTAGCCAATATCGGGTAATGTGGACAGGATTGTTGTAGCACAGTAGCAGTCTGACTCTCTGTCTGAGTTCTGGATTTGAGTCCCACCTGACCCAAAGCTGTGTCATGACATGCCTGAATGGTTTGATTCAAAATGCCTTTTTAGGGCAGCATGGGTCACTTTGTGTTCAGGCGGTCAGTTTTTGTTATTTTGTTCAGATGTATTCCATCCCATTATAATGTTGTTGTACTCCTAATCGCTTAATTTCCTTCAACATCTCTTTCACTGCATGTAACAATTTACATTCTGATATATTGGACTTCCTGCCTGGCATCATTGAAGTATAAGCAATTACTATGCAACTCAGCTTTGAGAAAGCTTTATCTGACATATTTAATCTGAAAATGACATCAGGCATAAGGGTGAACTTTATTATTTTTTGCAATAGTTAGTGGTGAATGTTTCAGTGCTATATAATGGCTTGTAGGGTCTAGCTACTTCATGCACACCTTCAGGCTCAGCTTATTAGACACAGAGATCAGCAGCAACATCAAAGCTGTGAAAGAACCTATTTGGACATTTCACAGCAGTCAGTAGGTTAAAAAAAATGACTCATTGGAAGTGAAGTTGGTTTAAATGCTTCTACAGTTTTGAGATAACCTCACTTTAATTGACAAGTTGGCATCACAGTCACACCAGGGGTATCTTTGAAGTGGTCCATTAAACTAAAATATATACTTTTCTATTCATTCACGGGCTATGGACATTTATTCCCCATCCCTCGTTGCCCTTAAGGAGGTAGTGGTGAGTGGCCTTTGTGGACCATTGCAGACTATTTAATGTGGGCATCAGGGAGGGTGTTTCACGATTTTAAAATCATAGAATCCCAGAAGGAGGTCATTTAGCACCTTGAGTCCAACCCTCACATAGACCCAGCTGTCTACCATATCCTCATGACCCCATATTTTCCATGGCTAACTCCCTCTAGCCTACACATCCCTGGACAATACCGACAATTTCAGCATGGACAATCCATCTAACCGGCAGATCTTTGGACTGTGGAAAGAAACTGGAACACCTGTTGGAAACCCACACAGATTAAGGGAAAATGTGCAAACTCCACACAGTGTAGTCATCCAAGGCTGGAAATGAACCTGGCACCGTGAGGCATCCGTGCTAGCCACTGAGTCACTGTGCCACCCATTTGACCCAGCAATAGTGACTAAACAGCAATATTTTTCCAGGTAAGCATGGTGAATGCCTTAGAGGGGAATTTGCAGTTGATGGTGTTTTCATGTATCTGTTGCCCTTATCTCTCTAGATGCTAGTAGTTATGGTTTGGGAAATGCTGTGGAGCCTTGGTGACTTTCTGTTGTGCATCTTGGAGTTGATTCCCATTGTTGTTGCTGAGCATCAATTGAGGAGTGAATTTTTTTAAAGCAATGCCAATCAAGTGGGCTGCTTTGTCCTGGATAGTGCCAGGCTTCTTGAGTGTTAGAGCTGCACTAAACCAGGCAAGTGTGTGTGGTCCATCACATACTTCACTTGTACTTCATGGATATTAGACAAGCTTTTGGGGTCAGGAGTTGGGTTACATGCCACAAAATTCCTTGTCTAAGCTGATCTATAGCCATGGTATTTGCGTGGCAAGTCCAGTTCACTTTCTGGCCAATGGTAACTTCCAGAATGTTGGTAGTGGGTGAACTCAGCAATAGTAATGCCATTGAACATCAAGACGCAATGTTTAGATTCTCTCTTGTTGTAGATGATCATTGCCTGGTACTGATATGGCCTGAACGTTACTTGCCACTTATCAGTCCAAACTGATTATTGCACAGGAGTTGCTATATTTGGACCTGATCTGCCTCAGTATTTGAGGCATTGCAAATGGAGCTGAATGTTGTGCAATCCATCAGTGAACATCTCCCACTCCTGGCCTTATGATGGAGGAAAGGACATTGATGAAGTAACTGAAAATGGCTGAGCCTAGGGAAACACCCTGGAGAATTCCTACAGAGATGTCCTGAACTTGAGATGAGTCATGTCCAATAACTTTGTTTGAGCTAGCTATGACCCGATCAGTGGAATGGTTTCCCTGATTCTCATTGACTGTAGTTGTGCCAAGGCACCTTGAGGCCACACTCAGTGAAGTATAACCATTGATGTCAAGGTCTGTCACTCTCACTGACACCCCCCACCCCACCACCACCACCATCACCATCACCACCAATCATATCTCTGGAGTTCAGGTCTTTTGTCTGTGTTTGAATCAAAACTGTAATGAGGTTAGCAGAAGTGTGGCTCTGGTGGAACCCAAACTGAGCAGGTTATGCTAAGCAAGTGCTGCTTGACGGTTCTGTGGATGACTTCTTCTGTCACTTTACTGATGATCAAGAGCAGGCTGATGTGATGGTAATTAGCCAGTTTGGATTTTTCCGTTTTTTTGTGTGTATCTGGGAGATTTTTTGCTTTTTTTGCACAGATTCCTGTGTTGTTACATAGTGCTTGGCACAAAGAAATTTCTGCAAGTCTTGAATACTATTGTTGGAATGGTATCAGAACCTATAGTCTGAAATTTGTAGTATCCTGTGGCTTCAGTCATTTCTTAACATCACGTAAAATGAAGTAAATTGGCTGAACACTGGAATTTGCATGAGACAGGGTCAATAAATGATCTCCAAATAAAAATCCTTGAGGAAATAGTAACTGTAATGTGGAAGAATCATTCAGTTTGAAAGTGAGGACCTTGAGTCAGAAACAACAGTGCAAAATATAAATAACAGTGTAATTACCTAGGAATGAAGGCAGAGTTGACTGGAATGGACTGGGAAAGAGGCTTAGCAGAAACATTTTTTTGAGATACAGTGGGAGATATTTAGGAAAATAGTTCATGTCTCACAACAAAGATATATCCCAAATAAGAGAGAGAATAAACTAACAGTAGTTAACCAAGCAAGTTGAGGACAGCCTCAAATTGAAAGAAAAAACTACAGGATTTGGCAAAGATTCATGGTAAACCAAAAGGCGAGAATGTTTAAGAAACCAACAAAAGGCAACCTTATGTCCTCAGAGATCACAGGCCCCTTAGAGAAACAGGCTGGGGAAATAAAATGGGGTGCTAGTAAATCACTGAGAAGTTGAACGAATATCTTGCACCAGTCTTCAAGGCAGAAGGTACTTTCAAGTACTAAATAATCAAGGTAAAAAGGGTTAGAAATAAATACAATAACTATCACTGGAGAAAAGGTATGTGAGAAACTGGTGGAGCTAAATGTTGATAATTCTCCAGGACCTTCCTGTTTGCATCTTAGGATTAGAAGGGATGTACCTGCAGAGATAATGGGTGAACTGTAATAATCTTTCAAGAATTTTAGCTTTGATTGAAGTCCCAGAGGATTGGAAAACAGCCAATGGAATGACCTTATACCTGCTTAGATACTTTTGGCAGAACCGTGGTTGATTTCTGAAAACATTTCTCTTTAAAAAGATATACCTTTCTGTGATGTAGACTCTGTAGTTGTGATTAGTGAATTCTGTTTGAAAAGACTGTTTCACAGAGTTTTGTACAGATCAAACTTAAGATGGCTGCTATGTTCGACGAATGATTGTCCCACAGAGTAAAATTTGGTTATGCTGGAACTCCCTGTGAAGGTTTCTCCCATCCTCTTGCTTGTACCAGAAGGCTTGAATTTTCCCACCATAAAGGTCCCATTGTAGTGTCAGAGAGGTTAGCCAAATTCTAAGTGGTTCTCTCTGTGGTTGTTGTTGGAATATTTATATTTTGCATCGTTGTTTCTGACTCAAGGTTCTCACTTTCAAACTGAATGATTTTTCCATATTGGCATGTCTGCCTTTGCTGGCAGTGAGTTATGTCTGAAATGCATGGCTCTGACAGCCATTTTTTAATGTGTTATGTCTATTTTTTAAGGTAAAATTAGCCTCCTTTATAAAAATATAATATTGTAATTACTTGATTGTGACAATGGAGAAGCTCTTTTGTCTCTGGTATGATGTGCCCCGTGTCCCATTTAAAATTCTCACTATCAATAGGCATAGGATCACATTTTTAACCTATTTAGCCCATTTTTATTTACTGTATTGTTTATTTCATTTTACTGTTAACATTAAAAGGAACTGGACCTTTGACTAAAGTATTGGCTCTGACAAATGGCTCAGAATGATATTATGTCTGCATTGTTGCAATAGGATTTCAGTTGAAGGAACCCAGGTTTTGATAAATTTTCACACAATGTTTACTTATAGTGTGAGGATACCCAATGGTGAAACATTATTTCTGTGCCTGGTGAGAGTGTACAGCTCCATGTGGCTGAGAGTGTGGTGCTGGAAAAGCGCAGCAGGTCAGGCAACATCCGAAGAGCAGGAGAGTTGACGTTTCGGGCATCAGCACTTTCCTGATGAAGGATTTATGCCCAAAACGTCGATTCTCCTGCTCTTCGGATGCTACCTGACCTGCTGTGCTTTTCCAGCACCACACTCTCAACTCTGATCTGCAGTCCTTACTTTCTCCTAGCTCCATGTGGCTGCAAGTTAACATGGTGTCTAAGAAGAAGGTGCTATTTAACGTTGTACTGCAGTTGTAAAGTAGGTATATAACAGGAATAAGACAAGGACAGCTAGACCCAGTGATCATGGTTTGAGACAATGAGTCTATGCAATACACTCCATTGCTGAAATTCATTGTTTGGTGTCATCAGAACTAGAATTGCTTTTGAAATCCAAACAATTAAACTCTGCAATCTGTCCTTTCAGATTTGTGCTTCAGACAATGGGAGGCCACAGAAATCAACAACTGTCCGTCTACATATTGAATGGATTCAAAAGCCTCCACCATCCATGGAACCTTTGGCTTTTGATGAGCCTCACTTTAACTTTGCTGTCATGGAGACGGATCCAGTGAATCACATGGTTGGGGTGACCAGTACAGAACTCACTAAGAGCCAATTGTGGTTTGATATTATCGGTAAGGCAATGATACACTTTCCGAAGTATCACTATTCTTTATGATTTAGGATTATTTGTTACCTCATGCAGTTTGTATTGAAACTGTTTCTGGTTAAAACTGCTCATCTTTCTGTAAAATGCTGGAGTTGCCCAACAAATCTGCTGGAGTAATAACAGTTTGCTGGCTAAAAAGAAAAGGACTATCTCCCTTCACAGAACTTTGTTTAAGGCTTAGCCAGATCAGTATGATGAACCTGCCATCACTGGCTTGGATGTAATTTGAAAATAAATGAACTAATTACATAATTTCACCCTAGAAGTTATGATTAGATTATATTACATGGACTTACTTCAAATAGAAAGAAATAATTTGCATTTTCTCTAGCATTCTTCAAATAGGGATGTGATTGGGACAATGATGGATCTATTAAGAAGTGCTACCATTTCCTGTCTGTCTTGAGGTGGACAATTCTTGGATTCATAGAAACCTTTCGAGACCAAGTGCTTACAGAGCTACAGCATACCGTAGCCTGAGCAGGAGGTTTCTATTTAGGCCCATCAATTATCCTTAGATTCAGTACAACTTTAGAATCACTCCAGTAGGTGACATTGCAGACAATTAAACAAAAATGATGGACTTACAAGAAGGATCTCAGAAAATGTCATCCAAGTTGATGATACAACTGCTGAAGTTAGTTGGTGTATCCTGAATCTAAAAGGGGAAGAATAGGCCATGAGCTTCTGCTTGAAATGTATGGTTTAATATTAGTGGAGGACGACATTGTGTTTGGCTTTGATGTTCGCATAAAGCAACAAATCTGCAGAAATCATTGCTGAAGCTCACGCATGCAAATTTGCATGCACTTACATGGTTGCCAGGATCAATAAGATCATAACCAGATAGCACCTCATGACAGACAAATTGTACTTCATACTGTAATGTTGTTCAGAAGCGTGTGTAAATGTGACAGTGCTTATATCTATTGTTGAAAAAGAGCAATCGTTTCTTTGAAAAAGAGCAAAGGAAGTAACCTCTATATGTGTTATTTATATCTTCCCAAGTAACACAAAATTATACAGAATATAACTTTTCTACTGTCATGTGTTATGTTGCACATTCCTCATTTTTAACTATGCTGTCCTGTTTGATGCTAACTGCAAATATTGACACTAAATTACATATTGCTAAGTCCAGATCATTAATGCAAACTATGGATTACAATGGTCCCAGCACTAATCCCAGTAGAACGTCACTTTACTCCAATCAGCATGATTCTGATTTACCTTTACTCACTGATTTCTATAGAAAAGCTAATTTGCTAACTATTTAGCTATTTCTCCTGATCCCTCATGCGTAACCTTTTGTTGAAAGCTTACCATGTGGTGCGTTTTTGAAAGTAGGAACACTTTCTTTCACATACTTAGCACCTGCAGATAAACATCTTCTGCTTTACAATGGATTGAAACTTTCTCATTACGTTTAAGCAACCATTCGTGTTGTTTGTTTGTGGTTGTTGTGAAGTTCTTCAGTGAAGTTGTTCCTTTACTGAATGAGATATAATTTAGCTACAGTTGTGCTGAGATTTGATTTTTTTTCTGAAACAAGTTTTTTCATAGCGTGCTAATTGTGAATACGCAGTCCAGAAGATGCCAGATTATGGCCTCTGATTAGATTTACAGCATGCAAATGCTGTATTCAGGTCATGGGTATCAGACCTTAGTAAAAATATATTGGCCGTGGCTGACACTTTTAAAGACAAAGTACAAATCTGAAACTTTCTTCCCGCTAAATCTGTTGTGCCTGGGTTAGTTGAAAATTTATAGACAACATATTTTGGTTAAGCAAATGTATCAAGAGGTAGTGAACCAAGGTGGAAGATAGCGTTAAGATACAGATCAGGATCTGAATAAATGACAGAAAAGGCTTGAGAGGTTTATCAGCCTACCCTTATTCCTGGGTTTCTGAATTACATGTGAAGAAGGTTTATTACATTTCAAGGCACAATTGCAGCTGACCACCTGAACACACTGGAGCATTCACACAGAGGCAAGGATAGCTGGTCTGTTGCCTTATTGCATTTTGGGTGGAGTATTGGAAAGTGAGATAAAAGGATGCAATGTTCTTATGTCAAAAGAGAAGACTCGCGAATTAAAATATCCTTTGATGATTGTCTCCATCACCAATGCTCAGTGTGTATCACCTAAAAATCTAAAAATTCACCAAAACTTCAGAGACTTTCCAAACCTACGGACAGTAACCTCTAAAGGACAAGAGTAGTAGATAATTGGGATTACTACCACTTGCAAATTCCCTTTCAAGCCACTCATTATCCTGAATTAAAATATATTATCATTCCTTACTTGTTATTTAGTCATTTGTTACTTACTTGAACTCCCTCCCTTGAAACATTGTATATGTACCTGTGCCAAATGAACTGCAGAGTTCAAGAAGGCAGTTCACCATACCTTCTAAAGGGCAACTATGGATTTAATATGGGCAGTAAATGCTGACCAAGTCATCAAAGCCTGCATCTCCTGAATGAATCAAATTCTGGAAACAGCCTCTGAGGAATCCCCCTGAGTTCAGGTGATCACATCCAGTTTTGACAGCAACTAATTTTGAACTTCTTTCCAATATTGTTAAACACCTGCCCTGTTTATTTGCTGAAGATGTCAGGGCCACAGTTGAGCGACAGAAGTGACATGATCTTGTGCATGTTGTGAGGTGGGGATCAGCTGGCTTAGTTGATCAGGTGGCTAGAGTGTGGCACAGAATGATGCCAATGGTACAGGTTGAATCTTTTGTACCTATACTGAATCAGTTCCAAATTCCAATTCTTTTTGCTGCCAGTGTGCCCAAATAGCCATAACCATTGTAGTGACTCCCACAATTATCTCTTCACTTTTTGTGTGTTATTTCTTCAAGTAATTTAAGATAACTGACAAGAAAAAACCCTGCATCTGTGTAGGTTTTTAAAGCAGCAAATGATTTCAGGCTGGATGGCCCTGTCAGGAAGAGTAGTAAAAGCAGATTTACTGGCAGCTTCCAAAAGGCATTAGGATATTCACTTGCTAAAGTGTAATGTACAGAGCTATGGGCGAAGAACAGGAGGGGCCGGATATTCCCCTTCTGTGACTATGATTCAAATCACTGATTTACTGAGGTGTGAAGCTGTCATTCTCCATATGGGAACTTACAGAAACAGGCATTGGCTAAGAGTGCAAACATTGTAAGGGAGAAAGTGTATCAAGGCCAAGTCTGATCATTTCTGCAGTGAACATTCACAAATGCAAGCCTTCCAGCTGAGGTTACAGGAAAGCAAATGAAGAGCAGGAGCCCTGGCTGACTTTTACTGTTTCCTAATCCATCATGCTGAAGCCAGTTGAAGCATCCCTGCACGAACTGGAGAGTGAACCTAAAGCCTTCCTAGTCTGTACAAACCCGTTCCAACTCAGCATTTACCAAATCAGCCAGCAGAGGCACAAGACTCTCCGTCTGCTGGGTATTGAATGGCTGTGCCTCTATATGGGTGAAGATGCCACACACAATCAGGAGACAGAGGCACAAATTGTGAAGATGTAAAGTGAGCAATGATGTATCCATTCCATGCAGAGTAATGACAATCCATGTGCAGCAGATCGAAGAGCATTTGCTGTGAGTCTAGAGTATATCATTACTTCCTCATAATGTCGTTCAATTCATGTTGTTACCATATGGTAGGACCTCGATTCCCACTGGGTAATCCATCTGCTCATCACACTACGTTCCTTCACTTGGCCTTTAATGTAATAAATCCACAGTTGCTCAGAGTTTCCATTTACATGTCATTTTATTATGTCATTAGTTAATCATGTGTTTTCCTTGCTGTTTACTGAAAAAGTGTGATTTTTTTTACAATCCTGCATGCCCCAAATGAAAGTAACTCTTTTAAAAATGTGTTTAACTCCATGGTACTGGCTGTGTTTTTACAGAGAGTGTATACACCAGTCATTTCTGTGGCATTACTAAGATCAAAGAAGTGGCTAATTTGTGTGCAAAATTATAGAAAGGATGAGTTACTGTCATTTCATTTGCAGACTACACTTAAACTAAAATTCTCATTTGGAAATATAACTTATGCTTGGTCCTTTGGAAAGCCCATACTTTGTAAGCAAAATGACCATTATTTGCTCTGTACCTACGTTCTGAAAAGGCTGACTTGATATTTTATGTTAAGTGTAAAAATATTTTTGAGGGCAGTATTCTTGTCTGACATTGAATTTGGAATAAATATTTTTGAGGCTGATATATTTGTATTCTTATCAGGTGGGAATGACAATGAGGATTTTGAAATAGAGAAGAACAGTGGTACCATCAGCATTGCTAAACCATTAAATGCCAGTCAAACATCAAATTACAACTTAACAGTGCAAATGACAAATGGAACAAATGCTGCCACAACTCAGGTATGAGCATTAAATGGACATCAATATGTGCATTTTGTACTGTTTATTTTGTCGCACAGTCCTAATGAATTCCATATGCCAATAACACAGGCTAACACCTGCTGGAGCCATTCCATGACTCTTTGTTGGAGATCATTGCAGTGATTTATTGAAGTCTAGAATGCACTTACAATGCTTCTCCACTCAGATGGTACTACACTTAATTTGACCCGAGTCTACTCAATGACTGACAGTGGACAGGCAGTTTAATGAAGCCCATCCAGATATGAATTAACAGCTCTCTGCTGAGGGAGGTTTCTGTAGATGTTTTTGAATGGCCATTGCTTTTGAAGAGTGCAAGATGCACAAGATCAGAAAACCAGCAATAAGTGGTTGGTGTTATTACTCTTTTTTGTTACACTTTAAAGTGTAATATCTTTTGTTTAAGAGTGAGGAAAGCATTATATATTACCCTTGTTTTATGTAGGTAAATAGATAAAATTGATTTTACTAAGCATTATCATGACTAATTCCAAAATGTGTTTTTAAAAGAGGGCTGATGTAGCAATAAATGCTGAAGGATGTAAATTCAGTGACCGTTTGGATAGACAGACATGGGCTGCATGGTGGCACAGCAGTTAGCACTGCTGCCTCACAGTGCCAGAGACCCGGGTTCAATTCCCACCTCAGGCGACTGACTGTGTTGAGTTTATACATTCTCCCCATGTCTGCATGGGTTTCTCCAAAAATGTGCAAGTTAGGTGAATTCAAGATGCTAAAATTGCCCATAGTGTTAGGTGAAGGGGTAAATATAAGGGAATGGGTCTGGGTGGGTTGCACTTCGGCGGGTTGGTGTGGATTTCTTGGGCCGAAGGGCCTGTTTCCACACTGTAAGTAATCTAATCTAATCAGACCATCAAAATATCACACCTATAGATGCAAAGAAAACTTCAAATAAAAGCTCTTGGGGCAGGTGGAGGGGAGGCAAATTATAACAGCCTATATTATGATCTCTTGTACTACAGAGTTTGAGAGAGGTAGATGGCACCTTGCTCAACTGCAAGCCCCACTCTGCAGAGTGAGTCCCAAACTATGGACATGTTTTATGTTTTTCCCTATGTTAATAAAGCACAGTGATTAAAAATGAGTTTCAACTCTGCTGGCGTCTACTAGTGGAACTGAACATGCTTATGTATGCCAGTTTAGAGAGTTACTCTGTGGGGAAGATCACACTGGAAAATTATCGGCAAGTTGCTCGTCTCTCACTCTTGAGTGTTGTGAATCAGACAAAACGAAACCATGTCTCTCTCTCTCTCTCTCTCACTCTTTTTCTCCCTCTCAGCAGAATCAGTGATGTAGTGGTAATGTCACCAAACTGGTAATCCAGATTTCCAAGACTAAGGTTCTTAAATTCAAATCCTGCTGTGGCAGAAGTGACATTTGATATTAAAAGTTAGCCTAATGGTCATCATGTAACTGCTAAGACTTGTTGTAGAGGCTCAGTTGATTCATTAAGGTACTTTAGAGGAAGAAACCTGCCACCCATACCTGTTTTGACTGATATATGTTTCCTGACTTTTAACTGTTCCAAGAGCAATAAATGCTACCCAGCTAGTGATGCCCACATCCCCTGAACAAATAAAGTAAGTTATCCTGAATGCTAGAGTTAAATCACAGTTGGGAGGAATCAGAATTATGGAGTCCCAACCAATCTCCTAAACTAAGGATTGGGAAATGACTGTTTCCCTCTACTGCATTAAGCACAATATTCTACTCTCTAGTCTTTGTAAGCAATTCATAGACTGATCAGTATGTGTTTCTTTTTTAATTTTCATCTTTTTAGACTCACCTCTTATTTCTAATCAGTGTATATAGAGGTTGTGTGACTAATTCTTCTTTTGTTCAATAATGAACTCAATCAAGATAATCTAGCTAAATTGACTTTAAATCAAAAGTCTGTGGAGTCTGTGTGGGTGGAATTGAGGAACCACAAAGGCAATAAAAACCATAATGGGAGTTATGTACAGACCTCCTAACAGTGGTCAGGACCAGGGGCGCAACATGTACCGGGAAATAGAGAAGGCATGTCAGAAAGGTCACGGTGATCATGGGAGACTTCAATATGCAGGTGGACTGGGTAAATAATGTTGCCAGTGGATCCAAAGAAAGGGAATTCATGGAATGCTTACAGGATGGCTTTTTGGAACAGCTTGTCATGGAGCCCACAAGGGAGCAGGCTATTCTGGATCTAGTGCTATGTAATGAACCAGACTTTATAAAAGATCTTAAAGTAAGGGAACACTTAGGAAGCAGCGATCATAATAGGGTAGAGTTCAGTCTGCAGTTTGAAAGAAAGAAGGCAAAATCGGATGTAATGGTGTTACAGTTAAATAAAGGTAATTATGAGGGCATGAGAGAGGAACCGACGAAAATAGACTGGAAGCAGAGCCTTGCGGGAAGACAGTAGAGCAAAAATGGCAGGAGTTTGTGGGTATAATTGAGGACACTGTGCAGGGGTTCATCCCCAAGAAAAGAAAGATTATCCGGGGATGGATTAGACAGACATGGCTGACAAAGGAAGTCAGGAAATGTATTAAAGAAGAAGAGAGATCCTATAAAGTGGCCAAGAGCAGTGGGAAATTAAAAGATTGGGAAGGCTACAAAAACAAACAGAGGATAACAAAGAGAGAAATAAGGAAGGAGAGGATCAAATATGAAGGTAGGCTAGCCAGTAATATTAGAAATGATAGTAAAAGTTTCTTTCAATACATAAGAAACAAATGACAGGCAAAAGTAGACATTGGGCCACTTCAAACTGATGCTGGAAGCCTAGTGACGGGAGATAAGGAAATAGCAGGAGAACTTAACAAGTACTTTGCGTCAGTCTTCACAGTGGAAGACATGAGTAATATCCCAACAATTAAAGGGAGTCAGGGGGCTGAGTTGAGTATGGTTGCCATTACAAAAGAGAAAGCACTAGAAAAGCTAAAAGGTCTTAAAATTGATAAATCTCCTGGCCCCGATGGGATACATCCTAGAGTTCTGAGGGAGTGTGGCTAAGGAAATAGCGGAAGCATTGGTTGAGATCTTTCAAAAGTCACTGGAGTTAGGGAAAGTCCTGGATGATTGGAAGATTGCTGTTGTAACCCCCTTGTTCAAGAAAGGATCAAGACAAAAGATGGAAAATTATCGGCCAATTAGCTTAACCTCGGTTGTTGGTAAAATTCTAGAATCCATCATTAAGAATGAGGTTTCTAAATTCTTGGAAGACCAGAGTCTGATTAGAACAAGTCAACATGGATTTAGTAAGGGGAGGTCATGCCTGACAAACCTGTTGGAATTCTTTGAAGAGGTGACAAGTAGGTTAGACCAGGGAAACCCAGTGGATGTGGTCTATCTAGACTTCCAAAAGGCCATTGATAAGGTGCCACACGGGAGGCTGCTGAGCAAGGTGAGAGCCCATGGTGTTCGAGGTGAGCTACTGGTATGGATTGAGGATTGGCTATCTGACAGAAGGCAGAGAGTTGGGATAAAAAGGTTCTTTTTCGGAATGGCAGCCGGTGACAAGCGGTGTCCCACAGGATTCAGTGTTGGGGCCGCAGCTGTTCACGTTATATATTAATGATCTGGATGAAGGGACTGGGGGCATTCTAGCGAAGTTTGCCGATGATACGAAGTTAGGTGGACAGGCAGGTAGTACTGAGGAAGTGGGGAGGCTGTAGAAGGATCTAGACAGTTTGGGAGAGTGATCCAGAAAATGGCTGATGGAATTCAATGTGAGCAAATGCGAGGTCTTGCAATTTGGAAAAAAAATACAAGCATGGACTACTTTCTAAACGGTGAGAAAATTCGTAAAGCCAAAGTACAAAGGGATCTGGGAGTGCTAGTCGAGGTAAACATGCAGGTTGAGTCCGTGATTAAGAAAGCAAATGCAATGTTGTCATTTATCTCAAGAGGGTGGAATATAAAAGCATCGTTGTGTTACTGAGACGTTATAAAGCTCTGGTTAGGGCCCCATTTGGAGTACTGTGTCCAGTTTTGGTCCCCACATCTCAGGAAGGACATACTGGCACTGGAGCGTGTCCAGCAGAGATTCACACGGATGATCCCTGGAATGGTAGGTCTAACATACGAGGAACGGCTGAGGAGCCTGGGATTGTAATCATTGGAGTTTAGAAGATTAAAGGGAGATCTAATAGAAACTTACAAGATAATACATAGCTTGGAAAGGGTGGACGTTAGAAAATTGTTTCCGTTAGGCAGGAGACTAGGACCCATGGACACAGCCTTAGAATTAGCGGGGGTAAATTCAGAACAGAAATGTGGAGACATTTCTTCAGCCAGAGATTGGTGGGCCTGTGGAATTCATTGCCGCAGAGTGCAGTGGAGGGCGGGACGCTAAATGTCTTCAAGGCAGAGATTGATAAATTCTTGATGTCACAAGGAATTAAGGGCTATGGGGAGAATGCTGGTAAGTGGAATGCCCGTCAGCCATGATTGAATGGCGGAGTGGACTCGATGGGCCGAATGGCCTTACTTCCACTCCTATGTCTTATGGTCTTAAAAGTTTATTTGGGTCTGGGGAGTAAGGAGAAAAAGGAAAGGATCCTTTCTAAATTAACATTGTTGGAGCCAACCAAGTGGGTGGATGAATAAAATAAGGAAGCCCGTTCCATTTCATGTCATCTGGGAGCTAATGATTTGGGGTATCCCATATGGATCAGTAATGGATTGGAGAACTTTTGCCCAGGATCTGGTCACGGCAAATTGGGGGCTCTAGTTATTGATGAAAAGAAAGAACTGCATTGGGTAAATTGCCACTTTGAAATGTGTTTTAAATGACCAAACTGTGAACAACTCTCTCAAGTTTTCATTGCCACAGTATAGAAATGTGCATTCAAAGCCAGTGCATTCCTAGCAGAATTAGGGGAAGTTATTTTTGGGGATATAAATGTTTTGTCTCTCAGACAGTTAAAAGATTTATCAAGGCAGTTCGGTTTAGAAATTTGCCCAAAATCCAGAAAGCCTGACTTTTTTTTTATATAGATATTTTTATTGAAAATTTAACATGTTATTACAAGATTACAAGTAAAAAACCCATGTATAAACATTGATATACAATTAAATCTTAAATAAATAATAGCCAAAATCTATCAAACAAAAGATACTGAGAAAAAAAAGACAAAACTCAACTAACTACTAATCTAACCTACGGCTAACCAGAGTGTATGATTAAATCTCTTACATTATTCAAGAGAGAAAAAAACGACGGATAACACAGAAATTGAGTAATAAAGTACATGCTCGGATACAGTTGAAAGCTGAAGACAATGACATGGTGATAGTTGCAGTAAGGAAATTATAAGTGAGTGAGAGAGAGAGAGAGAGAGGAAGAGTTGGGAAAGAAAGCCAAGATCAAGGAGACATAAAACATTGTAGGAAAATGAGTTTGAACATGGGCTCCTCAAGGTGAAGAGCAGGAACCATACTGTGTCCCATGCAGCCACAAGAGTGCAGCTGATCAGGCTGTGGCTCTGCCTTCAGCTGCAAATCCTTGTGAAGGCAGTCTTGAGAGTGAAATCCCTGAGAGTTTCCAGCATTTTGCATCTAAAGAAATTTATAACATGTTATAGAAATAAGTGAAGGATATCAATTCCCATAAGGTCATCACTAAAATTATACCAAGTTCAATTAAGGCAGAAATTCATATTTCATTGAACCCCTACTGCGTGGAAGAGGGCCATTCTGCCTATCGAATCCACACCCACCCTCTGAAGAGCATCCCAACCAGTCCCACCCCCTCGACCCAATCCCAGTAATTCCCATTGCCGATCCACCTAATCTGCACATCTTTGGACAGTAGAAAGAAATTGGAGCACCCAGAGGAAGCCCACACAGACACAGGGAGAATATGTAAACTCCATACACACACAGTTACCCAAGGGTTGAATTGAACCTAGGCTACGGGCGCTGTCAGGCAGCATGCTAACCACTGAGTAAATTGTCAATTACAGGAACACATTTAATATAAAGATATAGATTGCATTGCTCCAATTAGTCAGTGATAGCTATTGATGTCATATTCTGGTCTGACTTGAGTGTGGTTTGGGATTTGGCAAATCTGGATGACTCACTATCTCATTAAGTATCCATTGATTCTCATGATATTGAAGGATCTCATCAAAAGAAAAATCATGTATTTTAAAAACTGGGTAAGGGACAATCCCCAATGAGCAGATGTACTCTGAGATGCTGGACCTTTCACACTCTAGAAGGATTCTTGCTCTGTTCTCATTATGTCTGAGAAATCTTATTAATAGCGGTTTGAGACCAAACCTATACTTGATTAATGAGCAGTGTGTGTTGGTAGGGGCATCATGATTGGGATTCCTCCAAATAGTTAGAATGTAGTTATCTCTGCTGGAAACTAAATATTTGTCCACAAACAGCAGAGGGTAGGTTGGACAATAATGGCCACCTTCCATCTCACTGATTTTCTCAGTCCATGTTGTAACAGAGATAATAAAACTTCAGTCATATGTTGCTTTTAGCACTTGATGGATTGTGGTGATAAGCCGTGCAAGATCCATGGGAAACCTCTAATTAGTCATGTCATGGCGATTATAAGTTACCTTCGTAACAGGCAATGACCTGCTCTGATAGAACTCATCACACAACCCCTTTGTAAAGCAGATCCTGTCCGATGAGGAGGAGTTAAGGCAGATTGGCGGATCTCCTCATGGTCTGCTTCTGGGCCTGGCCAGGCTGGCAATAAATAGGTCCAGGCTGCGGGCCTTGGAAGGGGTCATTTCTGCCTATTGTCTGCCACTTTTCCGTGGTTATGTACGAGCCCAGGTGTCCTTGGAGAGGGAGCATGCTGTGTCCACCAGTGCTCTTGATGCCATTAGGGATAGGTAGGTGAGGCGGGGGATGGGGTGTTTTCTTTGCCCCTCCAATTCTATTTTGATTCGGTGCCTAGCCTCCCCCTTCAGTTTCTCCACATACGTATTGCCCTGATCTCCTTTGCTTGTTCCTGGTTCACTGGTCTCGTGGGTATTTTCCTGGTGGAGGGCATATTGAATAAATTTGTTTTTCGCACGTTGGTGTCTTTACTGAGTCACTGCACTTACACACACACAACACAGGTGCTGTGGGAACATGTGAGCTCTACTGAGAAAAAACATATGTAAAGCAGATCTGGGATAGGTCTGCTGGACTGTGTTCCAGACTGGGACAAGCCAGTGTACACCAGGAGTAGTGGCTCGATTTTGGTGCACAAAAGGAAATGATGTTTCTTTTGAACTACAACTTGATGTCAGCATGAATCCCTGGTTCAGAACAGGATGTAAGAAAACATACTGTTTTACATAGCATTATATAGAGTCAATCACACTGAGACAGGCCATTCAGTCCAATCAGTCCATACTGATGTTTACCTTCCCTTTAACACTCTTCCATCCCTGCTCATGTAACTCTTTCAGCAGAGCGTCCAAAAAACCATCAGCAAAACATATTAATCATCTCTCTAATATATTTATCTAGCTTCCCGTTAAAAAAAAAAATAGTATTTGCCACAAATATTCCCTGTGAAAGTGAGTTTCACATTTTCATCGCTGCCCCAATTCCTAATTTATTTTCCCGGAGATGACAACAGGAACAGAGCAGGTGGGAATCTCACCTGCTTGACTATGCACTGGGAATCCGCCAGAGTGAAATGTCCCACCAGTGTGTAAGAGTAAGTATAGTAAGAGCAACATATTTGAATGGGCAATGCGTAAAATGAACTCCCTTGATATAAATAATGAAGCACACTGTAGCTAAGACATCCCTTTGAATTTTAAATACCTCCCATTACTACCATTGCAACCTTGTAATGCAGTACTCTGAGCAGCCAGATTTCCTGCAGATGTGTGCTCTACCCGAAGGCAGACTCACTATGTGCTGATGCTTCATCCTGGGCCTTTTTCTTGGCAGTTCTTTTTCCCACTGTTAGGGACAGTGTGCAGACACAGGTCCCCAGTACGACCTTAGACAGAATGTGAACCAGGCTGTTCACAATCTGAACCACATGCTAGCCAATGGAGCTAACCAACCCCCAAGTGTAACCAGCCCATAAGCAGCAGCCAAATGATAGGGCTGCCCTACAGAAAACCTTCAGTCCATATGACCCACCTATTCACAATGTTTCCTTTGTGCATTTCTGAATTGTGATGGTTATCATGTAACGTCTTAATTTGAATGCGTATGCCATTACATCTCCTATCACTAATGATCTCAAATCTCAGATGAGGTGGTAGAGTGAGGAGAAAGGAAGGAGAGAATAGCTTCCTGAATTATTCTCCCTTTTCCTACTATAATTATGTCTTGGAATTACTACAACTCTCAAGGACAATCCTACCTACTACTTCACTGTTATATTATGCACTTCTTAAGTTTCAATGCAGCCTTTTCTAATCAGTTTTGCTTTTATTTATTAGGCGTACATCAGAGTCATTGACATGAATGAACATCGACCACAGTTTTTAGAGAATAAGTATGAGGTATGGATTCCTGAAGACACTCCTCGCTTGACAGAGATCCTGCAGATCACTGCTCAAGACCCAGATGGAAGAAGCAAACTGATTTACACCATCCAGAGCAGCATTGATGTTAACAGTCTACAACTGTTTCATCTGGACCCTACCAGTGGAGTGCTGATCACTACCAACGAGTTGGATTATGAATCAATACACCTGCACACACTCACCATTATGGTAGGTAAACAACACCATATACAGGTATTCAGTTCAATCTTTTGGAAGGTTTCTGAAGAAAGTTTTCTTATCCAGTTAGTTCTTCTTTTGAATGGATTTCACCACTGTTGGCAATTTCCTTGGGCCTTTCTTAACTCCACTGGCAGATATTTTGCTGGAACACCAAAGTTATGGAGGTGGAGAAGATCCAAGGAAATTCATGGCTGTCTTCAGCATCAGGACCTCCAGTGCCAAGTAAACATGATTAGACATGAATAAAGCTCCTTCAATCTAGCGTCTCCCAAGTGCCTTGACTTAACCCTATACACCAAGGATATTTTAATGTTTTCCACAACCAGCCAGCTGTAATCTTACTAAATGACATTGGCACTGAATTCCAATTTATTCCAACTAACCATTTCATTAGGGAATTCGATTGATATTGCCAAAACTCACTGTAAGACCAATTAGCCAACTGAGGCAGGATCAAAACATATTCTAATAAGATTTGAACATTGAAGCATTTTGGACAATGTGCTATTGTACCTAAAACTGCCCTGGATTTTTGTACTGAAGCCATTTTATTAAGATTAAAAGATTAGAGGCATTTCAAGTTAAATTTATTTGCCCCATAGAAGGGGCATTATTATGATAAGTTGGATGCTCTGGAGGCTGGGAATTAGACTGCTATTGAGATGGAAATAATTTCCATTTTTCCTGGAAGCATATGGGAAAAGCATGAATTGTGCCAAACCTGTGCTATCCACCATATGGTTGCTGTCAATGTTCAAGATGATAAATTGCACTAATTTCCACAGTACTGATAACTTTGCCTTGATTTCCAAGGTCATGCAAGTAATATTTCAATAGTTTGCTTTGCCAAGCGTCCTGGTTGTATAACCTTCTGGTTGCACCATGCTCAGCTTTCAGGATGACAGATTATCACAGTGAGCACAGCGGGTCCGATGATGCGATGTGCTGGCATATTTGACTAACCTTTTAAACTAAGATTTCGGCTTGAATGCAGGGGAGTGATGGAATGCTATTTCCTCTGAGACAGCTATTACAATATATGAGTGAAAAATCTGCTAATATCAGATCCGGTATTTCACTTCTGCCTTAAATCATATGTTATTTGCCAGAACTAGGGTTTTATTGTAAAATGGGCACCTTTTTAATTGCAAGAGGTAATTGCAAGATATATATTTTGACCTCCCAAAAACATTTGCTGAAATCTCTTACAGAAGGCTAGGCAGGGGAGAAAATGTTGAAGAAGTATTCAAAATGGAGTTGCAAATGAAATGGTTGATTACATAATGTAGCAGAGAATAAATGCCACTTGCAAACAGTTTTAATTGAGCAACAATATCCAAGCAAATCCCACAAGTAATTCATGTCATTTATTGCTAGACTGGCAACATTGTACATAATCACTAGGGAAGTGATGGCCTCCAAATCCAGAGACCCAGGTATAAAGTTCTGGGTATCTAGATTCAATTCCTACCATGGCAGATAGCTGTGGTTGTGTTTATCAGAGTGTGGGCTGCAGGGAAACATGCAGGAGGTAATGTTCCCATGCACTACTCTTCTTGTCCTTCTTGGTGGTGGAGGTCATGCGTTTGGAAGTTCCTGTTGGAGAACCCTCAGTAAGTTGATCCATTGCCTTTTTCAAATGGCACAGAGTGCTGCCAATGTCAATCCTAAAATTGTGGTAAGATTTTGCTTGCTCTACTTGTACTAGAAAATAAAACAATTGAAACATTCCAAATTGAAGCAAGTAGAATGACACCAGATCTATACACCTTCATAATAACTATTACCTACTCTGCTGAATCAGGAGCAAGGATATGGTTACATATGTAAAGTACATGAAGGGTTGATCTTAATGATTTTTTGTCTTTGCTGTTTGTGATTCCTACCAGTTAAATTAATTCTGGTTGTAAACAGTGACTGATAGACATATTGGCAGGCTTCCAACAGAAGTTTGTGTCAACCTCATAAAATTGGCTGCACTTCATTCTTAGAAGATTGTGATTTGCAAATCAGACTCAATCATTGATATGTCTTCAACTGATGATTGCACTATCCGAAAAATCAGAATATTTAATAGGTAGTCGCAGTGTTCACTCAAATTTATTTTCCAGCTGCTGGGTCTCTAAGGTCTGTGCATAGCAACAACCTCTGGAACTGGAAGACAGTGTTGCATTTGGCACGTACAGAACTTTAGAATGGCTGTGTGCGCAGGCAGCCATGCAGCTTGGAGGGAATGTTAGTTAGATGCCATTTTCCAAAAGGATCTAGAGAATAAGAAGGATCCTTGGCATATTTCTGCTCTTTATGTGGAACTGGGTTGAATCACAGCTGGAAGTATGGAATGCTGATTTGTACACAGACACATTTCTGCAGTTTTTGGAAGCCTTAAATATGCAGCCGGTTTGGCGGCAGCTGTGGAGAGAAGCGTGAACGTTTCAGCTTGACGACATTTCATAGGTGTTTCTCTTTACAAATGCAGCCCAATCTGCAATGTGTTCTCAGTCTCTGTTAGATCATTATGAGGGATTTAGAGCACATGGAGGTTGTGTTTCCCATCAAGGACAAGAGTCCAAACCCTGGTGACTAGATGAAGAGGTTGTTCCTTCCCTGTACTCGCCAATCAGACGTCTACCAGATTTTCCTGGAGGCAGCATTTTAATTGATGGCTTAAGGTACATCTGGCTTACTGGTTAGCAGTTCTGGCCCCTCAAATTGAAAAGCAACTAGGCAAAAGTGGGTACTGCAGGTGCTGGAGATCAAAGTCAAGATTAGAGTGGTGCTAGAAAAGCACAGCAAGTCAGGCAGCATCTGAGGAGCAGATGAAGGGCTTTTGCCTGAAATGTTGATTTTCCTGCTCCTCGGATGCTGCCTGACCTCTTGTACTTTTCTAGCATCACTCTGATCTTGACTTTGATCTCCAGCATCTGCAGTACCCACTTCTGTCTAGTTTAAAAGGTACATGCCTCCAGTTGCCTGGCTTTTCCTGCCTGTGGTCCCCACTTTGGGGTATATGGCTGCACTGGCATCCTCAACTTGCCACAGGGACACATTATTAATCAAGTGACTTTGACTCATGGAAAGGACTGTTCTTCTGCCAGCAAAACACCAACAAGCCAATAACATTCACCCTCACTGGACCCCAAACTGTGTCAGCTGGCTGGCTACTGATCCGATTTCCTGCTCAGTTTTGGAAAAGCTCCACGGCAGCGGGAATGTGTCAGTGAATCTTCCAGGTTGTCTACCTGCTATCTCTCTAGCAGCTATCTCTTCACAGCCTTCAAGCCTGTCATCCTGAAAGTGGAGTAATGCAGCCTCAACATTTATATGTGTTGGGATCATTGCTTGGTGTTGGGATCCTTGCTTTTCTTGGTTTATATAAATGATTTGGAGATGGGCGTTGAGGGCAGAATGTCTAAATTTGCAGATGATACTAAGCCAGCGAGAGTGAGTTGTGGGAATGACCTGACCAACTTCAGAGAGACATTGACAAATTGGCCAAAAGAGCAGATACCTGGCAGATGAATTTAAATGCAGGCATTACAAGTTCAATGGTACCACTTTGATAGGAGTACAGGAGCAGAGAATCTTGGGATCAAATATACAGTTCTCTGAAGGTGGCCAGGGAGGTTGGAATTATTGTTAAGAATGCTTATGGGATCCTTGGGTTTATAAATAGAGTTAGAGAGTATAAAAGCAAGGAAGTGAAGGTACGCCACTATACATCATTGGTCAGATCACATTTGGAATATTGTATGCAGTTCTGGGCCAATTTATTGAAGGAAGGATGTTAAAACCCTCGAGAAATTGCAAAGGAGACTAACTAGACGTGTACCAGGAATGAGGGATTTTAGACACAAGAATAAATGAGAGGAAATGGTCTTATTCTCCTTTGAGCAGCGGAGATTGAGAAGTGGCCTTATTGAAGTGTTCAAAGTTATGAGCAGTGTTGACAAATTCCGTTTCCACCAGTTGGTCACAATTTCAAGATTACCAGCTAGAGAGTTATGAGTGGGATGAGGAGAAATTTCTTTAATCAGAGAGTTGTGAACATTTGGAATGCACTGCCTGGGAGAGTTGTGGAATTGACTTCCCATATGGAAGGGCTGGATGGTTTTAGAGGGCTAGGGAGCTTGGGCTGGAGAGCAGGCCGAACTGGGTAGTTCTGCCAGGAGCTAGTACAGACATAAAGGGACAAAGAGCCTCTTTCTGTACTGTAAATTTTATGACTCTATGATTCCATGAACCTCTTAATAGGCCCTTTGGCTCATTGTGTCTGTGTGAGTCATCAAAAAAACTAACTAGTCTCATTTTCCAGCCTTTGACCTGTTACCCTGTATGCTATGGATTTCAAGTAATCATCAAAATTCTTCCAAAACGTCGTGATGTCTCCCGCCTCTGCCACCTTCCCATCCATGACCTCCAGACATTAAAATTCTTCTTTAAACCTGTTCTTTCAGCAGAAGAACAAGTTACTCTATTTCCTTTGCCTGATTTTCTTAATATGCTCCTTTTGTATTGGAAATGTAAATGAAATAAAAGATTTTCTACACATAGGAGTCTGATGGAGCTATGAACTGATTTATTTTTCTGGCAGGTGCGGGATCAGGAAGTTCCTGTTAAACGGAATTTTGTCCGGGCTGTTATTAACGTGGAGGATTCAAATGACCATCCACCTAGATTTACCAGTCCGATTTACAGTGGCAACATAACAGAAACTGCACCACTTGGGACTGGCGTTCTGCAAGTTCTTGCTTTAGACAA
The DNA here is from genome assembly GCF_020745735.1 of Hemiscyllium ocellatum. NCBI lineage: Eukaryota > Metazoa > Chordata > Chondrichthyes > Orectolobiformes > Hemiscylliidae > Hemiscyllium > Hemiscyllium ocellatum. The sequence continues at coordinate 69,212,369 of NC_083416.1, forward strand.
GGACATTGGAATTAATGCAGAAATCATATACTCCATTCAATCAGGTAACAAGAACATGAAATACAGAGTATTGTGTGGAAATGCTGATTGTGTGCATTTTTTGATATGATTGTGATATGGAAAAAGGTGAGAAAATGTATTTGATCTATCTTAACTCATTCACACAGCACAACCATGAAGACCAAACCAAAATCAAAATACTGGAGGTGTTGGAGATGTAAACAGGAAGTGCTGGAAAAGATCAGCAGCTCCTGTAGAGAGAAAGGAACACAGTTTCACATCATGTTCTTCAGACCCGCAGGTCCATTGAATTCTGAGGTGTTAAACTGAGGCCCTGTCTGCTCTTTCAGTCAGATGCAAATGGTCAATAACATTATTTCAAAGAAGAGTAGGGGAATTATCCCTTGTTTCCCAGCGCATACCTAATCAACCTCACAGAAACAGGTTGTTACCACAGCGCTGTATGATCTGTGAAACTCGGGTATCTTTTTTTTATCCCATCCTTAATTGCTCTTGAACTGACTGCCTTACAAGGCCATTTCAGAGAACAGTTAAGAATAAGATCACGTCGCTGGAGTCACGTGTAAAGCAGATAAGATCAGGACACCTGATTTCCTTCTCTAAAGGACAGTTGAGTTTTTATAACAATTGACAATGGCTACATGAAACATTAAGAAACAGAGATTAGAAGAGCAGGAGAAGGCCATTCAGCCCTTTGATCCTGCTCTACCATTCAATGTCCAACTCACTATCCTGTTCCCACTTTCTCCCTATATCCTTTGATGTCTTTAGTCCTTAGAATTATATCTACATCTTTCTTGAAAGACGTCAATGTTTTGGCCGTTTAGCCTTCTTGCCTGCTGTTTGCCTTCTTCACCTCTTGCTGCACCTGCCTACTTCTGTTCAGTGTATGGTGTATGAGGACACTCAACTCTCATTGCACTTCCCCCTTTCCCAATCTTTCGCCATTCAGGTAATAATCTGCCTGCATGTTTTTGCAATCAAAGTGGATAACTTTGCATTTATCCACATTATACCGAATCTGCAATCAATATCCACACCCTTGCTTAATATGTCTAAGTCACACTAAAGATTCTCCATATTCTCCTCACAGCATATCCTCTCACCCAGCTTTGTGTCATCTGCCGACTTTTCCTTATCTAAATCATGAACGTATATTCTAAGTAACTGAGGTCCAGACATTGGTCCCTGCAGTACTCCACTAGGGAGTGCCAGCCACTCAGAAAAATACTCTTTTTTTCATACTCAATGTTTCCTGTCTGCCAACGATGTCTCAATCCATATCAGTACACGACCTCCTATCCCATGTGCTTTAATTTTGTGTGCTAATCTCTTATGTAAGGACCTTATCAAAGGGGTTTTCAAAATCCAAGTAAACCACATCCATTGGCTCCCCCTTATCCACTCTACAAGTTACATCCTCAAAATAGATCCTGCGGATTTGTCAAGCATGACTTCCCCTTCATAATTCCACGCTGCCTCTGTCCGATTTTGTCTCTACCCTCCAAACACTCAGCTATTACATTGTTTATCATGGACTCTAGCATTTTTCCCACTACTGATATCAAACTACTTTGCCTATAATTGGCTGTTTTCCCTCTGCCTCCGTTCTTAAATATTAAGGTGACATTAGCTGCCTCTAATCCATGGGAACTGTTTCAGAGCCTATAGAATTTTAGAAGATGACCATGGGAAGGATATTGTTAAATTGGAGAGGATGCAGAAAAGATTTACAAGGATGTTGCCAGGACTAGAGGGTTTGAGTTTTATGGTGAGGCTGGATAGGCTGGGACTTTTTAAACTGGATCATAGGAGGTTGAAGGGTGACCTTATAGAGGTCTATAAAATCATGAGGGACATAGACAAGGTGAATAGCAAAGATCTTTTCCTGAGGGTAGAGGAGTTCAAAAATAGACAGCATATTTTTAAAATGACAGGAGAAGGATTTAAAAGGGCCCTGGGGGCAAAGTTTTCATGCGGAGGGTGGTTTGTATGTGGAATGAACTGCCAGAAGAAGTGGTAGATGCAGGTACAGTTACATTTAAAAGACATCTGAACAGGTACATGAATAGGAAAGGTTTAGAGGGATATGGGCAAAGCGCAGGCAAGTGGGGCTAGTTTAGTTTGGGAAACTAGGTTGACATGGAAGAGTTGGACCAAACAGTCTGTTTCTGTACTATGTGACTCTATGACTCAATGACTAAGACACTAGCACATCAGCTAATTCCAGGGCCACTTCCTTATGTATTCTGGGATGGCCCTGGGGATTTATCTGCCTTTAATCCCATTAGATTCCTTACACCATTTCACTGATACTAATTTAATTTTTCCTTCCAATTAAGCCTTATGTTTCCCTCATATTTTCATTGTGTTATTTGTGTCTTCACTTGTGAAGATAGAACTAAAGAATGTATTTAATTCGTCTGCCATCTCTTTGTTCCCCATTATAAATTCAGTTTCTGACTGAAGGGGACCTGAACTTGTCTTTATTAATTTTTTTTCTCTTCACATACCTATAGAAGTTTTTACTCTCGATTTTTATGTTCCCTGCATGCTTACTTTCATGCTCTACTGTCCCCCCTGCCACCCAATCAGTCTTGTTGCCTACCTTTGCTGAAATCTAAACTGTTGCCAGTCCTCAGTCCTATTGCTTTATTTTTTGTCCAGTTTGTATGGCTCTTCCTTGAATTTAATACTATCACACTTTCCCTCATCTGACCACATTACTCGTTTTACATCAGCTTCTTTTAAGTCATGTTCTCAAGAGATTCTGGGATTTACATATTAATGAACCAAAACCTGGAACCCATTCTAAAAGATGGAAGACTTAACTGCAATCTAGGTTTGTTGAATATATAATTTCAGTTGCATGACACTGTAATCTTTTGCTATAAATTCTGTGTCTTATGATCCTGCTCCACAGCTACCTGATGAAGGAGCAGCACTCCGAAAGCTAGTGGTTCCAAATAGACCTGTTGGACTATAACCTGGTGTTGTGTGATTTTTAACTTTGTCCACCCCAGCCAACACTGTCTTCTCCATATCACGGTTAAAAGATCAAGGTCAAGTTGCTGTAGTCTTGCCAGACCATAGGGCTGCTCCTCTCATTAGAGACAAAGACATAACTGGTGCTGATTTAACCTAAAGCCAACATACCTCAGCTGAGAGGAGAAATCGATAAGGACAGTCCTTCATGGTAACCTCACCCGGTGATTGGAATTGAGCCCACGCTATTGGCATCCCACTGCTTTGCAAACCCATCCAAACAGATACCACACTTCAAAAGTGCTTTTTTGAGCTTTGGGGCACTGTAATTGTGGACGATGCTCCATAAATGCAAGCCTTTCTTTTCTACATCCTGAGTTGAACACAGCAACTCAACAAAGACTCTAACAAAAGTGGCATTTAGCACTTTTAACAATGCACGACATTTCGTAGTCCACAATTCTTTATCCATTTTAACTAAAACTGAGACAATTGCTGAACATATCATCAGTCAATTGCAAAGTGTGTGTCGTTAGTTGTGTGCGTCACAATAAATCAAAAGTGCCACTTTTTCCTCGCCAACTCATTGTATGGCATTTCAATCAAGATGTATGAAAGCTAGATTCAACAGGCACACTTATTGTGAAGCTACAGCAATAAATCATTGAGCGAATTCAGAAATTGTTCAATAATGCCATTGTTAAGAATCATTCTTTCATTTAAGTATAGATAAGTTTTCACACCATAAACCTAGACACAGTCATTTTTCAAGTACGTGTAAAGGAAAAACCTTCCTCCCATGTGTTTTTCAGGTAACAGTGGCAATATGTTCAATATTGACCCCATTTCAGGCAAGATAACCGTTGCTAAGAAGCTAGACCAAGCAGTTAAAGGATCCTATGAATTAACAGTGAAAGCCCAGGATCAAGGTTATCCTCAACTCAGTGCACTTGCCATGGTTGAAATTATTGTTATGATTTCTGATTATTCACCTCCCAAGTTTCTGATGAAGGAGTATTATGAAGAAATCAGCGAAGCAACTAGCATTGGATCATCAGTTGTCATGGTAACTGCAACCAGCCAATCAGCAGTGACTTATGAAATTAAAGATGGAAACATAGATGACACATTTCACATCAACTCATACTCTGGTGTGATATCTCTTCATAAGGAGCTGGATTTTGAGAAAAATTCAGCTTACAAATTGAAAATTCAAGGTACCAGCATGACTGGACTGTACAACAGTCTATTGGTGTCAATAAATGTTATAGATGAAAATGACAACCCACCCATCCTTGTTCAGTCTCAGTATATTGGCAGAATCAATGAGAATTCTCCTGTCAACAGTATTGTTCTGGATGAGAAAAACTCACCCCTAGTAGTTAAAGCGACTGATCAAGACACAGGTGCCAATGGCATGTTGGTATATCAAATCATGGAATCTGATATGTTGAAGTATTTTTCCATTGATTCCAACATTGGAACCATTAGCACCGCTGTTGTTATTGACCATGAAGCCACCTCCATCTTTCATCTCACAGTTCGGGTACATGATCGTGGGCAGCCAACTCTGTTTGCAACAGAAGTAGCAAGTATCACTGTAATGGTGATGGATGTTAATGACTGTCCGCCAAGGTTTGAGAAAGAGTTATATGAATCAATTTTGCTGATACCTGCTCACAACGGGACTGACGTTCTCACAGTGAAAGCAGTAGATGCTGACTCTGACAGTTTCTCAAAAATCACATACAGTATAGTCGACGGAAATAACAAGGAGACATTCAGTATTGATTCTTCTACTGGCTTAATTTCGGTTCAAGATGCAGCCGGTCTTAAAGGCCAGTTTGAACTGACAGTCAGAGCAACTGATGGGATGCTAAAAGGTACTGCAATAGTAAAGATAAAAGTGTCCATTTTAAAGGAAAGTGGTCTAACATTTGCTCAGAGCTTGCACATGTTTTCAGTGTTGGAAAATTCTACATTCACGGAAACTTTAGGTATTGTGAAAGCATTTGGAAATCAGCTGAATGAACCTATATTTTACTATATATTAAATCCAGATAAAAGGTTTAGAGTAATTGAAACATCTGGCGCTTTTCAAACCACTGCAATGGCATGTGACCGTGAAGAACAGGAAGAATATGAATTTGTTGTTGAGGCACGTGATCTGCGTAACCCTCCCAGAGTTGCACATACATTAGTAAAAATTACTGTTGAGGACATTAATGACAATGCACCAAATTTTGTCCATTTACCATACCTGGCAACAGTCCAAGATGATGCAGAACCAGGTGATGTTATCTATCAAGTTACTGCTGAAGATAAGGACACTGGAGAAAATGCAGTCATCCATTACAGCATTGTTGATCATTATAAATACTTCTGGATTGATCCCTACCTTGGGGACATTTCTCTCAGTGAGCATCTTGATTCTGATGCAGCAGATAAATATACATTAACTGTTATAGCTCAAGATAGAGGAGATCCTCCGCTTTATGCACAGACTGAAGTTGTTATCACTGTCAGGGATAAAATAACTCCAAGATTTGAAAAACCGTACTACAGAATCAGCGTCCCTGAAAACATCTCTCCGAACACACCAATTCTTCATGTGCATGCTAGCAACCCATCAGGATTCCGTGTGATCTACAACATTGTCACACAGAGAGCATTGCATCTCTTCTCTATTGAATTTAAAGCTGGGGTTCTGAACGTGATTGATGCGTTGGATTATGAAGACCAAACAAAGCATGTGCTGACTGTGCGGGCCACAGATTCAGTGATTGGATCTTATGCAGAAGCAATTGTTGATATTGAAGTTGAAGATGTTAATGACAACCCTCCCATGTTTACCGAGAAGGTCTATGGTGCAACATTATCTGAGGCCTCAGTTATCGGTACCTCTGTGGTACAGGTCAGTGCAAGTGATGCCGATTCTGGGAGGAATAAAGTTATCAGCTATCAATTTGCAGCTATTACTAATAGTTCAGAATACTTCCATATTGATACTAGAAATGGCCGTGTCACAACAGCACGTACACTGGATTATGAAAAGACCCAACATTATAGCCTCACAATCAGGGCTGTAGATAACGGTATTCCACCATTAAGTAGTGATGTACTCCTGAATGTGAACATTTCAGATTTCAACGATAACCCACCTACGTTTCGCCAGACTCAGTATATGACTACTATAAGTGAAGTGGCTACATGTGGCCATTTTGTTATACGAGTGCAGGCAAGAGATCCAGACAGCATAGATATTGATAAACTGGAGTACATCATCACAGAAGGAAATGAACAAAGACATTTTATAATTGGAACAAAATCCGGAATCATTTCTGTGTCCAATTCTTGTAAGAAAATATTAGAATCAAATTATCACTTGAACGTGTCTGTTTCAGACCGGGTTTTCAGGCGATCTATACCAGTTCAGATAAGAACTTCGAAGACAAATAAATTCAAGCCCATATTTGATCAAAACATGTATGAGATTGAGCTTGCTGAAAATGCTGAGGTGGGGACACATGTAATTGAGCTGAAAGCTGTCGACAGAGACTCTGGACCATATGGCCACATTGACTATACAATCATAAATAAGTTAGCCAGAGAGAAATTTAGCATCGACAATCATGGTCGTATTTTAACGTCACAGAAATTGGACCGTGAAAATTCAACGGAAAAGGTAATTGCTGTTAAAGTGATGGCAAAAGATGGAGGTGGTAAAGTGGATTTTTGCACTGTGAATATTATATTGACTGATGAAAATGACAATGCACCTCAATTCCAAGCCGCTGAATACAAAATTCATGTTCCTGCCAGCACTCTTAAGGGTGCTCCAGTAATCCAGATCGTAGCTATTGATGCAGATGAAGGAATGAACGCAGATGTCAGCTATTCTGTGGCCTCCAGTGAAGACAAAGTTGAAGATATATTGGAGATAAATCCTCTTACTGGATTTATCACAATCAAGGAGAGTCTGATTGGGTTGGAGAACAACTCGTTTACTTATTATGTGAAAGCACAAGATGGGGGCTCTCCACAGCAGGATTCCTGCGTTCCTGTTCTCGTCAAAGTTATCCCGCCTGACCTATCAATTCCACGATTCTCTGAACCACTGTACACTTTCTCAGCCTCAGAGGATCTTCCAGCAGGGTCAGAAATTGGTGTAATCACAGCAGAAGCTGACCAACCAGTTATTTACAGTCTAGTAAAGGGAAATACTGATGAAAGTAACAAAGGTGGAGTATTTACCCTTGATCAAAACACTGGAACATTGAAAATTGGGAAGAACATAGACCACGAAAAGACCAAATGGTACAAAATTGATGTAATTGCTCAGTGTTTCCATGGAGATTTAGAGGTTGCTTCTTCAGTGTCTATCAGCATCCAGGTAAAGGATGTCAATGATAACCAACCTATATTTGAGGCAAATCCTTATAGAGCCTTCATCCCAGAAAACATGCCAGTAGGGACCACAGTCATACAGGTGACTGCCAATGACAAGGACGCAGGAACGAATGGACATGTTACCTATAGCTTGTCTAATGAATTTGATGATGTTACCAATGTTTTTGCCATCGATGGCGACAGTGGGTGGCTGACAACCTTGAAGGAACTGGACTGTGAAGCAAAGAGCAGTTACAAGTTTGCCGTGGTGGCGTTTGATCATGGAGGAAAAGTCCAAATGTCCTCAACTGCCATCATAGAAGTTGAGGTAACTGATGAAAATGACAATTCTCCACAGTTCACAAGCAACATCTACAAGGCTACAGTCAACGAAGACAGCAAACCTGGGGAAGTAGTTGTTGTTCTTACTATGGTGGATGCTGATATTACAGAATCCAATAGACATGCTACCTGCTACATTACAGGTAGGCCTTTGGTACAATGTATTCATTTAGATATTGATGATTAGGAAGGCAGCAAACATACTGTGATCACTGTGCTTGGAGGGGTGCACTGGTTACTTTTCTAGTGTCACTCCCTTGGCTACAACTAAATTTAAATTTAAAGTTTTATGATATGGCCAAGTATATAATCTCAGACATTCAGGATTTAATACAAGTCAGTCAAGTTTCTTTAGTGAACAATAAATAATTGGTTTATTACCAAAACAAATCTACTCACACAAAGATGCCAAAATAATTGGCAAACAGTTTGGATTATGAATATATAACATATATATTATGCATTATTCTAAGAAATTTAATAATTCTTCAGTGTTCACTTTAAAGTATTTTGGCCAAGTAATAGTTAAATTCATGAAAGAAGGATAAGTCACAGATTGACCCAAACGATTTTCTGATTAGGAGGGTATCTGAGCCTAAGGTCATTCCACACACACATGTTGTTGGCACTGAGGTATCTTTCTCAAAAAGTGATAATTGTCAGAGTTCCCTTTGCTTCAGATGTTGGGATAAATTTTAAGAAAATTCCCTTCAGGAACTCTCCCTAAGTGGTAAAGATTATTTTTGGTTGGACTTCAGTTCACACACTTTACTGAGAGATGTCACGAAGAAGGAGAGAGGGAGCAATGGGAGGTACTTAGACAAGTTACAAATTCTGTTTCAAAGTTTAAAAAAATGCGGTTGTCTTATTCCACAACCTTTGCCATGTGACCTCTCTATGAGTTTCCCCCGACTGTAAAACACATCCAGCTCCCTGCAGCTTTTAAGTGAAACATTGCTACTGTTGTACTCTGTGCCTTTTCATTAGCGAGGTGTCCTTTGTTTAAAAAGTTCAAGACATATTGGATCCACATAAACCTTTTAAAATAATTAATGTTGGTCACGTGTCTCTCTAACTATATCAATATCAAAATAATAGGTACAATTTTCAGAACTGATCACCTGCCCATTGTATAAACTGTGTCAAGAGTGTAGTGCTGAAAAAGCACAGCCAGTCAGGCAGCATCTAAGAAGCAGGAGCATCGATGTTTCAGGCATAAGCTTCATTCTTGATGAAGGGCTTATGCCTGAAACATCGATTCTCCAGCTCCTCGGATGCTGCCTGACCTGCTGTGCTTTTTCAGTACTACACTCTCGACTCTGATCTCCAGCATCTGCAGTCCTCAGTTTCTCCCATTGTGTAAACCGCCTGGTGTCTTTCCAACAGCTAGATAAAACAACAGAGGATGAGACAATTTCACACATTACACCCTTCTTGAAAACTGGGAATGAGGATCAGTTCAGGAATTATTGGATAGTTATTTTCATCTTGGTAGTCACAGGCATTTACAAAAATGATAATCTGAAGTAAAATTAATGGTCACCTGGACAAGTGTGGATTCATGAAGGAAAGCAACCACAAGCTTTAAAAGGAAAAATTGTATATCACTGATTTAATTGAGTTCTTTAATGAGGCAATACCAAAGGTTAATGGATGTAATGTCATTAATGTGGTGTGCATGGATTCTTTAATGGTATTTGATAAGAGTGCCACTCAATAGTGAAGTCAAACAAGAAGGACAGTGGCAGCATGGGTACAAAGTTGATTCAGTGACAGGGAACAGCAATGTAGTAATTGAAAGTACAGCAGGTACAGCAAGCAGTTAGAAAGGCACATGGTATGTTGACCTTCTTTGCAAGCGGCTTGAGTACAGGAACAAGGAACTACAAAATCGTAAACTCCCTCCCTTGTAGGATCATAGATGTACCTGCACCAAATGAACTGCAGTGGTTCAAGAAGGCAACTCACCAAACCTTCTAAAGGGTAATTATGGATTTAGGAATGGGCAATAAGTGTTAACCCAGTCAATGAAGCCTATATCTCCTGATTTGAAAGAAAGACCTGCACAGGGCCTTGGTGAGACTACATCTAAAACATTGTGTGTAATTTTGGACTCCTTATATAAAAGAAAACACATACTTGCCATTGGGGAAGGGCAGCAAAGATTCCTGGATGACAGGGTTTGTCATTTGAGGAGAGATTGAGTTGAATAGGCCTGTATACACCAGGGTTTAAAAGAGGTGGATCTGATATGTATTGCTTGAGAATGTGGTGGAGGCAAATTCAATCATGGTTTTAATGGTAGAATTAGATAATTATCCGCTAAGATATGATTTGCAGGGCTAAGGGGCTAAGAAGGGACTAAGTGGATTACTCTTGCAAAGCACTGGCATGGACATGAAAGGCTGAATGACCTCCTTCAGTACCTCATTCTCAGACATTGTGTCTAATGTTTCACAATTAAGAAAATTCAATTATAAGTGTCAATCCAAATTTGTTTCATTAGATGGTGATCCTCTGGGCCAGTTTGCTATTGAGAACTTCGAAGGCCAGTGGCAAGTTTATGTAAAAGAAGCTTTGGACCGAGAAGAGAAAGAAAAATACATTCTAAATATCACGGCCACTGATGGCAAGTTTATAACTGAATCGGCAGTCGAGGTCCTTGTTCATGATGTTAATGATAACAGCCCACACTGTAAACAGGTAATTATCCTGCACAGTAAAGAATGGCTACGATCTAACCAAACATCCATCAATGTTATGGTGCGGGAGTAGCAGAAACGCCACAGGACTTCCTGGCTATTAACTCCTTTGCACTGCAGCAAATGCATCAAAACATTCAAGATTTCATTAATGAATGTATTTCCTTATCCAAAATCTGAATCTCCAGATAAATCTTGACACACCGGGAGTTACCTAAGCTCTTCTAGAGAATACAATGATGTCATTCTTCCCCTAGGACAATGTGTTCTGAATTCCTCCTCCAAGTTCAATACCCATCGTACCCTGAAGATGCGTAAGCATTGTGGGATGTGTGTATTTGACACAATGCTTATCAATGCTCAGTAGAAAAGTACTGTATAATCATTTGAAACATATGTCACTGCTTCCATATATCTATTTCATTTTGATGTTCGGCTTTCTTTTCACAGCTCACATACACTGAAATCGTTTCAGAAGGGGCACCTTGGGGTCAGTTCATTTTGAAGGTTTCTGCAACAGACTCAGATGCTGGCACCAATGCTCAGATAACTTACACTCTGCACGGGCCAGGCGCAAACAAGTTTCGACTTGATCCACAAACAGGTAAAGAAATAAACAGTTGGGTTCAAAGTTTATATATAAATAACACAATGGTATTTAACCATAACAAATGAAAAACTGATATGTAACCCTGCAGCCGAGAGGCTTGCAAGTCCTTAATGAGTGCTGGACAGACTTTGCACCTGCATTGACCGCAGCACAATTTAGCAGCAAAGTGTAGGGTTAGAAACATAGAAAATGCTGAAGGTTAAATGACCAGAGTCCAACTGGAATGTCTTTCAATATTGTGATAGTTACTTGATGCAGTGCGAAAGGAGTTGATGATTGTTTTGAGGTATTTTCTTGTCAACTTGTTTAGCAATGTTATTTTACACCTCTGGAGCAAGTGAGGCTTGAAGCTGGGCCTCCTGGTCAAGGGGTAGAGGCAGTACCACTGTGACATAAGACCCCTCATTTTGTGTTTCCATGTTTTATTTAAATCTATTCAATTCTAATTGTGTCTGCTGTTCACCCGAAATGGGCAGTGACAATGACAGCTGCCCCAAGGCAAAAAGAGACAGATATTTGAGAAGAGTATGAGCAAAGTGAAGCCAATTCATACAGTTAATCCTCAGGTAGCAAAAGCCATGGCTGTTAAGAAAGATAATGATACTTAGATTAACTGAAGAGATTTTCTAGTTTATCACCAGATTTCTTCTTCAGTTTTCTTTCCATTGTCTTTCAATATGACCAAAAGTACAGTTCTACATGTAGTGGTAACCCTTGAGTACTTCATCATGTGGCTACTCTTAATAGATGAACCGACACCCGTAGCCCAACTAGTCTTTGTAAGCACAGCAGCATCAAAACTGAGGCTAGTCCTGCTCTTATTTGTCAACCATGAGTGCAGACTTCCAGGAGCAGTAGTTAGTTGGTAATGATGAGTGAGAATCCTCAATAACCCAGGTTCCCTGAGCCCAATTGTAGCATTCCAAACACCAACCCAGATGTGTTAACTTCGACTCCAACTGGTGATTAAACCATGGACTTTCCAGTTTGGCATGTTTCAGTTTAGACAGTCGATGAATCACTTGACTGATCAGGGAGCTGTTAAGGATTTGAATGTCAGTTTACATTTTATTAACTCTTGTTTCTGTTCCTTGCCTCAGGAGAATTAATGACAGTTGGCACTTTGGACCGTGAGAGTCAAGCTATGTATAATCTGGTTGCAAAAGCATCTGATGGGAGTGGCCTATTTTGTGAGGCAGATATAAGCATTACATTACAGGATGTGAATGACAATCCTCCCAAATTCTCAGCAACTCAGTATGCAGTATCTGTCTTCGATAACACCACTGTCAAGACTCCTGTGGCAGTTGTCCATGCCAGAGATCCCGATGTTCGTAAGTATTCTGTCAGAGAGAGTCATAGAGTCATAGAGATGTACAGCACAAAAACAGACCCTTCGATCCAACTTGTCCATGCCTGCTAGATATCCTAACCTAATCTAGTCCCACCTGCCAGCACCCGGCCCATATCCATCCAAACCCTTCCTATTCATATACCCATCCAGATGCCTTTTAAATGTTGCAGTTGTACCAGCCTCCACCACTTCCTCTGGCAGCTCATTCCATACACGTACCACCCTCTGTGTGAAAAAGTTGCCCCTTAGGTCCATTTTACATCTTTCCCCTCTCACCCTAAACCTATGCCCTCTAGTTCTGGACTCCCTCACCCCAGGGAAAAGACCTTGTCTATTTATCGGATCCATGTCCCTCATGATTTTATAAACCTCCATAAGATCACCCCTCACCCACCAACGCTGCAGGAAAAACAGCCCCAGCCTGTTCAGCCTCTCCCTGTAGCTCAAGTCCTCCAATCCTGGCAACATTCTTGTAAATCTTTTCTGAACCCTTTCAAGTTTCACAACATCTTTCCAACAGGAAGGAGACCAGAATTGCATGCAATATTCCAATGGTGGCCTAACCAATGTCCTGTACAGCCGCAACATGATCTCCCAACTCCTGTACTCAATACTCTGACCAATAAAGGAAAGCATACCAAATGCCTTCTTCACTATCCTATCTACCTGCGGCTCCACTTTCAAGGAGCTGTGAACCTGCACTCCAAGGTCTGTTTGTTCAGCAACACTCCCTAGATCCTTACCATTAAGTTTATAAGTCCTGTTAAGATTTGCTTTCCCAAAATGCAGCACGGTGGCTCAGTGGCTAGCACTGCTGCCTCACAGCACCAGGGACCCGCGTTCAATTCCTGCCTCGGGCAACTGTCTGTGTGGAGTTTGCACATTCTCCCCATGTCTGTATGGGTGCTCCGGTTTCTTCCCACAGTCCAAAGATGTGCATGTCAGGTGAATTGGCCATGCTAAATTGCCTGTAATGTTAGGTACATTAGTCAGGAGTAAATGTAGGGGAATATCTGGGTAGGTTGCTATTCGGAGGTTGGTTTGGACTTGTTGGGTCGAGGGGCCTGTTTCCATATTGTAGGAAATTAATCTAAACCTCGCATTTATCTGAATTAAACTCCATCTGCCACTTCTAAGCCCATTGGCCCATCTGGTCCAGATCCTGTTGTAATCTGAGGTAACCTTCTTCGCTGTCCACTACACCTCCAATTTTGGTGTCATCTGCAAACTTGCTAACTCTACCTTTTATGCTCACATCCAAATCATTTATGTAAATGACTAAAAGGTAGAGGACCCAGCACTGTTTCCATCTCTGTACCTCAATGACAATGAAGAAGACAGTAGGATCAATTAGCAGGTTGTCTAGCATCCACTTAGAGAACTGACAAACCTGTATTAGAGATGTGCACTATACTTCATAGGTGAAAATTAAAAGTCAGGCAAAGACAGTAAACATTTTTTATTTTAGAAACTGTGTGGAAACAGGCCATTCAGCCCAACATGTCCACATCAAACCTCCGAAGACCATCCCACTCAGACCCATTCCCCCTACCCTTTCCCTGTAACCCTGCATTTCCCATGACTAACACACCTGACCTGTACATCCTTGGACACTATCGGTAATTTAGCATGGGAAATACACCTAACCTGCTCCTCTTTGGACTTTGGGAAGAAACTGGAGCACTTGGCAGAAACTCATGTAGTCATGGGGAGAACATTCAAACTCCACAGACAGTTACCCGAGGCTAGAATCATACCCAGGTCTCTGGTGCTGTGAGGCAGCAGTGCTAACCACTGAGCCACTGTGCCATAGATTGTCTGTGATAATCTGTTACATCACTTACAATTCCTCATATTTTTTAAAAAACTTCTTATTCACATTTTCAAATTTCATTAAAATACTAGTTATTTTACCAATTATAAATACCAAAAATACTTCAGTCTTGAAGAAGAATCTGCAGCTGAACTGTTCTGCATTGACTAATCATTAATATATTTCATTTAGCATTGTTACATTTAGTTTTCACTATATTCAAAATTAATATTCATCTCTGTCAAACCTGTGATTTCAAATTCAGAGCCAAGTTCAGCTCCAGATTGAATGTGCAGAGTCTAAACTCATGTTTAACCAAATTGCATTCAAAGTTCATGTTCCATCAAGCTCAGTTTAAGCTCTTTATTGTCTTAATGACCTCTGGGGTTGCTGGAGGTGTGATGTTATTTCCCCAACTGCAAAACTGATAGCAGATCATCTAGCAGACCCAAAATTCTGCAAGTTTTACAACTTGTAGGATAATTCAATGAGCAGGAAGGTGTGGATGAAGGGTTTGTTATATGGGTAAGTATTCACTGTCCTTTCCTGTATGATGGAACAGAGTTAGTGTTCGCTCAGTACAATGTGCAGACACTGAAGACTTTTCTCTTGGACTGAGTATGTATAGCAAAGGGTTAGTTCTTCCCCAGAGTATGCTAACGTACGTGTACATTAAATGAGCCATGAAATGGGTTTGCAGAATTGGTCGTTGGTAGCATAGTATGATGGTGCAAGTGACTTAAGGTGAATTTGCTACCTTTTCATTATTGAGTTGCAGAGATTGAGTCTGAGTCATGGAAGAGATTCTCAAGCTGTCCTCCATCTGCCAGGTTTAAACTTTGTGTTAGGATAATCATGGTCATTCTTTCCTAATATTGTTTTCCACCTCTACAGGTCTCAATGCAGAAGTCACATATTCCTTAGTGGACTCGGCAAATGAATAT
This sequence comes from Hemiscyllium ocellatum, assembly GCF_020745735.1. Lineage (NCBI taxonomy): Eukaryota > Metazoa > Chordata > Chondrichthyes > Orectolobiformes > Hemiscylliidae > Hemiscyllium > Hemiscyllium ocellatum. Next base: position 69,227,529 of record NC_083416.1, read on the forward strand.
TTCTCTATTGATGAGCTCTCAGGTGTCATATATCTGGCAAAATCTTTATACAAGGAGCAGCAGAAAGCTTTTAACTTGATGATTCAGGCCACAGACCATGGCCTTCCACAGAGACTCTCTTCATTTGTCAATGTGGTGGTTTCAGTCATTGGCATTGAAGAGTTCATTCCGGTCTTCATACAAAAGGAGTACATTGCCAGCATCCCTGAGAATGTGAGCAAAGGCATAGAGATACTGAGTGTGTCAGCACTAACCCAAGATGCCACTAACGATGCACAGATCCTTTACACTATTACAAATGGCAATGACCATGGCAAGTTTCTTATTGATGCCAAAACAGGTAAACTTGTGTGTTTTAAATCTATTTTGTTCTGAAAGCAGCTGATTTAATACTGCAATATTTGCTGAGCATATGCAAAGAGTTTGTCTGTTAGTTCCATATTTTGTTTCGCTGTTGTACAAGAAATACCAATAAATGAAGGACTTACTGATATGTGATCATGCTGTGTAAGATTGTACATAACATTGAATAAATAGGAACTTGCAGTGTGTGAGGTGCACAGGAGAGCATCATGCCACACAAAGTGTATGGACTGTTAGTGGGTAGGAAGATTATCATTAAACTACTGGGTATTTATGCTTATTTAAGCAGTTCATATTCCAAGGACCGTCATGGATATTTTCACATATAATATTAGTACATGAGGCCAAGTTTAGACATGAACTTACTTACTTGAGCCAGAACATGTTGTGAAGCCAGGTGTTGGGCTAGTGGTCAAATCAACTCTAACAATACTTAATACCAACCCTACGTAGATTGGAAGTGCAGCATGTCCAACACATAACTAAAGTGCTCAGGTCTTTATTGCATCAGTGGTAGGATGATTGAAAGGTTTCCGATGAAATTAAGTAAATAGTTACTCAGGAAATCTCTGACCCCTGAGCAACTATTCAACTGACTCCATACTTAACTCACACAATCCCAACTGCAGCTCCTCCCATCCCGTACATCCCCTGTAGTCCCTGATCCAGTAGTTCCCTGGTACCTTCCCCTATTCCCAGACGAGACTGCTACTCCCTCCACCTCTGAGGGGCTCTTCCTTTCCTACAACAGATCTGAGCCATCCAACCTACTCCCCCATAGCCAGAACAACCAACTCCATGCTCCTACCAACTGATCCAGACCCAACCCTTCCTCACCCAAATGTCCACCACTGGACCCAACCTGGACCCATACCACTCAGTTCAAAACCTCTCCCCTCATCACCAAACCACGAACCACCGTCCAATCCCTGCCAGATCTGATTTCTCCCATTTGGCATCCTACCCTGCTGGCATTTTACATTTCATTACACAGCAGCTGACTGCTGGTTTGCCTTGCTCTGACACTTCTGTGCTTAGAGGGAACTGTTGGAATGGAAGAATGGCTCTGCATTTCTGCAGGAGCCCTGATCAGCATCTACTCTCTGAAAACGTGGAACTTCTCCCTTTGTAAAGTACTTGGGGTAGAGGGACAATCCGTGTGAGATAGTCACTCCTCAGAAAATAGAGTCCATTATACCTGGGTTGGACTGAGAGTTATGTAATGGCTCTCTGCCTGTTAAAATTCGTACTTTGTTAATCATGGACAGGCAGTGAGAAAAGGATTGAAATAGCTTTGAAGTGATATCCATTAAAGTTAATCGATGTATAAAAACAATGACCAATTCTGTGTACAGGAGCCTTGTATGTGAATGAAAGCCTGGACTATGAATCTTGCCATGAGTATTACCTGTCAGTTGAAGGCAATAGGAAGGGAACGCCACTGTTCAGTGACAGCACAATGGTGATCATCAATGTCACCGATGTTAATGACAACTCGCCAAAATTCAGCCATAGTGTATACAGAGCTGAAATCAGTGAGGATGCTGCTCATGAGGAGTTGGTTCTACAAGTAAGTAAACAAAAATTCTATTTTCATTATCTTACAAATAGAAATCAGACTGGGAAATAAAATCAAAATTTCTATTGGAAAAGATCATTAATAAGTTATAGCTGCACAATTCGGTCTCTCTACCCACCTGCCAAATATGATTACATGAGATCTGACTGAGAGCTCATCAAACAATGAAATAAAAAAACAGAAAGTGACAGAAAAACTCTGGCAACATCTGTGGAGACAGAGATAGAGTTAGTGTTTCAAGCACAATATGACTTCTTCTGAACTCAAGTAGCTATAAAATTGTTTTGTGTCTACTCCCATGCAGACGTCAAGTTTCAATCTTTTGGGCTGATAGGATATAAAATGAAATGATCTCTTCATTCCAAATGAGGAGGCAGTGGCCAAGTGGCATTTTTGTAAGACTATCAATCCAGAGGCCCAGATAATATTCTGGAGTTCAAATCCTGCCATAGGCGATGGTGAAATTTGAATTCTATACGAATCTGGAATCAAGACAATCATTTGAGGAAAGCACAGCTGGTTCACTAATTTAGATTAATGTACATTAGGGAAGGAAACAGCCATCCTTTCATGGTCTGGACTACATGTGACTCCCACTTACAATTGAGGAATACAATTGCCTTTTAACTGCCCTTTGGGCAATGGGTTCTGGCCTACCTAGCAATGCCCATGTTCTGTGAATGACTAAAACAATATAATTTAATGTCTGTTTGCTCTGAGCTAGAATTCAACTCCCAAGTAGAGTCTACTGTTAAGACTAAAGATTGCTCCTGAATTATAATTAATTCATTCAATAAAGTGAGACAGGACTTGTCCGCTCATCTTGTCCTCTATCTTTCTCTTTACATTTGCATTAGGTAACAGCTGCTGACAGTGATGGACCGCTAAACAACCGAATCCAATATTCAATATTGGATGGTGATCCCAACCAGCATTTTAGAATAAACTCGAAAAGTGGGGAGATTGTGTTATCGCAGCACCTTGATAGGGAAGAGGTAAGTAGAAAATATATCACAGAAATCCAAGAAGGTACAATCAATAAACCATCGTCCTTCCCAGAGTATAGTCACCGAATAAGAATGTAGCCACTGGGTGGCATAATGGACAAGGATATTTATCTTCCTGATGAAATTTGTCAGAGCATTTAATGTGAAAATTCTTCTTCCAGCTCTAAAAGTTGACTTCAAATTATTAGCAGAAAGAAATTATACCAGTCCCCGTTTTGGTCAGAAACAGTGGTAGGAAGACCCTGGACTTCTGATGTCAGAAATCATGTTTACTATGCAAAAGACATGAGGCTCATTACTTTATTTCAAAGGTTCAGACTGAATTAACAAAGTCACAGCTAAATATCATTTCCAGGCTGTACTGGTTATAAGAAGACTTCATCCTAAAAATGGCCACAAAATATTATTGGCAGTAATTGGGATCTGTTAATGCTGCTGAAGAAAATGTGAATCAGTTGCCCAACATTAGCCACAGAGCAGGCTGCTTTCAGGCAGAATCCAAGGAACCAGGATATTTTGTTTAAGACCTTGCAGAAGGCATCCTGTGTTTGTTACTGTCACAGTCAGTGCATGTGAGTCTTACCTTGTGTCTTCTTCATTCAAAAGGCAGTAGATCATTGAATCACTAGAGTGCGGAAGCAGGCCATTTTGCCCATTACGTTTACACCAGCCCTCTGAAGGGCATCCAACCTCGACCCTATAACCCTGCATTTCCCATAGCTAATCCATTTAGCCTGCACATCTCTGGACAATATGGGTAATTTAGCATGCCCAATCCTACTCACTTGCAAATCTTTGTACTGTGGAAGGAAATCAGAGCACCTAGAAAAACTCACGTAGACACAGGGAGAAAGTGCAAGCTCCATACAATCATCTGAGGCTGGAATCAAACCCGGTTCCCTGGTGCTGCAAGGCAGTAGTACTAACCACTGAGCCACCATGCCACCCCTACCTACTTTTGGAAATATTGTGTATGTAATAATATGTAGATTGTTCATCAGCAGAGCTTGCTGACAATTGGTTCAAAGGATTCTTATTGTGCACATTTGATTCTGGCTTCCATCCAATGTTTCATCACCTGGGAAGAGACAGGTTAATTGACTGCTGGAAATATCAAAGCCTATCCTAACTTGCACATGAAAACTGTCCATAAGGTAACACTTGCCAACCATTGTCATCAAAAAAGGATTAGGACTGAGAACATCAGATGATGTATTGTACCCCTCCCTTGCCCAAGGTTGCTGGGGCCAATTTTATCACTAGTCTCTCCTGCACTGTTAGTCCAATGAACAGACCACAGACTAAGAAAAACATGGGACTTCCCTACATTAAATGATACATTACAACACCACTCGAATACATTCACTCAGTGAAGCCCAAGAAATGTATATTTTATCTGCTGTAACCTGCACAGAGTGGTAATAAAGCAATGTAAGTATTTTAAGTTTACTTTGTTATAAATGTAAAACGGTCTATGATGATTACTGTCTCTCCTCCAGATATCTAGTTATTCCTTAACAGTCCGGGCTACAGACAATGGCAAGCCTCCGCTATTCAGTCACACTACAGTCAACATCCAAGTGTTAGATGTAAATGACAATCCACCAATGTTCTTTCAGTTCAACTATAGTGTGGTAATTCAGGTAAGTTATTAGATTTCAGCCATGACCTTAATAATAACAGTTTGTACTTCAATGGCACTTTTAATGTATCAAAGAATTCAGAGAACTTCACAGAAGCATTATCAAACAAAACCTTCTCACATCTGGAGGTATTATGGCAGGTGACTGAAATCTTGAACAAAAGGGTAGGTTTTCAGGAGCATCTTAAAGGAGAATACAGAGCTGGAAAAGCAGAAAAGTTTAGGAAAGGAATTCCAGAGTTTAGGTCCGGGATTCCTGAACACATGGTTGTCCATTCAGGATTGATTGAAATGAGGGATGTCAGACTGCAGGAGGTTATAGTTGGTGGGAGTAGGGGCAGGAAGCTATTTATAAAAAATGATGAAAATTTTAAGTTTGAGGTATTTCTAAACCAGGAGCCAATGTAGATTATCATGTTATTTTATTCAATCCAGCTGTTTTTGTGTATGATACAGCTTTCCAGTTTTAAAATGGGTTAGCATAGGAAGCTACAGTTTGGCATGAAGTAAATGTAGTGATCGTGGGTTAGCAAGAATTACATATTTTATCACTACTGCTCTTCATCTGTTGTATGTCAACAGTGTTCATTTCAGCCAGAGTCTAACAACTCTTCCAACCAACAGCTGCAGAATGTCAGAGGTGACCATTTTTTTCCCAACGTCTTGTGGATATTTGAGTCATGGAGTCATAGGGCTTTGCAACATGGAAAGAGGCCCTTTAGCCCATCATCAACCACCTATCTATGATAGTCTTGTTTTTCAGCAGTTGGTCCGTAAACTGAGCAAGAGTAGAATGTGCCCACTGCCTCAATCCTTTCAGAGCCTGGAATGGCAATGTGGCATTGAGACAATGGGCACATTCTACCCTTCCCAGTAACAGGAATCCCGTCTCCCATCCCTAGAAAGCTGACAAAATCCAGCTTCCTTCTGTGCAATAAGTTCAAACTGATGGAAACCATTTGTGACACTTAAGTAGCCAATAAAGGACATCCCTTGGCACCACTGGCATTTTACCAGTTCTGGGTGTGCCCTCTGCCACTCGGAGAGCTTGCTAGGTGGATGCTGCATTTGTTCCTGAGGGGGTCTGCTAATCAGATAGTGGAGGAGTTCAGAATTCCCCTCCCTCACCCAGCTCCATCAACCAAGATGCAAAACTAACCCAATCTCAGTCAGCGTATTGCAAGGGTCATGTCCATCACAACAAGTGAGTGTAGTCGCTGCAGTTACCACATACCCAGTGGCAGTGCTAAGGCAGTGGAGCTGCTGGTTTTCTTTACTAACTGGTCACTGTCAAGGCAGACTTGGGCCTCTTAAAGGGATAGAAGTCCTGATAGTAACTATCAGTTGCCAGATTGGCCTAAAACGTAGAAAGGCGGAGGTGGGTACTGCAGATGCTGGAGATCAAAGTCAAGATTAGAGTGGTGCTGGAAAAGCACAGCAGGTCAGGCAGCATCTGAGGAGCAAGAAAATCACGTTTCGGGCAAACGCTCTTCACCAGGAAGCCCTCGATTTTCCTCCCAGCTGACTGGTCACCCCAGGAAGAGCTTGCCCACAAGCTTTCTGAACTGGTGTTGGGGCCCCTGTCATCTCCGGAGATAGTGAGGACTGCAGATGTCGGAGACCAGAGCTGAAAATGTGTTGCTGGAAAAGCGCAGCAGGTCAGGCAGCATCCAAGGAACAGGAGAATCGACGTTTCGGGCATGAGCCCTTCTTCAGGAATAAGGAGAATATGCCAAGCAGGCTAAGATAAAAAGTAGGGAGGAGGGACTTGGGGGAGGGGCATTGGAAATGCGATAGGTGGAAGGAGGTTAAGGTGAGGGTGATAGGCCGGAATGGGGCCGGAGGTAGATTTTGTCAGCTTTCTAGGAGGGATTCCTGTTACTGGGAAGGGTAGAATGTGCCCATTGTCTCAATGCCACATTGCCATTCCAGGCTCTGAAAGGATTGAGGCAGTGGGCACATTCTACTCTTGCTCAGGTTACGGACCAACTGCTGAAAAGCATTTACTATAAACCGACCGACTCCCACAGCTACCTAGACTATACCTCCTCCCACTCTGCCCCCTGTAAAAACGCCATCCCATATTCCCAATTCTTTCGTCTCTGCCACATCTGCTCCCAGGAGGACCAGTTCCAATACCGAACAACCCAGATGGCCTCCTTCTTCAAAGACCACAATTTCCCCCCAGATGTGATCGATGATGCTCTCCACCGCATCTCCTCCACTTCCTGCTCCTCCGCCCTTGAGCCCCGCCCCTCCAATCGCTATCAGGACAGAACCCCATCGGTCCTCACCTACCACCCCACCACCCTCCATATACATCATATCATCCGTCGTCATTTCTGCCACCTCCAAACAGACCCCACCACCAGGGATATATTTCCCTCCCCTCCCCTATCAGCGTTCCGAAAAGATCACTCCCTCCGTGACTCCCTTGTCAGGTCCACACCTCCCACCAACCCAACCTCCACTCCCGGCACCTTCCCCTGCAACCGCAAGAAATGCAAAACTTGCACCCACACCTCCCCCCTTACTTCCCTCCAAGGCCCCAAGGGATCCTTCCATATCCGCCACAAATTCAACTGCACCTCAACACACATCATTTACTGCATCCACTGCACCCGATGTGGCCTCCTCTATATTGGGGAGACAGGCCGCCTACTTGCGGAATGTTTCAGAGAACACCTCTGGGACACCCGGACAACCAACCCAACCACCCCATGGCTCAACACTTCAACTCCTCTCCCACTCCACCAAGGACATGCAGGTCCTTGGACTCCTCCATCACCAGACCATAGCAACACGACACCTGGAGGAAGAGTGCCTCATCTTCCGCCTAGGAACCCTCCAACCACAATGGATGAACTCAGATTTCTCCAGTTTCCTCATTTCCCCTCCCCCCACCTTGTCACAGTCCCAACCATCAAACTCAGCACCACCTTCCTAATCTGCAATCTACTTCCTGACCTCTCCGCCCTCACCCCCACTCCGGCCTATCACCCTCACCTCAACCTCCCTCCACCTATCGCATTTCCAACACCCCTCCCCCAAGTCCCTCCTCCCTACCTTCTATCTTAGCCTACTTGGCACACCTTCCTCATTCCTGAAGAAGGGTTCATTCCCGAAACATCGATTCTTCTGCTTCTTGGATGTTGCCTGACCTGCTGCGCTTTTCCAGCAACACATTTTCAGTTCCTGTCATCTCAACAAACTTCAGCCCTGTGTCTGCAATTGCCATTAATGCACAGGAAAGAAGACAGAATTGAAATCTTAGTCTTGATTGAAGATGAAACGCTGAGACAAAATCCAACAGGAAAGGAATGGATAAGAAAGATGTGGAGAATAAGCATCCGGCCTATTCATTGGGAGCCCAAGTGGAGACAGTTACATGCAAGAGCCGGCATCCATTTGAATGATAGTGTTTCTGTATTTTCAACTAATGGAGAAAGGCCGAAACTGGACAGTCAATGAGGGAGAACCAAAGCAGTAGTGAAGTAATGGTGACCACTAATGCCATGTGATCATTAATTCTCTTTGCAAAATTGTCAGAAACTAAAGGTGATTTCTCCTTTCTCAGGAGAATGAGGCAATAGGCTCGAGCGTATTGCAACTGTTGGTAATAGACCGGGATTCCGACTCCAACGGTCCACCATTCTTCTTCTCGATTACAGCCGGCAATGAGGGGAATAACTTTCACATTGATCAGCAGGGACTGCTGAAGACGCAAGCTCGCCTCCAACAGAAAGTGAGGGACCAATACATTCTGCAAGTTCAGGTAAATCTAAAATATCTTACACCCTAAATCCTTTCATAAGGCACCGACTGTTCGGTTAAAAGGCCGACTGCCAATTTGCCATATCAGCAATAAGAGCGGTCAACTTTTACGAGGTGCCCTCATATCTTTCGGCTGCTGGCGATGAATAAACATAGAACAACATCAACACATCACCTTACCTGCACCATCAGATCTTCGAAGATACAATTGAATATTATCTCTGCTGCACTAAACAGCATTCCTCCTACCTGTTCAGGCAAATCCTAAATTGGCACTGTTACAAAATTAGCAAACAATAGTGCCATTGATGATTTCCCTGCTGAATAACTGCCCTATTCTTTGCACATTGAACAATCTCATTAGAGCACACATTATTCCATTCACCACAGACATGAACTTCTCCAGGTATTTTGCTTCAATACCAAGTATAATAAGACTTCAGTTGATGTTTCTAATAATCCATTTAACTACAGGTACACCTTTGCAGGCTCAGGCATTGTGAATTGGAAAAGATTAAACAGTGGGTTATGATATTAGATACATCTGCTGGTTTAGCAAATGAAAGCCTCAAAGAGTCAGGCAGTGTCTCATATTGGCACACATTCAGAACTGTTAAGCTAGTATGCTTTCTCACTAAATCCTGTCTGCAATAACTGTAGCAAGAAAGAGGGAGAAAGAAGTGACACAATGTCATTTATTTTTAAGTCATTATTTTCTTCAGGTTACAGACAGCGGTCAGCCACCTTTGTCATCCTCATCTTTTATAAACATTCGAGTGACTAAAGAAAGTCGTTATCCACCGTCAGTGTATCCACTGCAAGTCTTCATTGTGACCTCCAACAGCAAGTTCCCTGGAGGATTCATTGGAAAAATTCACGCAACAGACCTTGACCTTCACGATACTCTCACATACAGCACAGTGCCAGGATTAATGACAGATGGCTTGTTTTCCATTGGTGGTGCAGATGGCAAAGTGTTGGCGCAACGTGCCTTAGAGGCAGGACACTATTCATTCAATGTAAGTGTCACCGACCGCAAGTTCATCACCACAGTGGGCGCTCAAGTGCATGTCACGCATGTGACACCAGACATACTTGACCATGCTATTCTGGTGGAACTGGCACAGCTCACACCAGAGAAATTCATCAGCGATCACTGGCAGAAATTTCAGGGATCCCTGGCAAAACTCCTCCAGGTTACCAAACAGGATGTTGAGCTCATCAGTATGCAGCCAGCACACGGTTCTCCTAACTTAGACGTGCTTCTGATCATAAAGGAGTCAGAAGGCTCTTTTTATAAATCTGACGTTCTGCAGCAGAAGCTCACTTCCTTTGCTGAGAACTTGGAGAAGTGGGACGGAATTCAGATAGAGAGCGTGGTTCACCGCTGTTCCAATCTCAATTGTGCCCGACAACACTGCAAAGGGAAATTTCATCTGGATATGGAAAATGTATTAACGTACACAACAACAATTCTAAGCTTCATTGTTCCCCGACATCTTCACTCTCAGCCCTGCTCATGTAATGGTAAGATTTCTTTGTACGATCATTAAATTAGGGTGTTGGTCTAATTTTCCCTCTACTTTTTTTATGAGGTGTCTACCTTGACACAGCAGTAGCACTCTCACCCTGAGTCAGTAGATTTTGGGTTCTGCCATTTCATAAACTCAAGCACATAATGGGTAAGCATGCATTCCAGTGTAGCACAGAGTGAGTCCTTCCACAGTATGTGTCCTGGCTAACGTTTATTCTTCAACCCCTGCAAAGTGATTACTTCTACCTGGAAATTGGCTGCCATTGCATGCCTCCATTACAGAGACTTCTGACCAAACAGTACTCAAATGATTTTTAACGCAGCTCTTCTGAAAGGCAATGTATAAATGAAAAATCTATGTGAAGACTTGTATTAAAGTACAAAGTTAAAAATCACACAACACCCAAGTTATAGTCCAACAGGTTTAATAGGATGCCCTAGCTTTTGGAGCGCTGCTCCTTTATCAGGTGATTGATGAAGGAGCGGCACTCTGAAAGCTAGTGTGCTTCCAAGTAAACCTGTTGGACTATAACTTGGTGTTGTGCGATTTTTAATTTTGTACACCCCAGTCCAACACCAGCATCTCCAAATCATGTTTTAAAGTACCTCTGCTAACCTGCTTAAAACTGAAATTACATTCATGTAAATTGTGAAAAACAGCAAGTTATTTCATATGGGGGGAGGCATCATGATTGAGCCTAGTATCTACATAAATGTGTACATATGCAGGTTATAAAATATATATATACATTCCAAAAGTTGTCAAGTCAACTATAAGACCTTCACTACTACCACAGCAAACTCAACAACCCCGAGAACTAAATCTGTGATTTCTGTTTCTTCAGGATCAGGAAGTATATTTATTCACTGAGCATTATGAGGAAGCCCCAAAAGTCTAAATAGAGTTAAAATATTATTTACACAGATATCGAGATGAATCTTAGTGTCACTCAACAAGTCGAAGTATATAGATAACTGTTCTTTTGAATATAGGTTTGATCAATGATTTACCTGCATATTATTGTCTTGATATACAGACGATATGCTGTCTACTGTGCAATTCAGTCTATCAATGTTCCATCTGTGCTTTATAGCATAACATTTAACAAGTGATATGAACACCTCCAAACAGCTGCATCACACCTCTTTCCCTCAACTAAATCGTTCTGTGACCTTGCCTCTTAGAACATCTCCAGCTCTATGATCCCAGAAGATTCCTATGGTCATTCAACAATCATTTTCTGCTCCATCTGCTCCACCTTCAACTGCCCTTGCTTCAGCCATTTTGCCACTGTCGACTGGAAAGCTTTCTGTCCATCTTGATATCTGCTTCCTTGACTTTCAAATTCTTCATTAGGACTTACCTTTTCAGTTGTGGTTTAATTGCACCAAACCTCTTCCTCACCTTTTCACCACTACCTTTATCAGTTTCTTCACTGGTCAATGTTCATTATTCTGTCTGGGATACTGTGAACATTATAAAAATGCTAGTCACCATTATATAAATTCCCTGCTTATCCTGGTTTGTCCCATAACAAGTCGTTGTGGAGGAGTGATAGAAGGGGAGCTGGTAGCCCTAGTGGTCTGTTAATCCAGAGACCCAGGTAATGTTCTGGAGACCCGCCTTTGAATCCTGCCATAGCAGATGGTGGAATTTGAATTCAATAAAAATCTGAAATTAAGAGTCTAATGGTGACTGTGAAATCATTGTCAATTGTCAGGAAAATCCCATCTGGTTCACTAATGTCCTTTAGGGAAGGAAACTACCATCCTTACCTGGTCTGCCCTACATGTGACGCCAGACCTACTGCAATGTGGTTGGCTCATAACTGCTGTCTGGGCAATTAGGGATGGGCAATAAATGCTGGCCTAGCCAATGATGTTCTCACCCCGTGAATAAATAATTTCTTAAAAATTACAATATGTTAAATCTCATTGGTGTTATTGAACATGTAATTAACTATATTTGTTTTGTAGTTTGGAGCAACGTTGTTAGTTAAGGTAATTGAAATTCAAAACTGGCAAATACACTGAAAAACCTGCTCACTTGAAACAACAGAAAGTCTACCTTTTTTTTGTGTTAGGAAACTTTGTACTGCCCATTGCCTGAGAGTAGCAGATTTACAAGGTCCAGTCAATCTTCAGTCAGAGCAATGCAACTGCCTTCTTATTCAGAGTTCTTTTGTTCCAATACAGATTCATATCGCGTGGAGAATATCAGTCCGTCCATCTGGCTATCTGTGCTGGCTGTGTGGAAGAAATGCTCAATTAGTCCCAGTCCTCTGCCCTTTCCCATTATCTTCCAAATTTTTTTTTCATTTTTAACCATTTTTCAAGGTTACAATTAAATTGCTTCCAGTGCCCTTTCTTGCAATGCATTTCAAATTATAACTCACTGAGCTGAAAAAAAATCTCATTAACTCCTTCTCGTTGCTAATCAGTTAAAATCAAAGTTTTCATTCCATTTGAACCTGCTGATAATTTTTCAAAAAACTTGAAGTGTAACTTGAGGTTAGTAGACAATACAGATTAACGTTCTGCTATAGATATAAATCTTTTTGTTAGCTTCATTGGGCTGACATGATCACTGTCAGAAGTTGAACATATCTAGAATCTTTGAACTGTGATATCTAATGAATTCTGAAGAGAGACTCCTGAAACACTGTTAGACCAAGAAATTAATTTACAAATGTTCATGCAGCTACTTATCTCCTTCTCCCATTAGGAATTCAATCTTATTCAAGCAATTCATAAACTAACTGCAGATAAATAGAATGCTCTGAGGGTGCGATCACATTGCAAATAAATTGCGTCAGTAGCTATCCAGCGAAACAAAATGTTCACCAAGTCCATTCTAAGAGTCCTTTTATTATTAACTACAACATATTTGCACTCGCATATTTCTGTTCTCACTGATCCAGTATGGTTCCTGGTCAAGTCAATGCCTTGACTTTATCAATCCCATCCATGTTTCCAAAACTCTCCATGGTCCGTTCTCTCCCTGTTCTGAAATTTCCTTCAGCCCCACAGATATCTATGCTCACTTAATTTTGTCCTCTTGACCGTTCTTAATTATAATCATCTCACCATTGCTGACTGTGCCTTCAATTCTGCAGATTTTAAAGAATGATCAATAAAAGCTGGCTTCACCAGCAATGCCCACAATGAATGAATGATTAAAAAATAAACCTGGATTTTCCTCCAACAATTCTCTGTCTCTTTAGTCACATTCCTTCTGTAGGGCACTTGGGGGAATCCACCTCTTTTACCAGGCTTTTAATCATCTGATGTAATATTTAACGAGTTTAGTGTCATTTGTTTAAAATCCTCTTGTTAGCGTGTAGTTCTGGTCTCCTTCCTTTCATGTTGTGAAACATGAAAGGGTTCAGAAAAGATTTACAAGGATATTGCCAGGGTTGGAGGATTTGAGCTATAGGGAGAGGCTGAACAGGCTGGGGCTGTTTTCCCTGGAGCGTCGGAGGCTGAGGGGTGACCTTATAGAGATTTACAAAATTATGAGGGACATGGAGAGAATAAATAGACAAAGTCTTTTCCCTAGAGCTGAGGAGTCCAGAACCAGAGAGCATAGGTTTAGGGTAAGAGGGGAAATATATAAAAGAGGCCTAAGGGGCAACTTTTTCACACAGAGGGTGGTACGTGTATGGAATGAGCTGCCAGAGGAAGTGGTGGAGTCTGGTACAATTACAACATTTAAAAGGCATTGTGGTGGGTATATGAATAGGAAGGGTTTGGAGGGATATGGGCCGGGTGCTGGCAGATGGGATTAGGTTGGGTTGGGATATCTGGTCAGCATGGATGAGTTGGACCGAACAGTCTGTTTTCTGTGCTGTGCATCTCTATGATTCTACGACTCTTGAGTACTTTTCATGGGCACGATAGAAATGAAAGTTATCAGTAATAAATGTGTTTTGTGGCAAAGCTAAAACCAGCATCTCCAAACTCTGTGATGTTTGTTAGTCCATTTAAAATTCTGGGTTACTGTGACAGTTGAAACTACAACAAGATGTTTTAATGTCTCAGATTCTTCTCTGAGGTTCACTGGTGACAGCTATATGAAGTATCGTTACCTGGGTGAAGAAGTTCCACTGAAAACAACAATCAGTTTTCGCTTACAGACTGTCCAGTCAGAGGCAGTGGTGCTGTACACCAATGGAGCTGATTCCAGTCTTCTCGAGGTAAAAGCACAGCCTTTTCAGTCTCCATAGGATTAAATAATTGTTTAAACTTTGGGCCAAACAAACAGTAAATTCAAGTTGTAGGCCTTCGTATGTGCTAGGAGAATGTGAAGACTGCAGTTGCTGGAGGTCAGAGTCGAGAGTGTGGTGCTGGAAAAATACAATGGGTCAGGCAGCATCCAAAGAGGAGGAGAAGTGACATTTCAGGCATAAGCCCTTTCTTACGTGCATTTTGGTTAAGTTGAGATTTTGATACACGTAGAATTCCAGCAAATGCCCTACTCACCTAATTATTACCACTTAGGTGTAATTTGGAAAGAGAGGGCATTTGATTTCGTGACATTTTCCACATAAAACAGTAGAATAATTATGTTTTTGAGTGCCTGAGAACCCTGATTTTGTAATGTAATTGCTGACAGTAAAATTTATAGAGTTAAGAAGCTTAAATGTGTGATTGAGAGGGGGTAATCTATTCAGATTTAAGGAAAGCTGAATAGAGTGAACAGGAAGTTCCACTGAGATCAGGAAAGTCACTGAGGCTAAGGAGAAAGCTGATCATTGACGCTTCAAAACCAATGGGAGAACGTCTCTGTTGATACCTGAATAATGGACAGACAGGGAAATGCTGCAATAGAATCTTATGCAGGGAGGTTATACTTCATTGTCACAGTCAACAGAAAGAAAGATTTTTACATACGTCGGCAAAATAACTGAATCGTAGCCTGTGCCTTTATGCAATCAAATATCCCAAGGCACTTCAGAGGAGCGTTATCAGATGAGTTTTGACACTGAGCCACATAAGGAGGTACTACGACAGCTTGGTCAAAGAGTTGAATTTAACAGTGTATTTTAAAAGGAGGGAGGGAATTTATAGCCTTGGACCCAGGTCATGGAAGTCAGAGTCTCCAAAGGTGCAGGGCAGGTAAAAATTGAGCATGTACAAGAGGCCAAAATCAGAGAAGTGCAAAGTTGTAGGAGAATTACAGGGCTGGACAATTGCTAGACTGGAGGCCAATGCAGGTTAGGGAAGATAGGGAGCATGTATGAGCTGAACTTGCTGAGGTTAAGATCCAGAAAGAAGAATGCTAGGTGAGTTCAAGTTTAGAATGGCAAAAGAAGTGAGCTTAGCAAGGATAGCCTTTGAATGAACAAGTCTACGGAGATCGATATATTAAAGAGAATGACTGATGGTAGAAGATAGACTAAATGTAGTGAGAAATTAAGTAATACTTTGGAACTTTGCTGAAAAAAAGAGAGGAACTGATGAAGCTGTAACTTAGATGATGGAATTTGGAATGCTGATGAGGCTGCACAGAAGATATCAAAAAAGAGACTGGATATTATAATTCTTTCCAGAAACCTAGCAGATTCACAGAAAAATCTTATTATGTTTTACAGATCATCAATGGAGATCTGATACTCACTCATGTCTGTGATGGAACGAGAAGAGTTTTGTCACTAAACGGCACACCAGTCAACAATGGGCTGTGGCATTCAGTTATAGTTGAGGTAACTGCATTGTCAGTAACTCTGGAGCTGGACTCAGTTCATGTAGCCTCTGCTGCACTTTCGGGGACGTGTCACAGAAGTGACTTTGTGTTTTTCGGTGGTCAAGTTCTTGAGGAACACTTGACACCCGATAACCATGAACAAGTCATCAAGGACTTTAAAGGCTGTCTTGGCTCCATTAGATTCCAAGGGGATGATAACAAAAAAGATGAAGAAACAAATGAACACTTTGTGGTGGTTGAAACATCTGTGGGAATCGAAGCCTGTTGTCCCCTTATTGAAGTATGCTCAGGGGCACCATGTCAAAATGGGGGAACATGCACTGAAAATCCATCTGGAGGTGAGTGCACTGGGGCAAAAAGCACAATTAATAACTTTGACTGGGATTTTAGTTCTGGCTGCAGGAGAGTTAAAGGACAATTCTTAAGCTTACTTGACAGTGCAATGTGTTTGTGCACTTTGTCCTTGTTCAAAGAACTGTTGACATTCATTATTTGGCTCATCCATGAAGACCTGTTGCTAAGCTAATGCTTTTTGATCCATATCCTGATAAAAGTCAACGCTTTTGAGAGGAGTGATGAATAAAATTGGCAAAGGCGGGGGACAAGGTCATGATGGCACAGATCATTGTATGGCTGTAGAGGGAAACTTGAAAAGCTTACAAGAGGATATAAATGGATTTGTCGATGGGCAGATCAGTAGCAGATGGAACTTAACTCTGGCAAATATGAGGTAGTGTACTTTGGAAGAAGTAACAAAATAATAGAGTACTCAATGAATGGCAGAACATTAGGAAGCTCAGAGGAACAGAAGAATCTTGAGTTGTTTGTCCACAAATCCCGAAAGGTTAAGAAGATAGTTAGGAAGGCATACTCGACTTTAAATGTCTAGGCATAGATTATATGGGCAAGATGGTTATATTAGAGCTGTGTAGGACTTGGGTAGCACAATAGTTAGTGTTGCTGCCTTACAGGACCAAGGATCCGGGTTCAATTCCAGCTTTGGGTGACAGTCTGTGTGGGTTTCATCTGGGTGCTCAAGTTTCTTCCCACAATCCAAAGATGTGCAGGTTAGGTGGATAAGCCATGATAAATTGCCCCATATTGTCCAGGAATGTGCAGTCAAGATGAATTAGCCATGTGACATATAGGGTTATGGGGATAGGGTGGGATGCTCTACAGGACGCTGGTGCCTACTCAATGGGCCAAATGACCTCATTCTGCACTGTAAAGGTTCTATGACTTTGGGTGAGACACATAAGGAGCACTGTGTGCAGTTCTGGTCTCTGTGCTACAGCAAGGTTATGATTAGAAGGGATTGCAGAGCAGATTCACCAGGATGTTGCCATGAATAGAGCACTTTAGCTGTGAAGAGAGGCTGGCTAAGCTCAGGTTGCTTGCTTTAGAGCAGAGAGGGTTGGAGGGAGACCTGATGTAGGTGTATAAAATTATGAGGGGCGTGGACAAGATGAATAGAAAGCAGCTGATCCCCTTCGTTGAACAATCAATAACAAAGGAGAATAATTTAAGGAGAATGGCACCATGTTTAAAGGGGCTTGAAATATTTTTTCATCCAGATGGTGTTGGGGTCTGGAATGCACTGCCTGGGAGAACAGTTAAAGTGAGTAACCTCACAACCTTTCCAAAGTACTTGGATGAGAACATGAAACGTTATAACATTCAGGGCAATAGACCTAGTGCTGGGTGGTGGGTCTGGTGTAGCTTTGGTGGTATAGACCTGATAGGCTGAAGACCCACTCCTGTACTGTATGATTCTATTAAATTATTATTTATGCCTTAAATCTAGGATATGTTTGTCAATGTCCGAAGAATGTTCTTGGTATGCACTGCGAACTGATCAATCATCTCTGTCTCTCACAACCCTGCATCAATGGTGGGTCCTGCATCCCACAAAAGAGTAACTACACCTGCAACTGCCCCAAGGGATATTCAGGACCAAGGTAACGAGCAATTTCTGATCACACTTTGCTACATCCAGTAAATCTTCCACCTTCTTATTAACATTAACAATTGCCATAAACTCCTGATGGACTCACGTTTGAGTTGTCCATCTTATGTTTTCATCCTATATTTCTTTCTTCATTGACACGTTCCTTTTTATTTGAAACAGCAACAGATTGCAGAATACAGAGCTCACATCATGTATCTCTCAGCTGACGATCTTCCTAAATACCTTCCCAGTTCTTGCTTAAGTGACTGGTTCCATTAACTTTAATCATTAATCATTCTCTGCGAAATAGATCCATCTTTGCTCAGCTTCATCTACTGAATCTTGTAGAGTTACGTTATTTAGTTTTCACTGTTGTGGTGGCCTCATATTGGCATGACTTTACACTGATTTTATTTTGTTGTTTGCCAGGCTGACTTCAAAGCTATATAGCTCTCTCTCCACTACATCAACCAATTAGTGTTACAGAGGCCTATATCTTACAGTTCTCCAAGAGAGTAGCCATTGTGTCATTGGAAAAACTCAAGTGCTCAAAATCCTGAGACATTACAGACCTGCATGTACTGTCCATGCTCTCACAATGCCTCACGTGTCTCCCAAATTCAGGAACTTATTTGCTCTGATGCTCCAGAAAAGCTTTACTTGCTTGTTTCATCTGAGGCCCAGCATCTTTATCCAGTGAACTATGACTAGAAATCATAGAATCCCTACAGTATGGAAACAGGCCATTCAGCCTAACAAGTCTACACCAACCCTCTGAAGAGTATCCCATCCACACCCATTCCCCTGCCCTATTACTCCACATTTACCCCTGACTAATGTACCTAACCCACATATCACTGAACACTATGGGAAATTTAGCATGGTCAATCTACCTGACCTGCACATCTTTGGATTGTGGGAGGAAACTGAAGGACCTGAAGAAAACCCACGCAGACATGGTGAGAATGTGCAAACTCCACACACAGTCGGCCAAGGCTGGGATCGAACCCGGGTCCCTGGCGCTGTGAGGCAGCAATGTTGATCACTGAGTCACCTTGTGTGCTTGTTCTCTGGTTCCAAGGAATTCTGCCCATAGCTGCCTCTGCCATGCTTTCCTCTCCCTACTTACGAATAGTGTGTGTTCACCCAGTGCTTCGCATTCCAAACTGGATTCAGACTTCTACAAACTGAATAAAATTCAATTGGTGGTCACTCATTTGATGTGAGTGGGGCAGACTCTGTGAAATATATCTAACTATGCAATGGCTAGGCACACCTTCCTGTCCCCCCATCCTTGCTAACTTCCTCATTGCTCCTGACCATTGTTGTTTTCATCAAGCTGTTCAGATATGCTGAGACATTAGTGGGTCTTGAACCAGATATCCTGGTTCAGAGGTAGGGTCAATAAAGCTATGCTACAGGACCCCTAGGTAACAATTGTATGCTTTGAATTCTCAGATGTGAAGAGGATATCAACGAATGCCTAAAGGATCCTTGCAGAAACAATGGGAGCTGTGAGAACTTCTCTGGTTTCTTTAACTGCAACTGTACGCCTGGGTACACTGGCAAATTGTGTAATCAGTCGGTGGAGAAACACTTATACAGCTCTCCCATGGTCATCAGCCACTACGAAATTATTGAAATAGCAGGAGCCGTGCTGGTGGCCTGCATATTAGTTGCACTGTTTGTCATCTTCCGTAAGGTCAGGAGCAAAAATAAGAAACAAGCCTCCCTGAGTGTTTTGGGCAGCAATGAGCTGTCGAAGAGTGAAACAACAAGGAACAGCTATTGTGATCTGCATTCGTCTGCACTCATCCCACTCAACATTCTCAAGGGCTCTGTGTATGAGTTGGACAGAAATTCATACCAAGGATCACAGGGGCATCCAGACCTCAACACATTCAACTCAGTGCACGGCAAAAGTCGGCCAACTGTCGTGTGCAGTGTGGCACCAAATCTTCCTCCTCCTCCCTCCTCCAACTCGGATAACGAATCTATACCAAAAACAACCTGGGAATGTGAGTATGAAGGTGAGAACATTCAATGTCTATCAGTCATTTATGAGTCTCTTATACTAGAGAAGGAGGCCATTCAACCTATCAAGCCCAGGCAGTTGTCCATTGAGCAATTTCAATTCCCTCACTCTATCCTTATACTCATGCAAGTTTATTTCAGCCAAGTGCCCCCCTAATTTACTTCAGAAATCATTCATTATCTCTGCCTACATCACCCTAATAGGGAATTCTAGGATCCTAAGAATTGTTAATGTCCATATCGCCAGCTCTGCATCACTCACCCCAAACCTTAGACCTATTTTCCCAGTCCTTTCACCATTAAAAGTGGAACGTGTTTACTTTATCCAAACCATAATCTTACACATGTTTTTTGCATCTCCACTTAATGTCCCTTGCTCCAAGGAGACCAACCTTAGCTTCTCCAATTGAACTGTGTAATGAAAACCCCTTATCCTCTGGAGCCATTCTGGTAAATCTTCTGTACCCTCTGAATGGCCCTCATACTCTTCCTAAAGAGTAGTGACCTCAGCTGAGTGCAATCCAGATGTGGCCAAATCAGAGTTTTATTAGTGTTCAGCATAAATCCCTTCTCTTGTATTCAGTGTCTCAAAGTACTCAATTATGAAGCCCAAAAGTCCATATACTTTGATATCATTGGGACTTTTCTACTTAGCTGAAAATGTTTTGCTGGAAAAGCTCAGCAGGTCAGGCAGCTTTTCCAACAACACATTTTCAGCTCTGATCTCCAGAATCTGCAGACCTCACTTTCTCCTCGAAGACTTTTCTACTTAGCCAAGGAGAAAATACATTCGAAGTATAATATTTCAAATTTATTTTAGAATTCCTCTTTGCAATGCCTCCTATAAGCTCAATGAATTGCTCTAGTTGTAGCTGATAAGTGCTGATCAGAAACTATCCAGGTGTGATGCCAACAATGTGCTGAATGACTTGATCTTTTTTGGTTCAATTCAGATTTAAAATGTGGATGTTTAAAAAAAATCATTAATGAGATGTGCACATTGCTGGCTAGGCCATCCTTAGTTGTCCTGGAGAAGGTGGTGATAAGTTGCCTTCTTGAGCCACTGCAGTCATTAGTGGTATAGGGATGCCCACACTGTTGTTAGGATGGGATTTCCACAAGTTTGACCCAGCAACACTGAACGAACGACAAAATGATTGCAGATCAGGCTGATGAGAGACTTGAGGTAGAACTTGCAAGTGTTTCCATTCACCTTACAGAGGTCAGGAGTTTGGAAGGTGCAGTCAAAGGAGCCTTGGGAAGTTGCTGCAGTGCATCTTGTAGAGGGTACCAGCTGCTGCCATTGTGCTTCAGTGATAAGGGGAGTGAATGCTGAAGATGGCAGGCATCAGTGAGACAAGAGACATAGGAGTCACTTGCAGTATAATTTTCTGCATTGATTTAGCTGGTCCAGTTCCATTTCTAACCCCCCTCCCACCCCAGGTTGTGGATGGTGGGGGATTCAGTGATGATAGTACTATTGATTTTCATGGGGAGATGGTTGGATTCTGTCGATGGCTTGAAGTAGAAGACAGGTGGTGGTACAGGGTTGGTTTTCAGACTGGAGGCCTGTGACCATTGGAGTGCCATAAGGATTGGTGCTGGGTCCACTACTTTTCATCATTTATATAAATGATTTGGATGAGGTATAGTTAGTAAGTTGACAGATGACACCAAAATTGAGGTGTAGTAGACAGCGAAGAAGATTACTTCAGAGTATAATGGGATCTTGATCAGATGGGCCAACGGGCTGAGGAGTGGCAGGTGAAGTTTAACTTAGATAAATGTGAGGTGCTGCATTTTGGAAAAGTAACTCCGAGCAGGACATATACACTTAATGGTAATGTCCAAAGGGAGTGTTGCTGAACAAAGAGACCTTGGAGTGCAGGTCTATAGTTCCTTGAAAGTGGAGTCGCAAATAGATAAGATAGTGAAGAAGGCATTGGTATGCTTTCCTTTATTGGTCGTGATGTGGCTGTGCAGGATATTGGTTAGGCCACTTTTAGAATATTTCATGCAATTCTGGTCTCGTTCAAATCAGAAATATGTTGTGAAACTTGAAAGTGTTCAGAAAAGATTTACAAGGATGTTGCTGGGTTTGGAAGATTTGAGCTATAGGGAGAGGCTGAACAGGCTGGGATAGATTTCCCTGGAGTGTTAGAAGCTGAGGGGTGACCATATAGAGGTTTATAAAATCATGAAGAGTTTGGATAAGATAAATAGACAAAGTATTTTCACTGAGGTGGGGGAATCCAGAACTAGAGTCCATAGGTTTAGGGTGAGAGCTGAAAGATATAAAAGGAAATTAAGCGGCAACTTTTTCACGCAGAGGGTGGTATGTGTATGGAATGAGCTGCCAGAGGAAGTGGTGGATGCAAGTACAATTGCAACATTTAAAAGGCATCTGGATGGGTATATGAATGGGAAGGGTTTTAGAGGGATATGGGTCAAGTTCTGGAAATGGGACTAGATTAGATTAAGATATCTGGTCGGCATGGATGAGTTGGACTGACAGGTTTGTTTCTGTGCTGTACATCTCTATGACTCTATCCATGACTCTATGACTCTTGCTTGAGATGATTATTGCTTGATTCTTGTGTGTCGTGAATGTTACTTGTCACCTAGAAGCATAAGTCTATCTAATCTCCAGATCCTGCTGCATTTTGACAGTCACTGCTTCAGTATCTGAGGAGCTACAAATGGTAATGAACATTTCAAAGTTTGTGAGAAGATTTGTAGCTCGGGTGCTCGTTGTTGTGGTTCTGTTCGCCGAGCTGGGAGTTTTTGTTGCAAACGTTTCGTCCCCTTTCTAGGTGACATCTTCAGTGCTTGGGAGCCTCCTGTGAAGCGCTTCTGTGCTGATTCCTCCGGCATTTATACTGGTTTGAATCTGCCGCTTCCGGTTGTCAGTTGCTGTCCGCTGCAGTGGTCGGTATATAGGGTCTAGTTCGATGTGTCTGTTGATAGAATTTGTGGATGAGTGCCATGCCTCTAGGAATTCCCTGGCTGTTCTCTGTTTGGCCTGCCCTATAATAGTGGTGTTGTCCCAATCGAATTCGTGTTGTTTGTCATCTGAGTGTATGGCTACTAGGGATAGCTGGTCGTGTCGTTTCGTGGCTAGTTGGTGTTCATGGATGTGGGTTGTTAGCTGTCTTCCTGTTTGTCTTATGTAGTGTTTTGTGCAGTCCTTGCATGGGATTTTGTACACTACGTTGGTTTTGCTCCTGCTGGGTATCGGGTCCTTTGTCCTGATGAGTTGTTGTCTGAGAGTGGCTATTGGTTTGTGTGCTGTTATGAGTCCTAGTGGTCGCAGTAGTCTGGCTGTCAGTTCAGAAATGCTCCTGATGTATGGATGTATACATATTGACCTGCTGTTTGAGCACAGGGCATATTTTGGCAATGTTCACTCGTTAGGAGAGATGCTGGTGCCGTTACAGTATTGAAACAGCTTCACAATAGGTGCAGCTAGTTCTGAAGTACAAGTCTCAGTACCAATGCTGGAATGCTGTAAGGGCCATAGCCTTTGCAGAATCGAGTGTCTGCAGCCTTTTTTTTGATATCACATGGAGTGAATCAAATTGGTTGAAGAACAATTGTCCCATCTGTGATGTTGGGATGCATTGAAGATCAAACCTTCTTTGACCGGCAATAGTGATTCCCTTAATGATTTTTTTAGCCAGAAGACCATAAGATATATGAGCAGAATAAGGTCATTCAGCCCACTGAATCCACTCCACCATAATTATGGCTGATATAGATTAGATTAGATTCCCTGCAGTGTGGAAACAGGCCCTTCAGCCCAACAAGTCCACACTGACCCTCCGAAGAGCACCCCACCCAGTCCCATTTCCCTCTGACTAATGCGCCTAACATTATGGGCAACTTAGCATGGCCAATTCACCTGACCTGCACATCTTTGGACTGTGGGAGGAAATCGGAGCACCCGAAGGAATTTCTGAACTCCGTTCTCCTGTCTAGACCTCATAATCCCTGATCCACTTACTGACCAAGCACCTGTCTATTTCAGTCTTCAAAAAATTCAATGACTTGGCCTCCACAACCCTCTGCTGCAATGAGTTCCATGGATTCATCACCCCTTCGCTGAAGGAACTAGATGAAAAGGAATGTCTTCACTCTAAGACTGTGCACTCGGGTCCTGGTCTCTGCTACTAGTGACAACATCTTCTCCACATCCACTCTGTCCAGACCTCTCAGTATTCTGTAAACTTCATTGAGATTCCACCCCCACCATCCTTCTAAATTTCGTGGAGCACAGATCCAGAGTCCTCAACAGCATGTCATATGATAAGCCCTGCATCCCAGTGATCATTCTTGTAAACCTCCTCTGGACCTCCTCCAATCTTCCTTGGATATGGGGCCCAAAACTGCTCACAATATTCCAAATGTGGTCTGACCAGAGCCTTAGACAACCATCAGCAGTACATCTCTGCTGTTGTGTTCTAGCTGTTTTGAAATTAATGCTAACACTGCATTTGCCTTCCCAAGTGCCAAGTGATCCTGCATGTTAACCTTTAGACAATGCTAAACTAGGTCTCCCAAGTCCCTTTGTGCTTCAGATTTCTGAACCATGCCCCATTTAGAAAATAATCCATGATTCTGTTCTTTCCTACAAAAGTGCAGACCTCATACCTCCCCTAACAAATTCCATTTGCCACTTCTTTGTCCGCTCTTCAAGCCTATCCATGTCCTTCTGCAGCCTCCTCTCTTCCTCAACACCACCCTGTCTCTTCACCTATCTTTGTGTCATCTGAAAACTTAGCAACAATCCCCTCAGTTCCTTTGTCCAGACCATTAAAGTATAATGTGAATAGTTGTGGTCCCAACACGGACCCCTGTGGAATTCCTCTAGTCACCAGCCGCCATCCTGAAAAAGACTCCTTTATCCCTATTCTCTCTTTTCTGGCAATCAACCAATCCTTTATCCATGCTGGTACCTTTCCCTTAACACCATGAGTTCTCATCATTGTATTTGCTTCGTCTTTTTCCGACACTATGTCAACAGTCTTCGGGAAATCCAAATAGATCATATTCACTGGCTATTATAGAGTCATAGGCTATTCTTTGATTAACTTGCTTGTTACTTCCTCAAAATTCAGATTGGTTCACAGTGAGTTCCCATGTCATTGATCCTTGCATTGAAACATCAATCAAGGACTGTCTGGTGCATTTTGAGATAAAAAATGAACTATCAGACTAAAGGTTGTGTTGATGCAGGGGTAAGAGGTAATTTGCAATGTGAGACCAAACCCAACAAAGCAGATCACCTCTTTATTGCAGAACCCCCACCCCCACCCCGCCCCAGTCGGTACCCTGCAATGAGTAGACAATCCACTTTTATTTTGTTACCACCCGGACACTACATTGAAAATGACTTCCTAGAATTCTGATGGCATGCAGCTATTTTGAAATGTACTGCAAGTTAGGAAAGGTTCATTAGAAAAATAAATGAGTATGATTCAGGAATCCTTTACTGAAGCTGTGCTCGGTTTCTTAACCTTTGTCTCTCATGTCTTTTAATACCTTGTGAATCACTGTTGAGTAATTGTCAGATTGTTCACTTTTCCAAATTTTGTGGTTTAACAAGACAAAAAAAAATGCTTGTGCACAAAGCCAGGTGTATTCCACAATTTGCGTAGTCTTCCATCATTAACATACACACCCTAATTTGTTGTGTAACATTGCCATAATTTTACCAGTGCCAATCAGTCTGCAATATGATGTGTATTCGACCTGTGTAAGCCTCGACAATCAATCTTAGCTGGTTGTCTGACTGAACAAAAGAGCGAATAGCCATTTAACATAAAGTTTAATATTGTTCTCAACCAACATTTACTAGGGACCATAAAGAGACGAGCGTTAATGGGGGATTCCTGTCCATTTTTTTCTCACCTTCATCTTGTGCTGATGAGGCTAATTCTTGCAACTCAGTAGAGTCGATGAACTGGAAATATGATCTGCTATGTAAATCCAGAATGAAGAGGCTTAACATCAAAGTTAAAATGAATCTATTCAAAGGTGGTGCCCAAAAGCTTTCTTTCACAAAGGCTAGTGAAAGCCTGGCACTATATCTGCACAAAGAGCTGGAGTTGGGGGTGACCAAGTGAACGTTCGAATACTGACATTGATAGATTTTTGTTAGGTAAGGGTATTAAAGATTCCAGAGCCAGGGCGTGTAAATGGAATTAAGATCCAGATTTGTTGCATCAAATTAGATTGTGGAACAGGTTTGAAATACTAATTGATCTATGTCACTGAATGGTCCTGTGTCCCAGCCAAGCTGATATCGCCTGAGGGTAGGCAATGGCCTAGTGGTATTATCACTAGACTATTAATCCAGAAGACAAAAAATGCTGAAATTCACAGTGGGTTAGGCAGCATCCACAGAGAGAGAGTAAGCTAACGTTTTGAGTCCAGGTGACTCTTCATCAGAATGATGCAGTTATCTAGATTTGAAACGTTAGCTTGATGTCTCTTTATGGATGCTGCCTGGCCTACTGTGAATTCCAACACTTTTTGTTTTTGGTACAGATTCCAGCATCTGCAGTAACTTGTTTCTATATTAATCCAAAGACCAATGTAATGTTCATTTCTCCCCATGGCAGATGATGGAATTTGAATTCAGTTAAAAAAATTCTGGAATTAAGAGTCTGATGATGACCATGAAATACTGATTGTCAGAAAAATTCATCTGGTTCACTAATGTCCTTTAGGGAAGGAAACTGTCACCTTTTAATGGTCTGGCCTGCATGTGACAGCAGACCCACAGCAATGCGTTTGCCTTTTAAATGCCCTCTGGGTAATTAGGGCTGAGCAATATAATTCTGACCTAGCCAGTGACACCCACATCCCAGGAATGAATTTTAAAATAGGTTTATGTGGAACAAGGTATGTCACCACTACTTGATATGTTCACTGAATTATTGTGCACTAACAACAAACTACATTCTTTCGACAGTTCTTTAGCTATTACTCCACTGTTAGTACACTCCTTTTAGCTCCACAGTGCTTTTCTACAGGTTGGGACCTGTTGGTGAAAGGAAGCTACCTTTAAGGATTGCTTGAATGGTGAAAGATGGTGATTAAAAATGTGAATAAAAGAAAGGGTAAAATAAATCTACAGAATGAAACAAATTGTAACCATGAATAAAAATTACTCAGCAGAAAATAAATCAGAGTAGAAAGTCACTAAAAAAAAAGCAAAATGAAAATGTAAAAAAATGCTAAACATTGAAAAAGGCAATTCGAGTTAAAAATAAAAGATGCTTCAGAGAGGGACTAGGGATGTAAAGTTTGTAGCTATAACAGGATAGTATGAGCCTGTTAGCATTAAAGGTGGTTAGTTTGTCAGATGGCATGCGCTTAAAGACAACCATTTTAAGTTTTTATATCACCGTTCTGCAATATTCAAAGCAGATTATCAACTGCAGATGGCAGTATAGCACTATCTGAGGTGACAATATTCTTTGAGTAAAGGATAGGAATGTATGTGCGAGAAAAGAGAAAAAAAGGTGAACCATGAAGTGATACGGTGAAGGAAAGGACGTAGTTCACCTGTATTGGGATGATAGCTCAAGCCAAAAGGGGACATGATGAAAGAAGTTAGGGAAAGAAAGGGCACGGTTGGGCCCAGGGCATCGTTAAAGTAGGTTAGGCAAACCCTGGAGAGGGAAGCACTGAAAATTGATGCAGTGGAGCAGGAATCTAGTGGAAGGAAAAGTCAGGTTAATACAGGAGTTTTTGACAAACCACCTTACCCAGAATGTACAGTGCTACTGAGAGATCCACATCACACCATCAACCTGAATTGATAAAGAATGGGTGGGAGTATGTTGGCAGCTGGATCTAACTGGATGGAAAATAGAAAATACGTAGCGAAAGAAAATCCCTAGCACTTCCTGTTGAGGGTGCTTCTTGATGATTGATTTGAAAATTTAATGTTTCTTCAAGATTCTTTTAACGTTGTTTTTTAATTTTCAGTCTACCATGGTGATCCTCCAGTCTGGCCGCCCCAGCCTCAGTCTCACTCGCCAAGGATGCCTGAATATTCCCGGTATGAAGCAATTGAAGAGAATCTCCCACCTCCAATGGGCAATGAACACTTAGATAGATATGATGGCTTCCCATTCCCACTGGATCATTATTCACCACGCAGCAAGCGGGCTCCCCTAGCCCCACAGTATAGCGATCAGGTCTTGGAAGACTTCCCCGATGGTAACCCCGTGGCCTTATTGCCTTCTCGCTGTCAGAACGAGTACACAGCCATCAGCTACTACCCAGCAGAGCTGCTGAAAGCGCAGGCCCCAGGCGTTCCCATGCAGCCGGGCTACCAGAAGGTTCATGTTCGTCTCAGCGTTGCCCAGCCGTCCTACGCAGAGTGCGAGCCCATGCCCTCGCAAGCAGTGGTGCCCCATTTGATCATGCCAACATGTTATGAGGACTCTGATCTGATGGAGAGTGACTATGGCAGCTGTGAGGAGGTGATGTTTTAATGCAGAGACTTCTTCATATTTTAATCATGCACTATGTCAGGTCAAGCCTGCTAACACCCACTTACTGCCTACTCTAAGATCACTGTAATGACTTTATTATGGGTATGAATCGAGGGTTGATTATAAATACCCTCTGGACAGTAGGCCGTTTAACAGTGCTCCAAGCTGACAGCCCTACCACGGTATGAATGCTGCAGCAACAGCTTGCCATTGCATTCATACGGCTACAGCTCTGAGGTGACACTTGGTGGCTGTTGGTGAATTCAGAAGAAATGCCACAATAAAGACTGAAAAAAAAGACAGTGGGAGAACACTTACATTGGTGTCACTTTTATGAGTGTAATGTTCGTGAGATTGTACAAATCTAGTGTTTTTAGTGATAAAAGCTATATAAACTCGTCCCAACCATAAAAGTATTGAATGAATGAGATACTGTGGATGCTGTCTGTATAGTCTCTGTTTGCTAATGGATATTTGCATTAGGCATGCCATTAGTTGTTGTGCACGTCTGAAAATACAATGAAAAGTAACTTGATTCTAGTTATGTTTTACTAACAACAGAGTGAATTCAGCATGTTGTGGGAAGAGGTGAATATCATTGCAGCTGTTTATAGACTTGTTATTTTATGTGAGAATGGACATCACCTTTCTTGCCAGAAGCAATTAGTTTTATTCTGAACCAAGTTCTGCTATACTTGGCCAGGGAATAGATCATTGCTAATTCCTTGTTATCTACATAAAGGAAAATATTCTATTCCCTGACATTCTTTACATTTATTTAAACACATGTTTAAAAGAAAGGCTAATAATTCAGTCTGTGATAAACACAGACAAATGTAAAGACAAACTTTACAATTTCCAAAGAAAAAACAATTTCACAATGCAAATTGATTTATGCCCAACATCTTTTTTTCCATAAAATATGCCCTGATTCTCTTATGCAAATAACCAAGTTATGAAGATATTTTACAATCTCTAGCAGATTTCTTTATTCAGGAAAGAGTTATAATTACATGAAGAACTAATCACAGAGCAGACGTTTGGGGCGATGCAAACTTATTTCTGCATATTGTATTGAGTGAGAGTTGATGTTGGTGCAAAGTTCTTGAATCCCATCCATTCAAGAAATGTCAAGAGTAGTCATGGTCCAAGCCTGCCTTTTGGTCATTCTATGCCAAGGGCAGTTGTTCCCAGACAAGGAAAACAATAGCTCATTGTCAAATATCTCATGACAATGTATTTAAATACAGATTTCCTTGCAGAACAAAAACAAAATAATAAAAATCTGCAATGCTTTCTCCTTTGCCTGATTGGATCTTTGCACTGAAGAGCAAGCTACATCTACACATCTAAATATCACATTAGGATGACTGAATGATTCTCTCACACTTAGTGGTGCTGGATCAACATCTTTAGGCTACCTTAAAGGTCCATAGGCCAAAGACTCATCTTTTTTGGTGAGCTTCTTGGTATGTGTCATATTATGAGTAAAAAGGGTGTTTCTCATTTGTATTGTCCAAATATTGGAAGAGGTATTGATGAGAATTCCATTGATACATTGCAAAATAAAATCCTGTCTGGAATCCAGATTGAACAGAAGTGCTCATTTAATATTTTCTGTGGTATCCTGATGCCATTACTAGAAGCTTCAACTTATTAACGATTGAACCAAGAGCCGTTTATGTTACATCTGCACAATCAATCAGTAACAGTGAAATCCTGCTGATAGTCTTTCTCAAGCAATCAAATCTTTGTAACACGCTAATGTTAAACCATTCAATGTTTTCTTCCTCTGTTCCAATCAAACAATTCAGCCAAAAAAGGGGTTAAGTGGCATTGAAGAGCAAATGGTCTTCATTTGAGCTTGAATGATTTTCTGGCCCAAGAGTATAAACTTAGTTATTGGTCTAAAAGGTTACAGCTAAGCAACTTAGAAACAATGTCTTTTAGTATAAGGCCTAATTTTATGATGGCATGCAAAATCTGCTCCATCAAAAAGAGCCTTATTTAAGGTTATGCTGAATAACAATCAACTTAATGGTGTGTGCAGATTGCTTACGTGAATATTGCAATGAAATAATTACACTATAAAGTGGTTTTGACATAGGAAACTGAAGTTGTAGCATATGCATATTCATCCATGTTATTCTCTGTAAACATCTTTTCCCCCATTTCAGTAAATGTGATGACTGTATTTTATTTGTGCAGCCAGTGTTTAATATATTGTTCTGCTGTATGAGTTTGTACAGAAAGTGTTTCTCTTTTAATTTTGTATTAAATTCAACAAAATGTGGTTTTATTTTGACTACAGATCTTCACTATGTTGTGGTTATTTCATTGAAGTTTCAATAGCTTGGATTTAAGAAAAAATGAAACAGCAGAGCAGTAACTTCTCACTCTTCTTGGAACTGAAAATAAACGAGGAGACAAGGGGCTGACTCTCGGATAAATAAGATAGTAGTCAACAGGTCATGAGAGATGTTGGGAGAGGGTGACAACATTGAAGAGCATGGAGAATGTGGAGAGACAAGTTGTAGACAGAGAATATAAAATGCTGTAGGTTACCTGACATGACAGATGGGGGAGTTGCAAGGACAGTGATAGGAGGAAGAAAGGGCATGTTCTAAAGTGACAGGGCATTTGAACGATAACTGAAAAAAAGGGCAAGAGGAAGATGGAAGGAGACCATTTTTTTCATTATGCTGTGCCAGCTCTTTGAAGCAGCAATCTGATTAGAACTACTCCCAGCTTTCTGCCCACAGCCTTCTGATTTTAATTGTTTTCAAGGCTATGTGCAATTTCACTTTCATGGTTAATACAGAATCCACTTTCACCAAAGTTTCTCTATTCCCTCACTGATTTTACAACCTGAATTTCATTGTCACCTTTTCTGAAGGCAGACACAAAGACCCAAATTTTCCCAAACGCTTGCTGTGTCAATTCAGGAAGTCTCATGAAAGGTTTCTTTTTGTGAGCTCAAGTGAGTTTTACTACACCTCATTAACTATGAACTGCACTTCCATGGCACTGATACCTCACTATCCTGCACTCACAGATGGAGGAAGTGCTTATCACTGCTGGAATCCTCTGGATTTCCTGCCAGCGACACCACATCAAACCCAGCTGTGTACCAGGTCAAACATTGCCAGCTAATGATTGGATTTACAGATACAGTGTGTGAAGGATTGATAAGGTGATACTAATAAAGGAATGTTAGCACCTTGCTTTGCTGAGAAGAATCTGGAGGTCCTGATGAATGTTGGGGAATATACGGGAGGGTTGCCTCCTTTCCTTGGAGATGGACATTGACAGAACCCGATTGATTTGACTATGGTTTGCAGAGTGCAGATAGCTCTTGTATTGTCAGCAAAGATGTCATTTCAGGCAATACATAAAGGAACATAATATAAACGCATAAAAGTGGATAAATCCTCAGGACCCTCGAACTTAGTGAGAAGCTAAGGAAGTGATTGCTGGGTGCCTTGCTGAGATATTTGTATCATCGATAGACACAGGTGAGTTGCTGGAAGACTGGAGGCTGGTTAACGTGGTGCCACTATTTAAGAAAGGTGGTAGTGAAAAACCAGAGAACTATAGACCAGTGAGCCTGACATCAGTGGTGGGCAAGTTGTTGGAAGGAATCCTGAGGGACAGCATTTACATGTATTTGGAAAGGCAGGGACTGATTAGGGACAGTCAGCATGGCTTTGTGCATGGGAAATCATGTCTCACAAACGTGATTTTAGTTTTTTGAAGAAGTAACAAAGAAGATTGATGAGGACAGAGACGTAGGTGTGATCTATATAGACTTCAATAAGGCATTTGACAAAATTCCTCATGCTAGACTCGTTAGCAGCCTTAGATCTCATGGAATACAGGGAAAACTAGCCATTTGGATACAGAGCTAACTCGAAGGTTTAAGATGGTGGGTGGTGGTGGAGGGTTGGTTTTCAGAATGGAGGCCTGTGACCAGTGGAATGCCACAAGGATCAGTGCTGGGTCCATTACTTTTCATTATTTACATAAATGATTTGGATGTGAACACAGGTATAGTTAGTAAGCTTGTAGATGACACCAAAATTGGAGATACAGTGGACAGCGAAGTATGTTACTTCAGAGTATAACGGGATTTTGATCAGATAGACCAATGGACTGAGGAGTGGCAGATGGAGTTTAATTGAGATAAGTGCAAGATGCTGCATTTTGGAAAAGCAAATCAGAGTAGGACGTATATACTTCACGGTAAGGCCCTGGGGGAGTGTTGCTGAACGAAGAGACCTTGGAGTGCAGGTTCATAGTTCTTTGAAAGTAGAGTCACAGGTAAATAGGATAGTGAAGAAGACGTTTGGTATGCTTTCCTTTATTGCTCAGAGCATTGAGTATAGAAGTTGGGAGGTCATGTTGTGGATGTACAGGACATTGGTTAGGCCTCTTGAAATATTATGTGCAGCTCTGGTCTCCTTCCTATCGGAAGGGTGTTGTGAAACTTGAAAGGGTTCAGAAAAGATTTACAAGGATGTTGCCAGGGTTGGGGGAATTGAGCTATAGGGAGAGGCTGAATAGACTGGGGCTGTTTTCCTGGAGTGTTAGAGCCTGAGGGGTGACCTTATAGAGGTTTATAAAATCATGAGGGGCGTGGATAGGGTAAATAGACGGAATATTTTCCCTGGGGTGGGGGAGTCCAGAACTAGAGGGCATAGCTTTAGGGTGAGAGGGGAAAGATATAAAAGGGACCTAAGGGGCAACTTTTTCACAGAGGACAGTGCTTGTATGAGCTGCCAGAGGAAGTGGTGGAGACTGGTACAATTGCAGCATTTAAAGGCATTTGGATGGGTATATGAATAGAAAGGTTTAGAAGGATATAGACCAAGTGCTGGCAAATGGTACTAGATTAGGTTAGGATATCTGGTTGGTATGGATGAGTTGGACCGAAGGGTCTGTTTCCATGCTATACATCTCTGTGATTCTATAATACAGCCAGATTATTGGGTTAGTTTATATCGTCCTTTCTGATGGGTGTGAAGTTGGGGCATATAGAATTCAGCGGACAGCCTGCCAAATGTTTACCTACCTGCCCCTTCCCCTGTTATAATTTTACCAGTAACAGTGATGACATTATCTGGCCCACCAGCCAGAGGGTCAATTATGTGGGCAATTAACATTGGAATTTAACCAATAGCAGGCAAAGTCCACACCTATCACCCAAACTGGCAGGTTTCCCTCTGTGGGCTGATGATGGGCAGGAGAAGGAAGGATGGTCAATCCTTAGTGGACCTCCCAAAACCTACTTCCCTCAAGGTCTATGACCCTCACCCTAGTAATAGGACCCCCCTTAACACTCAAAGTCACAGTCTAGCGCAACTCACTTCCTCAAACCCCATCACAGTATTGGCATTAGCCACCACTTTCAATGGCACTACTGGTACAGAAAATTTGGCAGCTTCTGATTGAGCACCAGGTCTCTGAGGCAGAACCTCCTATCCCTGAGGGACAGAGGTCTTCTTCCTCAATCATCCAGTAGGTGGCAACAGTTCTTCCTGATGAGAGTATCCCTCCCCACCATATAAAATCTAGTCCCTATTATTTCACTCATGCATATTTCACTCATGCATATTTCAAATACTAGTTATAGTCCAGAAACTGCACCACACTGCCCCCTACCATTTTTAAAGGTACAGCAAAAACTAAAGCAAAGGATACAAAAGGAAACTAATGTCGCATAATAAGATGTATGTATCTCCAAAGTATTAATAAACAGATTATAAAATGAAAAAGGGGGCAGCACGGTGGCTCAGTGGTTAGCACTGCAGCCTCACAGCACCAGGGACCCAGGTTCGCGTCCAGCCTTGGGCAACTGTCTGTGTGGAGTTTGCACATTCTCCCTGTGTTGGCGTGGGTTTCCTCCGGGTGCTCAGGTTTCCTCCCACAGTCCAAAGATGTGCAGGTTAGGTCAATTGGCCAAGCTAAACTGCCCATAGTGTTAGGTGCATTAGTCAGAGGGAAATGGGTCTTGGTGGGTTAGTCTTCGGAGGATCGGTGTGTACTTGTTGGGCCAAAGGGCCTGTTTCCACACTGTGGGAAATCTAAAAAAAACAACTCTTCTTATTATACAAAGGATTGGACCAAACTAGTGGAAAAAAGTGATACTTATACTGGATTTGTTTCATATCTTGAAAATTCGAACAAACATCCGAAGATAAGGAGTTATACCACATAATTAGGAAGACTCTCACTTAAAAATCTATTGCTGGTTAATATTGAAAAGTTGATGCCCATTTTGATTTTATTCCATAAAACTTAAATACCTTAGTCAAATGCAACTGAATTAAGCTGAATTTAACCTTCAAAATCTTCTGTGAGTTTCAAGATTCACTTCTAATTATTTGGAATGATTCCCTTCAAATGCATGCACAGACACAGTTTTGCAAGAAATATAGCATCCCTACAGTGTGGAAACAGGCCATTTGACCTATCAGGTCCACACCGACACTCCAAACAATATCCCACACTGACACCCTCTACGTTATCCTTGTAACCCTGCAAATACACTTAGCCTGCAAGTCCCTGGACACATTGGACAATTTAGCATAGCCAATCCACCTATTGTGCGCATCTTTGGACCACCATGTCAGATTCACCTGTCTAGCTCTTTTTATGTCTTTAAAATGCTTCTTAAGATCTATCACTTTGACTAAACTTTTATTCATCTGACTTATTAACTGACATGGTGTCTTATTTTGCTTTAGAATGTTGCAATGAACTACTTTGGGACATTATATTAAAAGTTGTAATATAACTGCATCATGTTGTTTTGTTAGCAGGGTGTTAAGAAATATCTTCAGTCAGTATATAATGAAAGTTCAAAATTGTCTACTCCAGAGAGTTGTGGTTGCTCAGTCACTGAATACATTAAAGACAGCAATCAAAAGGTTAGAGGCATGGAGTTTTTACAGCACAAGAAGGGACATTTCAGCCCATCGTGTCCAAGCTGACTCCATCCAATCTAACTTCTTTTCCCAGCACTTCTCCTGTAGCACTTCAAGCGTCCATTTAAATAGTTCTTAAATATTTTGAGAGTTCCCACCTCCCACCATCCCTTGAGTCATGAATTCCCTACATGCACAACCATCTGGATAGAAAATCTTTTTTTTCAAATCCCCTCCAAACTGCCTGCTCTTGACTTTAAAACTATGCCACTGGCTATTGACCCTCTACTAAGCGGAACATTTTCTGTACCTAGGCACCTTTGTATTGAAGATGGCACTGTAAATAGCAACTTGTAAACATTTTACGTGATAATAAAGTTAATTCTAATTCTGCTTATGCCCTTCAGAGCTCTGTATGTATAAATCAGATACCCCCACAGCTTTCCCTGCTGTAAGAAAATATTTTCTTGGACATTAAGGTATTCAAAGGATTGTATTGAATGCAATCAAGAAGTGCAGTTCGGGTAGAAAATCAGCCATGATGTTATAGGATAGTAGACTCTGAAGTTGCGTCCCTTATATTTATGAATTAACTTGTGCTACTTCAAATTCTTAGGAGTTCTGACATGCTCCACTTGTGCTTTGCTGGCACCACATGATATTTAGTAATGCTGCATGTTCAGTGGTTTTCATCAGAAAGTAGGAGCAATTCAGTTCACAAGCCTGCTCTGCCATTCAATATGATCACGGGCAATCTTTGATTGTAACACCACACTCCCACTCCCTCCCCATACCCTTTCATACCATTACTATCTTTCTTTCTTAAATATATTCAGTGTCCTGCACTTCTGTGGTGGAGAATTCTGCAGTCACTACACTCTGAGTAAAAACATTTCCCCTTATCTGAGCCCTATGACCCTGAATCTTGACACTATGACCTCTTATACTAGTCCCCTGACCCTTAAGGAATATAATTGCTGCCATAGTCTTTGCAGCCTGGTCAGCATTTGTACGTTCCAATTAGATTCCTCTCATCCTTCTAAATTCCAATGCATACAGGTCCAGTCAATCCAATCTCCCTTCATAACACAAACTTGCCATTGCAGACATCATTCTTGAAGTCAGTTGAAATTCCCAAGATAATCAGCATTACCAGGGCCAAGTGGTTTTCAAACATAGAACATAGAACATTACCCCGCAGCACAGGCCCTTTATCCCTTAATGTTCCGCCGACCTGTGGAACCAATCTGAAGCATATCTACCCAACAGTAGTCCATTTTCATCCATATATTTATCCAATGACTATTTAAATACCCTTAAAGTTTGCAAGTCTACTCCTATTGCAGGCAGTGCATTCCACGCCCCTACTACTCTCTGAAAAAAGAAACTACCTCTGACATCTGTCCGATACTTATCACCCCTCAATTTAACTCTATGTCCCCTTGTGCTAGCTATTTCCATCTGAGGGAAAAGGCTCTCACTGTCCACCCTATCTAACTCTCTGATTATTTTATACGTCTTAATTAAGTCTCCTTTCAACCTTCTCTCTAATGAAAACAGCCTCAAGCCCCTCACACCTTCGTCCTAAGACCTTCCCTCCATAACAGACACCATCCTGGTAAATCTCCTCTGAGTCCTTTCGAAAACGTCCACATTCTTCCTATAATGGGGTGACCAGAACCGTATGCAATGCTCCAAGTGTGGTCACACCAGAGTTCTGTACAGCTTCAGCATGACCTTATGGCTCTGAAACTCAATCCCTCTACCAGTAAAAGCTAACACACAGTATGCCTTCTTAACAAACCTATCAACCTGGCAACTTTCAGGGATCTATGTACATGAACTCCGTGATCACTCTGCTCATCTACGCTACCAAGAATCCTACCATTAGCCCAATACTCTTTATTCCTGTTGCTCCTTCCAAAGTGAATCACCTCACACTTTTCCACATTAAACTCTATTTGCTGCCTCTTAGCCCTACTCTGCAACTTATCTATGTCCTTCGGTAACGTGCAACATCCTTCAGCACTGTCCACAACTCCACTGACCTTAGTGTCATCCACAAATTTACTAACCCATCCTTCTACACCATCATCTAAATCATTTATAAAAATCACAAACAGCAATGGCCACAAATGGCCACAGATCCTTGTGATACACCACTAGTAACTGAACTCCAGGATGAACATTTCCCATCACCCACCACCCTCCTTCTTCTTTCAGCTAGCCAATTTCTGATCCAAATCATCCTCAATCCCATGCCACCGTATTTTGAGCAATTGCCTGCTATGGGGAATGTTATCAAATGCTTTACTGCAATCCATATACACCACATCAACCACTTTACCCTCATCCACCTGTTTGGTCACCCTCTCAGAGAACTCAATAAGGTTTGTGAGGCACGAACTACCCTTCACAAAACCGTGCTGACCAACCCTAATCAACTTATTCATCTCTAAATGATTATAAATCCTATCTCTTATAACCTTTTCCAACACTTTATCCACAACCGAAGTAAGGTTCACTAGTCTATAATTACCAGAGTTGTCTCTACTCCCCTTCTTGAACAAGGGGACAACATTTCTTATCCTCTTAAAAACTTGCTTTACTGTGGTCTGCATGGCTGGAGATAGCAGTTAAATTGCCAGCGAAGATGTAAGGCAGATCTTATAGAAATCTAAACAATGTGGGCTGCATTGAGACATGTGGCAGAATTGTGCAAGAAGTCCTATTTGGTTGCTGGGAACAATTTGCTGATTCTTATAGCTTGATTCCTGGCATCAAGGTGAGATCCATTACCCATTCTTTCTACATTATTGGACATTTCCCCAGATGGCTGATATCACACTGACCCAGATGACAACCTCAAACCAGGCTGGCATGGTCTGGTGTCATGGTCTTCACTGCCAGTCATGGGAGATAAGTATGTCTTGCCTCCAGGTTCCTGCCCTCAAAGCAAGGCACCAATTGTCTCTTGTCTGCCATGTCGAGGACAAATATTAGGAAAACTGCAGGGCAGTATCAGACTAGCTTTCCTGGGTGCGTATTGTGCTTTTGAAGACGATGCCAACATCAGGGATACTAGCATTAGGATATCCTGGCAGTGGGATTTTGTTCCAGATGTGACAAGATATGCTTAGAATCAAACAAGACAGGCGCCATAGAGATAAGGTACATAGTCAATGAAGCCATCTTAGGCCTTGCCGAGAAAAAAAATCCCTCCATAAAACTTGGCAAAATTGACACCCAGTAACTCTATTGTTTCATTCACTAAACAGCAAGTGAAATGGGAATGAATTATAATCTCCTCAACAGGTTGTAAAAGTAATGGTCAGTGACCTTGCTTTTATGAGGTTACTCAAATGTCTGTAAAATAGCTGAGCTTAAC
Source organism: Hemiscyllium ocellatum (assembly GCF_020745735.1). Lineage (NCBI taxonomy): Eukaryota > Metazoa > Chordata > Chondrichthyes > Orectolobiformes > Hemiscylliidae > Hemiscyllium > Hemiscyllium ocellatum. The sequence continues at coordinate 69,265,941 of NC_083416.1, forward strand.
GCCAGATGACCAGGCAATTTAGCATTAATGCAGATTGATTCATGCAAGAGGCAATGGAACACTTCTGCCTATCTTAGGTTCATCTAGAAAGATTGACAATTGCCCCATGACAGCATGTGAGCTTTTTCAACTGGTCCCCAGTTTTTTTCTTCTACTATCTTCATATTTGAAAATCAATTTCATATCGATCACTTTTTCAAAAACACCCTGAAATCGGCCCTCAATTTGACAAGTTCACCAATAAATTTAGCTTAAACTGGATGCAGTTGGCTGTGTGAACCATCCAGTAATTCAGGTAAACCGCAGATGATATGATGGCAGTCATATCTCTCCACATTGTATGTTTTTATTTCATTTACAGAATGTGGACATCACCAGCAAAGCCAGTATTTGCTGCTAAATAAAAAAGCAAAAGGACTGTGGATGCTGGAAATCAGAAACAAAAACACAAGTTTCTGGAACAACTCAGCTGGTCTGGAGGCATCTGTGGAGAGAAATCAGAGTTAATGTTTCAGGTTGAATGACACTCCACTCCGAACTGATATCAGCTCGGAAAAGTTGTTTTTTTTAATGCCAGAGATAGGGTGGGGGAAAGGAGTAGGGAGTTAACAATAGGTGGAGATAGAGGCCAAAGAGAGAGAAGAGTAGTTGGACGATTGAATTTCCAGTGTTATTCTTCCCTTGAATGGAGTGGTTTGCTTAGCATTTCAAAGGGCCGTAAAGAGTCAGCTAAATTGTTGGTCTGGAGTCTCATGGTGACTAGATCATGGTGAATGTGGCAGATTTCATTCCCTATAGGGCAATAGTGAATTAGATGGGTTTTTACAATTGGCAGTGTCACCATTGTGCTAGCTTTTAAGTTCAGAATTTCTTCAATTCAATATTCAGTATCGGTCATGGTGTGATTGGAAACCATTCCTGAGAACATTTGCCTGCAGTTCTGGATTACCAATGGCATTGATATTACCCCCATGCTACCAACTTCCCTGGGTGAGCTGTCTAAATGCTGCAGATATCTTGTGTAATTTTCTCTTGGAGCACTGACAGCCTGTGCTAGGTACTAAGAGATATTCCATACTGTACTGAATACTCCGGTATGGCCTAAAATGATTATTTGAGGCTAGAAAGTGTCACAACATTTAGAAATAGAATCAGCTGACAAAGATTCTTCAGCCTACCTTAGGTTCATCTAGAAAGATTGACAATTGCCCCATGACAGCATTTGAGCTTTCTCAACTTACCCCCAGTTTTTTTCTTCTACTATTTTCATATTTGAAAATCTATTTCATATCGATCACTTTTTCAAGAACACCATGAAATTGGCTCTCAATTTGCCAATCATCATCCAACCATTGTCCAGCCATAATTTAACGTGAAGTGGCATTTTCATGATAGCTTCCCTTGATATTCACTAACTTGCATACCTGTTAGGATGGCGATGATGAGTCAAAGCACCTCAAAGAGCATTAAAGAGCAGCAAAAAACGATAAAGGTTTCCAGTTCTCCTCACAGCCCTGTTCTTTACAATCTTCAGGGCTTCATTACATCCCTTGGGGATGAGCACTGCACACTGAAATTAAGGTAAGATCAGAGCAGTTTTAGACATTTGTAATTAACCAGTTGAGTCTTGCTATGACACACATCCGGAGGAGGTGGGACTTGACTTTGAGGTCAGGACATTACCACCATGCCACAAAAGCCTTCAGTGTGGCTTCAAAAGCAGCATTGACAAACTTGTTTTGAATATATTGTTCATCATTCTATTTTTTTGCAGTCATTTTGTCCAAGACTGGAGCAGGTTTCCTAAGTTAGTGGGAGTGTGGATAGATGAATAAATGTGCAATTATACCAAGTGTAAAAAGAGCAGTTTTGTATCTGCCAGTACTCATCTTATTGACTTTGAGAAGTGATGGCCTGGGGCTCAGTTATGTTTAACTAATAACAGCTTTGCTAACACATCTGTCAGGACTTCTTAAGCATTTGTATGTAAGTAATGATAATCCTCCAACAATGTGTAGCTAGCACCAGACCCATAAGATTTTGATCCGCCATCAAGTTAATGCACACCATTAGTAACCCAAACATATGGTTGGCGGCATTTCCATTCCATCCTACTGAGAGGCAGTAAGTTACCAAGCCTCCTCTGGGCTTGAGAATGAAGGTGGTGGGCAGGACTTGAATGACCTGAGCATGTGGGGTTTAGAGAAATGCAAGCAGCTTTCACATTGGATGCTGAGGTGGTGTTTTTGAGCAAAGTACATCAGCAGCAGACAGGATGGTTATTCTGCAGACATGTCGCAGGTGATGCACAAAGGTAAGTTTGAATGGTAGGAGGCCAAGCCAGGTATGACTGACCAAACAGAGCTGGAGAGAGCTGAGGAGCCAGGGCATTGTCTTCACGGCCTGGCTACAGAGAAGAGAGTGTTTAAAGACCCTCAGACATCTGGCAAGATGGCCTCAGTTATAAGCGAGTTTTGATGACTTAGATGACCAACAGCAGTGGTCTTCAAAAGAAGGCTTCAACACAGAGGAATGCCCCATAGGGTCCCTTCAAACCTTTCATTTCAACAGATAACACACACCTCTAACCATGGACAGCTCACCAGAAATGCTGAGTGCCAGGAGTCATGCAGGAACCCTTCCAGAAACTGTTCAACAATCTTCAGTGGTTGTATTTTGCCTTGCAGCCACACAATGGGGTTCTGTCTTTGTGACATTATGTATGAAATCATACATTAAAAGAGTCTAATTCACAGTAACCTCAGTAGTCATATGTTAGTGTTCTGGTAAGACATTGAAAACTGTATAGCAGAGAACATTCTGCTTTGTGGCAGTCTATTAACAAATGCTGTTTAATACTAATTTGGAAGTCTGTCCTTAAGTTGTATGAAGACACAAGAAGCCACATTGGATACACTACTACGTGGTAACACTGAGACAGATACCAGTCAAAGGTAGACAGTGCTTTTTTTAAAATCCAAGGAACAGCACATGAAAAAGATTTCTCAAGTATGGTAACTTCACAGGTTACCTGGAGAGAAGCACATTCCAAAGTGACAGTATGTCTGCATCATCTTAGCAGTTGCTGTCCTTTCACCGTGATTAAAGGACCAGCCTGAGCACTTAAATCAGAACAGTGGACGAAGTAGTTCAATAGTTTCATGTCTCCGTTTGATGCAGTTGCATCTTCAGGTCAGTTCTTTCATGTACAATGCTTGGTGGCTCGGTGGCTCAGTGGTTAGCACTGCTGCCTCACAGCGCCAGGGTCCAAGGTTCGATATCAGCCTCAGGTGACTGTTTATGTGGAGTTTGCACGTTCTCCCCATGTCTGTGTGGGTTTCCTCCGGGTGCTCCAGTTTCTTCCCACAGTCCAAAGATGTGCAGGTCTGGTGAATTGGACATACTGAATTGCCCATAGTGTTAGGTGCATTAGTCAGAGGGAATGGGTCTGGGTGGGTTACTCTTCAGAGGGTCGGGTGTGGACTTGTTAAGCCAAAGGGTCTGTTTCCGCACTGTAGGGAATCTAATCTAATCTAAAATGCATGGTAGACCAACAACCTAGCATAACAGCAACAAGCTTCATGGTGCTCATCCTGACAGCTTCCGAGTGATCTGGTGGGCAGCACCTTCCTCCAGCTGTTGCCCCTCTACTATTCCATTATCATCACACCCTCACTGAGTCTAAGTCCTGGAATGGGGTTGTGAACCCAGAGCCTTGTAATGCAGAAATGAATGTGCTGCCAACTAAACGACAGCCGACATATTCTCATAGTGCAGCTTTGTGCAACTGATGTACCTCATCAAAGTCCTGCACATCCTATACACACCTTTACATCTTCATCCACAAGCTTTTCATTTGCTAGACTATAGAGAATAGCTATAAGAGATTGAAGTGCACAACCGATTAGTTCACAATAGTTTTGGCGGAGTGTTCTTCAAGGAGCCTCAACAATCTAATCCTCAAATAAAGTTCTTTTTGCAACTGTCTCAGTGAGTCACTCCTTTAATGAGAACCCTGTTCTGATAGGTGACCTCAATGTGATGATCTCAGCCATTATCAAGCTGTCTGTCAGTTTCAAGCCTCAGTGACTGTCCTCTGTGCATTCACTTTCACTGAATTGACCAGTTGCTGACATGGGGTGGAGATCTTCATGATGCTTTTAACATTATACTGGTGTCAGAGCTTATCGGATAAGGGAGACAGTCACACTTTCAAGGGCTTCGGGGAGAAAAGGAAGTTTGTTATGGGGTATGCTGTATAAGATGCTGCGTGCCATGGCGTGTAATGTATTATCATGAATAGAGAATTTGTTAACGAACATAAAGCAAAGACTGAGGATAATGGATGTTTTTCTGGTTGGCAATCTGTGGGTAGAGGTGTGCTTCTGGGATCAGTTTTGAGACTGCAATTGCTTACAATTTACATAGATAATTTGGAGTTTGGAACCAAATGTCGTGTATCAAAGTTCACAGATGGCATTAATATGAGTGGCAGAGCAAAGTATGAAGAAGACACTGAAAATCTGCAAATATTAAGTGATTAGGCAAATTTCTGGCAGATGGAGTACAATGTTGATGAATTTGAGGTCACCCATTTTAGTAGGAGTAAAAGTAAAATCGATGATTATTTATCTGGTGAAAAATTTGCACCTTGCTGCTGTGCAGAAGGATCTGGGTGATCTTGTGTTTGAATCACAAAACATTGGTTTGCAGGTGCAGCAGGTAATTAAGAAAGTAAATGGAATATTGTCCTTCATTGTTGGAGGGATGCGGTTTAAAAACAGGAAGGTTATACTTCAGGTATGTAGGATGCTGGTGAAGCCACTCTTGGAATACTGTGAATGGCTTTAGTCAACTTACATGGAACTAGAGGGTGTGCAGAGGAGGTTCACTATTGATTCTGGAGTTGAGAGAGGGTTGACTTATGAAGAGAGATTGAATAACCTGGGACAGTATTCATTGGAATTTATAAGAATATGGGGAGATCTTATAGAAACATATAAAATTATGAACGAAATAGATAAGATAGAAGCAGAGAGGTTGTTTTCACTGGCACGTGAAACTGGAACTAAGGCCATTATTCAAAATAAGGGGAAGCAGATTTAGGGCTGAGTTGAGGAGGAACTTCTTCACCCAAAGGGTTGTGAATCTATAGAATTCCCTGCCCATGAAGCAGTTGAGGCTACCTCGTTGTATGTTTTTAAGGCAAAGACAGATAGATTTTTGAACAGTAAACGAATTAAGGGTTACAATGAGTTGCGGTAAGTGGAACTGAGTCCATGAAAGGATCAGCCATGATCTTATTGAATGGTGGAGCAGACTCAAAGGGTCAGATGGCCTACTCCTGCTCCTATCATGTTGCTATGTTCTTATGTTGATCATTAGTAAGGATGAAGAAGTCAGAGGTTTCTATTTGGAAGAGGGGGTGATGAAAGCAGATTTGAAGGAGAGGAGACCAAAAAATTTAAAATGTAGGAGCTGAAATAAGTAATTTGAGTCAATGGGCTGAATGGCCTACTTCTATTCCTATGTTTTAAAGTTGTATGGACTAAGAATGAATGTCAGTCACAAAATGAGTAAATTTACAATTCACATAAGTTACGAGGTAGGTTGGGATTTGTTGGATGCTGTGGTCCCTGAACCCCATCTAAAAATTAGGGGTGAGCCTTTCCCATTGGGGACCATTTAATAGCCAATTGGTCCTTTGACAATTAGCCCACTGGCAGTTGGTCATATAATGCCACCTCCACCCTACAGTGGAAGCAAGGGTAAGCTGCTAGGTACAGGCACACCATCTGCTGGATTTAACATTGAATTGAGTTGAGTTAAAAATCACACAACACCAAGTTATAATCCAACAGGTTTAATTGGAAGCACACTAGCTTTCGGAGCGACGCTCCCTCATCAGGTGACAGTGGAGGAGCGGCGCTCTGAAAGCTAGTGTGCTTCCAATTAAACCTGTTGGACTGTAACCTGGTGTTGTGTGACTTTTAACTTTGTACACCCCAGTCCAACACCGGCATCTCCAAATCATGAATTGAATTGATTGATTGTCATATATACTGAAGCACAGTGAAAAGCTTTGTCATGCGAGCAATACAGGCAGATCACAGAGTTAAGTTGCATAGTTAAGTAAATAATAGGTAAACAGAGGCAAAAACAAAAACATAGGTACAGGCGAATGTTAAGAGTTTGGGAGTCCATTCAGTATTCTAACAACAGTCGGTTAGAAACTGTTTCGAAACCGGCTGGTGCATGTGTTCAGGCTTCTGCACCTTCTCCGCGATGGTAGAGGTTGTAGAAAAACATTGCCAGAGTGGGATGGATCTTTAAGAATGCTGTCGGTCTTTCCTTGACAGTGGGCTTGGTAGATGGATTCTATAAATGGGACTTTGTCCTTTGTGATTGTCCAGTCCAAGTTTATCACTCTCTGTAACCATCTCCGATCTTGAATGGTACAGTTGCCACACCATATTCAGACAGAATGCTCTTGATGGCGCACCTATAAAAATTGGCAAGGGTATTCGCTGTCATGCCAAATTTCCTCAGTTGCCTGAGGGGAAAGAGATGTTGGTGGGCCTTTGTAACCAGTGCATCTACATGAAGAGTCCCAGAAAGTTTGTTGTGGATGACCACTCCCAGGAGTTTGACCCTCTCCACTCATTCCACCTCGGTGCTGTTAATGTGTAGGGGGCATGAGTAACATCCCGACAAAAGTCAATAAAGTGTTCCTTGGTTTTTGCTGGCATTTTGAGCGAGGTTGTTCTCAGTGCACCATTTTTCCAGGTTTTCCACTTCCCGTCTGTAGTCTGTTTCATTGCCAGCTGAGGTTCGACTGACTATGGTGGTGTCATCAGTGAACTTGTAAATGGCATTAGACTAGAATTTGGCGATGCAGTCAAGGGTATACAGCGAGCACAGTAGGGGGCTGGGTACGCACCCCTAGGAGCTCCAATGTTGAGTGTTCATGGCAATGAAATATTGCCCCCAGTCTTCACTGATTGTTGCCTGTGGGTCAGAAAACTAAGGATCCAGTTGCAGAGAGTGGGGCTTAGTCTGAGATCCCTAAGTTTAGTAATCAGTCTCGAGGGGATAATAGTGTTGAAGGCTGAACTATAGTCAATGAATAGGATTCTTACATAGCTGTTCTTGGTGTCAAGATGTTCTTGGGGGGATGAAGGGCAAGTGATATGGCACCTGACATGGATCTCATGGTCCAATCAGCAAATTGGAATGGGTCAAGAATAGTGGGGAGGCTGGAGTTGATTAATGCCATGACCAGCCTTTCAAAGCACTTCATGACCACCAAAGTTACGGCCACTGGGTGGTGGTCATTGAGTCATGCTGCATGAGCCTTAAGCACAGGGATAATGTTGGCCCTCTTGAAACAGGCAGGGACAGTGGCTTGCTGCAGGGAGTGGTTGAAGATGTCTGAGAAGACCTCTGCCAGTTGATCTGCGCAAGCTCTGAGTGCAAGGCCTGGTACTCCACCTGATTCCATCGCTTTTCTTGGATTCACACAAAGGAAAACTGAACTTCATCAGTTGGTTGTGGTGTATAAGATCATAAGGTACAGAATTTATAGCAAAGGATTACAGTGTCATGAAACTGAAATGACATATTGAACAACTTCACTTCAAGACACTTCAAGACATTTGTTATTCCCTTTCAACTGTTTGCATCTTGTGTTTAATCTATGACGATTTGAAGTATTAAAATATATGTAAGAGTTGCAGCTCATTTCTTGATCCAGCTGAGGGCACTCCAGAACTATATTTGCTAAATTATAACTGTCTCTTGGTTCAGCATCTATGCCAATGCTTCCAGTCATACTTGATCTGAAATTAATACCATTCCAAGGGTTTGTAAACAGTTTTTATCAGGATTTGTTTTGTGCACATGCTCTTGCTGATGAAGTCTGTGACGGTGATTATATTGGACCCAACTGCTCCAGGCCCAGTGTTTATTCTCCTCAGGAGCATCCTCCCACTCTTCTTTAGTACACCCTGTCAACAATTCCTTCTATTTCTATCTCCCACATGTTATTCCAGTTCACATTGAAAACATTTTCCTCATTAACCTGATGAGACATGGTATGTCATACATCTGGAGCAAGAAGGGCTTGAGCCCAAACCTCCTGGTTGATTGGGAAGGACACTACCACTACACCATAAGAGTCTCCAGTGCCCCATTAGGATTTTTCGAATCAACCTGTTCAGAGATGTAATAACACCCCTCAATAGTAGATGGGACCCAAGACCCCTAGTGCAGAGACAGAGGCAGTACCACTGCACACAAGAATTCTAGTTTCTCCATTAATATTTTCTGATCAACCCATTATTACATAACCTGCGAGCAGGCAGGACAAGCCTTGCACTCCTGGCTCTGAGGTAGGGACACTGCCCCACAAGAGGGGAGGCGATAACTTAGTAGTATGATTGCTGAACTATCAACCAAGAGACCCAGGTAATGATCCCAGGATATAGTTCAAATCTACCCATGGCAGATAGTGCAATTTGAATTCAATAAAAAAAAATCTGGAATTAAGAGTCTAATGATGACCAAGAATTGATTGTTGGAAAAAGCCGATCTGGTTCACTAATATGCTTTAGGGAAGGAAACTGCCATCCTTGCTTGGTGTGGCCTACATGTGACACCACAACAACATGGTTGACTCTTAACTGCCCTCTGGGCAATAAATGCTGGCTGAGCCATGTCACCCTGTGAATAATTTTTTAAAAACTTCTCTTTTCCCCATATTCTTTATATCCAGAAGCACAACTGAATTTTTATTCCCAATCACTCGTGACTTTTTCTAACCTATTAACAACCAGCAGTAAATCAGCCACGTTTTACATTTGATTAATTTACATGCAAAGCTCATTAATCTCTCGTCAAAGGTGAGGGAAAGGTACAGTTCCCCATTCAGATATTTTTCCTAATAAATCTGTTCAGCAATGTTATTACACACCTCTGGAGCAGGTGGGACTTAAACTCTGGCTTCCTGGTTCAGGGGCAGGAACATTACCATTGCACCACAAGTACCCTGAAATGCCTCCTTAATTTTTACTTTCTCCAAGGTGCAGTCCAACACAGTTCCCCATTACTTCTTTTTAATCAGTGTTTCTCAGTAGCCTATTCAGAGATGTTATTACACATCTCTGGAGAAGGTGGAAGTACCACTGCAGTACAAGATGGCCCCAAAATATGAATTAATGAAGCCTCAGTCAGGAATTTTGGTCAGTATGGCAACTGAACCCTCCAGCTTTTGTGTTACTAGCACCACATTCAAACCATCTGAGCTAACCAACCACAGTGCCGTATTAGTTACATCTTCACTAATTATCTTTGTGCAGTCTGTTCCACATCTCCTTAATTATACACCAGAAACAGTCATTTTCTCTTATGCTACCTGTCCTGCTGTATGTTTCCACTGTTTTCTTCTGGTTTTGTTTCAAACCTAATATGTGTACAATTGTCATTATTAAGGATAGGTTGGTAAATATCTTTTACAAAGAGATTTGCTAAGCCATGAATGCATCAACAGAAATGACAGACAAAGTCAGAAGTCACACGACACCAGGTTATACTCCAACAGGTTTATTTGAAATCATAAGCTTTCAAAACAATGCTCCTTCAAATAAACGTGTTGGACTCTAACCTGATGTTGTGTAACTTCTGTCTTTATCCACCCCAGTCCAATACTGGCACCTTCACATCATGGACGGCAGAAATGATGGTCGTGTGGAACGTGAAGTTGCGGATTGTCATATCAGTCATGATCTTGTTGAATGATGGAGCAGACTCAATGGGCTGAATGGCCTACTTCTGTTCCTACCTCTTGTATTTATGCAATACATGTACATAGCCTCCTCACAAATTCTTGTGCGAACCCCATGTACACCAACATGTGATCAACAGCAAACTGAGAAATCAAATGTTGCAACTTGTAGTTTTAGCTACATAAATGTCTGGAAATCCTTGGGCATCTTGGTTCAAGTACAGACAAATATCTACTTTGGTCACTCGTCTGCTTTATATATATCTGTTTGTAAAGAAGAGTATAAAAGACTACAAAAGAGTAGGTGTCTGGACTTTCTAGGGCTGGCAGCAAGACTATTGAATATGTGTGCCATTTAATTTTGGATACTTGTATCCATTTTATGTGCTGATTTATATATAAATAAAAGTCATATGCACAACTGACTTTTTGAGACTAATTTCTATTAATTCTGTTGTGCTGTCAGAGAGTTGCTTCTATGCATGTAAGCTAAACTGAAACCACATTTCATTTCAAGTGCACTAAACTTGTTCTAAAATCCTAGCACATCGATTGTTGGAATTTTCGAATGGCTGGAGTGGCCTGGGCAATAGTGATGGAGTTGAGAAAATACAGCTAGAATGAAAAAAAATCAGAATCCCGGCATCAAGAAAAAAGTTCCAATTTTTAATTTTAAACGACCAGTTCAAAATCTCCTATTAAGTGGTGACCACCTCATTTCCATGTATATGCATCTTATTAGTACCTCAACTTGCCTTGTTTCTATGCAACTTTTGATTCTCCCATCTTTCTCTGAGAAACCATCAAAGCAAACATAAATGTCAGAGTGCATACCTGGCAGCTGCAACTCCCCGATTTCATGTTCCAGCCAGTATCCAATTGTACACGCAGCATAATGTCCATACAATGGTGGCACCGTGGTTCAGTGGCTTTTTAGCCCCTATTCTTGTGTAATCTTCAAAGGGAGAAAAACAAAATGTTTACCTGCAGTTTGGGGCATAATTCATAGGGGGAAGCACGTCAATTAGCACTGCTACCTCACTGCTACCTTACGTTACCAGGGACTCAGGTTCAACTCCAGCCTTGAGTAACTGTCCATGTGGAGTTTGCACATACTCCCTGTGGTTTTGTTGGGGTGCTCCAGTCTCCTCCCACAGTCCAAGCATGTGCAGGTTTGGTGGATTGGCCTCGCTAAATTACCCCGTAGTGTCCAGGGATGTGTAGGCTAAGTGGTTAGCTATTGTAAATACAGAGATAAGGTGAGTTGTGGGGTTTGGTGGCGTCTTGGACTCAGTTGGATGCTGTTTGAGGGGCCAGTGCAGACTTGATAGGCCAAGTGGCATCTTTCCACATTGTAGGCATTCTAACATGCTTATGGCTCTGCATGCTCTACAGACACCATCTTCCTTGACCCTTCACCCATGCAAGTAGGCAGCATAAAACACCAGCCTGACAACATCATTATGCCTGCTCTTGGACCAACTCACATACCAGTTCAGCCCTTCAGGACTTTAACTTGGAACTCAGGGACACCAATAACTTGAATGCTTCCCCAAATCACTTTGCGTACAGAAATTAGATACATTTTATGTAGGTAAATATGATGCATTGTATAGCTTCTGAAGAAGGGTCACTGGACCCAAAATGTCAACTCTGCTTTTTCTCCATAGATGCTGCCAGACCTGCTGAGTTTTTACAGTATTTTCTGTTTTTCTTGCATTGTATGGCTATTAGCTTGCTTTCTCAGTGCTCACTTACTTTGCCCATACTTGGCAGCTGCCAGCCTCTGTTGGTTGCATTGCTGCTTATGGCAGAGGGGGAAGGAGGCAACATGTCACAGTGGGTAGCACTGAACACTCAAAGAGGTGACATGTTGCTGAACAGCACAGTGTCAATGTCATGCCTACAGCACATGCTCGCAGCTTGAGTGGCAAACACTCTGCATGTGATTCAACAAAATGCTTGCAAGTGAGAGTCAAAGAGGAGCAAGGGGGATCTTCAGTCAGCCAGGGACTGCCATCACAGTCAAGCAAGAGTTAGACCATGGTCCATCCTGCAGATCAAGTTGAACCGGATTAGGGATTATATGTAGGTCAGTTGAGGTGGTGTGGAGACATCAGTTTGGGGCCAGACTGATTTCTTCTGCAATGAGACAAAAGGGACATTGAGTATGATGGAAATCAATGAAGAACACTTTGTGATGATGCAGGAGCTGAAGAGGTCTGAGGTGTCCACAGCAAGTGAGTTGGAACCATAGAGGGCAGGAAGAGTTAGTCTTTTGGGAGGACGAGGTGGGTGAGAAATGTCAAGTCGACCTGATGTATGAAATAGTGAGAATTGTAGCCCAGGAGTTTTGATAGAAGCATGTGCAGTGGATAAGATAGAATGAGTTCTGGCATCATGAATGGAAGGTAGCCAAGAGATTATGGTGTCTCTTACCCATTTCTTACTGTGCAGTTGTGCTTTTTGTTTAATCCAGGGCACAGCACTGACCCAGGCTGTTACCCATTTCCAGACTGGGTGCCTTTATTGGCACGACCTCTTTTCCCAGCCTGCAGGATACCAGCCACCTTTCCACCACCCATTTCACCAGCAATGGTGGGTCCTGTCAGCAAACTGAGGAACTAACCTGTCTCTGGTCCATATTGAAGCAATACAGTTTGAGGGACTTTCAGGGCCTGAAGTTTTTCACAGGTCCTCCTAAAGCTGATACCAGTGGGAAGGCGTTGGTAGTGGTAGGTTTCTGCCTTTCTGCTTGATTTCCACAAGAAGGGCACCACAGTTGCACAATTCATGAGGTGAAAAGCAGAAGGTTGCATGTGAAAAGTTATTTCAATCCATACCATGAATCTCACACATAAAATATCTTAATTACAACGGGGAAAAATAACCACAAAATGTTTAATAATGTAATGATTTGTGGAAGCTTTTATCAATGTCCTGAAGTAGAGTAAACATTACTGAGTTGAGTTTCTACCAAAATGCATTCATCTTCAGTGCAATTTTCTGAAAGTCTGTTTACCCACCAGAAATAATAGAGGAAATTCAAGCTCAGAGCCATACTAGATTCAAATTGTTCACTCTGTTTCCATCTTCATGGGTGCTGTCAGATCTGATGATGTTCCTCCAGCATCTTCTGCATTTGGTCTTAAAGTTAAAGATTCTTTTTACATGTAAAGGCACATTTAAAAAGATTAAAGATGTTTATTGTACCGAGAGACAGATTAATATACATCAATAAAACTAATTAATGCATTTTTAAAAGTAATTTTTCATTTTTTAAAATGCCATTCACATGTAGACATTGTTAATGGAAATTTTTTCTGTGATAAACCTATTTTCAACTGTTTAAGAAAACTTTACTACCACAGGCAATATTGCAAGGAATATCTTTGATTGCAAGTGCAAAAGAAATAAAAACAATTATATTCTGAAATGTTGCCTGATTACAATGCAATCTGTACAGTTAAAGTAAGTACTTCAATAATGGAAAATTTTATGTTTGTGATTACGTAAAGTGGTTTGTGGGAAATTTCAATAATTACTTCACTTTGGAAACCATCACAATCTTGAATTTAATCTACATCAGGATTGCTGATTTTGTACCAGTTGAAAACACTAGAAAACTAGAATAGCCAAGATGAACAAAGTGAAGAGATAAAAAAAGGATTGGGACCTTAAACAATGGAAGGATTGAAGGTAGCACACAGCCAACAATGTGGATAAATAAGAACTCTCGAGGAAGTTGTCACATTATAAGAGGAGGTGATGGACTAATGACTATTATTGCTAGGCTGGTAATCTAGACACCCAGGAATGTTGCTGGTCATGTAGGTTTGAATCCTACAATGGTAGATGGAATTGGCATCTGAATCATAGGAACAGGATTAGGCCATTAAGCCCCTTGAGCCTGTTCAATGAGATCACAATTGATGGGTGGTCTAACTTCACATACCTGTCTTTGGCCCATAACAATTTCGCTCTTAAAAAAATTTATCTATTTCAGATTTAAAATTCACAATTGATCTAGCATTAACTGTCAGTCGTTGAAGGGAGTTTGAAACCTCTACCACCCTCTGTGTGCAGAAATGATCGGAAGAACAAACGATCACCTACACTTCAGAAAGTAAGAAAAGGTAGAAGAAGAAAGGAAGCTGGGGATACAGGAAAACAAATCATTGAAAACAGCACTGGAGGTCAGTAGAGCAACTAAAGATATTAACTAATTCCTGGTTTTATTGCTAGTCGTACAGATATCAAATCTAGTTATATTATGTTAAATTTAGGCACAGTCCTTGTCAGATCGCACACAGATTACCGTGCACAGTTTGGATTCCAATACTAGGAGCATTAAAGACAAGGTGATCATTTTTAAAAATCCTTTAGAGAAATAATGAGCAATTTATTTAATAAAAGTAAGTTCAGAATGTGGAATGCATTAACACAGCAAGTGGTTTAATTAAATAGCTCAGAGATTATCAAAAGGAAAGTAAATGAGTCCATTGTGAAGGGTCACTGGACCCAAGACATGAACTCTGCTTTCTCTCCACAAATGCTGAGAAATTTATTCAGTTTTTTCCATGAATTTCTGATTTTCAGCACCTGCAGTTGCCTGTTTCTTTTTTTGTGAATTCTGCTGGCTCTCCCTGATTAACTGAAAATTTTCAAGGCATTCAGTTACTCCATCCTTGATTATAGACTGTAACAATCTCTCCACCACAGGTATTTGGCTAACTGGTCTGTAATTCTCTAGTTGTCCTCTGTCAGCATTCTTAAACAGTGGGATGAAGTGCAATTTTCCAATCCAGAGGGATGACTTCTGTATGTAGGGAACCATCAGGTCCTGGAAATCTAACATTCTTTAATTCCATTAATGTCCTCATTATGATGTTTCACTTATGTTGATTTCATTCACTGTCTGTCCCCAATCTGCCATTAATTTCCTCAGGACTTTAAGGAAGCTATCCTCCTTTTCTATTGTAAATATTGAGGGAAAGTAATTATTCAACATGTTTGCCATTTCCACATGGTCATTGACAATGTCCCCACTTCCAGTCCAATAAAAATTTGAATTAAGAGTTTAACGAAGACCATGAAACTGTTGTCGATTGTTGGGAAAAACCCATCTGATTCAAATTTGTGGAGAGAAAGCAGAGTTCATGTCTTGGGTCCAGTGACCCTTCACAATGGACTCATTTACTTTCCTTTTGATAATCTCTGAGCTATTTGATTAAACCACTTGCTGTGTTAATGCATTCCACATTCTGAACTTACTTTTATTAAATAAATTGCTCATTATTTCTCTAAAGGATTTTTAAAAATGATCATCTTGTCTTTAATAGGGAAGGAAAATGCTGTCTTTGCATAGACCATTCTGCATGTGACTCCACTCCCACAGTAATGTGAATGATTCTTAAATGGGATGGTTAATAAATGCTGGCCAAGCCAGAAATACCCACATCCTATGAATTAATTAAAAAAAAATTATGGTAAAGATCCCAGCAAGGCATTAAATCTTTCAGGCAATTGATGACATCATAACATGTAATGCCCTCCCATAAAAGATCTCTCTCATACTCATAGCAATTAGTTTATCAGTTGGCATTGTTCAGCGCAGTCCATCCGTTGGTTAGTGAATTACGTGCACTCTGATATACAGGTAACATGGATCTCAGGCCGTAATGGGAAGACTTGTGGAACAGTGGTAGAATGCATACCTCTGCACCAGGACTCCCAAGCTCAAGTTCTGGAAAAGCTGCCAACATCGTCAAATGCTGTCTTCCAACGTCTTCCATCAGGCAGAAGGTACAGAAGCTTGAACACATGCACAAAGAGGTTTAAAAGCAACTACTAACAGGCCATTATTAGGCTGTTGAATGGATGTCTCTAATGTTGATCTTACTTTGCATACTTCCTGTGCAACCATAGCCTTGTATGCTTCGCTCTGTCTAAGCACCCTCTGATCTGAGTGTCCTTGTTTGTTATGATCTGCCTGAAATGCTCACAAAGCAAAGCTGTTCAGTGTACTTAGGTACATGTAACTGAAATAAATCAAATTAAATAAAATATATTTCATAGGTGTGTATTAACATCTCACAGAAGCTTGATTTGAAAATATCTAGAATCCAGACCATATATAGTTGAAATGTCATATCAATGTACGTAGTTAGAGTTAATAATAAACATCAAGACATTTGTCTCAGTGAGAACCCAGTACTCGTGGTGTGTTGTGTGGGCGAACATATGAAAAATCATATCACATCAGAAGACTTAGTTTAACTGAAAAGAAAGGTGAACAACACCAATTAATATTTCTTCTGATTTTAAAAGAAAACTTTCACAAGTGATATGAAACTTTACAGCATTTATTCTCATCGAGTTATTTCAACTTGAGTTATTCTACCAAAATGGCCACCACAGAGCAGTGCTTCATAATCTCTTGGTCATGGAAGAATTCTGCTTTTGCGGCATTTACTGAATGTGCAGGTGAAGCATTTGCAGTGACAAGATTCTGAAACTGAATCATTAATCGCTGTCACTAGATCAAAATCCTGGATTTCCCTCCCTAATAGGTCAGCCCACAGCAGGTGGGCTGCAGCAGTTCAAGAAGGCAGCTCACCACCACCTTTTCAAAGGCAACAGGGGATGGGCAATAAATGGTGGCCAGCCAGTGACATGCATATCCACAAATGAATTAAGAAAAAGGATTCACTGAAAGGTCTCTTGCAGCATCACAGTTGCAACCAAAGGCAGTGCAAACTGTTAGAGCCTCCACAATTCACAGTTTCAGTTAGCAGGCTAGAAATTCCTGTTGCCATATTAACAACAAGCTCTTTAATGCATTGGCCCCAAAAGTCACTGTTTTCAAATAATTGGACAAATAAGCACACTGAAAAAAGGAAAAATGTTTCTAAGAAAATGTTAAGTAATCATTTGCTAAAATTACCAACAGTACTTTCACCATATCAGAGAGGATAGAACATAGAACATCGAACTTTACAGGATACTTTTAACATAGCTCTCCTGATGGAAAATTGATGGTATAATTGACATAGTGATAGCTTTCTTGCCTCTGACTCAGAACCCTATAATTGAAGGCCCACTGCAGAAACTTGTTCACATATACCAGGCTGACTGTTCAGTCTAGGTAAAAACAATGACTGCAGATGCTGGAAACCAGATTCTGGATTAGTGGTGCTGGCAGAGCACAGCAGTTCAGGCAGCATCCAACGAGCAGCGAAATCAACGTTTCGGGCAAAGGCCCTTCAGCAGGAATAAAGGCAGAGATCTGGAAGCATGGAGAGATAAGCTAGAGGAGGGTGGGGTAGGGAGAGAGAAGCATAGAGTACAATGGGTGAGTGGGGGAGGAGATGAAGGTGATAGGTCATGGAGGAGAGGGTGGAGTGGATAGGTGGAAAAGAAGATAAGCCGATCGGACAAGTCCGGAAAAGTCATGGGGAGAGTGCTGATCTGGAAGTTTGAAACTAGGATTCCTGAGTGCCATAGAGTCATGCAGCATGGAAACAGGTCATTTGGCCCAACTTGTCAATGATGACCAGATTTTCTGAACTAAACTAGTCCTATTTGCCTGCCAATATTCCTTAAACCTTTCCTATCCAGATACCTGCCCAAACATCTTTAAAATGCTGTAATTTTACCCACCTCAACCACTTTGACTGGCAGCTCATTCCATATATGTACTATCCTCTGTGTGAAAACGTTGCCCCTCAAGTCCACCTTAAAGCTACGCCCTCTAGGTTTAGAGCCTGGGGAAAAGACCTTTGCTGTTCACTTTATCTGTGCTCCTCATGACTTTATAAACCTCTATTAGGTTACCACTCAGTGTCCGATGTTCCAAGGAAGAAAATCACACGCTTTCCTTATAACTCAAACCTTCCAGTTTTGGTAACATCTTTGGAAACCTTTTTTATACCATTTCCAGTTTAATAACATCCTTCCTATACCAGGGTGACCAGAATTGTATGCAATATTCCAAATGTGGCATTACTAATGCAGCTGTAACATAACTCAATGCTCTGACCAATAAAGGTAAGCACCCTAAATGCTTTCTTCACCATCCTGTTTTCCTGTGATGCCACTTTCAAGGAACTGTGTACCTGCACCCATAGATCTCAATTTGGTGTCATTCACAAACTTACTAACTACGTCTCCTTTATTCTCATCCAAATAATTTATAGAAATCGGTTATATAAATGTTGAAAAGCCGTGGACCCAGCAGCAATCCTTGTGGCACACTGTTGGTCACCAGGCCTCCCATCAATAACAATCCTATACCATCACTCTCTATCATCAAGCCAATTTTGTATCCAAATGACTAGACTTCCCTGGATCCCATGTGATATGACCTTACTAACCAGTCTACCATGTAGAACCTTATCATAGGCCTTGTTAAAGTCCATGGAGATAATGTTTACTGCTTCTCTTCCTCTATTTTCTTGGTCATATCTTCAAAAACCTCAATTATAAATATAAAACACAATTTCCCATGCACAAAATCATGCTGACTATCCCTAATTAGTCCATTCCTTACCAAATGCATGTAAATCCTGTCTCTCAGAATTCTCTCTAACAACCTACCCATCACTGAGTTTGGCTCACCAGTCTATTGTTCCCTGGCTTTTCCTTGCATTCTTTCTTAAATAATGACATGACATGAGTCACCCTCCGGTCTTCCAACACCTCACCTGTGACTATCAATGACTTAAATATCTCCACTAGGGGCCCTGCAATTTCTTCCCTAGCTTCCCACAATATCCTGGTCTACACTTGATCAGGTTCCAAGGATTTATCTACCTTTATGTGTTTTAAGACTGTAATATGGTATCTTTTCAAGACAGGACTATTTTTTTCCCTGAGTTCCCTAGTTTCCATGCTTTTCTCCACAGTAAATATTGCCAAGAAATATTTGTTTAGGATCTCACCCATCTCTTGTGACTCCACACAAGGATGACCTCATTCATCTTTAACAGGCCCTATTCACATTTTTGCCCTTAATATATTTGTAGAATCTCTTTGCTAAAGCTGTCTCATGCTCCCTTTTTTGCCCACCTGATTTCCCTCTGAAGTATACAATATTCCTACACCCCCTGTATTCCTCACGGGATTCACTTGATTCCAGTTGCCTATATCTGACAAAAGCCTCCTTTTTCTTGACTAAAGCTTGACGAACCACTTAATGAAGGACCGGTGCTGCGAAAGCTCATGCTTCCAAATAAACCTGTTGGACTGTAACCTGGTGCTGTGCGAATTTTTGACTTTGAATATCTCGAGTCATCCAGTGCTCCCTACTTCTGCCAACCTTGCCCTCTCAGTAACAGGAACATGCTGCCCCTGGGCTGTCCTTATCTTGCTTCGAAAAGCCTCCCACTTGCCAGGCAACACCTTATCAGCAAACAACCTCCCCCGTCATGTTTTGAAAGTTCCTATCTAATATCATCAAAGTTGCCCTTGCCCCAATTTAGAACTTCAACTTGTGGACCAGACCTATCCTTTTCCAAATAATTTAAACTAACAGAATTATGGTTACTGACCCCAAAATGCTTCCCCACTAACACCTCAGTCACTTGGCCTGCCTTGCTGCCCATGAAGAGATTGAGTTTTCCCCTTTTTCTAGTAGGGCCAGCTACACGTTGATTGAGAAAGTTTTCCTGAATACACTTAACAAATTCTTCCCCATCCATGCCCTTAACACTATAGCAGTCCCAGTCTATGAGAAAGTGAGTACTGTAGATGCTGGAGATCAGAGTCGAAACGTGTGGTGCTGGAAAAGCACAGCCAGTCAGACAGCATCTGAGGAGCAGGAGAGTTGACATTTCAAGCATAAACTCTTTATCAGGAATGAGGGGGTGGCACAAGGGGACTGAGAGATAAATAGGAGGGGTTGGGGCTGGGAGGAATGTAGCTGGGAATGTAATAGGCAAATGAAGGTGGGAGATGATGGCGATAGGTCAGAAAAGAGGGTGGACCAGATAGATGAGAAGGAAGATGGACAGGGAGAACAGTTCCAGATGGTGGTGCCAAGTTGGATGTTTGGCTCTGGAATAAGGTCAGGGTAGGGGAAATAAAGAAACTGATGAAATCGACATTGATTCCGTGTGGTTGAAGGGTTCCAAAGTGGAAGCTAAGGCGATCTTCCTTTCTGACCTATCGCCATCAGCCCCACCTCCATCAACCTATCGCATCCCCAGCTACCTTGTTCCCAACCCCACCCTCTTCCCATTTATCTCTCTGCCCCCTTGGGCCACCCCCTCATTCCTGATGAAGAGCTTATGCTTGGAACGTTAACTCTCCTGCTCCTCAAAAGCTGCCTGACAGGCTGTGCTTTTCCAGTCCCAGTCTATGTCTGGCAAGTTAAAATCCCCTTCTATTACAACCCTACTATTCTTATACTTAGCTGCGATCTCCCTACATATTGGTTCCTAAATTTTCCATTTACTATCAGCGTGCCCATAGTAATATCCCACCAAAGTGATCACCATCTTCTTATTTCTTAGTTCCATCCATATAGTTTCATTGGACAATCTCTCAGGAATATTGTGTCTACGTACTGCCGTGATGTTTTCCCAAATCAAAAATGCCACTCCTGCTCCTCTCTTGCCTCCCTTTCTATCCTTCCTGTAGCATCTGTAACCAGGAGCATTGAGCTACCAGTCCTGACCTTCTCTCAGCCATGTTTCTGTAATATTTATGTGTATCTTGCTGTGCTCAATCAGCTACTTTCTTATATTTCTTAATAGTGATTCCACTTCAGAAATATTTTATTGGTTATGCAGTTCAGTCCACCTCAACATCATCACACCTGCCATATCAAATCATTTTCTTCCATTTTCTTTAATAGTCAGGTCTCAGAGTATTCAAAGTTATGGCTTGCGCTAGTCACTGTTTAAAAATTAAGGATTTTCCTTTCAGGACAAAGATAAAGAAATATATTTTCTCTCAGAAGATTGATTGTGCGACTCCTCAGAAGTTGATGGAGATGGAGTCATTGAATATTTTTATTGGGGAATCAAAAGTTAATGCGGTAAATCTGAAATTTGAAACATAACCAGATCAGCAATGATCTCACTGAATGGTGAAACAGGCCCAAGGGTCTTCTGCTCCTATTTCAAATATTTACCTATGTTTGTAAATAAAAAGACCAATGTTGCCAATATTTGAGATGTCGTCTCATCAATGCCCTATATAATGGAACCATAACATCTTACGTTGATGTTCAATTCATCTTGCAATAAAGGATAGCTTTCCATTAATTTTCTTAATTACTTGTTGTGCCTGTATATTAAAATTCTGTAATTCAAGCGCACAAACATGTAGATCCCTCTGCACTTCAGAATTCTGCAGGCATTCTCAGTTTAAATAATACTCTACATTATTTATTCTGTCTGCTGTAGTGAACTACTTCATACTTGCAGAGTACTTGGAAATGCTTGGTAAAACAGAGCTGAACCAGCATGGCTTCATCAAGGGGAGATCATGCCTGACAAATTTATTAGAACGTTTTGAGGAGATGACTAACAAGTTAGACAAAGGAGAGCAAGTGGATGCGATCTATTTGTGTTTCCAGAAGGCCTTTGACAGAATGCAGTACAGGAGGCTGCTGAATAAGATGAGAGCATGGTGTTAGGGGCAAGGTACTGGCATGGATAGAGGATTGGCTGACTGGCAGAAAACAGAGAGTAGGGATAAAGAGGATGTTTTCAGGATAGCAACTGGTAACTAATAGAGTTCTGCAGCGTTCTGTGCTGGGACCACCACTATTCATGGTATATTAACAATCTGGATGAAGTAACTGAGGGCATTGTTGCTAAGTTTGGAGATGACGCAAAGATAGGTGGAGGGACAGATGAGAGTTGAGGAAGTGGGAAATCTGCAGAAGAACTGGGACAGGCTAGGAGAGTGAGCCAAGAAGTAGTGGATGGGATACAATGAGGGAAAGTGTGATGTTTTGCACTTTGTTAGGAAGAACAGAAATGTAGATAATTTTCTAATGGCAGAAAGGCTCCTAAATCTGAAGCACAAAGAGATTTAGGAATCCTAGTTCAGGAGTCTCTTAAGATTCCATTGACAATTAAGAAGCAAATGCAATGTTAGCATTCATTTCAAGAAGGCTAGAATACAAGAGCAGAGATGTACTGCTGAGGCTGAATATGACTCTGGTCAGACCAGTTTTGGAATATTGTGAACAGTTTTGGGCCCCATATCTAAGGAAAGATGTATTGGAGGGAGCCTAGAGGAAGTTCACAAGATGAGGAGCTTGTTATATGAGGAGTGGTTGAGGACACATCTGGAATACTGTGTGCAGTTCTGGTTGAGCTGCTGTAGGAAGGATATTATTAAAATGGAGAGGGTTCAGTAAAGATTGACCAGGATGTTGCCAGGAATGGAGGGCTTGAGTTATAAAAAAAAGCTGAATGGGCTGGGACATTTTTCACTGAGGCAGTAGAAGATTGAGGGGTGACCTCATAGAGGTTTATAAAGTCATGAGAAGCATATGTAAGATGAATAACAAAGGTCTTTTTCCCAAAGATTTGGTAGTTCAGAACTAGTGGGCATACTTTGAGAGGAGAAAGGTTTAAAAAGGACATGAGAGGCATCTTTTTTTACACAGAGAGTGGTCAGTGTGTGGAATGAGTTGCCAGCGGAAGTGGTGGATGAAGGTAACATTACAATTTTTTAAAGACATTTAGGTAAGTACATGTAGAGGAAAGTCCAGAGGGATATGGGCCAAATGCAGTTTGTTTGGGAACACCAATGATATGGACTAGTTGGATGGAAGGGTCTACTTCCATGCTATATGACTCTATGACTCATTGAATTTCGAAAGATGAAGGGGATCTGATTGAAACAGAGAGACCTGGATGGAGTGGATGTGGAGAAGATGTTTCCACACATAGGTGAGACTGGAACCCAAAGGCACAGCCTCAGAGTGAAGGGATAACTCTTTGGAAATGAGATGTAGAGGAGTTTTTACAGCTAGATGGTGATTAATCTGTGGAACTCATTACCACAGTGGACTGTGGCAGCCAAGTCATTGACAATGTTTTAAGATAGAGATAAATAGGTTTTCATTAGTAAGGGGATCTAGAGTTACAGGGAAAAGGCAGGAGAATTGGGTTTGAGAAACATATCAGCCATGACTGAATAGTGATGCAGATTCAGTGGGTCAAATGGTCCAATTATGTTTCTATATCTTACAGCCTTATTGTCTAAAATCACCATAGTCCTACTAGGCCACTTAGTTGGTCCCTTGTTAGAGAAGGTCACCACATCTCAGGAGATGGGATGGGTTAGTAACGTCTGCCCAGTTTGGGAATTGAACCTGTACTGTTGATGTTAGTCTGTATCACAAACCCATGGTGCAGCCAACTGACGGGACTGGACTGGTTGCGGATATATTAATTAATAGTTTTTTGGATGAGAATTAGTTTTATAAACGTGGTGGTTTGTAAGTAATGGTGGTGAGTTGTATGAAGTCTGGCTAACTGAAATTAAGCTCTCATGTAAAACTGGGACTTCAGTTTAATTGCAGTGATCTTTTGGAGTATAACACTGGTTACAGTCAATCAAAATATCGATGGGCCATTTCATGTTCACACCTGACACAAGAACTTCCCAAACAAGCTCTTTACTGCAACCTGGCAAGCAGTGTTCAGGAAAGCAGAGGAAAGCCTCATTGAGAAAATGCAATGTCCCCACCGCCTCATGGGAATCTCCAACACCACATGAGACCAATTTGGAGAAGCAGTATCTACGAAGATCATCCCATTAGATCATCGTTGAAAGGCCCAGATGGAGACTGAATGCAAACAGTGGAAGAAACCTGAGCATCCCACGCACCCACTTCAGCAAGCACCATTTGCCCCTATTCTGGGCAGGGTTTATAGACTCAGTGTTTACCCACTCAGAGCTCACAACACTAGAACAGATCCTCGATCCAGAGCGATTGTCCATGGAGGAAGAGTGCCACGAGTCTGGATTCACCTGTTGGTCATTGTCTCTGTAATAGGAAGTATAACTAGAAGCTGGAGAGAGAGGGAATGCTCCCGTAAACCTAATGAGTTGGAAATTAGACTGTCTTTGTGATTTGGAGGAGTTAAAGAATGTCTTTTGAGGGGTACAGCAGATCACCTATTAGGGTGACTCTTAGTTGTTATTATGATGGTCCATTTGCTCTGTTGAATCTGGGTAAGGCAAAATGAATTGATCAATTGTTTTAAGATTAAACAATCTATCAGTTCTGGAGTGAAAACACACTTTGATTTGATTGCATGGCAGAGGAAGAAGGAGAACCTGCAAGGTTTGTTTACAATTCTGAACCTACTGCTGATTGTATTGTTATCTACTTTGGAAATTGATTGACAGCATATTTACTCAAAGAAGCCAGCTCCAAACTAGACGCCAGCCAGTATTTCAGGATCCTTTCAAATGCATCAGGCAGCAGGTTGCATCCCAGCTCGAAGCATTCTGGTAGAGTGACAGTGAGTATTTGGTTTCACAACATCCAACACTGCTTTTATTGACATTACACCAGGCACCAGGGCTAATTGGGGACTTCATAAATAACTGCAAACCAGAGAACTCAAAAAAAATCAGTGTAAGCTTTATTTTCATCACTTGTTGCAGCACAAAATGAGTTTATCCAGGCCATTGACCCTGTGATAGCCCTTTGAAAAAGTTAACCAATTAAACCCATTCCCTCTTCCCCATCCGCTTTCTAGCTATATATTGTGCTTTGTGTAATTGTACATGGATTTTAAAAGGAATGCAGAGTTGAGGGAATTACACTTGCAGGTGATAGGAATAGTATGGGTGAATGAGACGGTACAGACAGAGAGCCAACATGGACACGATGAGCCAAATAATGACTCTATGAGCTGAATTTTCCTGGTGTATTGGAAAGGAACAGAGGGACTGGAGAGCTGGAGAAGTACCAGGCTTCCTTCACCAGAACCAGATCCAGCAATGAGCCGTCCTTTGTTGGGCTTTCTATGTATTGATACAACAACCTTCCTGGGATAAATTTCAATGCCCTTAACACTATGACTATCTCAATTTATGTTGGGAAAGTTGAAATATCCTAGCATAATTACCCGATTATTACTCTTACATACTTCTGTGAGCTGTCTACATATTTGCTCCTTTATTTCCCCTGACTATTTGGTCGTCTATAATACACTCCCAGTAAAGTAAGTGCCCCCTTAACATTCCTAAGTTGTACCAACAAAGCCTTGTTTGAGGAGCCTTCCAAGATATCATCCTCCTTATTGCAGTAATTGACTCCTTAATTAATAGTGCTACACGCACCCCACCCACTCCCCCAACACCCACCCTACCCATACTCCACTCTGTCTCACCTAAAGATCCTATACCTCGGAATGTTGAGTTGGCAATCCAGCACTTCCCTCAACCATGTTTCTGTCTTTGCAACAATATTATACTTCCATGGCTACACCACTAACTCATTAGTCTTACCTATTACAGTCCTTCAAAGTCAGAAGTCACATGACACCAGGATCTGAAGGAGCAGCGCTCTGAAAGCTTGTGATTTCAAATGAACTTATTAGACAATAACTTGGTGTCATGTGATTTCTGACTTTGTCCACCGCAGTCAAACATCACCACCTCTACATTATGGCTAACATATTACACTCCTAGCATCAAAGTAAAGACCATCCAGCCTTGTCTTACTCTCTTGGCACTCAATCCAGCTGAACTGTATGGTTGAAAAATTGTCATTTTAGTTAATATGATCCATGGTTTTCCTAGTTTGCAGAAATTATCAAAAACCATTGTCATTATTCCATTGAAATGGCAGCAATTTTGGGGGCCTACACATTTCCAAATCACACACATAAATCCAGAAGTTGCTACCAATGATTCCAGTCTCATCCAGAGGGTAAGGTCTTCTCAGAACTCAATCTGCAATCCATCAGTGAATTGACAAAAAACTCAATTTTCACACTGTTAACTTTGCCATAACCCATAAAAATGTTGCACCTTATTGAATGAAGGTTTTTCATGGTTTACTCATTTCATAACTGGAACTAAGTGCCGTCACTGACTCAGAAAAGTATAAAAAGTATTTTAAAAAATTATATCAGTGGAATTTCAAATTTCTCAAATGTAATTTTAAAAATGTACATGCTTACTTCTTTTTGCTTCTATTAAGAAAATCATAAGCATTATTTCACTATTTGAAGATTTCAACTGAAAGTGAATAGATTGGATGCATTTTAAATTCCTAGTTTACTGTCTATGAGGGTACACCAATGTGAATGGCTGCTTATCTAGTTTCTGGCATCACTGCTGCTGTGGACCCCTGGAGAATCCTTTGACTTGGTATCAAATTTAAACAGATAACAGGAAAGGAGAGGTTTGTACCTGGAGATCACAACGTCGTTGCGTTTGCTGCATTAAATTCAGTAGCTTTGTTGCTGTTTGAAATTTATAGCATGTTCTGTCTCTGTGATTATAATTGGGTATATTTTTTCCCCATAACTTCTTCTCAGTAAAAGTTTCTACATCCATTTGAATTAACACTACATGGATTATGTTCCAATGAACTGCTTAGGTAATCTGTCCAAACTGTTGAAGTAATGTTTCCTCCCTAAGTATTTTGAGTGTAATACTCTCTGGGGGGAAGAGGAAGAAGTGAGTTGCAGATGTGTGCAAGTGCAGATGTTAGTGGTGGGAATGTAAAATGGTTCCACATGCTATGGGCCAGGCCTAACCCGTCAAAACATTTTTAAGCAGGCAGCTCAGACCGTAACTTTGCTATTTATTTTGGATAAGTGTATAATGGATATTCCTGGAGTGAATTAGCTAGTCCGACTGCCAAGATTTGAACAAACAGAATTTATTTACAAAATTACGGAATGAAACACAAAGAACAGAAAACAGAATACCGGATAACTTAGCCTATCTAGACCTGACAGACTGTCCTGACTTAATGATGCTGTTCCAAAGGTACTTACAACAATCCCTATACACAGACCCTTTGGCACAAAACATAAAATCAAACACAGATCTACAGGTTTCAAATTAGAGGAGGAAGTTTGGCAGCCTTTTTCACACATTTTCTGCTGTAACTAACTTTAATCTAAATGAAGGCTAGCTCCACAGCTACATGGCCACTCCCCTTTGATGATACCTTTTTTTGACATGAAAGCCTTAGGCCTGAGGCATTATCTGTTAGGGGTAAACAAAAAAAGGGCCCCAATAAACCTTTCAAACTCAGCCTAGTTGGAGCTTGGCCAATTACCCCCTCTCTAGAAAAAAGACTCAAGGGCATAGTAACCTTGTGAAAAGATCCGCTTTGTAACACACTGAACAAATTCTTCAGTTAACAAATTCAGAGGCATGCCTATTTTATTAATCACTTGCCAATTTATAAAAATTTCATTATGAATTGATCCAATGATTTTTCATCTGAGGCACCTAGATGAGTCCAGCACATTTGTGAACAGACACGTAGTCAAACCAACTGTTTCAGTCAGATCGTTTTAGTGTCAAGAAGCAGTAACTGTCTGATAAAAAGGCAGCACAGTGGCTCAGTGTTTAGCACCGCTGCCTTACAGTCCACCATCAGGCAACTATCTGTGTGAGTTTGCATGTACTCGATGTGTCTACGTGGGTTTCCTTCAGGTGCTCCAATTTCCTCCCACTGTCCAAAGATGTGCAGTTTAGGTGGATTAACCATATTAAATTATCCACAGTGGTGCAAGCCAGTTGAATAAACAATGGGCAATGCAGGGTTGTGGGTCTGGGTGAGATGCTCTTTCGAAGGTTAGTGTGGACTCAATGGACCAAATGGACTGCTTCTGTAATGTTGAGATTCTATCAAGGCAATTTATACAGTTGTCAATCAGTGCTATCAATTAGCACCATTCTTCTCTCAAACATGGGACACATGTTAACCTTTGGGTACAAGGAATTTTCATAATTTCAAACAAGAATTCTAAGGCCTGAAAGTTAATTTAAAATTGGAGGAGAGATGTTAATTGCTAAGTGTTTCTCAGTTACAGGCTTTAGAATGTCAGTCACACTTTTGTAATCAACTTTCGTTGGAATCTACATACTAAGTGAAACACATAAGATGCTGACAAGTCAGCAGACAATGTCCTGAATTTGCAACATGAACATGGATTAGCTATTGCAACCTTGGTTAATCTAGTGTCATTTCTCATTTACACTGAGTTGAAAATTTGGACTTTAACAATTTTTTTTCATTTTTAATTTATCAACATGAAACTCAGCATATTTTCAGGATGAGAACCTGTATTTACGGAATAGTAAAATACCTTGTCACTGAAAATGTACTAGACTTTATATGAAGACGTGTTATCTAAAGTATTAATTTATTATATCATTGGCAATAATAATACTTCCAGAACCGTTTGAAAAGAACACAAAAGCAGAAAAAAATTATGCATTTGCATCTAATTTAGATTTTTTGAATAGAGTCAAGAAGCCTGCAATGCTTTCAGAGATAGCTTATATGACCTAGTTAGTGGGCATAAGAAATACTGGATTTGACAGAAAATTTGCCCCAGGGTAACAATCTTTGCCTTTGCTCTATTTCTCAGAAACCCCTCTTATCAACATTTCTTGATAAATTGTTAACACACAACCCATTGAAAATCCTCATTGCTGTACATGGGGAATGCTAAAAGGTGAAGTCTGAATTAACGCCCATCTCCAGAAAAGGAAGAATTCAACCATCCCTAACCGATCCAGCAAGAAACCTAGTAACACTAGCTTATGCAGAAACCAACTTAGTCACAGGCCAGTATTTGGAAAATCTGTGAACTTTTGAAAAATTAAATGCTTTTAACAGTATTTTTTAAAGAAAATGTTCTGCCAATATATTTTATAAATTTTTCCTTGATTGGGAGTGTAGTGTATGGTTGTAGTTTGACATATAGTACTTGCACAGTTTCAAATTGTTTTTTTTTTCAATCTTTGCTTGAGTTAGTGTTTTTGCAAAGAAACTAAATATGTATTAGTTAACTTAAGGAATCTTGCTGACCTATTTCTAATACTGAGCTATGTACAGTCTAATATATCCATAATTGGCAAGTATTTACCTTGTAAATGCACAGCTTGTTATAGCCAGTAGAGGTGTAGGGCAAGGAATGGAATCAGTCTACTCTTCCTAACCTGGCTGCAGCAATACGCACAAAAGTAATGTTAGATTACACTATCGTTAATGCAAATGAGTATCCCAAGGTGCTTCAGGGGACCATTATAAACTATAACTTATCATCAAGCCGCATAAAGTGGTATTGACAATGCAGACTGGCCAACAGCTTGGTAAAAGAGGTAGGTTTTAAGAAGCTCCTTAAAGGAGAAAATTGGGTCAAGAGGCAAGGAGGAAGGGAAGGCTACCCTACCCATAATGAATTGATTGCAATCAAGAATCTTCAAGAAGCCAAAATGAGTTAATCTTGGAGAATTGTGGTTGGAGGAGTTACATGGAAGGATGAGGTCATAAAAACATTTGAAAACAAGGATGAGAATTTTAAAATCAAGATTTTGTTTCTTTGGGAGTGAGTATTGAATACTGAAAGTAGGGGTGATATAGGCTAAATCATTTCATCATAGGAGGCTATGAGTGAAGGACAGTTGGCATAGCTATAAAAACAGTACAGTTTTTGTTCATCTCAAATTCACAAGAGGATAGAAGGTGAAAGATAGGCAGGGGTGTCTTCAAATAATCAAGAGCAGAGGCAATGAAGGTATAGTTGCAAATCAAAAAGCCATTTAATCTCTAATCTCATGAGGAGTTATTGGGACAAGTGATCTAAAGAACAATCAAATAACACACACAAACAAAAACAGAAGTTGGTGGGAAAGCTCAGCAGGTCTGGCAGCATCTGTGGAGATAAATCAGAGTTAACTCTTCGGGTTGAGCGAGCCCTTCCTCAGAACTGGTAACTCAAGTGTGTATGTTTGAAGGCAATCCCAGTACTACATGAGCGTGCACAGCATGGGTAGAAATTACGATTGCATTCCCCGCCAGTGGCACAGAAGTAGTTAAACGCCTCTTTTTGTTCCCAGACCGGTCTATATATATTTTTTTTCATACAATCGCAGTTCCGGAGTTGAATCGACACCACACGCTTCTGGTCCAAACATAACACAAGAGGAGAGACATTAAAGTAACCGGAGAGCAGAGGACTTGGGTGAAGTGCATCGAAACAATTGATGGATGGACGCTGGGTGAAAGGAGCGGAGAGAGGATCCTCGCCAGTCACTCAAGGTCCATGTGTTGCCGGAGTGTCTGCAAACCAGACCACATCCGTTTCAGAGATTGATCTGGCTGTCAGCGATTCCCCTTCACATGGGGCGATGCGCGATGAATGGGAACAGGATTTTGCCGAAGAATCTGTCCATTGGAGAAGCAGAGAGACTGGCTGACAGGAGACCCTTGGTCATCAGCACCCTGGCCAGCGTCCTCATCTTTACGGTCGTGGTCGACATCCTGGGCAATTCACTGGTCATCGTGTCAGTGCTCAGAAACAAGAAACTGCGTAAAGCAGGCAAGTTTGTGCACTCCCCCCTCATCCCCCTCACCGGTAGTTTTGCAAGGAGCAGAGAGAGTGGGCAATCCCCACTCAGACGCCAGCCCCTGCTGCTAAACCGCCTACCTGTCTATTCAGCTGGGAGTAGAGGGACCAGGGTCAGGGTAGAGAGAGGTCGCTAGATGACCAGTTAAACGCCCCTCCCTCACACCTCGTTACTCATCAGCCACCTTTGGTTCCTTCCTCCCTCCACTTTGCTTTCCTGCTTCTGACCAGCCTCACTGAGCCGTTCTAACCCCCTTCCTTCCACTCACTGCCCTCTCTCGCCATCTGTCCCACTGCCCCAGTTTCCTTACCCCTCCATACCCCTCTCACATGCTTCCCTGATTTCTCCACCTCCCAATTCGCTCCCACCTTCTCACTTTAATCCATGTCCACTTGCAGATGACACCAAAATTGGTGGTGTAGTGGACAGTGAAGAAAGTTTTCTCACAGTACAACAGGACCTTGGTCAGATGGGGCAAAGACTAGCAAATTGAGTTTAATTTAGATAAACATGAGGTGTTGCACTTTGATAAGACAAATCAGGGCAGTATATTTAATAGTAGGGTCCTGGGGAGTGTTGCTGAACATGGAGACCTTGTGGTGCAAGTCATAGTTCCTTGAAGGTGGAGTTGCAGATAGACAGGGTAGTAAGAAGACATTTGGTACACTTGCCTTTTTGACCAGTGCATTGAATATAGGAGTTGAGATGTCATGTTGTGGCTGTACAGGACATTGGTTAGGCCACTTGTGGAATGCCATTCAATTCTGATTGCCCTGTTATAGAAAAGATGTTGTTAAACTTGACTGGTTTGGAAAAGATTTACAAGGATATTGCAGGGTTGGAGGGGTGAGCTACAGGGAGAGGCTGAATAGGCTGGGGCTGTTTTCCCTGGATACTGGAGGCTGAGGGGTGACCTTATAGAGGTTTATAAAATCATGAGGGGCATGGATAGGGTGCCTAGCCAAAGTGTTTTTTTAACCAGGGTAGTGGAATCTAAAACTAGTGGGCATAGGTTTAGGATGAGAGGGGAAAGATTTAAAAGGTATTTAAGGGGCAACTTTTTCCATACAGAGGGTGGTGCATGTCTGGAATGAACTGTCAGAGGAAGTGGTGGAGGCTGGTACAATTACAGCATTTAAAAGGCATCTGGATGGGTACATGAATAGGAAGAAATTAGAGGGATATGGGATAATTGTTAGGAAATGGGATTAGATTAATTTAGGATATCCAGCCAGCACGGACGAGTTAAACCGAAGAGTCTGTTTCTGTGCTGTACAGCTCTATGACCCTATGTCTTTTCTGTTGGGGAACCCCCATCCCAACCGCCCACTGTTCTCTTTGCTTCCTTTACCTCCACATCCTTTCATTTCTCATCCTTTCTACACTCTGTCTTGGCACGTCCTTCGTACCTCCTTCCACATGACTGTGTGGAGTTTGCACGTTCTCCCCGTGTCTGCGTGGGTTTCCTCCGGGTGCTCCGGTTTCCTCCCACAGTCCAAAGATGTGCGGGTCAGGTGAATTGGCCATGCTAAATTGACCGTAGTGTTAGGTAAGGGGTAATGTAGGGGTATGGGTGGGTTGCGCTTCGGCGGGTCGGTGTGGACTTGTTGGGCCAAAGGGCCTGTATCCACACTGTAAGTCTAATCTAATATGCATCATCTCCTACACCTTTCCGTGTCTCTACCTCTCATTTCCTTTCTCTGGCGTCTCTCTGCCTTTCTGTCCCTCATCCTCTTTCTGTCCTTCTCTTACTTGCCCCTTCCTCTCTTTCTTCTTTATCCATTTACTCTCCCTCTGTTCCTCCGTCTCTCATGCTTACTCTCCCTCCCCTCACGCTTACTCTCCCTCCCTATCAATGCCCCATGGATATGATTTGATTCTTCTCAATCATGCCCCTGTCCTCAGCAGTCTGTCCCTCTCCCTTTTCCCTTTCCTCCTCTCCTCTCTCTTTCTCCCTCTTTCTCCTCCTGTCCTCTTTAAAAGGCTTTCATATCATATTTCTTTTTTCAACAATTTTAAAGAGGCATGGGTGAGTATATTGAGTGGTGTATTTATTATGGCTTTCAACTGACAATGCAACCACGTATTGTGAAAATCTGTTGTATAAGTCTAGAATTTATTGCCTGACACCAGAAGAACAGTCATTGTATCTATCAAATTGTCATGCAAGCCCCTAGTTTTCT
Organism: Hemiscyllium ocellatum; assembly: GCF_020745735.1. Taxonomy (NCBI): domain Eukaryota; kingdom Metazoa; phylum Chordata; class Chondrichthyes; order Orectolobiformes; family Hemiscylliidae; genus Hemiscyllium; species Hemiscyllium ocellatum. The sequence goes on from NC_083416.1 coordinate 69,298,494, forward strand.
AATCTCCATTAGTATAGGAGAACTTATTACTTCTGCCTGGCTCCAGTTCGTATCTGCAGAGTAGGACTTGTTTGTAAAGCACGTAAGATACTTTTCACTGTACATCAGTACAAGTGACAGTAATAAATCATAACAAATCAGTTCAGCCTCACACCTTTCCACAAAGCTCTTAAGAGGTTAAAATCTTTGAACACAAATTAAATTAAGTTTTCAATTTCCAAGCCTGTGGAAACATTTCAATTGTTTGTCACCAAAACCAAACTGGAAGTATTTATTTCTCAGCAACACCAGGCACCATAACAACATTTAATATATTAAACACAAATTATACTATAGCCACAATAACTGGCATAAAAATGGCTATGTTATATGTACATTACATTTGCATGTCGAGGTGAATAGTGAACCCTCTGTCCACATGGAATTTGCTAGTTGGTTGAACGTTTATTACTTGCTCAATTAGTTTCCACTTAAGAATAAAGCTCATTTGTCAACTTTACACAGAATTTCATGTGACACATTTGAACAAGACCATGCATAAACCAAAACATGCCACACACTAAACAGTTAAAATGATGGGAGCTCCATGATTGTAAGTTTGCCCAGTCACAAATAATGAGACCATCAGTTCCTTCACTCTTTGGCAACAGTAGTTTGTCTGCTGCTGGTGATTGCTGCACACTGCAAATTATCCCAATCCAAGGTGAGACCTCCATTCATCATCGATAACATAAAACATACCCTTTGTTTTACATTTCTCTTTTATTGTGGTATAATGTTGGGCTGTTGCTCGAAGTATGTTGAATTGAAGAGTGTGCTTCACAAAGCAGTTTGTATTAATTTTCAATATGGTCACCAGACCACAAGTAAGTTCTTTAACCAATAAGTAAGGGACTTTGGGATCAATGCTTCTTCTTTCTCAAAGAGGTGTTTGACATTTGGTGGTTTTCAAGTGAAAACATCATACATATTGTCCAGAAAATGTGCCTTGGTGTGTATTTTTATGGCATACCTCATACATAGGTTCCTTTTTCACCCAGAACCTGCCTCTTCAAGAGTATCTGCTTTTTGTGTTCTTGGATTGCTTTGTCTTGGATCAATAGACAGCCATCCCTGCTTGATGCTCCAAGGTGTGATCATGACAAATCCTGTGTGCTATGAATTTTTGTCACTTAGTTGATCAGTGAAAAGTTTGAGCAGGTCAGTATTCAAATTTAATTAATAATGCTTTTCCTGTTCTGCTGTATTCTTCTCAATGGTCCTGAACAAAGCTATAACGTTAAGTTTTCTTTTGTTAATTTTAAGGTGAAAACAATGTTTTCTTTGTGTTAAAAATGATAAAAAGGCCATCACTGGCCTTTTGTGTTACAGCAGCAGCACCATACTCAGTCAAAGCTTGCAGCTTGTCAAGAGCAGCTACCATCACCTCTGCCAGTTGATTCAAGGTGATGGTGAGGTCAAAGGCTGAACAGAAGGGTATGAGTCAACATATTATTGGTGAGCTGAACATGTTTCTGAAATAAAAAAAACAGAAATTCAATGCAGTAAAAGTTAAACTCAAAGGAAAAGGCATTAGTAGAATCAGAAAATGCTTAGGATGCCATTTGCTCATTGTGTGTAATGCCTGTAAGAAAACGGCTGAAGGTGGGAGGGAGATAGATAGTGATGAGGATAGCCTTAGATTTTAGATGGACTGCTCAGATGCACTGATTAGTGGCAATTGAATTCAGTCCAGAGAAACGTGAAGTGATGGACTAGGATGGGACAACCAAGGCGAAGGAGTACATGATGAACTGTCGGACCCTGGAGAAGCACCAAGGATAAGTAGTTTACATGTCCACTGGCCCTTTAAGGTGGCGGGACAGGTTGACAAAGTGATTAAGAAGGCATTGAAATATTTGCTTTTTATAGCTGAGGTATGGAGGTTAAGAGCAGGGAGGTTATGCTGGAACTGTATAGCATTTGGTTAGGACACAGCTAGAGTATTGTGTGCAGCTTGGATTTCATATCGTAGGTTGGATGTGATTGCAGTGGGGAGGATAAGAGATTTACCAAAGTATTACCCGGGCTTCAAGGAGAACAGTCCGATAGTCTGCTTCTTTGTAAATTAGGTTCCTCATTCTTGGAAGCATTCTTGTGATTTTTTTATTTCTGTATCTTCTCCAATCGATCCTAGGTAATTGCACATTTCCATGTCCACCTTCCATTCAGCTCTGAAAATGTGTTGCTGGAAAAGCGCAGCAGGTCAGGCAACTGCACTTTTCCAGCAACACATTTTCAGCTCTGATCTCCAGCATCTGCAGACCTCACTTTCTCCTTCCATTCAGCTCCACCTACTATAGTTTACCAGAACCACAACATGGAATGTAGCCCTGGGGCAGCCCTGGTCGTAGCCTCAAGGTGAAGAAGAAGAAGAGAGCTTAGTAGAGGTTTCATCTCCTCCAAAATTCCCCCAGAAGGTTGCAGTCTGCACTGATGCAACAAGGCTCCCTTGATTTTTCAGCTGATATTCTGTTCCTGAGTGAGAATTCCATTGCAGCAACCATTGTTGGCTTGTAACCAGGTGTTGATTGCAGCCAGGCCAGTTCCACCACATTATGACAATGAAGAATATTACATTGTCCATTTTTACCAATAATGTGCCCATATCCAATGATTAAAGTGGAGCTGAAAAGTAAGATGCTTTGCTGTTCCCTCTCTCAGGTAAGAAATCTGTCCAGTATCTCCACAGTTCACAGACCATATAGCATGTGCAAAAGCAATTAGGTAAAGGATTAGAAATTATTTTTGAAGGACTGATACAGAAAATGATTCGATCCTTTTTTATAATTGTGATCTAGATTTGGTTTATGTGTATGGCAATGCTGATAAAATATCAGCATATTTTAGTATAGAATCCCTACAATGTGGAAACAGGCCCCTCAGCCCAACAAGTCCACATTGATACTCTGAAGAGTAGTCCACCCAAACCTGTTCCCCATTACTCTAGCTTTACCCCTGACTAATGCACCTAAGCTACACATCTGTGGACTGTAGGAGGAAACCAGTGCACCCAAAGGAAACCCGCACAAGCACGGGGAGAATGTGTAAACTCCACACAGACAGTCACCCAATGCTAGAATCAAACCCAGGTCCCTGGTGCTGTGAGGCAGCAGTGCTGACCACTGAGCCACCATGCCTCTTCGTTCATGACCATTGGAGAATCTATAATGAATGAACTGTAATTAATTGAAATGAATATTTATTTATGTAGAAATGTTAATCTCTATTCCAGATGATGCCTGCTAAAGGAAGATTAGCTTGAGTGACTTGGTCAGATTTGAAAATAAAGAAAGGAGCTGAAGGATGGCTTAATCTTTAAATGTTTAAATTGTTTCTAAATTTGTGACAGGTTTCAATGGAATAGAGCTAAAGAAAAGATTTTCACTTGGGGATGAATCAAAAGCTTAGGGTCATAAATATAAAATAACCATTGACAAATCCAGTTAAAGAATTCAGGAGAATTTTCTTCACTCAGGGAGTGGTTAGAATATGGAACTTCTTACCACAGGGAACAACTGAGGTGGCTAATATACGCATTCTGCACCGCTAGAGTTGATGAAGTAGGCTGGAAGAAGCCCATGTGGAGCAGAAACATGGAGTAAATCAATTCGACAGAAAGTGTACTCTTGTACTGTAAACCTTAAGTCACTTTATGTAGTTTTTCATTCTGAAATCTCAGCATTATAAACTGTAGGTAGCCAGTTTGCACTCATGGCAAAGTTTGGAGTAAAATTATCATTCCAAAGTGAAACAACAATGTTGAGATTAATCGACTAATGAGGTCTACAAATATCGGAACAGATAAATCAATATGCTAGATTATCTTAACATTCTCAATGATCGCTTCAGTACTCTTACAAAATAGACTTCCTGTGTTAAACAACATTGGTAAACATAGAAATAAAGGTTTTGAATCAAGAAATATTATTGCAAATATTATCCATTTGATTCTGCAATGACATAGGACAAGGTTACCTGTTTGATATGTGACTAAAGGAGAATATTTTTGTAGAGCAGAAACTCATCCATCCAACCAAGCAAACATTGACTGCCACTGGGTCAGGTAAAAAGAAAGTTCTGATGATAGACAAATTCAGAAGTGTAGACCAATGAATTGGAGATGTGAGCTCAAATGCCATCAACGCAGTTGGTTAATTTAAATATGGTTAATTAAGTAAATCTGATTCACTGTGGTGAGTATGAAACCATGCTTTTGACAGAAGGTAGTCACTGTCCTTGCCTTCTCTGGCTTATTTATGACTCCAGACCTACAGCAACAAAATCAATTCTTAACTGTCCTCTAAAAAGGCTCAGACTTCCATCAGTCTGAAAGTGCAAATCAATGATTAAAGAAGACAGTTTATCAGTGCCTTCTCAAAAGGCATTTGGAAAGGGGTAAAAGTACTGGTGCTAGCAGCAACCTTGCATTTTGTGAATGACCAAAAACAATTTTAAGATTCTGTGGCATTGTCCATTCTTCCCTTAACCAATGTCACAAACAAGAATTTAATCGACCCATGTATTGAACTGTTATAGGTGGGCTCTTGCTGTACATTAATTGGCTGTCACTTTGCTGAAATAATGACAATGCTTAAGAAGTGTTTGTGTGAAATAATTTGATACATAATAGGCATTACATTAAACAGCTTGTATTTAGCTTGTGTTTAATGAAGTAGAACCCTCTCAAAGAGCTTCAAAGGAGCATCATCACACAAAATCTCCAAAAGACATATTTTTCAGTTGACCAATGGCTGGGTCAAGAAGCTAAATTTTAAAGAGCATTTTTTTAAGAAAGGAGAAAGAGGTAACATGGTGGAGAAGTTTACAACAACAGCATGCATTTAAATTGTGCCTTTAACATGATAAAACAGTCCAAAGCATTTCACAAGAGTGTTTTCAAACAGATTTTGATATCAGGATTACTAAGAAGGAAATGCGCAGAGAAAAAATGAGGCACAAAGGTAAACTGACCAAAAATATAAAATATAAAATATAAAGGAGGATAGTAAAAGCTTTTTTAGGTATGTGAAAGGCAAAAAAAAGGTTAAGACTAAAATTAGGCCCTTGAAGACAGAAACAGGGGAATATATTACAGGGAACAAAGAAATGGCAGAAGAATTGAATTGGTACTTCAGATCTGTGTTCACTGGGGAAGACACAAGCAATCTCCCTGAGGTAACAGTGGCTGATGGACCAGAACTTATGGGAATTTATATTTGCCAGGAATTGGTGTTAGAGAGGCAGTTAGGTCTGAAGGTTGATAAGTCCCCGGGGCCTGATGGTCTACATCCCAAGGTACTGAAGGAGGTGACTCGAGAAATCGTGGATGCGTTGGTGATTATTTTCCAGAGTTCGATAGATTTGAGATCATTCCTGCGGATTAGAGGGTGGCTAATGTTGTATCACTTTTTAAGAAGGGTGGGAGAGAGAAAGCAGGAAATTATAGACCAGTTAGTCTGACATCAGTGGTGGGAAAGATGCTGGAGTCTATTATAAAAGATGAAATTACGACACATCTGGATAGTAGTAACAGGATAGGTCAGAGTCAGCATGGATTTATGAAGGGGAAATCATGCTTGACTAATCTTCTGGAATTTTTTGAGTTTGTAACTCTGAAGATGGATGAGGGAGATCCAGTAAACGTAGTGTACCTGGACTTGCAGAAAGGAGGTTAGTGAGCAAAATTAGGGCGCATGGTATTGGGGGCAAAGTACTAACTTGGATTGAAAGTTGGTTGGCTGATAGGAAACAAAGAGTAGTGATAAACAGCTCCCTTTCGGAATGGCAGGCAGTGACCAGTGGGGTACTGCAGGGATCAGTGCTGGGACCGTAGCTTTTTACAATATATGTTAATGATATAGAAGAAGGTATTAGTAATAACATTAGCAGATTTGCTGATGATACTAAGCTGGGTGGCAGGGTGAAATGTGAGGAGGATGTTAGGAGATTACAGGGTGACCTGGACAGATTAGGTGAGTGGTCAGATGCATGGCAGATGCAGTTTAATGTGGATAAATGTATGGTTATCCACTTTGGTGGCAAGAACAGGAAGGCAGATTACTACCTCAATGGAATCAATTTAGGTAAAGGGGCAGTACAAAGAGATCTGGGTGTTCTTGTACACCAGTCAATGAAGGTAAGCATGCAGGTACAGCAGGTAGTGAAGAAGGCTAATAGCATGCTGGCCTTCATAGCAAGAGGGATTGAGTATAGAAGCAAAGAGGTTCTTCTGCAGCTGTACAGGACCCTGGTGAGACCACACTGTGTGCTGTTGTGGTCTCCAAATTTGAGGAAAGACATTCTGGCTATTGAGGGAGTGCAGCGTAGGTTCACGAGGTCAATTCCTCGAATGGCGGGCCTACCTTATGCTGAAAGACTGGAGCGACTGGGCTTGTATACCGTTTAGTTTAGAAGACTGAGAGGAGATCTGATTGAGACATATAAGATTATTAAAGGATTGGACACTCTGGAGGCAGGAAACATGATTCCGCTGATGGGTAAGTGCCGAACCAGAGGACACAGCTTAAAAATACAGAGTAGACAATTTAGGACAGAGATGAGGAGAAACTTCTTCACCCAGAAAGTGGTGGCTGTGTGGAATGCTCTGCCCCAGAGGGCAGTGGAGGCCCAGTCTCTGGATTCATTTAAGAAAGAGTTGGATAGATCTCTCAAGAATAGTGGAATCAAGGGTTATGGAGATAAAGCAGGAACAGGATACTGATTAAGGAAGATCTACCATGATCATATTGAATGGTGGTGCAGGCTCGAAGGGCAGAATGGCCTACTCCTGCACCTATTGTCTATTGTCTATTAAGGAGATGCTAGAGAGAGAAAAAAAACAGTAACAAAAGAAGTATGTTCAAGAGCATTTTAAAGCTCAAAAGGGAGTCAGAGATGGCTAGTGACAGATTTCCAAAGTGTACGGGCCAGGCATCGAAAGGTCAATGTTGGAGTAATTCAAAATCAGGAAATCAAAGACCCCTTCTATAGAAATAAAAATTATGCTTTGTTTTTAAAATTAATTTTTGGTTGGGGTTGTCGATTGCATTCTGCAACCAGATGCATATTTCAAAAGGTGTTTTCCAGCCAACAGAAAAAATGTTTACCCAAGTAGCCTAACCGAATTTGATCCTTGGAGCCAGCTATTCTTATCATAGCTACCATTCAGCCATCTATACAACTTCGCTTTAAAATGATATTTAAGAATTGGTTAACTAAATATTCTTTCTCTGGTTTCATTCTTTTTTATTTTCTTACTTCCTAAGAGTAATATTGCTGGGTAATATTAACTGTGGTCCAAACCTAATGAGACATTTGTAATTAGAATATATTAACATTGCAAGAGAATTCGAGTAAGGAGTAGTGAAGTTTTGTTTCAATTGTGTAGGTGCTTGGCTAGACCACACCTGAGTACTGTGTGCAGTTTTGGTCTCCTTATCTCAGCGATTATTGCCACAGAGAGAGTACAACAGAAGTTCACTGGACTGGTTCCCAGATTTCCTATGAAGACAGACAGGACAAACTCTGACTGGATTCTCTAGAGTTTTGAAGAATCAGAGATGATCTCATTGAAACTTACAAAGTACATAAAGGGATAGACAGGGTAGGTGCACATAAGAAATTTCCTTTGGTGGGCGAATCTAGAACCAGCGGGCATAATTTAAAAATAAGGAAGATGCTACTCAGGTCCAAAGTGAGGAGAAATTATTTTACTCAAAGGGTGTCAATCTCTCTCGTTCTCTGCCACAGTGGGCTGTGGAGGCTAAGTGTTTGAATATGTTAACCAGTGGTGTTCTGGGTTATGGGAATGAAGTGGGTGAAAAGTTGAGATAGACAGATTTTCAATTAGTAAATTAGTAATCACACTGGATTCTGTTTTGGGGGCGAGACTGTTTCAGTTGGCAATGATGGCTATCTGGTCCCACTGACTTTGCAAAGTTTAGTTAGAGGATTTCCTCACTCCATGTAGCATGGTATCCTTCTTGTAGATTAGCTACTCTGCCCCAGCATCCTCCAGCATTTTGTGCTGCCAGAAAATACTCCCACATTAGGACATGTAGGCTAACTTCAAGGGGTGTGAGCCTTAAGTAAATTTCAGTCCCCTGCTGAGGCATGCTGTGACTCAACTGTTTCCTCACCCCTGGACTCTGCATTACCATCAATTAAATTAGCAGGTAGCATAAGTTTGGTTGTTGCATGCATTAATTTAGTGTGGGTTAACCAATGTCAGAACTCTGACAGACTACATCTTTAGGACTTCTCAACTGATCTGTGCATGTTCAACCTCCTGAAATTAGACTCAGTTTCAGAGTAATGGCACCAAACAGCAACAGTTCTCTGTCAATACACCTCCCCACAAAATACACACTAAAGTATTGACTGTGACAGGCTGGAACTTAATCCTGTGAACAACTGAAAACTCTCCTATGAGCTTATTCATCCAGCTTCACCTATGCTGTATGTGTGTGTGTTTCTCAGATATGGTTACCAAGTGAAAAGGATAGTTCTCTGTAATTAAAGGAAGATTTATAACTTTAAAAGAGACTATCAATTACTGCACTGATCTAATCTTGACAGTACAGAAAACAGCTGATCATTCTAGCTTGATATCTGTTCCGTCTATAATTGATGATGTGGTTAATAGTAATGCACTTCAAATAGAGTTTGAACAGGGTGTAGTGTTCTCACAAGCCTGTATCCTTTCCCACTTCCTTTCGACAGCTAAGGAGCTCGTCTTTCAGTGCATAGTCTTAAAATGTCAAGTCTTCATGTGAATTGGAAAATAACACAAAATGTAATATCCCCTAACAACTGAAGGTTTCCTGAACCATGATGCCTTGGGTCAAAATCCTGGAAACTCCTTGCCTAACAGCACTGGAGATCTAGGTGAAAGTGAGGACTGCAGATGCTGGAGATCAAAGTTTAGATTAGAGTGGTACTGGAAAAGCACAGCAGGTCAGGCAGCATCCGAGGAGTAGGAAAATTGACATTTCAGGCAAAAGCCCTTCCTCAGGGATGAAGGGGTGAAGGGCTTTTGCCTGAAATGTCTATTTTCCTGCTCCTCGGATGCTGCCTGACCTGCTGTGCTTTTCCACCACCACACTGATCTAGCACTGGACATCTGCCTGCACCACTTGGACTTCAGATATTATAGAAGGCCCCTTGTAAACAACTTTTATTTTTACTTCCTGGTTTATGTGTTATTTTTGCCCAATAAGACAGGAAAACATTTAGGCTACTGGGTTTGCTTTATCCTATATTAGTCATAGCAGAGTCTTACTTTTTAATCTCAGTTCCTCTCCCTATTGTGTGACAGAATATTTTGCTTTGGTATCTAATACCTTTAAAGTCATTATGTTCCATTTTCTTGCTTACATTGTGAAGATGTATTCCCTGCATTTGCTTCCAAGTCTAAATTTAGAGGAATGTTCTCTTTTCTTTTAATATTGTGCTGAGAAAGGAATGACTCATTCCCTATCTCTGTTGATTCACTTCATTATTTTAAATACCTCAATCAGAAAACCCAGCACCTTTCAACTTTGGGGGCGACAATTTAAATTCACCCAATGTACACTGCAAGAAATATTTATTAAACTCTTTCCTTCTTATTGCGTTCAAACTTCATCAGTTACTATCCAGGCTTACAATGCTGCATTGAGCAATATAGTTCAGAAACTAGCTGTTGTAAAAGCACAAATGCAGTTCAATTATTCTGTCACGTTATCACAGAGAAAGGACCTGTCATCCCTCTGGAGCTGGTTAGGATTTGTTGTCCTGTCTTTGATGCATCCAATTAAATGTTTGTTTGAGCAGAGCTAAGGATGGTTCACTGAATGTATTGCAATTACATCTAGCATTAAATAGCAGTAAATGGATTTATTTGTTTAATAAAGCAATGCTTCTTCAAGTATTCTGCATATTTGAGAGCAGATCTACTGTAAGGAGATTGTGCATCTGTTCAAAGAAGCCAAATACTCTTATCTGTGTGGAGAATTCATTTATTAAAAAGACATCCCTCTCTAAATGCACGTATGCTTACTTTTTGTTTATGTGTACTGAGCACTCAGTCGAGAGTGTAGTGCTGGAAAAGCACAGCAGTTCAGGCAGCATCTGAGGAGCAGGAGAATCAACATTTTGGGCAAAAGTCCTTCATCAGGAAGGGCTTTTGCCGAAACTTCGATTCCTCTGCTCCTCGGATGCTGCCTGACCTGCTGTGCATTTCCAGCACCACACTCTCAACTCTGATCTCCAGCATCTGCAGTCCTCACTTTCTCCTAATGAACACTCAGGTGTAGGCATTGGTTAAAGACGAGTGGAGTACATATATTCATGTAGGTTCATGGTACCATTCATGTATCCATCACAGACATTGTGTGGGATTTAATCCTCCCTAGATGCTGGCTGGGAGATGGGAGTGCAGTATAATTAAGTGGGAAGATTCAGGGTAGAGAATCCATTGCCTTCCGGGGCAACCACTTCGTTCCCCCACCCTCCCACCCCACATCACTACCTCCACAACCGGGACATTTAATTTTAGCCCATTTGTTGCAAAAAGTGTGCTATCTATCAGGCCATTGCCAATTTTTTTTACTGAATTGCTACACAAATCAATGGTGGCTTCTGTACCACATACTGAGTTAGCTATCCTCAGTCATCTGTTCATTTTTACTGATAATGTGGATTAACCAGTATATAGCTTGGACCTATGAATTACAAGCCAACCATACTCATTACAAATGAATTACCAAAAGGATTACTATATGTAATCGAAAGGTGGCTGCAGAGGTCACGGGAGAGAGTGCCAGCCTGCTACATCAAACTAACTCCAAATCAATAATTACAATCACAATGAAGCTACTGAGTATCCTCAGTTAACTGGACAAGGCTAAATAAAATATCAATTTGCGTTCTGCAGTAGTTTTAACTTAGGAAACCCAGTATAAACTCTAATATTGTTGCAGACCAAAGCCAACAGAGCTGAAACTTAACCGAAGTTTTCTCTTTCACTTCCAACTTTCTGCAGTTTTGTTATGCATTAACTTCAGTATTTGTAACTTTTCAATAGCCTTGTGACTGAGACTTGCATTATGTGAATTTACAGGAGCCTGGATTTGGTCATATGCCCCCCAAGCCTGTTCTGCCATTCAGTGAGATCATGATTAACAAAACATTATCAATTTCTATTTCAGAATTACAACCTAACATCAAATATTACTTGTAGAAGGAAGTTTTGAATATTTTCTATTGATCTGTATGTAGAAGAGCAGTAGCTCTAATCCCAATCACAGGCAAGCTCCACTGTACACATTCCTCCGGAATGAAAAACAATTCTCCACTATCATATCTATGTCATGTCACTCAGTAAAGTTTGCATTTGTGTGTCCAGGGAACCTTTTATTCCATGTGCTTTAATTTAGCCGACAAACTTATGTGGCACTTTGTCAAATTCTATATATGTCACATCAACTGCACTATGTTCATCTAACTCTCCTTAAATGCTATCTCATCAAAAACTCAATTAATTTAGTTATATGTGATTTGCAAATCTGCACTGACTTTCAATAATGAATCCACAAGTGATGATTTGCAGGGCCTTAGCTGATGACAGATGGTCTGCTTGTTTTGTTTCACTTTTAATTAGACTTTGCAGTAGCTTGATGCAACCAAATGGCAGATATTAGAGGACACTTAAGCATCTACCACATTGTGTTATGGACCTGGAGTCACTTGTAGGCCAGACTACTTAAGGATCAGATTTTCTTCCCTAAAAGACTAATATTCATTATCCATATGTATTTTTACAACAATCAATAATGGCTTGGTGATTGTTCCATGGTCACCAGTAATTCCAGATTTATTAATTTTATTCAGATTTTGCTACCTGCTGTTAAGGGATTCAAGCCCATTTCCCCAAAGCATTAAGCTGGGCCTCTAGCTTACTAGAGCATCGAGTCTACACCACCACCTCCCACTTGCTGAATAGAATCTGTTTCTGTAGACTTCAATCTCCATCCCACCTGATTCCTTTTACTGAGCACAATATCAACCAAACAACCTCAATCAGAACCTACGCTTTTCTCCAAGCTGTGACCAAAGTCTGAAGTAAACCGTTTAAATGCATTTTTCTCTCCTTTATACGTCAAAGTGTCAGTAACTCACACTATAGCTCAATGACTCTGAATTAAAAACATTTGAGTGCAGATATCTACTATAGATGTATTCGCTCCTGATACCCCAGAAGCTTTGAGTTCTCACACTTTCAGAAGTGCAAGTGTAAGCGATTTCTAAATATCTCCCTTTGTAGGTGATGCTGAGGTAACATTAGTCTAACAGCAGGCAGAATTTCCCAAGAGAATTTCCTTATACACATGCTCTTGATAATGAGGTGGGAGACAGGTTTATGAACAGAGGGATGGGTAATTGAATGCCTCAACATTCCGCAGCAGCTTCCCATACTTTTCAACCCCAGGAATGCTGGGACTGATTCTCAGGATGGCAAGACTGATGTATGAAAAGATATTGGATCATTTAGGACGACATGCACTGGAGTTTAGAAGAAGTGAGGGTGAGGGGAAAATCTCAGAAGTCTATAAACTTCTAACAGGACTTGCAAGAGTTATTGCAGAAGAATGTTCCTGATAACCAAGGAGTCCATATTTAGAGGTCACAGAATAATACTGATTAGGCCATTTAGGAGGAAAGGAACATTCCTTCACATTGAGAATTGTGAGATTATGGGATTCTCTTCCACAGGAAAAAACAGCTGAGGCCAAAACATTGAATGTTTTCAAGGAGGCATTAGACATAGTACTTAGAGCTATAGGGATCAAAGGGTATGGGGAGAAATGGGAACAAAGTATGATGCTGGATGATCAGTCATGACCATATTGAACAGCTGAGCAATCGCAAAGGGCCAAATAGCCGACACCTGTTCCTATTTTTTCCATTTGTTGTATGGTACATTGAGATTCAGGAAATAAAATAAATTCATGCAAAGTTTTTGTCATAATGTCTCATTGCTTATGATATGTACAACGCCACACAGATTGGAATTGAAGCTCCACTGAATCTTCCTGGGATGCAGGAATCAAGGCTGATAGTTTTTTGGCTAGCTCACAGGATTGATCAATAAAGCAACTCACTGACTGATTTATCACTGTTGTTCACAGATGCTAAGAAAATGCCCCATGCTCATTTAGATTTCTGATCTTCTAAAGGCTTGTCAAAATACTATAGACAGCAGTGTATCGGACACCAGACTCCAGTTACTTTCTGTCAATGATCTGTGAGACAATATTTGATTTGTTCATTTAAAATTTTGCAAGAGGAATAATATGATTTGCCTCCCAAATCCACACTGTAACTCAGGAAATTAGAGTCCATTCAGCCCAATAACATCTGTCATTATGTTATTTACCTATTGGATGTTAGAGGAGAGCTGCTCTTAGAGAAAATACTTTACAGCAAATAAAGGCCTCCTGCATGAATTCTCCAAGCAATAAAGTGAAATGTGTTTTCCATCAGTGAAGACACCAGTTCCACTATGGATCCAGCGAATAAATGTTTGTGTCTAGATGCAAGTTTCAGATAGACCTCTGATCTCCTGCTGTAACTTCAATGGAAGATTAGCAAATGCTGGAGAAATAGTCATTTATCTTCTACCAAGTGAAGGCATGGACCAAAACTAATGGAAATTGTAGACGTGTTTTAGAACAGATATTGAGCCCAATAAATCTATTCTTCTATAATAGAATTCCTTTGTGTATATGTTTTTGCTCCATTCCCACTGAAGATAAAGTCTGGCTGAGCTTCTTTTCCATGGGCACTACTACTCTGGCCATCCTGCATGGTTGGGCTAGGTAGTGTGGTCCGTCAGTTCATTTTGACTTGGGGTCATTTGTGATGTTTCTGGATCCTGTCTTAAAACATTGTCATTGTCAAACATATGAACCATTTCCAGCAAAAGTAAAGAGCAACAAAGTATTTTTCTGATGTTAATGGTTTACAAGTTTTATCCCACTGACTTCGATAACTGAAGCAAATCCCAACCTTTCCTGGCTTTGTTCCTTGTATAAATGGCAGTGTGTTCCAACTGCTCATTCAGAGGATGGCCAAATAGAAGTGTGTGTTATTTGCAACATAATAATGTGATGCCATCAATGGATGAACATATGCCACTTCACTCTGATCTGATTTGGCAATCTTTTCAAAGAACAAGATTGAAACTTGTTGAAAAGTAATTCACAACCCCACAAAATATTTCATTTCAAAACGCAAGAAGGTAGGAAGGGGTAGTGTTGAATTTCATTTTTTCTACCCTGCCATTATGAATGTAGTGGAAATAGAATAGTGGAGCAGGTGAAGCCATAAGCAAATTCACTCCTTTCCCATAAAACCTGCTGTTGCGTACTGTGTTAGTCACATCTGTTTATAATATGCACAGCAACTGTCAGAATCAATCCTTTAGGATAGGACTGATGGCTCCTTTGTTGAATATTGTTGAAATGGGCTCTCCTCAAGTTGCACTTTGTTACATCCTGCCTAGAGATGCTCCATCATTGCGTCTGATTGATTCTCAAAGAGTTAGAGCTGGTGTACAACCACCCTGCCCATCCTCACATCCATCCGAACACTAGAGATACTCTGGAGAAGATACACATTTCTTATTAGGGACTAATATGATGCTTCTTCTAGGTAACACCTATGAGTCAGGAGGACAGGAAATATTCAATAAAGTGATTATGCAGCTGAGCTGACCCTTGACCTCTGGCAGTGGGCTCCTGACAGGGTTCTGCTGCTGGCCTCATCTGTGACAGATGCATCTGGACATCCCAATCTTACCATTCTCATTATACTGGCATGGTGCTATGCAGGGGGATTATAGAGGGACTCGCTGGCTACAGCAATTCCAGTCATAAGGCTGCCATTACTACGTTTAACCATGTAACTTCTAGAAAAGATCACCCACTATGTCTCTATACTGTAGTCCATGTTTATTCTACTAACATTTTTCTCCCAGCCCCTACTGAAGGAACAACAGATGTGCAGACTAGTTTGACAGGAGTCCATAGCTTTCTGATAGATTGCACAAGTTTGGAACAGATGTACAAGATGAAAGCAGCCACACTGGGATCGAAAGGCTGCATTGTTGGAAGTAATACTGCAACCAGATGAGCACTAATCCAGATTGAGCTTTCGGAGACTAAGTGATAGATGGATTGTTTTAGCACCTTTCTTCTCCACATGTCACATGTTTAACAGATTCTAATACAAACATCACAATGAAAAGCAATGCTGTTTACTGCTGAACTAACCAATTGTACTCTTTTATAGGAAATGCCTTTGTGGTGAACCTTGCCATCGCTGACCTTGTCGTAGCAATCTATCCTTATCCTCTCATACTCCTAGCCATATTCCACAACGGATGGGTTCTTGGTTACATCCACTGTCAAATTAGTGGGTTCGTCATGGGGCTAAGCGTTATTGGTTCGATTTTTAACATCACCAGCATTGCAATCAACAGATATTGTTACATTTGTCATGGGCCAAAGTATGACAAAATCTTCAGCAAAAGGAACACATCATGCTTTGTGGTACTGGTCTGGGTGTTGACTTGTGTAGCAATCATTCCCAATCTCTTTGTGGAATCTCTTCAGTATGACCCTCGTATATACTCGTGCACATTTGTTCAGTCAGTCAGTTCTTTCTACACGGTCATCGTAGTGGTCATTCATTTCATTCTGCCAATCAGCATTGTCTCATACTGCTACCTGCGTATCTGGATCTTTGTCATCCAAGTGAGGAGAAGAGTTAAGCCGGACAGTCGATCCAAAATAAATCCCCATGACTTCAGGAACTTTCTGACCATGTTTGTCGTGTTTGTTCTCTTTGCTGTTTGTTGGGCACCATTGAATTTTATTGGTCTGGCAGTAGCGGTCAATTCACATTTGGCTGGCATGATACCAGAGCAGCTTTTCATTGCCAGCTATTTTATGGCATATTTCAACAGCTGCCTAAATGCCATAGTATATGGTGTTTTAAACCACAATTTCCGAAGAGAATATAAACAAATTGTAATGGAAATTACTAAGCTCTCCTGTTAGGATAACATGTTCCTATAAAGTCTACAATGTGTAGCACATTGTTAGACATTAGAAACTTGCAGATATTTGATCCAAGTGCAGTAATCAACAGTAAGATTGAATGTTCATTGCCTAAATAAGAAATGACACAAATAAACTATACAGTTGTCACCTGTGCTTCAGTTTTTCTTGCTTGCTTTAGTTTCGGCTGAAATTTAAGATTTCAAGAAAACTCAGCATACTGTAACAGAAAAATGCAGCAAAATACAGAAAGAAAATGGTCTACCACGATCATAAAGACCACAGACACATTGCTGTCATCAGGGAAATGTGGAAAACAAACTTGTGCCAGACTTTTCTGAGAGAGAATATCACAGATGCTGGACTGGAATGAAGGAGCATGTACAACTTTTGCTTAGCATTAAACCACAGCAGTGACAGCAGTGTAGAAACTCTTGAATGTGTTAGCTTCTCAACTGGACAATTTATTGAACAGACAATTGTAACAAAATTGAATATGACATATCATCACCTTTGTAAAAATGTATTTTATTTCAGGTATCAAACTTTGTCGTGATTGTATTAAACATTGGTGATGCATTCATGGAAAGTTATTTTAATTCTTGACAATTTAAAAGTAGTCAATACTGGAAACATCATCCATTATGCATCTTTCCCCAACTTCCTTCACTGGGATTATATAGCAGGCACCCAATCCAATTTGATACTATGTCCACTTGGTGCAATGACAACATTTTAAATTAATCCTAATGTGTTCTAAATCAATTTATGCTATGGTCTCATAAGGTTTTAAAACAAAGAATAAAGTTTGATAAACTCATGTCATGAACACATTTTTCTTTTAAAATTTTATTCCCAAAAGTTATTGATTTGTTGTAAGGAAGACTCCAGAATTTGATTTGTTTCTTGACCAGTGATTTGAACAGGAAAGTATTGGGAAATAGTTACTTATAGGTTTCTACTTTAGAAGAAAAATCAGTACATGAAAATGAGAAACAAATATTTACTACCTTGAATTTGTTCACCAAATCACACTACTGCAAAGGAAATGCCCTGGCTTTCTTTCCATTAGATGGATTAACAGAGCCAAAAATGAAAACAAAATGGCAACCGTCCATTAATAAACTTGACAGAGAATGTAGAACCAGGGGAAAATACTTAATGTAAACAAGAAACAAAAACAGAAATTGCTGGAAAAGCTCAGCAGATTTTTCAGCATGTGTGAAGAGAGATCAAAGTTAATGTTTTGCATCAGGTCACTGAGGAAGGGTCACTGAACTCTGATTTCTCTCCAAAGATGCTACCAGACCTGCTGAGGTTTTCCAGCAATTTCTGTTTTTGTTTCTGATTTATACAGCATTCGCACTTAATTTACACTTAAAAAACTCCTTGAAAACATCTATATCGCTAGGAACACATTGCTGGGCAGCTACCTTGCTTTGAGGAATACAAACCCTGAAGAGTATATTCATAAAATCCACGAGTAAAAAATGAGGTCTGCAGATGCTGGAGATCACAGCTGCAAATGTGTTGCTGGTCAAAGCACAGCAGGCCAGGCAGCATCTCAGGAATAGAGAATTCGACGTTTCGAGCATAAGCCCTTCATCAGGAATAAGAGAGAGAGAGCCAAGCCGGCTGAGATAAAAGGTAGGGAGGAGGGACTAGGGGGAGGGGCGATGGAGATGGGATAGGTGGAAGGAGGTCAAGGTGAGGGTGATAGGCCGGAGTGGGGTGGGGGCGGAGAGGTCAGGAAGAGGATTGCAGGTTAGGAGGGCGGTGCTGAGTTGAGGGAACCGACTGAGACAAGGTGGGGGGAGGGGAAATGAGGAAGCTGGAGAAATCTGAATTCATACCTTGTGGTTGGAGGGTTCCCAGGCGGAAGATGAGGCGCTCCTCCTCCAGCCGTCGTGTAGTTGTGTTCTGCCGGTGGAGGAGTCCAAGGACCTGCATGTCCTCGGTGGAGTGGGAGGGGGAGTTAAAGTGTTGAGCCACGGGGTGATTGGGTTGGTTGGTTCGGGCGGCCCAGAGGTGTTCTCTGAAGCGTTCCGCAAGTAAGCGGCCTGTCTCACCAATATAGAGGAGGCCACATCGGGTGCAGCGGATGCAATAGATGATGTGTGTGGAGGTACAGGTGAACTTGTGGCGGATATGGAAGGATCCCTTGGGGCCTTGGAGGGAAGTGAGTGTGGAGGTGTGGGCGCAAGTTTTACATTTCCTGCGGTTGCAGGGGAAGGTGCCGGGGTGGAGGTTGGGTTGGTGGGGGGTGTGGATCTGACAAGGGAGTCACGAAGGGAGTGGTCCTTGCGGAACGCTGATAGGGGAGGGGAGGGAAATATATCCTTGGTGGTGGGGTCCGTTTGGAGGTGGCGGAAATGGCGGCGGATAATACGTTGTATGCGCAGGTTGGTGGGGTGGTAGGTGAGAACCAGTGGGGTTCTGTCTTGGTGGCGGTTGGAGGAGCGGGGCTCAAGGGCGGAGGAGCGGGAAGTGGAGGAGATGCGGTGGAGGGCATCGTCGATCACGTCTGGGGGAATCTGCGGTCCTTGAAGAAGGAGGCCATCTGGGTTGTGCGGTGTTGGAATTGGTCCTCCTGGGAGCAGATGCGGCGGAGACGAAGGAATTGGGAATATGGGATGGCGTTTTTACAGGGGGCAGGGTGGGAGGAGGTGTAGTCCAGGTAGCTGTGGGATTTCTGAGACAGTCCAGGTGAATTTCAGGTCGGGATGGAAGGTGTTAGTAAAGTTGATGAACTGTTCAACCTCCTCGTGGGAGCACGAGGCAGCGCCGATTCCTCCTCCCTCCCCTTCCTAGACCTTTCCATTTCTATCTCGGGCGACCGACTCAACACAGACATCTATTATAAACCGACTGACTCCCACAGCTACCTGGACTACACCTCCTCCCACCCTGCCCCCTGTAAAAACGCCATCCCATATTCCCAATTCCTTCGTCTCCGCCGCATCTGCTCCCAGGAGGACCAATTCCAACACCGCACAACCCAGATGGCCTCCTTCTTCAAGGACCGCAGATTCCCCCCAGACGTGATCGACGATGCCCTCCACCGCATCTCCTCCACTTCCCGCTCCTCCGCCCTTGAGCCCCGCTCCTCCAACCGCCACCAAGACAGAACCCCACTGGTTCTCACCTACCACCCCACCAACCTGCGCATACAACGTATTATCCGCCGCCATTTCCGCCACCTCCAAACGGACCCCACCACCAAGGATATATTTCCCTCCCCTCCCCTATCAGCGTTCCGCAAGGACCACTCCCTTCGTGACTCCCTTGTCAGATCCACACCCCCCACCAACCCAACCTCCACCCCCGGCACCTTCCCCTGCAACCGCAGGAAATGTAAAACTTGCGCCCACACCTCCACACTCACTTCCCTCCAAGGCCCCAAGGGATCCTTCCATATCCGCCACAAGTTCACCTGTACCTCCACACACATCATCTATTGCATCCGCTGCACCCGATGTGGCCTCCTCTATATTGGTGAGACAGGCCACTTACTTGCGGAACGCTTCAGAGAACACCTCTGGGCCGCCCGAACCAACCAACCCAATCACCCCGTGGCTCAACACTTTAACTCCCCCTCCCACTCCACCGAGGACATGCAGGTCCTTGGACTCCTCCACCGGCAGAACACAACTACACGACGGCTGGAGGAGGAGCGCCTCATCTTCCGCCTGGGAACCCTCCAACCACAAGGTATGAATTCAGATTTCTCCAGCTTCCTCATTTCCCCTCCCCCCACCTTGTCTCAGTCGGTTCCCTCAACTCAGCACCGCCCTCCTAACCTGCAATCCTCTTCCTGACCTCTCCGCCCCCACCCCACTCCGGCCTATCACCCTCACCTTGACCTCCTTCCACCTATCCCACCTCCATCGCCCCTCCCCCTAGTCCCTCCTCCCTACCTTTTATCTCAGCCGGCTTGGCTCTCTCTCTCTTATTCCTGATGAAGGGCTTATGCTCGAAACGTCGAATTCTCTATTCCTGAGATGCTGCCTGGCCTGCTGTGCTTTGACCAGCAACACATTTGCAGCATTCATAAAATCCAATTCATCACTGCCAACTTGTACTCATTCTACTCTTGAGTTATAACTTCCATGCATACTACCAATCAGTCATAATACCTCAACAATAAATACTAATGACACCCATCAATTAAAAATCCCAGAGCACCAGGTTGTAGTCCAAAAGGTTTATTTGGATGCACTAGCTTTTGGAGCCTCTCTGAAAGCTAGTGTGCTTCCAATTAAATCTGTTGGATTATATCCTGGTGTTATGTGATTTTTAACTTTGTCCACCCCAGTCCAACACTGCTCCTCCACATCATGACGTCCATCAGAATAGCAACAGGGATCCTGCAAAACAGATTTAACATTTCTCAATCTCTAATGAATATCCTATTAGCATGGTTATATTGTCCCTACCATGCATATATGCACCCATATTGCTATTACTTGTTATAATAAAAAAAAGACTTGATTAATATCTTCCAGGTCATCAAAGATATGAGGGATTGATTTTCACACTTACAGTCAGTTCCTTAACCTTAAGAAAATATTCTTGCCTTAGGTCCATCTACACAATGTATGGCGTGCACGGCAAAATTGTTTTTACTCATTATGTGCTGACGCAATAGACAGACCAGGATGTAAAGGTAATGTGAATCCTGGTTTGCAAACTTTCCCAATTCTGCCATGTTGTAAGTGCTAGTAGTTTTTGTATTAATTTTAATTTGTTCAACAGCATAATTCAGTTGCAGTCTTTCTTTACAAATATCCCAGCCATTTAAATGGAAAGTTACCAGCACATTTCACAAACAGCACAAAAACTGGGTTTATCCACCAGCCAATGATCCCCACCTGGTCATCTGTACAATCTTATACAGTTATGCAAAAATTCTCAATTTCTGCAAGGTAATGATCATTACAACAATCTCGGAGAAGCTGTTGAAATTCTGTACCTCATTTTCATCTAGTCTTAAAATGGAAGGCTTTTCAAATATAAATGTTAATAGGATCAAAGGGTTACTGCAAGCTTAAACTGTCAAGATGGTCTTGTGGTCACTTTTTAATGGTAGGATTGCAAGTTATCATTGTCCATAAAAAGTTGATTTTGATGAGAACACTATAATCCAACTTCCAGATATGACAGAATTATACCAGATAATGAGCAACAATTAAACCATTATTTGGATGCAAACAACTTACAATTAGAACATAGAACATCGAAACGTACAGCACTGAACAGGCCCTTCAGCCTATGATTAATTCTAACGTAAAATAAAATAACCTAACCTATGCACCCCTCAATTCACTGCTGTCCATGTTCATGTCCAGCAGGCACTTAAATGTCCCTAATGACTCTACTTCCACCATCAACGCTGGCAACGCATTCCTTGCATTCACAACTCTCTGCGTAAAGAATTCTCGAAACCCTGTATCTGCATTAATGTAAGAATTTCACTTTGATATTACACGAGTGAGATTCTTTCACACAGAATGTTATATTAATACGTCCTTGAGCCATATTATCCCATTTATTAGCCATTTCTGAAAAGCTGCTTGAATCAACATCTATTGATTTTAATAACCTCATCCTACCCTTTATGGACCTCAAAATAGTATCAAACAATTTCCTTAAAACTTCAGATAAATGTCTTTCTAAGGAAGTTAAGATATCACAGAAGGGTCAGTTCTGTGCTTTACTTCTCGTTCAGGGCACACTGGGGGTTTTAGGGTTAAAAGCCTCACTACTAAAGGACTTACTGCAACAGCAACTGAAAGCTGGGCACAGCAGTTCAGGCAGCATCCAAGGAACAGTGCCACTAATCCAGAATCTGGTTTCCAGCATCTGCAGTCATTGTTTTTACCTTATCAACTGAAAGCCTGTAGTCTTTTAATCCATGCACGTGGATTTTCCCATTCCACGCAAGTAAGCCGAATCATAGAGTCATAGAGATGGACAGCATGGAAACAAACCCTTCGGTCCAACCCGTCCGTGCTGACTAGATATCCCAACCCAATCTAGTCCCACCTGCCAGCACCTGGCCCATATCCCTCCAAACACTTCCTATTCATATACCCATCCAAATGCCTCTTAAATGTTGCGATTGTACCAGCCTCCACCACTTCCTCTGGCAGATCATTCCATATATGTACCACCCTCTGTGTGAAAAACTTGCCCCTTAGGTCTCTTTTATATCTTTCCCCTCTCACCCTAAACCTATGCCCTCTAGTTCTGGACTCCCTGACCCCAGGGAAAAGACTTTGTCTCTTTACCCTATCCATGCCCCTCATGATTTTTTAAACCTCTATAAGGTCACCCCTCAGCCTCCGACGCTCCAGGGAAAACAACCCCTGCCTGTTCAGCCTCTCCCTATAGCTCAAATCCTCCGACCCTGTCAACATCCTTGTAAATCTTTTCTGAACTCTTTCAAGTTTCACAACATCTTTCCGATAGGAAGGAGACCAGAATTGCATGCAATATTCCAACAGTGGCCTAACCAATGTTCTGTACAGCCGCAACATGACCTCCTAACTCCTGTACTCAGTACTCTGACCAATAAAGGAAAGCATACCAAACACCTTCTTCACTATCCTATCTACCTGCAATTCCACTTTCAAGGAGCTATGAACCTGCACTCCAAGGTCTCTTTGTTCAGCAACACTCCATAGGACCTTACCATTAAGTGTATAAGTCCTGCTACGATTTGCTTTCCCAAAATGCAGCACCTCACATTTATCTGACTGAAACTCCATCTGCCACTTTCTCAGCCCATTGGCCCATCTGATCAAGATGCTGTTGTAATCTGAGGTAATCCTGTTCGCAGTCCACTACACCTCCAATTTTGGTGTCAGCAGCAAACTTGCTAACTGTACCTCTTATACTCATATCCAAATCGTTTATGTAAATGACAAAACGTACAGGACCCAGCACTGATCCTTGTGACACTCCATTGGTCACAGGCCTCCAGTCTGAAAAACAACCCTCCAACACTACCCTCTGCCTTCTACTTTTGAGCCAGTTCTGTATCCAAATGGCTAGTTCTCCCTGCATTCCGTGAGACCTAACCTAGTGAATCAGTCTCCCATGGGGAACCTTGTCGAACACATTACTTAAGTCCATACAAATCACATCTACCGCTCTTCCCTCATCAATCCTCTTTGTTACTTCCTCAAGAAACTCAATCAAGTTTGTGAGACATGATTTCCCACGCACAAAGCCATGTTGACTATCCCTAATCAGTACTTGCCTTTCCAAATACATGTACATCCAGTCCCTCAGGATTTCCTCCAACAACTTGCCCACCACTGATGTCAGGCTCACTGGTCTATAGTTCCCTGGCTTGTCCTTACCACCCTTCTTAAACAGACAAGACAAGACCTTTGTCCTTTCCAGACAGGACTAATAGCCCTGGCCCTAACCCAGCTAGCTACCTCCCTCTCCCATTGCCTCACGTCCCCTCCATATTAGCATAGATATGTGAATCCCCCATTTATCTCTCTTCTATGTTAGCACTGTTTTGTGAGTTTCCCATTAGTAGCAGCAAAAATCTTTCTGCCTTAATTTCTCTCCATCAACACATAATAATGGAAGATACGATAATCGGTTTCTACAGTCCATTCACACATCGATATTCATTGGGTTTTCTAAATTCATAATTACCTCCTTTAAGTTATGTGATGACAGTCATCCATGTGACTGATAAGTTTTTGTTCAATTTCTATAAAATATACTGTCTCTGGGTGTAAGGCAGAGATTAGTGAAGAAGAGTCACTACAAGTAGGCACTCAGCTACTTTAGAGACACTTTGAATCTCTCGCTGGCTGTCCGATAATAAAGCTACTGCTGTTGTACAGAAAGCTTGTGTCGCCCAGATTTGTGGAACAAAGCAGACATCAACACTTCTTGAATGATGCTGATTTATTCTGATATTGGGAATCATAAAGGCAAACACAATTCCTTCTTGAAAGGATAAACTTCTTCACATTTCAAAAGAACACCAACTGAGGTATCATTAATCACTGTCAACTGGTGATGCACATCTGCTTTCGAGCTTTTAAGTTTTAAATATTCAGCCGTTATTTCCGCAATTTGTACACCTTTGAAATCTCACCAAAGATCCTGACAGAATTCAATTTGGGGTGAAAATGTGTTGCTGGAAAAGCGCAGCAGGTCAGGCAGCATCCAAGGAACAGGAAATTCGATGTTTCGGGCATAAACCCTTCATCAGGAAAGCCCTTCATTCGGGCTTATGCCCGAAACGTCGAAAGAATTCCTGATGAAGGGCTTATGCCCGAAATGTCGAATTTCCTGCTGCGCTTTTCCAGCAATACATTTTCAACTCTGATCTCCAGCATCTGCAGACCTCACTTTCTCCTCAAAGAATTCAATTTGGGTCATGCTCACAACAGTTACATTCCACCTCAACCCACCAGTCCCATAACACTTCACTTTTCTGGCCACAAATTCTAAATCCAGGACAATTAAAAAAATCATCTCAAATCATTGACTTATTAGCATTGTCCAGAAATATAAAAATGCTCATTACTTATGAAAAAATCTTATGTCCAGAGCTAGAGAGTTTTCAAGAATCAGAATTTCTTTGGCCTGGTTTCCACAATTTCATACTTCAGTCAACTTCAACAATTCCATAAGACCATAAGACCATAATTCCATAATTCCGCAAGACCATAAGACCATAAATTCATTAAACCATAATTTCATAATTCCATAATTCTACAAGACCATAATTTAATAATTCCATAATTCCATAAGGCCATAAGACCATAAGACCATAATTCCATAATTCCACAAGACCATAAGACTTAGGAACAGAAACTACGGCCATTAGGTCCATTGAGTTTGCTCTGCATTTGATCATGGCTGATAGGATTTTCAACTCCCTTTTCCCACTTTATCCCGGTAACCTTTGATTCCTTTGGCGATGAAGAACTAATCCATTTTGTTGTAAATATACTCAGTGACCTGGCCTCCACAGCCTTCTGTGGCAATTCCACAAATTCACCACACTCTGGCTAAAGACATTTTGCCTTATCTCCATTCTAAAGAGTATTCCCCTTACCCTAAGGCTGTGCCCTTGGATACTCATCTCTCCTGCCCAATGGAAACTTCTTCCCAATGTCCACTGTGTCCATTCAACATTATTCCACCGCAATTCAGATCAATATTTAATTGACCAATCATATTACAGCTTGAAAAAGGGGAGGCTGCCACAGACAGTAAAGCAGTAACATGCATGCCTAAAAAAGATAAATTATTTAATCATGATATTTCTTTTTTAAGAGGAAAGTTGCTGAAAAAGACAGAGCATAACTGAGGGATCATCTTTCACAGTGAAATAACACCATCAGAATACTAATACATGAGGTATCAAAGGGAAAACAGCTTGTGAGCTCCTGAGCAATCCTTAAGGCATTCCTGTGATTTATGGGAGAAATGTAGAGCTGAGAATGAAGGAAATGCTAGAAATCCAGCCAGAAGTCCCATTTCTTTCTTTTTATGTACATTCTCTGGAACTACTATCCCTGTTTTTCTCAGTATTTCTAACAGTGACATCCCATTCCCAAATGGACCAGACTTGCAAATCCCCAGCTGTAACCCAAGGGTTTCTCCAGTTCTGAGCAAACAATCTTAAACTGCAATGAATATGCACAATTGCATTCACACTTCCATACTTCCATGCAACTTATAAATATTAGGTGGGATTTTATCATCCCAATGAAGGCAGAAGGCCCAAAAATGGTAAGGACTCAGGTTGGATTAGCTCTTCAATGTCTTCCCATTTGGGCCAGCACAGTGGCTCAGTAGTTAGCACTGCAGCCTCACAGCACCAGGGACGCAGGTTCGATTCCAGCCTTGGGTGACTGTGTGGAGTTTACACATTCTGCCGTGTCTGCGTGGGTTTCCTCCGGGTGCTCCAGTTTCCTCCCACAGTCTAAAGATGTGCAGGTCAGGTGGATTGCCCATGCTAAATTGTCATAGTGTTAGGTGCATTAGTCAGAGGGAAATGGGTCTGGGTGGGTTCCTGTTCAGAGGGTCGGTGGATGGATGTGCTAGGATGGATGTATTGTCCCAATCAAAGGGTATATAAGATGTCTGTGTATAAGAGGAGGAAGGACACCACTTCACCTGGGACAACACATCCACCCTAGGACAAGCCAAACAGAGTCACACATGAGAATTCCGAGAGGCATTCCAACTAGAATTCTATCAACAAACACACTGACTTGGACTCCATTTACCACCCCTGAGAAAAAGAACCGGAAATGATGTCACCACAGGAAATGACATCACCGACCCAAGGAAACCTAAACATATAAATAGAAAGCGGGCCATGCCACCAGCCTTTCATCCAGAGGCTCACTGATGATGTTATCTAATATGGTGATGAAACGTCTGAAAATGAAACTTCCAGCTCACCGAGCAAACCTACAGCCAGTATATGTGTGTATGGGGGATTATGAGTGTCTGTGAGTGGGTGCATGTATACATGTAAGTGTGGGAGTGTATGTGTGAGAGTATGAGAGAGAGCTTGTGGCTGAGAGAGGGTGTGTGTGTGTGTGTGCGTGTGTGTGTGTGTGTGTGTGTGTATCTGTCTGTCCGTGAGTGTGCCTCCATCTGTTCCCTGCCAGTCAGAGAATACTTCAGCGATCCAGAACATTCGACCTCAGATCTTCTGGTGGCCGTCCTCCAAGACGGACTTCGGGACAGGCAACAACGAAATGTGGCCATTCAGAAGCTGATAGCCAAGTTTGATACCCATGGAGATGACCTCAACCAGGACCGTGGGTTCATGTCACACTACAGATGGCCCCACTGCACTACACACCTAAACACACACACTCCTTCTGACACACACACTCCTAGAGACACACGCAGACACAAGCTCTCTCTCATACACTCACACATACACTCCCACACTCACACGCACACACACTCCCTCTCACAAACTTATATTCCTTTACACTCACACACATACACATACACACACTCTCTCACAGACACTCATAAATCCCCCCCCCACACACACACATCCACATGCACAGACACATATATAAGTTTGTGGGGTGAATTTGTACTTGCAGAATTGCATTTTATTTTGCTCAAAAACTGCATAAATCCATGAAAGATTCTGTAAATACATTTTTTAGATTAGAATCAGTCTGAATATTGTGTCACAGACATTCTCAGACAGGGCACTTCACACCTTCAATGCATTAGCTGGACCAACATGGCACTAATTAATAAAGTTCACTTGAGAATGTAACTTTAAAAAAACCTGTGATTTTCATATGAAAGAACTGAAACCAACATGTTCATTCTAAAAGACGAGAGACTTAAAAAAATCCAGGTCTTTTCAATATATAATTTAACTTACATCACACTATAAACATTAGCTATAAATTCTGTCTTACAATATTATACTCCATAACCACCTGATGAAGGAGCAGTGCACCGAAAACTAGTGCTTCCAAATAAACCTGTTGGACTATAACCTGGTGTTGAGTGACCTTTAACTTTGTACACCCCAGTCCACCATCAGCACCACCAAATCAGATATCTGGAAACACTCCTGCTATTAGTAGACAACTCCATCATACATCCATGGGACTGCATTGCCATCCAGGAGTGAAAACCAATAAATCTGAGGAATGAGAAAGACTGGCAAAACTTGTCTTCTAAACTTCAAAAGAGAGCTCTAATATGCTCTTTCAAAAACAAAACTATCCCTTCATCGGATATGCCCATCCCTAATTATTCAAAGGACAGTTAAGGATAAACCACATTGACTTGTGGTTTGGAGTCACATGTAGTCTCAACCAGGTAATATAACGTTATGCTCAGCTAGAGATACGCAACAGAGTATTCAGCAAACAGAATTTCTTGTTTCCACAATTTAATACTCATTCAACTTCAATAATTTGGTAGATTTCACTCCATATGGACATAAGTAAACCGGATGGGTCTTTTTTTAAAAGCAACTGATGGTCAGTGGCATTGCAATTATTTTGGACTTTTATTGAGTTCAAATTTCGCCATGTGCCTGTGAGATATCTGCCTCCTGCTGGAAAGTCACGGGAACAATATACTTTTTCTTGAGATGGCAGTACAACCACCAGGTTTTTCAATTGACCTTCACCTCATCCTCATCTGCTGCTCTACCTGCTGGAGAAACATGGTATAAGTGAAATTACTGCTCATTCTGGTCTCTGTCCTCAGCTGCTTTCCTTTCTGTGAATCCCTTCCTTTTTGCCTCATTTTTTAACCTTTCAGATTAGAATCCATCCAATGCTTAATCAGATCATCCCTGATCCGTAAGCCCTTAATTAGTTTTTTTCTGCTAAAATCCCACGGGAAATTTGTTGACAGTCCCTGAGTGCTGCCAACCCCCATTGTGCAAAAGTCAGACTATCGATCTGATTGATAAAGTTCAGACTATTGATTCCTGTGACTGGGTATGAATTCAAATTGCCAAACTTTCTGTAACATTACAACTTCATGAACCAAAGAACAAAAACCACACATTTTCACGCACTGCTGAATTGAATATAGGGACTCGAGTTTCTCAAAGATAATGTATGCAGCTATACATGTAGAGAAAAATAATAAACACACTTTAATAGTGCACATCAATTATCAAGGACAACAATGGGCTGAATAGTTATGTTTCTATGAACACAACAACAAATGGAAAAACAACATAACAGAGACACTTTAAGACAATCCTTCATTCACTGGTCAGGAATCTTGCCTGTATTTATGCTCAAAAAAGCAGTGACGTGTGTTTTAATGACTAATTAATACATCTAGCTCTGGATGTGCCATTTTGTAAATGCAATCTTCACTCTTTATTGTCTGGATATATTCTCTACTTTTTGAAATAAAAAAGAGCAAGCTAACTGCTTCGTTCTCGCAGCAATTTTGTGTTTTTTTAAAAAATAGAGTCATAGAGATGTACAGCACAGAAATAGACCCTTCAGTTCAACATTGTCCATGCTGACCAGATATCTCAAATAAATCTAGTCCTATTTGCCAGCATTTGGCCCATATCCCTCCAGACCCCTCCTATTCATATACCCATCCAGATGCTTTTGAAGTATTGCAATTGTACCATCCTATGGCAGCCATTCACATAACCGCATGACCCTCTGCATGAAAAGGTCGCCCCTTAGGTCCTTTTTATGTCTTTCCCTTCTCACCTTAACCCTGTGCCTTTTAGCTTTTGACTCCCCCACCCCAGGGAAAAAGACATTGTCTATTTACCCTATCAATGCCCCTCAGGAGTTTATAAACCTCTATAAGGTCACTCCTCAACCTCCAACTTTCCAGGAAAAATAGCCCCAGTCTATTCAGCCTCTTCCTACAGCTCAAATCCTCTAACCCTGGCAACATCATTGTCAATTTTTTCTGAACCCCTTAAAGCTTCACAACATTCTTCCTAGAGCAGGGAGACCATGACTGCACACAGTCTTCCAAAAGTGCCCTAACCAATGTCCTGTACAGCCACAAGATGACCTCCCAACTCCTTTACTCAATGCACTGACCACTAAAGGCAAGTGTACCAAACACTTTCTTCACTATCCTACGTACCTGCAACTCCACTTATAAGGAGCTGTGAACCTGCACACCAAAGTCTCTTTGTTCAGCAACACTCCCCAGGACATGACCATTAAGTGTATAAGCACTGCCCTGATTTGCCTTTCCCTTGTGGGCCTTTATGGGCTTTATAGCTTATTACTCTTTTTCCTAATGCATTTGCAATAATTGTAACCAAAAGATCAGATTAAAGCTCTGTACACGTTCTGCAGCCAGTGGTGAATGATAGAGCACAATTAAACAACTAACTGGAGGAGTAAATTCCTTAAGCCTAAACATGGGTGCTCCAACTCAGCACTGCAAGAGACAAGGATGAAGCATTTGCAATAATATTCAGGCAAAAAGGTTCCCAGCATCACAGATAATCATAGATAGATGCAAAACAACAAGGTTGTCAAAGTTGATTACTTTAACTTCCCCATTATTAACTGGGACTCTCTTAAAGAAAGAGGCTTGGAAGGGACAGAATTTGTTAAGTACAGCCGAGAGGGTTTCTTAAAATAGTATGTGAATAGTCCAACTGTGGTGGCATAGTGACTCAATGGTTAGCACTGCTGCCTCATAGCGCCAGGGACCCAAGTTTGATTCCAGCTTTGGGCGACTGTCAGTGGAGTTTGCACATTCTCTCCGTGTCTGTGTGGGTTTCCTCCAGGTGCTCTGGTTTCCTCCCAAAGTCCAAAGATGTGCAGGTTAGATGAATTGGCCATGCTAAATTGCCCATGGTGTTAGATGCATTAGTCAGAGGGAAATGGGTTTAGGTGGGTTACTCTTCGGAGGGTCAGTGTGGACTTGTTGGGCCAAAGGGCCTGTTTCCACACTGTAGGGAATCCAATCGAAAAAAAAAACTGGAGGAGGGCCATACTGGACCTGGTATTGGTTGATGAGCCCAGGTGACTGGGGGAAAACATTTGGAAACAGTGATCACAACCCCTTAAGTTTCAAGTTAGCTATGAATAAGGATAAGTAAGGACCTTGTGGGAAGGTACTATATTGAAAACTAAATCAGATACAAAAGTGGAACCTGGTTTCACAAACCATACATTTTATTTTTCTCTTGTTTTCTATTAGGTCAGTTCCTGAACATATTCAGAAGAGGCAGCAATGTATATTTTGCAAAATAAAAGTTTACGACAGGCAAAGGAAAATTAAAAAATGAACTCTCTTACACTATACATGAACTATTTGAAATGCTCTCGTTACAAATATAAAAACTAAAACTTCAGCTCTTTTAACACTAACAATAACCTTACAGATACTTAAACCTAAGTAAGTGTCGCATTAACTCCACTTTAAAAATCTTGGTTTGGTTTGTACGACTGTAATTAATTCTCGGTGTTGCCTTCTACTAATCTCTAAGTACTTCAGAACAAACATATGAGGTTTCCATGCACTCATCTAGAGTACTTTTCTGTCTAAGATGTTTCTTCTTCAGCCACTCAGGACTGTTTTCCTAGTCCTAGTGTTTGAGGACTGCTAAACCTTTGCTGTCTGACTGAACCTGAACACACCGTCTGACCTTTTGGTTTGTTCTGTTTTTCTGCACTAGAAAATCAAGCAGTTTTGCTTTTCTCTCTTGTACTCTTGCTTCTAATGCACTGAACTATTCACCTCATCTATTCATCCGTAGAGACTTTATTTAGATGCATGCAGACAAAATTTCAGACAACCTTTTACCTTGAGCAATTATGACTCATTGACCATGACTATATCAACTATATAAACACTGGGGGGTACCAGAGCAAGTCAGCGAAGGAATTTCTGTGTCAAACGCTCACCTGCTGACTCCTCAAAGCCTGTGCATCACCTTCTATCAAAAATTGGAGATAGTGGGATGTGTGAGCAAACAACTCATCCTACTTTATTGGAATTCCATAGATTCAATTAAGATGGATAATTGTTTCTTCATAGATCTCAACAGAGGGAAGAAATACAGTATGGAAAAGTTCAAACACTCCTGCCATAAAAACAACGCTAAACAATCCTCAAACACCCTATCTGGAAGTTGAAGAAAGAATTCATGAGAGTGAACCCTAACCTTAATATAGAAATTTGAAAAATGTCATTATGGTTACATAAAAACAGATTAGACCAAAATAGTGCAGGAGATCAGAAACTGGACATCCTACCCCAGACCTGGACCTCACTATTATTTCAGTGGTTGCGTGGAAATGGAGGGTAGAGGCACATTGCAGATACCTGGTTCACAGAAGCAGCTGCTCATATTAGAGTGTAACTACCTTCAGTTAGATCTGACTTTCACCAGTAGG
This sequence comes from Hemiscyllium ocellatum, assembly GCF_020745735.1. Taxonomy (NCBI): domain Eukaryota; kingdom Metazoa; phylum Chordata; class Chondrichthyes; order Orectolobiformes; family Hemiscylliidae; genus Hemiscyllium; species Hemiscyllium ocellatum. Next base: position 69,330,538 of record NC_083416.1, read on the forward strand.
ATGTCCAGAACATAACTTGTGCATTTTAGACATATTAGGAGAAAATCTAAATTTAGCAGAGTTCTTCAGAGAGGTAGGACACTCGTTTGGACAGGCAACATTGCTTTACAACATTGCTTAGGAGATATAAGTTGCCTTTTTGGTGACATAAGGTGACCTTTGGGAAAGGCAAGGGACCCTTTTATGATAAGCTGGGGTGCTCTTTGTTAAAAGTAAACAAGAACGTGCATAAAATTGTGGATAATTAGGACTGTCAAGGAAGCTGTCAAGGCATTTACATTTCTTAGAATAATAGAATCCCTACAGTGTGGAAACAGGCCATTCAGCCCAACAAGTCCACACCAACCCTCTGAACAGCATTCCACCCAGACTCACCCCACACCCCACACCCTATCCCTGTAAACCTGCATTTCCCATGGTTATTCCATGGAGCCTACATAATCCTGAACACTATGGACAATTTAGCGCATCTTTGGACTGTGGGAGGAAACCAGGGTGTCTGGAGGAAACCCACACAGACATGGGGAGAAGTGTAAACTCCACGCAGAAAGTCACCCAAGGCTGGAATTGAACCTTGGTCCCTGGCACTGTGAGAAAGCAGTGCTAAGAAAGATGGGTTGCACCTGAACTGGGCGGGCACCAATATCCTGGGCGGAAGGTTAGCTAGAGCTCTTTGGAGAGTTTAAACTAGTGTGGCAGGAGGGTGGGAACTGGAACTACAGGCCAGTAATGCAGGGACTGGTGACAAAAGTAAGACTGAGATATGCATAGCACAGAGTAAGAGCAGACAGAAGGACATCACAGGGCTCAGTGGGACTGAAGGTCTGGAGTACATTTGTCTCAATGTAAGAAGTATAACAGGTAAAACAGATGAACTAAGAGCATGGATTGCTGAACGGAATTATGATGTTATTGCTATTACAGAGAGATGGTTAAAGGAGGGACAGGACTGACAACGTAATGTTCCAGGATACCGCTGTTTTGGATGGGACAGCAAGGGAAACAAAAGGGGTGGGGGAGTTGCATTGCTGATTGGGGATCACATTACAGCTGTGTCGAGGAATGACATGTCAGAGGGATCTTGCAGTGAGGCATTATGGGTGGAGCTCAGGAATAGGAAGGGTGAAATCGCGATGTTGGGAGCTTTCTATGGACCTCCCAATGGCCCTCATGAGAGACAGGCGCAGATATGTAGTCAGATACTGGAAGGTGTGGAAGGAGCAGGGTAGTTGTGGTGGGTGATTTCCTCTTATTGAGGCACCCTTAGAGCCAGGGATTCAGATGGAGAGCAATTTGTTGGATATGTCCAGGAGGGCTTTTTGAGACAGTGTGTTGACAATCCAACCAGAGATGAGGCCATACTAGACTTGATATTAGGGAATGACCCAGGACAGGTGATTGATATTTCAGTAGAAGAGCATTTGGGGCTTCATGACCATAGCTCCATAAGATCTCAAGTAGTCACGGACAAAGACAACAATGGCTCTCGGGTGAGGGTGCTTAATTGGGCAAGAGTCAATTATACCCAAATTAGACAGGAACTGGGGAATGTTGCTTGGCAGCAGCTATTTGAGGACAAATCCATATCTGGCATGTAGGAGGCTTTTAAAGACCAGTTGATTAAAGTGCAGGACATGCATGCCCCTGTGGAGAGTTTGATGCGGGAAAAGTACAGCAGGTCAGGCAGCATCCAAGGAGCAGGAGAATCGATATTTCAGGCAAAAACCCTTCATCGGGATTCCTGATGAAGCTCTTCCTGATGAAGGGCTCATGCCCAAAACATTGATTCTCCTGCTCCTCGGATGTTGCCTGACCTGCTGTACTTTTCCAGCACCACACTCTCGACTCTGATCTCCAGCATCTGCAGTCCTTACTTTCTCCACATGCATGTCCCTTCCTAACTGATGGACAGAAATGGCAGGATTCAGGAACCATGGATGACAAGGGTAAGTGTAAGCTTAATCAAAAGTAAAAAGAAAGCATACGATAGGTCTCGGCAGCTACAACCTGACAAAGTCCTTGGCGAGTATAGAGAAATTAGAAAGGATCTTAAATGTGGAATTACAAAGGCTAAAAACTATCACGAGGTGTCTTGAGCAAACAAAGTGAAGGAGAATCCCAAGGCTTTTTATGTGCATATTAGAAAAAAGACAGTAGCAAGGGAAAAAGTAGGCCCACTCAAGGACAAAGGAGGGAAATTATACGTGGAGCCACAGGAAATGGGAGAGATCCTTAATGAGTACTTCATATCGGCATTCACTGAGGAGAAAGACATGACTGATGTTGAGATCAGGCATGAGTGTATGAACACTCTCAAGAATGTCAATATATTGTAGGAGGATGTTTTGGGTATTCTAAATTGCATTAAGGTAGACAAGTCCCTGGGGCCACATGGGATCTATCCGAGGTTACTGTAAGAGGCAAGAAAAGAAATAGCTGGGATTAACAGAAATCCTGACATTCTTTTTGACTACAGGTGAAGTTCTACAAGACCAGAGATTAGCCAATGTTGTTCCCTTGTTTAAGAAAGGAAGCAGAGATAATCCGGAAAATTATAGGTTAGTGAGCCTGACATCTGTGATTGGGAAGGTCTTAGAAAAGTTACAAAGGGACAAAATTTATGCTCATTTGGAAGAAAATGGACTAGTTTGTGACAGGCAGCATGGTTTTATATGGGGAAGGTCATATCTCACTAACCTGATTGAAGAAGTGACAATGATAATTGATGAGAGAAAGATTGTGGATGCATTTATATGGTCTTGAGTAAGGCATTTGATAAAGTTCCACATGGTAGATTGGTACAAAAACTAAAATCACATGGGATTCGGGGTAGTTTGGCTAGATGGATACAAGACTGCCTTGGTCATAGAAGACAGATGATAGTGGTGGAAGAGTGTTTTCCAGAATGGAGACTGGTAACCAGTGGTGTGCCACAGGGATCAATCTTATGTCCTCTGTTGTTTGTAGTACATATAGCTAATCTGGAGGAAAATGCAGGTAGTCTGATTAGTAAGTTTGCAGATGAAATGAATATTGGTGGAGTTGCTGATAGCACTGATGACTGTGAAAGGAAACAAAAGGATATAGATAGACTGGTGACTTGGGAACAGGAATGGCAGATTGAGTTTAATCCAGACACATGAGAGGCTATGTATTTTGGAGGATGAAATTTAGGAGTGAATTACACTGTAAATGGCAGAATCATTAGGAACATTATGGATCTGGGCATGTAGGTCCACAGTTCTCTAAAAGTGGCAAAGTTGAAATGTGTGGCGCTGGAAAAAGCACAGCAGGTCAGGCAAGAGCTGGAAAGTCAACATTTTGGCATAAGCCCTTCATCAGGAATGTGGAGGACAAGGGGGCTGAGAAATAAATGGGAGGGTGGGGGTGGGGCTGGGGGGAGGGCAGATGGGAAGGCGATAAATAGATGCAGGTGAGAGATAATTTTGATAGGGCGGAACGGATAAGTGGGAAGGAAGATGGAAAGGTAGAACAGATCAAGAGGGCAGTGCCAGTTATATCTGGGATGAGGTGGAGGGGTGGTGGGGAGATATGGAAACTGGTGAAGTCGATATTGATGCCGTGTGGTTGTAGGGTCCCAAGGTGGAAGACGAGGCATTCTTCCTCCAACTCGGCACTGCCCTCTTGACCCTGTCCCTCCTATCCACCTTCCTTCCCGCCTATCTACTCCACCCTCCCCACCAACCCATCTACAACCTACAATCACCTTCCATCTGCACCCATCTATCACCATTCCACCTACCCTCTCCCCAGCTCCCATCCCCACCCTGCTATTTATCTCTCAGCCCCCTTCCCCCTCCACATTCCTGATGAAAAGTTTATGCCGAAATGGTGACTGTCCTGCTCCTGCCTGACCTGCTGGGCTTTTCCAGTGCCACACTTTTCAACTCTGACTCTCCAGCATCTGCAGTCCTCACTTTCTCCTAAAAGTGACAACACAGGTGGCCAAGGTGATGAGGAAGGCATATGGCATGGTTATCTTCAGCGGCTGGGGCATGGAGTACAAGAGTTGGCAAACCATGTTGCGACCATATAAAATGCTTGTTCGGCTGCATTTGGAGTATTGTGTGCAGTTTTGGTCACCACACTGCCAGAAGGGTGTCGACGCTTTGGAGAGAGTGCAGAGAAGGTTCTCCAGGATGTTGCCTGGTCTTGAAGGCATTGGCTACGAGGAAAGGTTAAAAAGACCAGCATTGTTTTTACTGGAAAGACGGCAGCTGAGGGGAGACCTGATAGAGGCCTACAAAATTATGAGAGGCATAGATAGGGTGCGTAGTCAGAGGCATTTTCCCAGAGTGGAAGTTTCAGTTACTGGGAGGGGCACAGGTTCAAGGTGAGAGGGGGCAAGTTTAAAGGAGATGTGCAAGGGAAGTTTTCCACGCAGAGAGTGGTAGGAGCCTGGAATGTACTGACAGAAGAAGTGGTGGAAGCAGGATCATTTAAGAGGTATCTGGATGGTTTCATGAAGAGGGAGAGAATAGAGAGATACAGACCGAATAAAGGCAGAAGGTTTGTTTTTTTAGTTTAATTAGCCTGTGATGATCAGCACAGGCTTGGAGGGACGAAGGGCCTGTTCTGTACTGTACTTCCCTTTTGTTCTTTTTTTTCTAACCACTGAGCCACTGTGCTGCCTTTTTACTGTCTGATAAAAGGGCCTGCAATGTTAAATGAAATCAGTGTTTCAGTCTATCTGCTGATATATTGCTGGTTTTTAATCATTATAGCATTAGTGCTTCATAACTAATTTAATAACCTATTATTATCAGGAAGGCTGTCTCTCAGTTCACAGCTTATTAGGCAACTCCATGTGCTAATGAAAACTTTGAACTGGGTCTTTCAATACGAATGCTTGGTCTTATAAGGAATGAAAGGAAGCTCAATGTATTGATTACATTCCTGACAGTGGAAGCATTTTATCTCAAATAGTGAATTCATCAACAGACATTGAAGAAACTTATTTAGAACATAGAACATAGAACATTACAGCGCAGTACAGGCCCTTCAGCCCTCAATGTTGCACTGACCTGTGAAATTAATCTGATGCCCATCTAACCTACACCGTTCCATTATTATCCACATGTATGTCCAATGCCCATTTAAATGCCCTTAACGTTGGTGAGTATACTAAAGGCCCTTAACGTCTACTACTATGGCAGGCAGGCCATTCCACACCCCTACTACTGTCTGATTAAAGAAACTACCCCCATATCTGTCCTAAATCTATCACCCCTCAATTTAAAGCTATATAAATTTGGTGAATAATTCTGTTTATCATCAATTACTTCTCCATGCTGACCAATTAAAGTCTTTGTCTGAAGTATATGTGGCCTAGAAACTCCACTGGAAGTGTAATAACTTTCTCCATGCAGTTGTTTAAATTCAATTCCTCCCATTACATTCTAGAAGTTTTAAAATTTTATTTAAATTTTGCTGTATCTTCAGATTTTTTTAAAGTTTTAATCTCAGTATCAACCATGGGGTCTGTCCATACTTGGTGACTTGATGTGGAGCATTGAAGGACAAAGGATGGTGAATGGGGCATGATTTGTCACAAAGGTTACAAAAGCCAGCACTTGTTTCCAGTCCCTGGCCCTTTAAGAATCAAGCAGATCACTGTGGCTGGAGAGTTACAGGTAGGCCAGACTGACTAAGGATGACAGTTTCCTTCCCTAAAGGACATCTTGAGCTTTGCAATAATCAAAGGTAATCACGATTATAATTTCTGTGGCTAGCTTTCTGTTTCAGGTTTTAATAATTGGATTTTAAATTCCACCAGCTGCTATGGTAGGGGTTGAGACCATGCCCCCAAATTATTAGCTTAGCCCTCTGGATTACTAGTCTAGTGACTTTTCTAGCATTCCCTCATCTTTTTCACTCGTAGTGACTGGCAAGCCCTCATTTCATGATGATGGGATAGTACTGAAGCTTGCAGTGTATCTGTATGAGAGTTGACATGCCTTTGAAAAGAAATGTTGTCGTGAATTTAAACTATCTCTCCATTCCCTTAGAGAATGGAACCCTCTATTTTGCACCTACAATTAGTTTGATCTGTCTTGATTCAGGGCTGTATCCTGCACTGCTGAGAGATCCTCCTTTTGACTGTAATGTCTCCACCATTGATATACTGCACCTGGGTATCTGACTTACCTGTCTCTCAGAAATCCACCCAATTATTTTACTTACAGGCTATTGTACATTTTGCTACTCCACAATTCAGACCTTTCATCCTCTCTCCTCAGAATCTCAAGAGTGGGAGAAATAGGACAAACAGATAATCACCAGCACCTAACACAGTGAGAGGCAACAGGGATTCTGCATTTGAAAACAGTGCCAGATAGAGCAAAGCAAGCAGCCTCAAAAAGAACATGAGAGCATGCAGATTGCAGCTTCATAACGAGAAGAGCAGACTTGCTTGAGAAGCCAATGGGAGCTGGAGATTTAAAAAAAACAATGATAGAGAGCTCCTTCAGCATGCTTCCATCAATCAGAAGTTTGGCATCACAGAGAAAAAGCCAGTTGATTGGTGAGCATTTGTCAGCGTTTCTTTTGATTTGTCAAATAGTTTAAATCAGGACATACAATTGCAACTGAAGAGTACAGTTCGGAAGTTCACTTTTCTGTTACTGAACATCCAAATTCGTTAATTAAAGAGAGATGGCTGGGCAGATGATGTGCTGCAGCAATAGTACATGGGAGCTGATAGATGCTGGTCGATCCACAGTGAAGTTCAGGAAGCTCAGCTCACAGTTGATGAGTTGGTGTCTGAGCTGTGGACCCTGTGACAAATCAGGAAGGGAGAGTAGTACCTGGACATGTTTCAGGAGGTAGTTACACCCCTTATTTATATCAAATTGATCAGTGGTCAGGGATAGAAGGATGTGAATTGAATGAGGCAAGAAGAGGAATACAGAATTTAGCCTCGAAGGAGTCTTTGCCAATGCCCTATTCCAATATCTTCTGACTCCTAGTGTCGATGAGGAGACAGACTGCAGGGAGAATGATTTAAAGTGTACTTTGGACCAGATTGTCATCAAGCAGAAAAGAAAAGTGAATCATAATAGTGATCATGGATTGTATTGTTCGGAATAGAGATACGATCCTTGGCAGTAAAGACACAGTCCCAAAGGCTGTGTTGTTTCATTGGTACCAAGGCTCAAGGCTTTTTTTCTCGGCTGAGGAGGAACTTGGAAAGGGAAGGATCCAGTTGTCACAGTCTACATAGATACCATTGACATAGGAAGCATGAGGAAAAAAGTCCTACTGAATGATTATGAGCAGCCTGAGGCTGACTGAAAACTCAGAACCATAAAGGTAAATTATTTCAGTTAAAGGGAAGGATTCAATGAGAAAATAAACCATGTGTGGTTAACAAATACAGCCAAGGAAAGCATTCAATTAAAAATTAAAGCAAATAGATTGGCAGGTTGAGCGCTAAAATGAGCAGGCATGAAAAAGGAATTAAGGTCTAGGGCAGATTAGTCATAATCTTATCAAATGGTGGGAAGGCTTGAGAAATCAAATGGTCGACACCTTTTTCCTTTTTTTTAACGTTCTTATGTTCATGTTACTGCTGATGCCAGTATTAAAAGTTCTTCTGCAATATCAAGTCATTAATATACATATTTCATTATATTACATCTCTCCCAAGTTTCTCTTAAACTTTACAATAACACTATTTCAATAATTCCTTTCATACATTTATGTTCTCATCATCTTCCCACTTCCAAGCCCCCTGCATCCTGAAATGTTCTCACAATTTCATACTCTCGCGTGTCCCTGCTTCTGTTTTATAGCACTGTGTGTAAGTACGTGAACCATAAGGCAGATTACCCCTATGTCTGCGTGGGTTTCCTCCAGGTGTGCCGGTTTCCTCCCACAACCCAAAGATGTGCAGGTTCGGTGAATTGGACATGTTAAATTGCTCATAGTGTTTCAGGAATGTGTAGGTTAGGTTATATTAATCAGGGGTAAATGTACTGTGATAGCTTAGGGGAATGGGTCTGAGTGGGTTACTCTTTGGAATGTCAGTATGGACTTGGCCTGTTTCTACACTATAGGGATTCTATGCTTCGCAGTGGTTAGCACTGCTGCCTCACAGCGCCTGAGACCCGGGTTCAATTCCTGACTCAGGCGACTGGCTGTGTGGAGTTTGCACGTTCTCCCCGTGTCAGCGTGGGTTTCCTCCGGGTGCTCCGGTTTCCTCCCACAGTCCAAAGATGTGCGGGTCAGGTGAATTGGCCATGCTAAATTGCCCATAGTGTTAGGTAAGGGGTAAATGTAGGGGTACGGGTGGGTTTCGCTTCGGCGGGTCGGTGTGGACTTGTTGGGCCGAAGGGCCTGTTTCCACACTGTAAATCTAATCTAAAAAAAAAATTACTCCTTTTCTCCTTCAAGACATTGCACATTAGAATATTTCTGGGCCAGATGATATATGAAAGAGCAGGTGATTAAAGTAGAATCATTGAAATGCAGTATGAGGGTAGTTAACAACCTTGACTTGGATTCTAAGTTACTGCCAAATAAAAACTGTTGTGAGCATCTAATATTGTGAAGGGCATACTATGTGTTAGTTTTGTCAGACTGTCATACACTGAAGACTTGTGAAGACTGCTCTCTGGATTGCTTTATTCAACTGAGTGAGGTCTCTGCATGGCCAGAGCTCATGATTTGACTTGGGAATTCTGATGAGCCCTGAACATTGCCTTGCTGGCTCGGTGACAGGTGGTATTATTCCACTGCGTAACTTCTTTCAGCAATGCAAGGAGCTCTTGTGGTGAAGTGGGTTGTCTCCACCTCTGTGCCAGAAGTCAGAGAGGTGTACAGCACAGAAACAGATCCTTCATTCAAACTCATCCACGGAGATCAGATATCCTGAACTGATCCCATTTGCCAACATTCGGTTCATATCCCTCTAAACCATTCCTATTCTTAAACCCATCCAGATGCCTTATAAATGCTGTAACTATACCAGCTTCTGCCACCTCCTCTGGCAGCTCGTTCCATATATGCACCACCCTCTGCATGAAAAACTTGCCTCTCAGGCCTCTTTTAAACCTTTACGCTCTTACCTTCAACTCATACTGTCTAGTTCTGAATTTCCCTACCCTTGGAAAAAGACCTCAGCTATTCATCCTATCCATGCCCCTCACGATTTTATAAGCCTCTATAAAGTCGTGCCTCAACCTCTGATGCTCCAGCGAAAACAGCCCCAGCCTATTCAGCTTCTCCCTCTGGCTCAAATCCTTCAGTGGCCTGTGTTAATGCCCCTTCTCCTCCAGAAGTATGTAATAACATCTCCAAACAGGTTAATTCGTAGATTAGATCAGAAAACAAAACTCTCCAGCAATGAGTGTGAAACCCTATTGGGAATGTCTAGACATTTTTAATGTTTTCCTTATGTAATTGAATGGAATATTCATTTTGAGCTTCCTTGAAAGAACTCTGGCGATTTTTCTCATAATTGCATCCCATGGCCTTTTTCAATATTGCACCCACTCCTTCCAGAAGACTTAATTGTACATGAATTCCTACATATAAGATTTCACTTGGCTCCTTAAGGCAGAGTCTCATTGATATCTGGCCCCTAAGACCAAGTGTAGTAGTGAACTGACCTTATACTTGAAGATCTGTGTCCTTGACCTTGTAATTTAATGCTCGCTGACCGGGCATCTAATGATGCAAGCTGTTGAACTTGTTAGCTTAAACTAAAACTGGTGCATTAGTGTGTAACGTAATTATCTCACTGATATCTTTCTCTATAACTTCCAGACCCTCCTTTTGTTTCCCTTGACTTCATCTCAAAACTGTTTTTTACTTCTTATTCTTCTATTGCAATTTCTTAATTTTTCAGCTTTTCAATTATTCTTTTCCTTCTCAGGAGCTTTTGTTTTGCAGATTTTGTGGTGATGATATCTACTTCAATCTGTAAAACTAATTCAAGTGTTCACTAATCTTGCTATATTGGAAATGCAGCTGCTACTGCTGCACACTCTCATTTTCTGTATTGGTTTAGTCCAGGCTACAAACATGTCAATATGGCTGCAGGATGAACCTCGTACTCTTTCACTGTTTTTGTATATTTTGAGTGGATGACACTGCCATCTAGTGGCACACCTAACAGACCAGTTCAGCCAAAATCTCAGCATTTCCTTGGATACTGCAATAGTCAGCCTACAATGTATGTCCAACCATTTGTTCCAGCATCAAATCCTCTTTGGAGTCTGAATTTCTAATTGTGAACACCTACAATCAACTGATCTTGTAATATTTTATATCCACAAAAGCTAGCCAGTAAAAATTAATTGGAAATAATTCTCCTGACCATTGGAAAATTTGATTAAATCATGCTCACTCAATTAGAAGGTCCTATTTTGGAATGAAATATACATTAAATGTCTTAAGGATGGACTTAAAATCCACAGTGTTCTTTTTTACACCCATCTCATGAGAATAGGACGGACAGATGCATGAATTGTAAACAGTTGGTGTGAGGACACAGCAAGTAATTGGAAAAGCTAATAGAAATCTATGATTTATCAAGTCAGAATTGACTGGTTTCCAAGTGGTCCACTATTAACATTAGCTCTAGAGGTAATTTAAAGTGGTTCCTGGAGACCTTGGAATTTGTGGAATTTAAAAGGGATCTTTAAAGAAACAAATAATTGGACTTACTGGACATAAAAATGGAAGTGTTGTTATGATACATATATAATACATAGATTGGAATTTCAAAAAAGGCTTCGAATACTGCGAAGATTTTTCTGGGAGAAGAAAATGTGGATCATTTGAAATCTTAAAAGCTGAACTGAAAGAGTTAACTGACAAATTGCAGGTTGAAATTAAAAACTGGATCTTGTAAGGTCACTTAGAGTGATTGCCTGTCAGGCAGCATCTGAGGAGACTGACCGGCTGTGCTTTTCCAGCACCACACTTTTTGACTCTGATCTCCAGCATCTGCACTCCTCACTTTCTCCCCACTTAAAGTGATTAGCTAGCAATTGGCACTAACAGGAGGGAATCCAGAAACTGATGCACCATTGATAGAATTAACTAAAATTCAATTTAAATTTTCTTTTAAAAGTTTGACTGAGAAGAAACAGAGAAGTGAAGACTTAGTGGCAACTATAGAGAATGAACAGAAAACAGCAATGGAAACAGAAGAAACAGAAAGGAAAAGAGAGCAGGTATAACATTTGAGTTGACCAGAGAGAGGAAGTGAAGCAAAGACAAATGAAAGAGAGGAGAAAGAATAAATGAAAGATAATGGGATTAAAAACTTAAAAACCAGACTTCCTGTAAAAGTCAAACTGGACTAGAAATATTAACTCTGATTGTGTCTCTACAGGTGCTGCCAGATCCACTGAGATTTTCCAGCATCTTTGTATGTTTGGATTTCATGCATCCATGAAATGTTGCTTTTATTTCAATGCTTATGAACATGCTCCTGAAGTTGATTGTTTCCTAAGGCCAGGGTTGGAATTTTGTTACTGATAATGACATGCTACTATCCCTGGGAAATATTTACAAGCAAGGCTTTCATTGAGCTTATCAACTCAATAAGAAACTCAATTATGTGAATTATGTAGGAAATACTCCAGACAGGAGGAAATCACAGTGAATGTGTCATGCTGATATGTTGAATTGACACCATAAAATTGGAATGACAATCAAATTTCCAGGGCATTAGTTCTTGGGTGAACTTGAAGTTGGAACAGATTGAGACATCCCACCTTCAAGGTCATTAATACCTTGGCTTATTAGTTGGATTGCAGCTAGTTTGATGATTTTTGGTAGAAAGCGTTCTGTAAGCATATTCTTAATGAGCCTTTAAAATAGACAAAAAAGTCTTCCTCATCATATAAGTTGTACAAATTCAATTTTTTTTCCCAAAAAGGACAATGTGTTGATTGCACAGTCTTCTTTCAGTAGTCTTTGCTCCCAGGTTCTGTTACTGAGATGATCCTTATAACACTTCCGTTGGCCAGCACGCTCTTCTATTTGTTTTCTTCAGATGCTTCAGTTGGTTGGTAAGAGACACAAGGTGGCTGGTTCATTTCTGTTAAAATTGACAGTTTGCACAACTGTTATAGGAAAGACAAACTGACTTTGACAATAGGTGTTGACTGCAGGGGACCCCTGAGCTGGGAAAGAACTAGGCACTTCTTTCGCTGACACTTGTTCTCACCTCTAAGCTGCTCAGTTAGGAACCAAGCACTTAGTTACTGGTGGGAAAAATAGTACCTGTAATTGATAACTGTCACTAATGCAAAGACCAATCAATTTCTGATTGGAATCCCTACAGTGTGGAAGCAGGCCATTCAGCCCATCAAGTTGTGACTGTCCCTCCAAAGAGCATCCCACCCAAACCCATCCTACAACCCTGCATTTCCCATGACTAATCCACCTAACCCACACAGCCCTACGCACATTTCACCATAGCCAATTGACCAAACTTGCACACCTTTGGACTGTGGCAGGCAACCAGAGCAAACCCACGCAGACACTGAGAGAACGTACAAACTCCACTCAGTCAGTTGCCCGAGGCTGGAATTGAACTTGGATCCCTGGTGCTGTGAGGTAGCAGTGCTAACCACTGAGCCACCATGCTGCCTGTGGTTGCCAGCAAAAGCTGCATTAGTGTACCCTCCTCAGCTCCAAACTGTCTACAAGTCAAACCCTAATGACTGCATGTGCAAATGGCTGCTTACGTGATGCCTGGACTGGATGTCAAGTCACTTTCTTTCAAAACTGCAGCCAGACTTTCAAATGCTTGTTTTCAAAATAACTCACAAAATAGGGAGAGGCTGAACAGGCTGGGGCTGGTTTCCCTGGAGAGTCGGAGGCTGAGGGATGACCTTACAGAGGTTTACAAAATTATGAGGAACATGGATAGGATAAATAGACAATGTCTTTTCCCTGGGGTTGGGGAGTCCAGAACTAGAGGGCATAGGTTTAGGGTGAGAGGGGAAAGATATAAAAGAGACCTAAGGGGCAACTTTTTCACGCAGAGGGTGGTACGTGTATGGAATGAGGTGCCAGAGGAAGTGGTGGAGGCTGGTACAACGGCAACATTTAAGAGGCATTTGGATGCCTCTTAATGAATCTATATGAATAGGAAGGGTTTGGAGGGATATGGGCCGGGTGCTGGCAGGTGGGACTAGATTGGGTTGGGATATCTGATCGGCGTGGACAGGTTGGACCGAAGGGTCTGTTTCCATGCTGTACACCTCTATGACTCTATGACATGGTCCTTACAAAAGTGGAAGTTCACCATATGCCAAAACACGGCATAGCAAATTTCTCCAGGGGTAAGAAATTGAGAGAAGTGGTATCTTTGACAGCTACATGTAAAACACAACGATCAGGTCCAAACCAGGCAGCATGATTTGTTCCATGTGTGCAATTGTCTAACACGATGTGGAGATGCCGGTGTTGGACTGGGGTGTACAAAGTTAAAAATCACACAACACCAGGTTTGATTGGAAGCACTAGCTTTCGGAGCACTGCTCCTTCATCAAGTGGTTCACAGTCCACCTGATCTAACACAGCATCCAAACCTCCTCTGACTGTGTTCTGATATAAGGGGGAATTCTATCCTCTGTCCTTTATGACAGATATAGTCTGCAGCAACAGCATCTTATAGAGTCATAGAGATGTACAGCATATAAACAGACCCTTTGGTCCAACCCGTCCATGCTGACCAGATATCCCAATCCAATCTAGTCCCACCTGTCAGCACCCGGCCCATATCCCTCCAAACCCTTCCTGTTCATATACCCACCTAAATGCCTCTTAAATGTTGCAATTGTACCAGCCTCCATCACTTCCTCTGGCAGCTCATTCCACACACGTACCACCCTCTGTGTGAAAAAGTTGCCCTATCACTCCGATGTCCAGCTATACATGAATTCAAACAGCAAAGGCAGCAACTGTGCAGTTCTCTCTCTTTCTCTCTCTCCTGTATTCACCATGTGCTTTCTTTGTCTGTTCTTCTCCCTTTTAAGACTGCTGTTGTTTTGACTTTTTTTCCCCAAAGGTCCAAAACAATGCACCAGCATATAAAACAGTAATTGCTGCTCCTGGAATTCAAGGAAATCACCTCCAGCACCTAAAATACCTCAAAAAAGGAGCAGCTGCTACAGCCAGAAATTTTACACATCCTCCATCTTGGATTACCCAGAATGCTTCTCTCTACTAAACGCCTCTGTCCTGCAATATTGCTGGTTCTGTTTCTGTTCCTGCTGCTGGGGTTGAGCTGGTGCTGATGGACGTCAGCTTTGTATTTGAGATGGAAGGTATATGTGGCACAAATGTTAATCTGTCAGGTCACCGTTCCAAAACAGGAGTTGGACATCACACACCCTGTGAAATATTAAAGCATCCTCCAAAGCTGTGGAAGTTGGAGCTAATACAGAAAACAAACCCTTTCACACTATCGGATAAGAGATGTAAGTCCTGAATGTTGATGTATTTACCAAACATGGGACCATGGCTACCTACATCTCCATCAGTTTCTGCTTGTTTGCACTTGGCTGAGGATGTGGTTGCATGCGTTCAGCCAAACACATTGCTGTGTCATTTGGATTTCACCAGGTAGAGCTAAGCTATAACTGCACCCAAATTCTTCCCAGGTTTAGACACACCACCTACACTGACCCTGACTTGGTCTTCCAGGTTAGAATTAGTTAGAATCCTTACAGTGTGGAAACAGGCCCTTTGCCCCAGCAATTCCACACTGACCCTCCGAAGAGTAACCCACCCAGACCCATTCCCCAATTACTCTACATTTCCCCCCAACTAATGCACCTAGCCTACACGTCCCTAACACTATGGGCAATTTAGTATGGCCAATTCACCTAACCTACACATCTTTGGACTGTGGGAGGAAACCAGAGCACCCAGAGGAAAACCATGTAGACTTTGGGAGAATGGGTAAACTCCACACCGACAGTCACCTGAGGCTGGAATTGAACCTGGATCCCTGACACTGTGAAGCAGCAGTGCTAACCACTGAGCCACTGAGCCACCATGCCACCCTTTATGGCTCCGTGCTGAGTATTTTCAAAAATTCTAAGTGATGCCACATATAACTTTGCTTTAATCTATATATGCTCTCCTGCTCTCATCACCATACCCTGTCCATTAGGACCAAGCTCCAGGGTGTTGGGATATAATGCTTCAATTGCTTCCTCATAAGTAAACACTGTTAAAAATATGGCAAATGGATTAACATGTTTTGTACAGCCCAGTAAGTAACTATAAGAACATGGATAGTTTAGAGTCTTTTCTATTAACATTAATGTATAAATTTATCACAAATTCACACACGACATATGCACATGTTCATTCTAGTGCACTAAAGGCAATTGTTACTGTGTAATTAGTCACTCAAGACTGGTAGGGGAGCAGGTTAGATGAAAGCATCATTACAGAGCACTTGTACTTGTCAGTCAGATGCAGGAAGGTGCATACATTTAAATAAATGTTTCACATATCCTTAACAATGACAGTAACATAGACCGATCCCTCAGAATAGAAATGCTTGTAGAATATTAGTAGTTTTAGTATCTGTACCTTCAATCTATAACCAGCTGAGCCAAGAAAGCTGTTTCACCTTTCAGTCAAAAATCAGAATTCCAATTTTATTAAGTAAATGAAGCTATGTAACTCTGGGCATATTGTTTAACTTTGCAGATCTCCACAACCTACCTCAGAACTACAAAATGTACATGAATAATCTATTGTTGTAATTCAGTATCATTCTGAAGATTTTTTATTATAGTTGTCTGTCTCAGTCTGTTTGGTAAGCATCGCAGTGTGCAGTAAGGAGTTATAAAATTCAGTCATTTAACTGGAGTGAAGCAGATTCCCACAACTTTACTGACAAAGTATCAATTAACAGAAAGAGAACCAAAGCAATAAGCAGACTCGTCAAAATAACATATTGCACAGTACATGGGAATGAAACTGAAGAATTATATAATTGGAGTGAATGGGAAATTTATTAGAATTCCATAAAATTTTAATTAATTTCAAGTAAATTTCTGTACTGCAAACCAATTAAACTGATTAGAGAGTTCCAGAGAGCAGGAACCTTCTGTAACTTGGGCAAGACTGAGGGGTTTTTGAGCAGTTTGACGTGGAGAGTAAAAAGGTATTCGAGGTTTTGGCAGGTGTCAATATGCATAGATTCCCAGGCCTGGTTGTATTCAGGGCTGCTGTGGGTGACAAGGAAGGAAATTATAGCGCTCTGACCCTAACCTTTAATTCCTATCAGGTCACAGGGAAGATCTCCTTGGAAGGTCCCCACTCTGTAATTAAAGACTTATAAGCAATCTAGGTTTGTTCAATACATCGCATCAGTTGTATGACACTTTGATCTGTTACTTTAAATTCTGTGTCCTATGATCCTGCCCCACTAGCTATCCAATGAAGGAGCAGCACTCTGAAAACTTATAGTTTCAAATAAACCTGTTGGACTATAACCTGGTGTTGTGTGAATTTTAACTTTGTCCACAGGGAAAATGCCGGAGGATTGGAGGAGAGCTGATGTAGTTCTATTTTTCAACCAGGGAACCAGGGAATTACTTGGATGCTGCCTGAACTGCTGTGCTTTTCCAGCACCACTAATCCAGAACCAGGGAATTACAGACCAGTGAGTCTCACATCAGTGATATGAAAGCCGTTGGAGAAAATTCTGAACAGAAGGTTAAACTTTACTTGGAGAGGCAAGGTTTGATCAGGGATAGTCAGCATGGCTTTGTCAGAGGGAGGTCATGCCTAACAAATTTGATTGCATTTTTCGAAGAGGTGACCAAGTGTGTAGATGAGGGTAGTCAAGTTGATGTGCTTTCCATGGTCTCTAGCAAAGGCTTTCACAGGGTCCCACATATAAGATTAATAAAGAAGGCAACAGCACATGAGACCAAGGGTTAACTTGTCAAGGAATGACAAGAACTGACTCAGTAGCAGGAGACAGAGGATGGTGATAGAAGGTTGTTTGTATGACTGGAGGTCGGTCTGCAATGGCATACCTCAGGGACTAGTTCTTTATTGTTTGGGATGGGGGAGCTGATAGGTATGACATGAAGATTGGCCAGTGACTGACAATGAAGAAGAACATCTTAGTTTACAGAAGGATATAAGCGGATTAGGCAGCTGAGCGGAGCAGTGGCAGGTGGAATTCAACCCTGATAAATGTGAGGTGATGCACTTTGGAAGAAGTAACAAGACAAAGGAGTATTCAATGAATAGCAGGACACTAAGAAGCTCAAAGGAACAGAAGCATGTTGGGATGCTTGTCCACAGATCACTGAGGTTGGAGGACAGGTGGTCAAGATGGCATATGGGCTACTTGCCTTTATCAGTTGTGGCATAGATTATAAGAGCAGAGAGGTTATGATAGAGCTGTCCAAAACTTTGGTTAGGCCCCTGCTGGAGTATGGTGTGCAGTTCTGGTCACTAAACTATTCAAAGAATGGGATTGCACTGGAGGAGGCGGAGAGAAGATTCACCTGGAATATAGCAGCTTAACTATGAAGAGATGCTGGATAGGCTCAGGTAGTTTTCTTTAGAGTAGAGGAATCTGAGAATGGATCTGATTGAGGGGTATAAAATAGGGGGGAATGACAGGGTAGATAGAAAGCAGCTGATCCCATTAGTTGAAGGGGCAATAATAGGAGGCATAATTTTAAGATGAAGGGCAAAAGTTTTAGAGGGGGTTTGGTGAATCTGGAATACGCTGCCTTAGAAGGTAGCTGGGGCAAAAGAAAGCTTCACAACCTTTAAAAAGTTGATGTGCAGATGAAATGTCTTGACATTCAAGGCAATGGTCAAGTGCTGGAAAGCAGGACTAGTGTTGATTCAGAGTAGATTTTGCCGGTGCTGACTCAATTAACTAAAGGGCCTCTTCTGTACTGTATGGTTCAATAATTTTGTGAACCTCATAGCTCACTGATCACCATCATTAATGATGAGAGCAAGGTAACAGCAAATATCTTGTGGTATGGTATCAACAGTAACTGATATTTGTATAGCATTTTGACATCATAAACCAGTCTAAGGCTGCTCACAGAAGAAGTAATGAAACATGGGCAGCTGACAGCACAGTGGCATTATTGTTGGATTGTTTAATCTAGGGACACAACTGGAAGTGATGCAGGCGGTACAATTACAACATTTCAAAGGCAACTGGATGGGTATATAAATAGGATGGGTTTAGAGGGATATGGGCCAAGCGCTGGCAAATGGGACTAGATTAGGGTAGAATTTCTAGTCGGCATGGACGAGTTTGAATTAGGAGTCTGTTTCCGTGCTGTATCTCCTGCCACCATTTCAACATCTCAGTGAGTTCCTGAACATCCACATCCTTTTCCTAGAAACGCTTCTTGTGAACCCTTAGGGCTCACATCTGCTCAGGTCCCCACTCTATCCATCTCCATGAGCTTGTATCTGCACACCTCGCTCCTCAGTGCCCCCTTGAGGTCAGAGGGTGTGAAGGAAGGCCCCCATCCCACAAGACCACTCTCCTACCCATACTCGGTTGTGTGCTTCATTTACATTTTTACAATTGTACCACTATATCAATATTTCTTTGACCTTAGCCTGTAGCCCCCATAATAAGTTTCCAATTCTCCCTAACATGGCTGAGGATCCCTTTATCTCACTTTCCCCTAATTTCTATGAACAAACCTGATGGACTGAGCATGGCTTACCACCTTAAGTGACCTAACTGGGCAGGTCCAGCTGAGCAGTACCTGACCGGACTGGTACCCCTCATGTAAACGTAGACTTTAATGAGTTTCCATCCAACGTTTGGTGATGAAGTGAATATGGGGAGAAAGGTAAGGTCCATAAGGAAGCTGAGCTGATGCTTCAGAATAATATCACCAGACAGAATATCTCCACATTGAAGTGAAATGAGCTGAGATTATCCCCAGGGTTAGAGGGCAAGTGGTCATATTAACATGGAATGGAAAGCTATTCCATAAAAGAGTGTTTTGCACTTTTCCCCTGCTCTAACCGTTCTTCAGGTAATGTGTTATTTAAGCTATTTATTCCTAGTCAGTTAGCCTTACAGAACTTAAATATTGTTGATTAAAAAGACATGTCGCTGAAGCTTTTAACCTTGTACACATCAAAACAAACACAATTGTCCCAAATCCCAAACTATCGCCATGACGTGTACACCAGGATGTTGTTAAGTGAACTCTGACTGGGTTGTGACAATACCATGAAGAGAGCAGTGGAGAACTCCAGGTTCCCCAAGCAAAATGAAAGAAGGAATGCAAAGTTGTGAGGCAGAAGTGTTGAGGAAGGGACTTCCAGAGCTTATGGCCTAGCTAAAGTTGTGGCTGCCAATGAAGGAAGTCAGATATACACAAGAAGAAGAAATTGGATATTTAAAAAACAATCATTTCTGGAATATGCATGTGTTGCTGGCTAAGCTAGCATTTATTGCCCATCCTAATTGTCCAGAGGGTAGCTTAAGAGCCAATCATATTGCTGTGGGTCTGGAATCACGTGGAGGCCAGACCAGGTAAGGATGGCAGTTTCCTTCCCGAAACAACATTAGTGACACCAAATGAGTTTTCCAAACAATGGGCAACAGTTTCATGGTCAGCATTAGGATCTTAATTAGGAGTGAAAGAGATTAGAGATAGGGAGAGAGGAGACCATGGTGGCAATGAGGCAGACTGAAAGAATTATTTTCACTATTAGGTAGACAAATGCAACAACCATTTGGATACCAGAAATTCCCACAAACAGTAAATATTTTTGATTCAGCTGATGGAAAACTAAGTGGTGGCAGGAATCCCCTCATTCTCCTTCAATTAACATCATCAGAATGTTTACATCAACTTGATCAGGCAGCTGAGGCATTCATTGAATGTTTTATCCCTCAGCTTCCCTAACAGAGCAGTAGTGTATCAGCACTCCATTACATTGGTTGTCTAGTTTAAATGCTCTCATTCTAGATTGATACTGGAACCCTTTATATTCTAGACTGAAAAAGGCCATCACTGAGTTAAAACCTCATTTTACATAATAGAACTGTTTGGAATGTTGTTTTCAATGAGACTTTAAAATGACACCCACTCAGGTGAATATATAAGATCCCCTGGTGCTAAATCATTGCCAAACAATGGAATTATCCCCAATGTCTTGCCAATATTTAAGAGTCAACCAACGTCTCACAAACATTGACCTTAATTGCAAAGTTGTTTGTGGGAGCACACAGTGTTCAAAATTGGTTGGTATGTCTTTTAAAATTACGACATTGACTACACTTCAAAAGTACTTCAATGGCTGCACAGTGCTTTTAAGATATTCCTTCACTGTGCTAAGTACGGTATAAATGTAAATCTTTGTATGACTAATACTGACTGCCAGCTGGACATTTACAGTAAAATAAATGGTGTTGTCAATTATGGTACGCCAGTTAATCACAACAGATCCCTCACCATGGACTATTCAGGAGACTGAAGAATAATTTTGACATTTCCCGCTGATTTTGTTTCTTATGAAATGTTAAGTTTAATAGCTACCAGCAGTTGCATTGATCTACACATAACATTATGCAGAGAAGAAAGGATGTAGTCAATTTCATGGATGAAATGTTATTAAAAAAATTGCATTGATTTACAGCCAAAATGACAGTTAATGTCAATGTAACACCAGGAAGATGAATGAAATTACTTGGATAGACTGTTTCTTTATCTCAGGCATCTGTAAATTTAGCAAAATGTAGAAAGGCTACATCGTGAAACAAGAATAACAAGCCAGAAAAACCATAGAGATTCAGGATAGTGGTGTTTTGATTGGTCATAGGGCTTGGGGTAAGGTCAGATGGCTAATCATCAAGGTTCATGTCTTCAGGGCAGACCCAAGCTTGAGCAGCTCCATCTCTTTCTGAAGTGAAGGCCTCCTGTCTAGAAGGAGGTGGGGGGAGCGGGGTTAGTAAGTGAGTGCTGCTGCACTACACAGGGGCAGTGGGGGAACACCCACTGCTGAAAGCCCACACACAATTCAGTCATGGAGTAACCAATCAGGGCAAGGTCACTACCCTTCACCTCCACTGTTTTTCAGGGGGTGAGAATCTGTGAGGACTTGCTCTTCCCATCCTAGATTGAATGCTCACATCCCCTGCCATTACAGGCTGTTTCTAGCCCGCGTAATGTGGCTGATAGGCTTACAGTGAATTCGCAAATCAGAGTCAGAAAGGGTGGCACTGGAAAAGCACAGCAGGTCAGGCAGCATCAGAGTAGCAGGAGAGTCTGCATCTGCAGCCCTTACTTTCTCCTAGTACATCGGAGGGTCAGCTATGGAGGTGGATCCAGGGGCTAGGATCCGGAGGGTGCAATGTTGGAGGTGGGTTGATGGTGTAGCATGGAGGGTAGCTGCTCATGCATGACAAAATGGAGTCTGCAGTGATGGAATCTGCAATCAGAGGTTGTGGGGTGTGAGATAACAGGAAGAGGAAGACTGTAAGTGACAGGTGGAGAAGGAGGAAGAATACAAGACTGCAAAGGGTGGGAAGACAGAAGGCTGTGGGGTCGGACAGGGTGAAAGGAGATGGTTATGGAGGGTCTTGCTGTTTTGAAATGGCCTCCTTCTGTGCTGCTTAATTCACGATTGGACTTGAAACTCATTGCAACTGATGTTGGTGAGAGTTGAAGAGGCGGGTGGGTGGTGTGGTTCAAGATGAGGGAATAAAGGGCCCGGAAATAGGAGGTATTAGGGTGTTGATGGAATAGAACAGAGGCCTTCTTAAGATGAGGTTACAATGCCTGAACCACTCCTTGCTGTATAGCACAGAAAGGCTGTGTGTTAGCACACTGAGATGCTGCACCCACCACAACTGAATACAACAAAACAGGGCTGATACTGCATGCAGACAAAATTGGGATTGACAGCAATCTTCTGAGAATGAAAATGAGAATCAGGGCATTGACAGGGAGGGCTGTCCAAGAGATCATAACAGAGTACTGTATAACTGAATGGGGGAAGACTTAGAAAACCTGTTCCAGATAAATCTGACTGTATTGTTAATATACTCAGTGCAAAGAACATGTGGACCTGGTTATTTTTGGACACGTTGCCCTGTTGATGAACCTACGTCTAATTGTCCATCTGATTATATGTTTGCTATCTTCAGGTTAATGAGAGAGCAGTGCAAAGCACAGCACACTGAAGCTTACTGGGTCAGTTATTGTGCAGAACTCCTAATCCTTTCATGAGTTCTTCACCAGCCAAATCGTGAATTTCCTCCTTGAGAAAGTGAGAAGCCTAGTGACTGCCATCCTCCCATGGCCCCCTCAACCCGGTTTTGGGTTACATTTTCTCACAATGAGACAAAGGAAGGGATTGAACAGGATGCTATTGGACACAAGTGCAGTTAATGGTAATGCAGGGGCAGGAGCATTGTTGAGGAGTCCCTAGAGATTGAGTGGGAAGCGCAGAGGGTAGGAAGGGTCAGTAGTTTGGATGGATGAAGTGGTTGAGAGTTGTTGAGTGGACACATTGCAGACAAGAGTCAAAACTGTAGTGCATGTGCCTTGGTAAGAGAGTGCAGTGCCAGGGTTAGAGTGAGTGGTGCTGAAAATGTGTTGCTGGTTAAAGCACAGCAGGTTAGGCAGCATCCAAGGAACAGGAAATTCGACGTTTCGGGCCAGAGCCCTTCATCAGGAAGGCCCGAAACATCGAATTTCCTGTTCCTTGGATGCTGCCTGACCTGCTGTGCTTTAACCAGCAACACATTTTCAGCTCTGATCTCCAGCATCTGCAGACCTCACTTTTTACTTAGAGTGAGTGGTGATCTTGTAACTATGAAGTAGCAGAGAAAAGGTGGTTGCACTTACTTTTGCAGAGCCCAGATGATGGTTAAGCCTCTTTCTATACTGCGAGGCACTCCTTTTCAGTCAGGTCAAAGGCTGGTCAGGCATGTTGGCTTGGCCTCCTTTAAAGTCTGCAGGGAAAAGGTTAGGACTCCTCGCCACCACCCTGTCCTTCTGAATCCTGCCCACAAAGTGGGGGCCACCTTGCCTTTTTGCTCACTTCCTCAGGGATACCAAAGCAGAACCCCAGAATATAGAACCCTGGAATACGTGACCCTGGAATACATGACCCGAAAATACAGGACCCGGAATACATGACCCTGGAATGCATGACCCCAGAATGCAGGACCCCAGAATGCAGGACCCCAGAATGCAGGATCCCGGAATGCAGGACCCTGGAATGCAGGACCCTGGAATGCAGGAACCCACAATATTGGAACCCGGAATGCATGACCCCAGAATGCAGGATCCCGGAATGCATGACTCCAGATTGCAGGACCCCAAAATGTAGGATCCCAGAATGCAGAACCCCAGAATGCAGGATCCCAGAATGCAGGATCCCAGAATGCAGCCCCCTTCCTGGTTTTCAGAACTTGAAGTGGTGAGCATCTGGGATTGAGGTTTGGTGCCAGCAATTGAAAGGCTGCAAGGCCAGCTCTCCTATCCCTCTTGCTGCACAACATAATGTCATGAATAACTAATGAGGGAAACACCGAAAGATTACATGATTAACGTTGCTACGAGCCATGTCAGACAAGGTCTGATGAATCCCACTCTACAAAAAAACTCACCTAAAAGAGGAATAGTCTGCCCAACATTTCCAAATTCATTTACTTTATTAAAAGACCACTCCCAATTTGTGCATAAGACAGACAGCAGTTATAGAGAGGACATTTCTGAGCAACAATCTTCCATTCTCTCTGATTGAAAAATTGAAATGTGATTGTTATAATAGGGGTGATTATGTGAGGATTTGATGAAACTATTTAAGTTATAGCAGGAAGGTAAAAAAAAGAGGAACTAAAGAGACGTAGGAACAGTGCTTGCTCATGTATTACTGCATGTGTTAGAGATTCACCCCAACACTGGTTGCTCTGCTGAATGCCCTGTCACCATGTTGTAATTCCTATGTTGATAAAGTGTGAAGCTGGAAAAAGCACAGCAGGTCAAGCAGCATCAGAGGAGCAGGAGGGTCGATGTCTCAGGTTGGGACCTTTCATCAGGACTGATGATGAAACATTGTCACTCCTGCTTCTCTGATGCTGCTTGACCTGCTATGCTTTTACCAGCTCCACACTTTACCGACTCTGACTTTCTAGTACTTGCAGTCTTCTACTATCTCCAAGCAATTTCTATACTACTTTGTTGTAATTCCAATGTAATCCTTTCAGTTTCAACTTCAAGTCTTGCTTTCTCTCCAGTTATGTTCTTTTCAGAAATGACTGAAGCATCTTGGTGTATTTTCTTCAGTAGACGCTTCATGAACCTAAGTTTTTGCTGAATGAGGAATGCCAAAAGATTTGGAATTCTGGTTGAAACATGAAGAACCCTGCATTTTCTAAAAAAAAACACTGAGTGACGTGCAAAAAATATACACTGGGATATTTACTCATGAAGATTGTGTTCTTATGCCTTTTCATCCTGTGTCCAAACAATTTAAAGCAAAACAGAATCCTTCCATGGCATATTCAACCCATTACCAAATCAACCGCCATTTGAAATTTGCTAATGGGGTCATTGTATGGTGACAAAATTCTATTTCATTTCAAGGTCAAATGAATAATACTAAAAGATCAGAATGAAACCAAGAGTTAAGAATACTGAAAATCTAAAACAAGTACAGTTATTGCTGTAGAAACTCAGTAGGTCTGGCAGCATCTGTGCAGAGAAAACAAAGTTAATGTTTTGGGTCCCGTGACCCTTCCTTAGTTACAGTGATCCAGTTATATCAATGTCCATACCCTGCCTTTGTCAAGCACACAATAATATCCTGATCTATTTTCCATATTACTTTTACAATTTCCACCTTGCTATCTCAATGTCGACATCGAGGCATAATCTGATGAGTTGACAAGCAGCCTTTTTCATATTGTAATAATATCTGTTTGAAACAACCTACACATTTCAACATTCTTTGAGTACATTTTGTTGCCAATGTTTTAGTTTCTGTTGCTTGTATTTTGATTAGGGTAGTTACATAGAAACATAGAAGATAGGAGCAGAAGGAGGCCATTCAGCCCTTCAACCCTGCTCCGCCTTTCATCACAATCATAGCTGATTGTCCAACTCAATCGCTTCATCCTGCTTTCTCCCCGTAACCTTTGATCCTATTCACCCCAGATGCTATACCTAGCCACCTCTTGAATGCACACAATGTTTTGGCATCAATTACCTCCTCTGGCAATGAACTCCACAGGCTCACCACTCTTTGGGTGAAGAAATGCCTCCTCATCTCT
The DNA here is from genome assembly GCF_020745735.1 of Hemiscyllium ocellatum. Lineage (NCBI taxonomy): Eukaryota > Metazoa > Chordata > Chondrichthyes > Orectolobiformes > Hemiscylliidae > Hemiscyllium > Hemiscyllium ocellatum. The sequence continues at coordinate 69,355,850 of NC_083416.1, forward strand.
GACGTAAATGGTCCACCCCCAATCCTCAGATTGTGACAAACACGTTTTAGGATATTGTGATTCTCTTTTTATGAAGTTGGTGATCAATGGTAGAATCATAAGGTACAGATGAGGCCCTGTGGCCCAAAAATACACTACCATCTTTACTTTCCCACACTAGGTCCATAATCTTGAATATTATGACACTTCAATGTTCATGTATTTTTTAAAAATTGTGTGGTTACCCATCTCAACAACCTTCTCATCCCCTATCAATGAAAAAGATTTCCTCAAATCTCCTCTGAACATCCTGGTTTTCATTTTAAAAAGTTTACCTTCTTATTCTTGACCTTTCAATTAAGAGAAATGGTTGCTTTCTTGTCCTTGCTCATGTCACTCATTCTTATACACCTCAAACAGACTCTTCCCCTACACACAGATGGAAAAAGGTCAATCATGCAAAATGATGATCTGGCAACGCGCAATGTTCCCTCTACTTTCTTTTTGGTGCAAGGTCAGTGTGAGGCAGCAACTTACAAGGCTAGAAGTCAATGTGTTGGCATGGATCAGTATGATCAAAACTTCACAGGAACCTCAGAATGGAGGCTGTCCAGGTTACAGACAACGCTGCACATGATACCTACTAATACATAAAGAATGGGCCACCATCTTCTTGTATTGGTGATGACCACAAGCTGTTATGTCGACAATGTCTTTATAGGCCCAGAGATGTCAATATTAGCAGATAATACTAATATAAACTGAAATGCGACAAATGGAGTCAATCTGAATGTCACCTTCCAGGCAAAGTAGCAATTTACTTATACTTCATTCAATCTGGACAATGTATTCACTGCTCACAATGTGGTCTCCTCCACACTACAGAGATAAAATGCAAACACTCAGTGACTGGCTTTGTCGAACACCTGTCTGTAAAAATGATCCAGTTGCCTGCCACTTCAATACACCACTGCGTTGCCATGCCAACGCTTCTGTCTCAGGCCTGCCGCAGTGCTCCAGTGAAGCTCAATGCAAGCTGAAGGAAGTATACCTCATCTTCTGCCAAACCACCACACAGACTTCAGGATTCAACATTGACTTTGACAATTTCAGAATGTGAACATCCTCTTTCATGTTTTCAAGCCACTCCCAACACAGACAGTTGCTGTTCTGTATGCCTTGCTCCCATTACAGCCAATCCATTTTCAATTATTCATAATTCTTGTTAATACATCTCCTCTCAGTTTATTGTCAACAACCCTTTGTCTACTTTTCCTCTTTTCTCTCTCTCTCTCTTTCTCTCTGGTTACTGTCTACATCTACTCAACTCACTCTTTTCTCCAGCCCCCACAAACTCCCCGCTCCTGTCATCTGCATAAATACCGCCAGGTCCCAGCTGATTTCAGTTTTGACAAAGAGTCAATGGACTCAATCATAATTCTGTTTTTCTCTCCACAAATGCAGAGTTTATCCACTTCTTTCCATTTTTGTTTCTGAATGTCACCTCCATGGATTTAATTACTTTAGAAGCTATTCCAGTTCAGATTAATAATGGCACTTTGAATTTGCTTTTGCTCACTCCACTGATATGTCGGTCCGTTGACTAACAAAATTGATTTTCATGACCATGCGACGGGTTCATGTTCTAAGAATCTGTGTAAGCTCATGTACAGCCCCATTAATTATATTGTGTTTCAATTTTAAAATAACCAGGACACAAGATAAAAGGCTAGCTTTTTACATAAGTACTGCTGAAACTTATATAAGTAAAAAGTGATCAATGTATCATCTATAATAGTACGATTTCCATAAGGGTAGATGCTACATCTGAAAATGAAAATGAAAATGAGATCAGTCTCTAATATTGCGGTGGGCCTGGCTAACTTGAAAATGTTCTTTTTGAAATGCTGAGCTTTAAACTTGAAGTTAGACTCAGCAGCACTGCAACCTTCACTAGTCAAATTGACAATTTTCCTTTGAAGGTAAGCTCAGTAATTAGAGCAGCTTCACAGAGTGGGTGAAGTCTTCTTTTTCTTTCCAGTTATAAAGACACAACACTGAAAGCTGCCTGGATTATTTTTCAGTAGAAAAGTGAGCAGATATGGACCCCTCCCTCTGCAACTCAAGCAGTCAGAGAGAGAAACCCAATTGCCATATGCTGACTACCATTAGTTCACTACCATTAGTGAGAAAGGTGACTGGAACTGTGTTCACAGCTGCTCCTAAAATCTCTGCACACGATGGCTTCTTTATTATTCAAAACTTAAAAATGGCTGCTGTACAAACTGTCAAATCACATTGCAATGTAAGATGTTGGATTAGTCTAGGTCCAGTGTCTGGACTAATCTATTGTCTTTTAGTTAAGGTAAATTTGGTTTTTTAGAACTATCAATGTGAATGGCTCATACTGTGATAATTTAAGTTGAGGTATAAGGGGTTTTAGTTTTTATTCATTCAGGGGATGTGTGGCTAAGCCAGTGTTTATTGTCCATCTCTATTTGTCCAGAAGGCAGTCAAGAGCCATCCTCATTGCTATGGGTCTGGAGTCACATGGATGTCAGACTAGATAAGGATGGCAGTTTCCTTCCCGATAGGACATTAGTGAACCAAATGGGTTTTTCCCAACAATCAACAATAGTTTATTACTCATCAATAGACTCTTAATTCCAGATTTTAAAAAATGTTTAGAAAGTTTTCAGAAGAGCTGGCACATTAGGACAGGCATGAATGACATGAATGACCTGTTCATTTGCCATAAGATGTTATATATAGCACTTGACTGGTGGCCTAGCCAGTGTACATGTTTGCTGATATGGAACTTAACTGAAGGTTTCAGCTATCGAGACTGCTGGTCACAGGCACTATGAAATTCCGTTGTGAACTGTCACCTTTTCAGAAAGTACATTCTGTTATTCTATCCATTTCTCTTGAAAACTGAAAACTAGCTCAATTTGGAAAAGGGCCAAATTTACTTAGGGTGTCAACAAGAAACCCGCTTCAGAAATTGGATCATACTGTGGTCCAGCATAAACATGTCACTATGGCGATTGAAGTTCGATAATTGGGTTTCTGTCTGAAAAGTGACTTAGTCTGACAAATCAACACTCAATTGTTGCCCAATTAAGGAGCACTTTTCTAACTTCTGGATACAGGCAGCTGATCTGCCCTTGCCTGCACTCAGCAGAAACAAGTTCCTCATCAATATTTCATATTTCATATTTCATAGCATCCCTGCAGTGTGGAAATAGGCCCTTCAGCCCAGCAAGTCCACACTGATTCTACAAAGAGTAACCAAACACATTCCCTAATTACTCGACATTCCCCCTGACTAATGCACCAAATCTGCACATCCCTGAACACTATGGGCAATTTAGCATGGCAGTTCCACCTAACCTGTTCATTTTTTGACAGTGGGAGGAAATCGGAGCACCCAGAGAAAATCCACACAGACACAGGGAAAATGTGCAAATTCCACACAGACTGTCACCCAAGAATGCAATCGGACCCAGGACCTTGGCGCTGTGAGGGAGCAGTGCTAACCATTGGCCTACCATGCCCCCCAAGGCCTTAACCAATGGCAGCTTGGATTTCCAGAGGTGCTATGCTGTGTGTACTAATGAAAGTGAACCCTAGCGTTTCGGTTGTTCAATGATAGACATATTTTCTCATATGTTTTAGTGATTGATAAAGAACTGGAGCTCAGCTTCTGGAATGCATATGCAAGTGTCAGTTACATCCCTGAAGTTCAACAACTGAAGTTGGTGTGATTTTGATTTTTGATTCAAAGTAGATGGAAAAGTATCCCATTTGCTGAGCAGATTATCTCCCTGTATATGGGGAATTTACTGAAGGTGAGGTGTAGTATTGCATCAAGAAATATTAAGAAGAATGTTGGTACAATAATACAACCTTGGTGACTGCAGCCTTCACTAATGTAGTGCCTATGGTGGCTCTATTGGTGAGGATTATGGAATGCTCATCATTGGGGCAAAACTGGAGGATGGTGACAAATCTATGAGGAAGCCAATATTGAGGAAGATGTTCCATAAACCTTCATGTCTCATGGAAGTAAAAGCTATAATGCAGTTCAGAAAAGTAAAAATATGCATTGATTATTTCTTAACATTTTAAAAATATTGTATGTGTCTTCAGCATGCTGGGTCAGGCTGGGTACATTGTGTAATTTTGCATGTATGTTGTTATATTAGCTGTTTGAAAATCCAGATATTGGGCCTTCTGAATCATTAGTGGTTTACTCGTAATTTCAATGGTCACTGCCCAGTCCTCCTCCCTCAGCTGGGGAATTTCTTGGGCTGATCCCTATTTCCCAGAAGTCATATTGAAGTCAAGAAATGCTTCACTAATGGGAATACATTAGGTGCCAATGCAAAGTTGACATTTGAAGAACAAGAAATGAATCACTTTACCATGAGTCAGATATTTTTGGCAATATTCAGCAAGTCAGTTAACATCTTGTACCAAACCCAGGTGTGACTACAAAGTTTCTTTATAAACCGGTTAAGGATATCAACATTGTTGTTTGAAGTGAATGAACTTTACAATCAAAAATTCTTACTAAGAAAATACAGCCATGACAGAGAACACATTTTACTATACACAGTTTTTAAAAAATCCACTATATGTTTAGCTTAGTCTCTAACATCTAAAATTAATCTGAGGTAAAATATGAATTCACAGACAAATTGTGTTTGAACATGCACAGAGCACATCAAATGGAAATGGAAGGCAGATCCCAAGGATTTCTGAACATGCTCACTCAGAAATAAGTGACTCTACGTGTTTCCAAATCAGATTAAAATTTTGTCGAAGCAAGTGAGGACAGCATGAAGGGCCTATGCCCGAAATGTCGCTTTTCTTGCTCCTCGGATGCTACCTGACCTGCTGTGCTTTTCCAGCACCACACCAACTAAAATTCTGCCTCCTTCATGTTGGATTCAGCACATTGTGCAGTCCAGCACAGGAGTCTCTCAACAATTCCTCTTTCACTGCGGGAGCAACATTTGCTTGATACAGTTTAGGAGATTGGGATCCAGAGAAAGCAAGGTACCATGTTAGCCTAGGTAAGTTGAATTGTTATGTTGATCAATTTTAAGAAAAGTCAGTGACCCACAGCAGCAGTTATGTCTGGGTGAACTGTCGACAAATCCATGCAATTTGTTTTGACCTCATCTTCCATTTGGTGCACTCAGTAGGGTGCTCAAACACAAATTGTCTGTTAATTTATAATTTACCTCAAATGAGTTCTGGATGTCAAAGAATAAACTATATATAATGTAGAGTAAAATGTATTTTCTGTTATGGCTTTATTCTCTTTGTGAGCATATTGGATTTGTAAAGTTTGTAAAAAAAAAATTGATGATCCTTAATCAGTTTGCAATAGAAACTTTGCAGTCACACCTGGATTCATAACAAGGTGTTAAATGATGGCACCGTGGCTCAGTAGTTCGCACTGTGGCCTTACGTTACTGAGAACCCCGGTTTGATTCCATCCTCAGGCGACTGTCTGTGTGGAGTTTGCACATTCTCCTCATGGCTTTCCTCTGGGTGCTCCAGTTTCCTCCTACAGTTCAAAGATGTGCAGGTTAAGTGAATTGGCCATGCTAAGTTGCCCATAGTGCTCAGGGATGTGCAAGTTAGGTGCATTAGTCAGGGGAAATGTAGAGTAATAGGATAGGGGAATGGGTCTGCATGGGATGCTGTTCACACAGTCGGTGTGGACTTGTTGGGCCAAATGGCCTGTTTTCACACTGTAGGGATCCCATGAAAAAAATGATGAAGAACTTGTTTCTGCTAAGTGCGGGCAGAAGGAGGTCAGCTGCCTATCCTCAGAAGCCTTTCTTCCTTTGCTTCACTGAATCTCTTCAGTGTTACTTAATGCTGTATTTGACGCACGTTAAGTAGACAGTAAACCAAATGTTTCCTTATTATCTGCAAGAAACAAATACATTTTGAAACTCATTTCATTTTTGATTTGGCTCAAGTTGGCTATGATAAGCAATGAGACTTAAGCATCTAATGAAACTTTAAGATGCTCAAAAAATGAACCAATGTTCCCTCCAAGACCTCAATAGGTAAGGGATTCCTCCAGAAAGCTAATGTCAATGAATTTCTGTTTAACCTTGGGGAAATAGTCATTGAATTTAAAAAAGACTGTGATAACTACAGTCTGGTCCTAATCGCAGTTGAATCCACCATGGGAAGTGATGGCTTCTGGGAGCCATTTCATATGTTTCTGTGTGTCCCTTTTAAAGAAAGGTTAGGTTTCTTTACACACTATATTATACACTTAATAGAGGCATACAAGATGATCACAGGATTAGATGGGGTGGACAGTGAGAGCCTTTTTCCTCTGACAGTGATGGTGAGCATAAACGCCCTGCCTGCAACAGTAGTGAACTCGTCAACTTTAAGGGCATTTAAATGGTCATTGGATAAACATGTGGATGATAATAGAATAGTGTAGGTTAGATTGATTTCACAGGTCGGTGCAACATCGACGGCTGATGGGCCTGTACTGCGCTGGAATGTTATATGTTCTAAGTACCACACCTTCATGGTAACAGATCCCCAACCATAAATTATCAGACTTGATCAATAAAAGCCAACATTGGCTGATTCCAGACCAGAATCGAGAAAGATATTCCAAGGATGAATCCTATGATGCACCCACATCAAATTAGTGATGAGATTATAAACATTGTCTGAAGATAACATTTTCACAACATGCGCATATACTCCATTTACACAATCTATGTGTTTCTGCAGACCAGCATCCAGTTGCCAATTTGAGAAGAGAGATGGATTGGTTCATGTTTTGAGAATTTCAAAGAGTTTCATAGGATGCTTAAGTCTCATTTTTTATCACAACCAACTTGAGCTGGAACAAAAATGAAGTAATTTTTAAAACTTATTAATGTTCTACAGATAATAAGGAAAAATTCTGTTTACCATCCACTTAACATGCTTCATGTACATCATTAAGTAATAATAGCAAAGAAGTTCAATGAAGCAAAGAAAGACAATCATGGTTTAGCACTGATGATGAAGCAAGAAAGAAATGAAAATGTCCATCAATGCCTTTCCTTTGGGACCTTTTTTAGAATAGAATGTTTTTTAGGGTAAGAAGACTCTGTTGCTAAACATTAAAAAAGTAGTATCTCTGAGCAGCCTTCGGCACAATTCCTGGTATGATATCAATCAAGTTGCTGATGAAATATCTCAGGACTAATTCCCTTATTCTTGACTCATAATTTAAACTAACCTGGCAAAACATTTTTTGTATTCGAATTGAAAAATTAAAATGAGGTCACAATTAACGCGATCCAATTAATTTAAGGTCATTGTAAAACAGGCAGAATGGCACGTAATGTTGTAATATTGCATATTACCAGAAATTAGGAGCTATATTAAATTAAAGTAGTCTAAAATGTTTGATGATGTTACTTATTATCATCTGTAATTAGGAAATTGGAGTTTTGTCGAGCAAAAACTTTAACCTTTGAGGAAATCCAAAAATAGACCTTAAAGTAATCTATAACTTTTTAATGTCGTGAAGCTAGCAAATACAATGAATGTCAGTTTTCCTCAAATAGGAAGGGCCTTTCAGCTGTAGTCTTTTAGATTTACAGATCAATTCTCTAAAACATTAAAGTTCCTTCTACCCTAACAGTATAATTTTAAGTAAATTCTTTTCATCCCCCATACTCTCCAACACCCTGCATTCTTTTTCCATCCTTGAGATTTTGTTCTACAGGCACCAGCCTCTCTCTGGTGGAGCCCAGGGGCGTCAGCTCCTTCACTCATTGCTGTCTTGGTCTAGACATGGATGAGAAAACTGACTCCAATTGGCCAATTGTGAAATCAAGGAAACCTTAGCAAAACTGAAGTCAGGAGGTACAATGGGGAGGTTTCTTCACTTGGAGTAAGACCTAGCATGAAAGGATTCACTTAACAATGTGGAAGACTGCCCAGGGTTATCTTCTGCATAAAAGTAGGATGAACCCAAACTGATCAAAGCTGTGCACAGCAACAACCGAACAACATCCATATTGGAGCTAAGTGACTACAAAATACAATCACACAGACTCCTTCCAAAGCATCTTCCAAGCCTGGAGCCTGTGCCACTGGGAAGAACCAGAACAATTGATGAATGGTGACATGATTATTAGAGTATAATACTTTGCAACATAGCAGGTTTCCATACAAATCACACACCATCTTGACTTGGAAATGTATTGCCATTTCTTCAGTGTCATTTGGTCAAAATTTTGGAATTCCCTCCCTAGCAACAATATAGATTGTACCTACACTATATGGATTGCAGCAGTTCAAGATGATAATTCACTACCACCTTGTGAAAAGCAATTAACAATGTGCAATATGCTGGACTAGCCAGTGACACCCTGAACCTAGGAATGAACAAGAATAGTGAGCGCATTCCCACTCCACTGGAGGATGAAGCAGAATTGCTGAAGAAGTGTTGTCTAAGTGATTGTGTTAAAGCTGTGGAAGCATTAACTAGTTAACACTGATGTTGATAAAAATATGGAGCTTGAGTGATTCAATGGGTAGCTCTTCTACCTCGAAGCAGGTGGGTCCCAGGTTCAAGAACCACCTCCGGGACCTCAGAGAGAAAAGAGAACCCAACCCTATTGCAAGCAAGCCAGCATACATGAGTATGGGTCCTCAGCCTGGAAAAAAGGGGAGGATCCATTCAAAACAACATCTGACTTTCAAACCAAATCCAAAAATGACAAATGCTATGAAAATGAGCAAACAGATTTGTGGCAATCCTATGTGAAAAGTAGGAAGAGGAACCAATAAATCAGCCAATGGAATAATGGTTTCTGCTTGCTAACCCTTTCCAGCTTCAGCTCCTCATTAGTTTCTTCTAACACCACTAACCTTATTCTTCAGTAGCCTCCCTCTGGTCTTTCAATATGCAAGCTTGTTTGTGATTAACAAAATATGAGACGTAGGTTAACATAAACAAAAAGTGACAGACAGGATCTGATCTGTTTTTGTTGCCTTACTTCAGTGACTTATTGTTGTGAAGCTCTCCTGACTTTGACTTTATTCATTTTAACATATCTACTCGTTATGTAAAATTCAAAACACAAAGTTTCAATTATGTAGGAATACTGAAACTTGAACAAAGCCTTTTCATTAATTTTTAAATATGCTCTAAAAATATTACACTTTAGTGCATTCAGCATTGCATATCGACAAATCCAGCTGCAAAATCAGGATCAGTAAGTTTGGCATAGTTATTCGATCAAGAGTTGTCGGGTTGGATGGAGCTTGGTAACACAGTGGAAAGAAGCATGGGATTCTGAAAGTTCACCTGCCAGTGTATTAGCCACTACATTAATGTTTACTTCTAGGTTCATTGGTCAATGGATTGAACGGAAATGATCATGAGTATGTATTTCTGTTTTAACTCCAGTAATTAACCCTTCAGGAATTTTGAACAGTACATGGGGAAGTGACAAATGGAGTACGCACATTCAAAGACTGCATCTTGGTTTCATGATAATTCATTGGATACGATGCTGGGATATACAAGGTCCTGCAGGGAGATAATGTTCCCCATTAAGAGAATGATTGTCAGCAAAACAGAGGCCATGGTTGGAGGGAATAGAGTAGGTCAGTAGCAGAATATGGAGCTATGTACCTGGATTCAATGCTGAAAGCTGTTCAATGACTAAGCATGGCAAAAAAGGTGAGACCTGTGACGCATTAAACTGTATCATCATGGATGTGACCTGCCCAAGCATAGTCAGAGCATCACTCCTCCCATTAGCCATGTCTGCCACCACTTCCGCCCCCACCAACACCAATCACCTGCATTCTGCTGACACATCCCCCCCACATATCCCACTGTCACCATTCCCGGCCCCCAGAACCCTGAGGGGAGCACCACCCCTGCTCATGACTCCACCCCCATTCCCCCCACCATCACACCCATTCCAGTTACTGGCTCCGCCCCCATTCCCAGCTCCACACCCACACCAGATCCCAGCTCCCAGCCCTGCCGAGTTTTCACCATCCCTCCAGACCTTCCCCTCATTGAGGACAAACGATCAGTCCTCAGCAAAGAACTGACCTTCATCCCCCTCCGTCCACGCATCAATGAATTTAATACACGCCGTGATGTAGAACACTTCGTCCGCTGCCTTCACCTCTGAGCTTACTTTCACAATCAGGACTCCTGCCCACCTTCCGAGGACCCCTTCGCCCACCTCCAACACACTGCATCCACCTGGACACTCCACACTGGCGTATCAACTGCCCACAACCTCTTCATTTCCAACTGCTGCTGGGACATTAACCACCTCAACCTGTCTACCCCCCCTCCCCCACTCCAACCTCTCACTCTCACAACGCGCAACCCTCCAATCCCTCTGCTCCAATCCCAACCTCACCATCAAGCCAGCGGATAAAGGGGGCACAGTGGTAGTGTGGCGCACTGACCTCTACACCGCTGAAGCCAAACGCCAACTCGAGGACACCTCTTCCTACTGCCCCGTGAACCTTGACCCCACCCCCCCATCACCAAACCATCATCTCCCAGACCATACAGAACCTCATTACCTCAGGAGATCTCCCACCCACAGCTTCCAACCTCACAGTTCGGGAACCCTGCACTGCCCGGTTCTACCTCCTTCCCAAGATGCACAAGCCTGGCCACCCTGGCCAACCCATTATCTCAGCATGCCCCTGCCCTACTGAACTCATTTCTACCTACCTCGACACTGTCCTATCCCCCCTACTCCAGGAACTCCCCACATGTGTTCAAGACACCACTCACGCCCTCCACCTCCTCCAAGACTTCCGTTTCCCCGGCCCCAACGCCTCATCTTCACCATGCATATCCAATCCTTCTAACCTCCATCTGCCATGATCAGGGCATCCTTCTTTAGAGACCACAATTTCCCTTCCCACATGGTTAAAGATGCCCTCCAATGCATTTCGTCTACATCCCGCACCTCCGCCCTCAGACCCCACCCCTCCAACCGTAACAAGGACAGAACACCCCTGGTGCTCACCTTCCACCCTACCAACCTTCGCATAAACCAAATCATCCACCGACATTTCCGCCACCTCCAAAAAGACCCCACCAATAGGGATATATTTCCCTCCCCACCCCTTTCCGCCTTCCGCAAAGACTGTTCCCTCCGTGACTATTTGGTCAGGTCCACGGTCCCCTACAATCCACCCTTCCATCCTGGCACCTTCCCCTGCCACCACAGCAACTGCAAAACCTGCGCTCACACCTCCTCCCTCACCTCCATCCAAGGCCCTAAAGGAGCCTTCCACATCCATCAAAGTTTTACCTGCACATCCACTAATATCATTTATTGCATCCGTTGCTCCCGATGCGGTCTCCTCTACACTGGGGAGTCTGGGCACCTCCTAGCAGTGCGCTTTAGGGAACATCTCCGGGACACCTGCACCAATCAACCACACCATCCTGTGGCCCAACATTTCAACTCCCCCTCCCACTCTGCTAAAGACATGGAGGACCTGGGCCTCTTTCACCGCCACTCCCTCACCACCAGACGCCTGGAAGAAGAATGCCTCATCTTCCGTCTCGGAACACTTCAACCCCAGGGCATGAACATGGACTTCAACAGTCTCCTCATTTCCTCTTTCCCCACCTCACCCTAGTTCCAAACATCCAGCTCAGCACTGTCCCCATGACTTGTCCTACCTGTCTATCTTCTTTTCCGCCTATCCACTCCACCCTCCTCCCTGACCTATCATCTTCATCCCCTCCCCCACTCACCTATTGTACTCTATGCTACTTTCACCACACCCCCACCTTCCTCTAGCTTATCTCTCCACCCTTCAGGCTCTCTGCCTTTATTCCTGATGAAGGGCTTTTGCCCGAAACGTCGATTTTACTGCTCCTTGGATGCTGCCTGAACTGCTGTGCTCTTCCAGCACCACTAATCCAGAATCTGGTTTCCAGCATCTTCAATCAATGTTTTTACCTACAGGAGTGTATTCTCTGCCTGTGCACCCTATATCCACCTAGCCTCTCGCACGTTGTACCTTTCCTCTACAGCTCCTTCTGCTGGTATCAGCCTGGCTGGTGCTATTGATGTTTCTGATCATATTGGTCTTCATCTGAAGTCCAAGATAAAAGAGTGGAAGTGGCATCAATGTGTAGAGACTACATCTTTTTATTTTGCTGTATTTTTAGTCATGGACTGAAATGGGTTGAGGGCTATATTAGCAACCAAGGACTATGGGTGATATTGCTGCATTTTTTAAAAACAAGTTCTCAGCAGTTATTGGAAGAGCACTGTTTTTACTGCAAATTGTGGGGGGAAGGTAAAAATAATTTTCAGATGAACTGGCACCAGGATGATGCATACAAAGGGGGATTTAGTTGGCAACAAGTTAGTTTGTGGAATGGAGATCGATTGTCGATGACAAAGGCGTTCTGCCTGCCAAAAACTATATGGTTGGCTGGCAAGTAGCTGAATAGCTTGTGGATGTAAGTATTTTAGCCAGAAGGCTTTGATCTTCAAGAAAGCAAAATGGTATCCGTTTTGCTGCAGTAAAAAAAATCCTGAAGAAAGCCAGTCTAATTTCCTTCACCAATTGCTGCAAATCTGTGGCTTTTAACTAGAGACTTTGTACTTTGTGAATCAGTCACTCTCTGCCTCTTGTAAGGAAGTGGACATCACCTGAAGAGAGAGAGAGAGAGAGAGAGATCAAGGAATGAGATCGTTGACCAAGTGAGCCCTAACAAGCTAAAGAATGAGCGGGTATGCAGTGGCATAACGGTAATATCACTGGACTATTAATTCAGAATTGTAGCTAATTTCTGTGGTCAAGGATTATATTCACCATGGTTATTGGTGAAATTTGAATTTAATAAAATCTGGAATTAAATACAAGTCTAATGGTGACCATGTACCTCTGTCAATTGTCGTTTACTAATATCTTTTAGGAAATCTGTCATCCTTACCTAGTCTGGCCTACATGTGACTCCAGACCCACAGCAATGTGATTGACTCTTAACAACTGCCAATCTGTCAATTTGATGGGCAATAAATGCTAGTCAGCAATGCCCACATCTTGTGAACAAATTTAAAAAAAGACTGTGATGAATCCTGTGGACAGAAGCCATTGAACTACCTTCTTAGTTTATCCTTTCCTCATAACACCAACACTTTTTCTCTGTCTGTATGTGTGTGTAGAGGGAGTTGAGAAGGGGGTTATAAGTTTAACTAATACATTTATGTCAACAGTTGAGAGCTGTTTCCCTGTAGCTCAAACTTATTTATAAATAATAAATAATATTTCTTGCTAAGTATGAAAACCTGGTCTGTACATTTTGCTAACCTGGGTCAATAAAGACAGGAAAATTGGGAAATTTTATCTAACTTTATCAAAACTTTATCTTCTGTGAAACTCCAGAAATATCGAGGCTTGATTTCCAGCACATTATCTCAGTGAGTCATGCAAAATGCCTGTCTGATAGATTACGAATCCAATGTGAAGAACAGACATACAAAATCCCTCAGAAATGTTCCACACAATCTAGGCTGACACTTTAATGCAGTACTGAAGGACTGCTGCATCTTTGGAGGTGCTATCTGTCAACCTAAAAGCAGCCTCTCATTTTAGCCGGACAGAAAAAAAAATCATATGGCACCTTTTGGATAACGAGAAGAAACTTCAAATCTCTTATCAAACCAACATCACTGAACAATTGACCTTTTTTGCTTCAGGTAGGACTTTGCTGTGTGGAAATTGGAAATCATATTCGATTACATAACAGCAGTAAGAATAGTTCAAAAAAAGAGCTGTGAAGGAGATTGCATTGTCCAGGGAATGTTATTCTCACTTATCATATACTGACATGTCTCAACCACCATCATTAATTTAGTAACCCTCTCATTCAAAGTCATATTTCCTTTACTTATTCATTCATTCATACTTCCAGCCATTCTCTCCTCATTAATTCAGTCATTCATTCAATCACTTTTAGATTATTCTAATTTAATTACCTCAACCGCATAATTTTATATCATTTACCAGCTCCCAAACCCTGCTACTTGGCTGACTTTGTAAATAAACTTTCATTGTAAAATCTTTCCGTTTTCAGAATTCGCATGTGAACAGGAATATAGAACATTCAGAAGCAGGTGAACAAATCTTAAGCCATCAGTAAAACTATCAATGAAAAGTCTCATCAACAAAGAGAAAGCAAAACACCGCAGTCACTGAAACAAACAGAAAGTGCTGGAAACACTCAGTAGGGCAGGCAGCATCCATGGGAGAAAAAAAATGGGTTCCCAATTCAGGTCTGGCCTATGAGCAAAACTGGAAAATGTTGGAGATGTAACAGGTATTAAGCCTGTGATAGACTATGGGGAGAGGGGGAAAGAACAATGGCAGCAGGGTGGCTCACTGATTGGCACTGCTATGTCACAGTGCCAGGGACCTGGGTTCGATTCCCCCCTCGGGTGACTGTCTGTGCGGCGTTTGCATATTCTCCCCATGTCTGCACAGGTTTCCTCTGGTTCCTTCCCACAGTTCAAAGATGTGCAGGTTATGTGGATTAGTCACGGGAAATGTAGGGTTACAGGGATGGGGTGGGTCTGGGTGGGTCGCTCTCTGGAGAGTTCATGTGGACTGAACGGCCTGCTTCCACACTGTAGTGAGTCTATGAACAAAAGAGAAGATCTGTGATAGAGTGGAAGGCAGGAATGGTTTAAGACAGAAAATTCAGTCGATAGTGTAACGGGACAAATGAGGAAGCAAAAAAGGGGTCAATGGAATAGAATTACTCCCCATAGAAATGGGATAGAGGACACAATTAGAAATAGCTGAACAATCTTGAAGTCCAGATGGATTTTGAGCCAGATTTTTGTTTCCAAGGCAGGAAATTTCACAGCTCGCTGCACCAGCCTTGGGAAGAAGTGCCTCATCTGAATAGATTTTAATCTCAGTCGGACGTATGAAGGAGACCTGCTACCCCAGATACAGATCGGAGAAGGCCATAGTAACTTCAGATGCCTGAGGCAGACTGTTCATTAGGCCATGGTTCTCAGGGATTTCACACCACTTGTTACCTTAAATTGTCAGCCCTCACCTTCTATCACCCCGCAATGGCATTCCTTGCCAATCTATGACTCATCCATCCACCCCATAGTCCTTATAGACCCACATGCCAAGTTAGTACAACTCATCCTGTTCCCGTGGATATTCATTGTCTCCATGGCAATTTCACTCCAATTATCTGCAACATACCCATTATCCAGCAATGGGCATATCTCAGATGTCATGTTGAGATTAAAAAAATAGTAATTAAACATTTAATTAAATACGTGGTGGATCAGTACAAAAGCAATTGTACAAAAAGGCACTTCACAGCTTGGTAGCTACAGACCATATCTGTCCTTTACCAGCATTTCCACATGAAAGTAAAGATGGGCTCTAACTGAATTCTAACGACTGTGCTGATTTGGTTTGAGTCATTCCCCTTCCTCTTTCTCATGCTGGTGATCAACTGGAAATGGGGAAGGGGTGTCAGAATCTGGGACCGTCTCACCACTGTTACATGCCTATGGAGACATTGAAAATTTTGCAAAATTCTGGTCCACCATGTCCAATCAAAAGGTGAGGTGTCATTTTTCAATCCTCCATGGCGAATTATTGGAATAGTGTTGAAAGCTGAGGCTGGAAAGATCAGATTGGAAGTGAAGCAAAGATTTCAAAAACATTGAAATCCCTTAGTCTCTTACACCAAGAGGTTGGGAAACTGTATTACAAACACTAATGTGAAAATCTTGTTCATGATGTTGCTTTGGAACAAATAAAATATCAGGTGTCCCCCACTTTATTGCTAGAAAAGAGACGGGGGGGGGTGGCGAAACTGTACGCATGGTTCATTATTCACATTTATATGTGATTGATACTACTTTAATAACAAATACAATACATAAAACCATATTGTTTTATGTAAATTCACATGGAATAAGATAAATTTGTTTCGCCTTCCAGTTCTATCAAGGATTCCATTACATCCATTTCCGTCCCTCAGGTAAAATTCTATAGATAGCCAATCTCATACACCTGCTTGTGTGTAACAGGAATGGTGGATGGATTTGTCCATTCATTTTTATGGAAAGAGGCTACCATTATGAACAGTGACGAATCTGGTGCCACATGACGTAAGGCCATTTTAGTCTGCGATTTGAGAACTCAACAGCAGGATATTTTTTTCAGGTAACATGAGTAAAAGCTTATAAAGGGGGAAAATTCCTCTGTGCATTCCGTGTGAAGCAATTATAAATCTGTCTAAAAATGGTTTGGAGTTCTATTCTGTTTGGTCCACAAAATAAATGTTCTCATGTGATCTTAACTTTGTCCACCCCAATCCAACACTGGCACCTTCGCATCATTGTTTATTGGACTGTGAATGATGGTTAAGAAGGTAATGCTGCCACCTGTCAGTTACCAGCGGTATTGCAATGTTAGCCTGAGCATCTCTAAGCATGAAGTCACAGAAACAAATCATTTGGTGGTTGCTGCATTTGTATACCTACAGATAATTATCCTGCATAGAGAATAACTCTGTTGCACTGCAGGTGTCAAACTTGTAAATTTCTGTATCATATTATAGCTATTAATAATATGCATAGTGAGTATCTTATTAAATAAAATGAAGGGGGAAGGGGGAAAGTTTAAAGGAGATGTTAAGAGTCAAGTTTTTTTTACACAGTGGGTGGTAATTGCCTAGAAAGTGCTGCCTGAAGAGGCAGTAGATGCAATTACATTGGCATATTTAAGAGACATCTTGACAGATGCAGTGGGTTCTGACATAACTTCCCTCCTCGAGCAACCTCACGTTATAAGAAAATCGCACAATAGCCACACCATTTAAATTTAATGGGGCTGGAATCACATTATAGCCTATACAGGTAAGGAAAGTTCACGTTCTACAAATAATGGTCTAAATTCTTCAATCGCATTAAAGCCAATTCTGTTGAGGAAACGTGTTATAGCAGAGCAGACTGTACATGAATATGCATGGAATAGAGGGTTATGGATTACGTGGAGGACAAGGGCTTTTAGTCTAGAAAGGCATCTTGAGTCAGCACAAACTTGCAGGGCCAAAGGACCTGTTCTTATGTTATACTGTTCTTTGAAGTAGCAGTAATATGAACTGTCTTCAGGATACATTGCAGAAATTCACCAGTGCTCAGTGAATCTCTTAAACATTAATTGGCCCTGCCTCAGTATTACTTTCCAATTTTTTCAATGCTTTCCTGACTCTGTGGAGGATCTCCAGGCTCTATGCCTGTGACTCATGCTAGTGTGTCTCCTTATTGTCTCCTGGTTACAACCCAGCATTTCTGATTTATATCCATATGATCAATCGGACTGACCAATATAGATGCAAACAAATATTAGTATCTGCTGTTATTGCTGTTCTACTCTTGCTACTGTAAACATAGTTAGATCAAATTAAACCTAAACTTTACTCCCTCGTTTGAATGTAAGTATAAATTGAACAAATCTTAGTGAACTCAAAATTTCCACATTCCAAATGATTATACTTTTCTTTTAAAAGAAATCAACACGTCCAGATGAATTATGATACCTCTGGAACAGATGGAACTTGATCTCAAGCCTCCTGGCTGAGAGGTAGGGCACTACTACTGTACCACAAGAACCCCCTCCAATGACTGAAAAGTTAATAGGCAGCCTATAATGATTAATAGATTATCATTCTATGACTTATGTCTCTTAGCCAAAATTGTACCCATGGAATCACTTGTCCTTTTTTTCCGCAAGTCTTAAATGTTTCTCACAAGTTGGTTGCATGCCCTTGTTTTTCAAAGGGAATAAATTGATGCTGTTGTACAAACATAGATCTTACTGTATAAACCATTCTGATGAAGAGTCATTGGACTCAAAATGTTAACTCTGATTTTTCTCCACAGATGCTGCCAGACCTGCTGAGCTTTTCCAACAATTTCTATTTTTGATTTACAAATCTGCCATTCTTTCAGTTTTTAAAACCTTTCTATTTCCACTGGTTATCGCAAGCATTCATGAAATCTTGACATAACTGATAGACATTTGTCGAAGTAAGCATACCTTTACAACACCTAATTGAACAACTCCGAGAGATAGGAACTGCTGAAACCTGCATGTCATAGAATCCCTGTACTGTGGAAGCAGGCAGTTTGGCCCACCAAGTGCACACTGATGTTCCAAAGAGCATCTTACTCATGCCCACCCCATAATCCTACAACCCTGCAGTTACCATGGCTAACCCACCAGGCCTGCACATCCCTGGATATTATGGACAATTTAGCATAGCCAAACCACCTATGCTACAAATCTTTGGATTGTGGAAAGAAACTGGAGCACCAGAAGGAAACCCACACAAACACAGGGAGAATATGCAAACTCTACATAGCCATTCATCCAAGGATGGAATTGAACCCAGGTCCTTGGTGCTGCAGAGGCAGCAATGCTAACCACTGGGCCACCATGCCACTCCTTTCTAAGCTGTGCAATGGAAATGTGGTTCTGCAGGCCATAAAGATATAGATATTCAGTAAAAAATAAAATTGTATATTAAATACTTAGTGTCAGATCTACTAGGTCAGCAAAACTTTTCCAAAATTCATACAGAACTATATTGCTCAGTGTACAAATAAATGTTGAGTATATCTTTAAAAAGTCGTTATTCATGCTTTGATACTGTTGGACATTAATTCTCATGTGCAAGAATCATACAGAAAGTAGAAGCAAGTTCTTATGAGTGACGGCATAAAACTTTAATCAATTAACACGAGACAGTAAGTCGAGTTGGCAAGAGAATGCAATATTTACCAATTCACCAACCAGCACACTTTGTCACTCATCCAGAGTTCAATTTTAGGCAACATTGTATGTCTCCTTGTGGAAGGGATCTGTGGCATTTTATAATTGAGTCCAGAATAAATATGGTGATGGCTGAAAATGTTCGAGTAAAAAATGAGGTCTGCAGATGCTGGAGATCACAGCTGAAAATGTGTTGCTGGTCAAAGCACAGCAGGCCAGGCAGCATCTCAGGAATAGAGAATTTGACGTTTCGAGCATAAGCCCTTCATCAGGAGTGAGCTTTGAGGGGCCACGAGTGTGGGGGTAAGTACATGAAAGTTTTTGGTACTTACTGTCTTTAATCTCTGATATGGCTAGGAAGAACTGTTTGTTGAGTTTGTGGATTCTTCTGTAGATGAAGAACAGCAGGGGTCCTTTGCAGGTCTGTGAGAGTGTTGTCCTGAGCTGGGGTAGGATGACCCTTTTACAGTATTTGTTAAACATAGTTAGTGTTACATAGTTTGTCTGCAAATGGTTGATCTTATTCCTAACTCATTGGAACAAAATTAGACAAGAAATCCAGTATTTGTTGCCAATCCTAGTTCCCCTTGAGAAAGCAGTGGTGAGCAACCTTTTAGAATCAATGCAGTCCATTTGGTATAGAAGGACCCAGATGTAATTAAGGAGGGAATTCAGTCTTTTGACCCACAAAATAAAAGGCAAAACATTTCCACATCAGGATGGTGACTCTGGAGGGGAACTTGCAAGTGATGGTGTTCTCATGTTTCTGTTTCTGTTGTTCCTCTCCAAGATAGTGGCCACAGATTTAGAAGATGATGTCTAAGGAACCTTGATGATTCTCTGCAATGTTTCTTGTGGATTGTTCACGTCACATCTTATGAATGGATAAAATAAAAACCTTGCCCTTGGACTACATATATGTCCTAGATAAGTTCCTGTTTCCTTTGGAAATTCATTCTTTGTGAAATTTATTACTGAGCCAGTTAACTATAGTTGTTTAAATGGGTCTTATATTTATACATTTTTCCACAGGTTTTTAGGACTATTGCAACATCATTTAAGTAAACTACACACCTTAGGCACTTTAGCTACATCTTGATTCATAAGTCTTTGGACTGAGGCTTGGACATTTATAAACACAAATGGCATGTCTTGACATTGGCTGTGCATGAGCGTTAATGGCGGAAGGAGCAAATAATTGTGAATTTCACACAAGCTGCTTTGTCCTACGAGGTATCAACTTCTTGAGTTTTGTGGGAGCTGAAATCATCCAGGCAAGTGGGGAGTATCCCGTCACATAGCGATTTGTGTCTTGTACATGGACAGGTTTATTGGAAGTCATGAAGTGAGTTCTCTGATTTGTTCCTTTCGCTACAGAATCTATGTGGCTAGTCCAATTTGGTTTCTGGTCAGTTATATCCACCAGCCATTCCCCTTCCCCCCACCATCCATCCCCCACCCCCTCCCCCACCCAACTGCCCCAACCCTGGAAGATGTTGATAGTGAAGAATTCAGTAATGGTAATGTCATTGAATGTCAAGTGATGATGGTTAGACTCTCTGTTGTTGGTCATTGCTTGGCACAAATGTTGCTTGCCACTTGCCAGCCCAAATCCGTTTCTTGTGTGGGCCTTGCGGCATTTTAACATTCTGCTTCAACATCAGAAAAGTTAGTGTGTGGTGCTGAATATTGTTCAACCACTAGCAATGGCACAATATTCATTGCCACTTCTGACCTGATGATGAAAGAAATGTCATTGACAAAGCAGCTGATGATGGTTGGGTCCAGGGCACTAACCTAACAATCTCCTGCAGAGGTGCGCTGGAGTTGAGGTAATTGACCTCCAACAACCACAAGCATTTTTCTTTGTGCCAGGTTCCAATCAGCAGAAAACTTCCTCCTGACTCCCATAGCCTCTAGTTTTGCTTGGTTTTACTTTTGTTTAAATGCACCTTAAGCCAAAGGCAGTCACTCTCACCTCACCTCTGGAATTAAGCTCTTCTGTCTATGTTTCACTTGTGACACATGAGCATCACTGGCTGGCCAGTATTTATTGCCTGTCTCTAATTCTCTTGATAAGGCGATGGTTTAGGCGGACCCACAACATCCTTAGGAAGGGAATTCTGGGATTTTGACCCAACGATACATTTCCAAGTCAGGATGGTGAGTGGCTTGGAGGGAACCATGCAGGTGGTTGTGTTCCCATGTATCTGTTACCTTTATGCTTCTAGATGGAAGTACGTTTGGAAGGTGCTGTTTATGGATCTTTGATGACTTTCAGCAGTGCATGATGTGGATAGTACACACTGTTGCTACTGAACATCAGTGGTGGAGAGAGTGTATACTTCTGTATGTGGTCAAGAGTGTGTTGCTGGAAAAGTACAGCAGGTCAGGCAGCACCCAAGGAGCAGGACAATTCATGTTTCGGGCCAGAGTCCTTCATGAAGGGCTCCGGCCCGAAGTGTCAATTCTCCTGTTCCTCGGATGCTGCCTGACCTCCTGTAGTTTTCCAGCAACACACTCTCGATTCTGATCTCCAGCATCTGCAGTCCTCACTTTGTCATTCTGAATGTGGTGCCAATCAAGTGGGCTGTTTTGTCCTGAATGGTGTCAAGCTTCTTCAGTGTTGTTGGAGCTGCACCCAAACAGGCAAATGGAGAGTATTCCATCACACTCCTGGCTTGTGCTTTGTAGGCTGTGAACAAACTTTGAGAAGACAGGAGATGAGTTACTCACTGCAGCACTCTTAGCCTCTAACATTGGTTTTATATTACTAGTCTACTTGAGTTTATGGTCAATGGTAACACCCAGGATGTTGATTGTGCGGAATTCAGTGAGGCATTGGTTGCAGTGTCTCTTATTGGAGATGATCATTGCCTGGCAGTTTTGTGGTGTGAATGTTACTTGCCAGTTGCCTGGGTATGCCAGACCTTGTTACATTTAAACATGAACTGGACTTGAACTATTGTGCTGGAATAGTGTAGAGAATAAAGGAAAATAATAAGAAATTGTTTAATTCCTGCATGAAGACTGAGTGAGATTGAGTTAGAGAATAATTTTCTTTTGTTGTTTTATATATCTCTTACGTATACCTGATGACAAAATGTATTTAACAAAGGAGTTTCATCTAAGGATGGAGCCATGTAGGGGGGAACCATAAATGGATGAAAGTTCAACTGCTACATAACTGAAATACCAGGAAAATATTGCAACTTGAAAAAAATCAAGTGCTGCATATTTTTGCTATGCTTTTTAGAGCAGTGAGTGGGATATTTTGAGTGGCACTGAGTTTCTTTCAGCTAAGGAAATTCTGCCTGACGACAGCCTTCTGATTTGTTGAAGTGCAGCTTGATACAAAGCCGCAAGGGCAACCGGAAACATCCAGAGGCTTTAAACTGAAAATATCCATCAGTCAGTCTCCTTGTTCATGGAAAAAAAACACAAAAATAGAAAGCTTAAAAAGAAGCATTCAAGCAAGAAAAGACTTGAATCCATCCAATCAACTATTAATGTGAGGAGTGACCATTGCTTTACATGATGTGGTGTGCCAGTGTTGGACTGGGGTGGACGAAATTAAATATCACACAACACCAGGTTATCATCCAACAGATTCATTTGAAAGTACAAGCTTTTGGAACACTGCTTACTAGCTACCTGACAAAGGAGCAGTGCTCTGAAACCTTGTACTTTCAAATAAACCTGTTGGACTATAACCTTGTTTTTAACATTGTTTTACTTACAGCAGAATGTTATCAGTGTGAAGAAATCAAGAGGAACTGTGTGAGATCACTTCATCCATCCTTGAAACTGGACTTCTGGTCTTTGCAGTTTTGTTTATCCTGTCTATGTTCATTCTCACCCTTAAGATGTGTCAAAACCATCTGTCTTTTGCTTGTCTTTAGCATGAATTAGTGTTTGTGCATTTGGGGATTTTAAAGGGGATTTCATGTAGATCAGAAATCCTTTCTTTTCTCTGCCATTTTGTTAAGTTTCATTTCACAATAAACATAAATATTTTCTGTTAATGACAAAACCTGGTGTGAATTGCTCTTGCCCTGAGTTGCAGTCAGTCAGGCAAATTGATCATCTCAGTGGTCTGAAGGGATTTTATACATTTGTGCTGACTGGTGGAACAGTGGGGCATGATTGTTAGTGTACTCTTGCCAGTTAAGATGTGACATACTGAATGGAGACAATGGGATAAGGATTTTTCTCTTTCATTTTTAATCTATTGTGGCGAAAGTCTTTGCAGGAATTGTGGAAATTCTGACAATTCTCCCCCCAACTCCAAGGAATGTTCATCAGTAGTGCTGAAAACATTGCAAATGCCTGCCTACATTTGGTAAGTGCTGTTTACATGTCATTACCTAATAATTTATGTATGCCACACAAACTTTGTCAGGTATACAAGAATTCCTGGGTCATTGCAATATAAATGTCTGTGCAGATATGGGTGAATTTTCAACAACTGCAACTGAGGCAAAACAAAACAATATGGAAAGGCTACCATTTGTTGTAGACAATGCAGAAGATTAAAGATACATTCAAAACTAAGTTTCAAAATAAATGTTGACATGATTTCTTCACTCAGCATTTCCAGTGACAAGAACCAAACAATTTTACTCCTTCTCAAAGTGGGCAATCTCCTGGTCACAGAAATAACAATGATTTTCAATTATGTAATAGTCTGAGCACCCTTGATTTTAATCACTCCATCATTGGAAAGTACGTTGAAGATTGCCAAGGCTCTAAGCTCTGGGTTGCCCTCTCTAAAACTCAATTTTCTCATTTTACACACCAATTAAACCTGCATCACCAACCCTAGGAACTCCTTAATTCCTCAGCTTTGAACTCTGTGTGTTAGTGGTTTGGTACAAGACATGTGTAAATACTTAGGGGAATTTTAGCATCTTTATTTAAATGGATTTGGCTAAATTCCAGATAATGTAAAAATAGCACCATAAACTTTTCTCTAAATTCATTCATGGAATATAGGCATCTCTGGCTAGTTCTGGAATTATTGCCTATTCCTTAAGAAGATGGTGGTGAACTGTTGTCTTGAACTATTGCAGTCTATTTGACGTAAGTAAACCCACAATGCTGTTAGAGTGGGAGATCTAGGATTTTGACACAGCGACATGGATGGAACCACAATACATTCCCAAGTTATGATGGTAAGTGGCTTGGATGGCAACTTTCAGGTGATGGTGTTACCATATATCTATTGCCCTTGTCCTTTTAGATAGTAATGGATGTGGGTTTGGAAGGTGTTGCCTAAGGAGCTTTGGTAAATTTCGGCAGTACATCTTCTAAATGGTACACACGGCTGATACTGAGCATCGGTGGTGGAGGGAATGGATGTTTGTCATCCCAATTAAGAGGCTGCTTTATTCTAGATGGTGTCCAGCTTCCTGAGTGTTGTTGGAGCTGCAATCATACTGGCAAGTGGGGAATATTTCATCACATTTCTGATTTGTGCCTTGTAGATGATGGACAGGATTTGAGGAGTCAGGAGATGAGTTACTTGTTTTTGGATTCCTAACCTCTGACCTGCTCATGTAACTGCAGCATATATATGGCATGTTTTATTCAGTTTATGGTCAATAGTGACCTCCAGGATGTTTGTAGTGGAGGGAGGAGGTTCATTGATTGTAATGCCATTAAATTTCAAGAATGGATGGTTGGATTCTGTTTAACTGGAGATGGTTATCACCTGCCTTTTTGTGGCACAAATTGCTAACAACCCTGGATACGTCCAGATCTTGTTGAATTTTGACATGGAATGCTTCAGTATATGCAATCATCTGTGAATATCTGAAAATCTGACCTTATACTTGAGGGAAGGTCATTAATGAAGCAGCTGAAGATTGTTAGGCCTATGAAGTTATCTGAGAAACTTCTGCAGGGATCTCCTGGAGCTGCATCCATGACAACTTCCATCTAGAAACACAAGGGCAAAAAGTACATAGGAACACCATTGCCTGCAGTGTTGATCTAATATTCCTCACATCCTTTTTCCTACCTTTCCACATAATCCTTAATTTCCCTTGCTGATCAAGAAACTATCTCAGCCTTAAATATGCACAAGGACTCTGACATCACAATTCCCTGTAGCCAGGAGTTGCAAAGACTCAAAACCCTCTGAGAGAAGAAATTCCTCCTCATCTTAATTTTAACTTGGTGCCTCTTAATTCTGAGACTGTGCCGTCTGGCCCCCGACTTTCTCATGAGAGGGGTCATCTCTTAGCACCTACCCTGTGAAACCCTCAAGAATCCTATATGTTTCAATGAGATCACATTGTTCTAAACTCCATTACATAGAGTCCTAATCTTTGTTTAACAAAGACAATCAGACTACTAGGACACACTAGGAATCATCTCAATGAACTTTTTCTGAACTGTCTCCAATGAAATAATATTTTCTTTAAATAAGGATATCCCACCTTGCAGTAATACATCCAAGCCCCTTTCTGTTACAGTTTTCTGCAATTTCTCCCATTTAATTAATACTCTTTTCATTTTGTTCTCCTTTCCAAAATGAACAATTTCACATTTTTACCCTTGTTCAAATATAGCCTTCATGTCAAGTGCAGTCAGTCTCACTTTCATCTTCGGAATCAAATTCTTTTCTCACTGTCTGAACGAAGTCTGTAATTAGGTCATTTATATTTCTATAAACATCTTTAACATCATAAAATGTTCCACTGTGCTTCAAAGGAAGATTAGTAGACAGACTTTGATACTAACTACATAAGGAGATATTAGGGTAGATGGTCAAAAGTTTGGTTGAATGAGTAGTTTTTAGACAAGTGGAGAGAGAGAGAGAGACAGAGAGAAAAATTATGACGGAACAAGGTTTCTGGGAGGATGTCCAAGATTTAGAGTCTGACTGCTGAAGGTAAAGTCAACCGGTGGTGAGGCAAAGGAAATTGAGGATGTGATTTTCTAATAATGGAAGAGAACAAATGTGGTTTTCAGAACATTGTGATTGACAATGAAGGGCTTATGCCCGAAATGTCAATTCTCCTGCTCCTCGGATGCTGCCTGACCCGCTGTGCTTTTCCAGCAACACATCTCAACTCTGATCTTCAGCATCTGCAGTCTGCTCTTTCTCCTCCTGATTGACAAGCCTGCCAGACTTCTTTAAGGATGTGACAGAAATGATGGTCAATGTGCACGTAAGACTTTTCAAAGATAGCAGATGGAAGTCTACTGATGAAGATCAAATGGAATGGAATTAGTGAATGAAATAGCAGTTGTAGGGAGGAAGCAGAGAGTAGTTGTTAAGGGCAGTTTCTCATATTTGTTATAGTTTCCTCTATATTTGCTTTAAACTTATTTCTACTTACTATGTACATCAGTGATTGTAATTTTAGATGGAGTGATGCTTAAATTCCATAATGGCCCCCTGGCGTGGTGAAGCATAGTGTGGCGAAGCGTGGCGTGTTGTTGTGTGGTGAAGCATAGTGTGGTGAAGCGTGGCGTGTTGTTGTGTGGCGAAGCATGGTGTGGCGAAGCGTGGCGTGGCATGACATGGCTATCTCTTGACCTGGCACAGCAGCGTCCTCCTGGTGTGTAATGTCAATCGCACGCTCTGGAAATGGGACTGGTGTGAACTGGAAGCTAAGCGCCAGAGTTCTCTGTTATATTGAATTGTTATTTCTGTAAATTTGGACATTTTATTTCTGTACTGTCTAAAATCTTGTAACAAAAGAAACTGTGCCTGGGTACTTATCTATCTAAGTCACTGCTGTAATTGGAAATGTGTAAACGTTTCACTATACTCAGTGAGTATATGTGATAATAAAGACTATTCTAATTCTAAAAAGCTTAACCATTAAAACAATTCACAGGACTGAATAAAAATACAGAAGATATTAATGTGATGGTTGCATGATCAGAAAGTGGGATATAAAAGTCAAATCACAGTAAATGTGAGGGATGCACTGGGATCATATTGTCTAAAATAGAGCTCTACCTCTCTCTTGAGGGAAATACTTACTGAGCTGAGTGAACAGAAAAACTGGCAGAGATGTAGGGTGGCACTAAAATGCACAGTAATTAAATTCATTGTGTTTAGATATCCTGCAGAGCCTCTGCTGTGCAATTCTTTTCATTAGATTTATTGTGAGATTTTCATTGAATATAAAAACATATTGAGATCCTCAAGGGATACACAATTTGAAATCATTGCGTATTTGGGTAACCCAGAGACTGACAAGGTTGATCGAAATGTAGGCATAGAGAGCAGTATACATTATTTTTCAACAGCCTGAAGAAATCTTGCTGTTTCTTTTGTTCCATAAGATTTGAATGAGCAACGTTTCCAGTATGCACATTCTGCTGGCTGTTATAATTGCATCAGTGCCCCATGTATCTCATAGGAACCTATATGCATTCAGAAGGCTCCCACATGATTCAGCCACTGCTTGAACTGCAAAGCCCCATAGGCACTGAGATAGAAAGGCATACATTGACTGTCACAACCTGAACTTCCAGTTTTCTTGTGCAAAATGAGTTATAACACTTTACCTTTCTTCAGTTTGCTTAGAGTGCTAAAGTAAATATAGCATTTGCCACTTGGCCTTTCAGGTATCTTCTCACGTATGTCTAGTCAGAGTATCATCACTGCTTTGTTCCAATAGCATAAAGATAGAGATAGAGAGACCTTGCAGTATCCTGATGATTTTTTCAGCATCATGAAATAATTTAGAGTACAATCAATGTATTGCAATTTTAATTCAGGGAAAATCTGAGAGGTTCAGCGTGGGAATTCCAGAACTTAAAGCAGCAATAGTCAAAGGTAAGAGTGGAAATCTCACCATGCAAAGAGTTTTCTTCTGCTCTTGGAAGTTTGGGGGATGGTGGAACATAATTATGCAGGAAATGAAAAATTAATTTCTCAGATGATGGGATGAAACTACAATATTGCATCTTTAGAAGTTTGTGTTCTCTACATCAGAGAGACTGAGCACAAACTCACAGAACATCTTTAATCTGTTCACACCAACCAGCCCCACTTTCCGGTGGCCATCTATTTCAACTCCCCTGATGACATGGGCCTCCTCCACTACCTAAACAATGCCATCTGCAAACTGAAGGGGAAACATCTCAATTTCCACCTTGAGAGCCTACAACCACATGGACTCAACACTGAATTCACCAGCTTCCAAATCTCTTCTCCCTCCCCCCACCTCATCCTAGATTCAACCCTCGAATTTGGCTCCACACTCTTGACCTGACCTACATGTCCATCTTCCTTTCCACCTATCCACTCCACATTTCCCACCAACCTATCACAATCATCTCCTACCTTCGCCCACCTATTGCCATCCCAAGTACCTTTCCCCCAGCCACACCCTCCCATTTATTTCTCACCCCCTTCCCCCCTCCCCAGTCCTGATGAGGGGTTAAGCCCAAAATGTCGACTCTCTTGCTCCTCAGATGCTGTCTGACCTGCTGTGCTTTTTCCAGCATCATGTTATCGACTAATGATTCAGCTTTTCACAGCAGCAAATGTCAGGAAGCATTTTTGCGCATAATTGCACAAACTGAATGCTCCTGACAAAGCAATCTCACGAGAATTAATTGCATCTTATAAATTAAGTTCAATGAAAGTGAGGAATACTGGCCTTCAGATTCACAATTGCATTTAAAAGCAATACAATAAGCTATGCTTGCTGGAGTTCGAGTGCATATTGGTTGCTTTTTCTCCTTTAGGGTTCATTGATGCGCAACTGTTTAAAAACCAAAAGTCATCATTTCAAACAGAGATAATACGATTATTTTTATCAGAGAGTTATGAATCGTTGCATCTCTCTTCTTCAAAATAGGATGGAGGCAGAGGCTTTGTATATTTTAAAGACAAAAGTAGATAGATTCTTGAGTAAGATGGAGCCAAAAAGTTACAGCTGGTAGGAGGGACTGTGGAGTAATCAAACCAACCATCATCTTACTAAATGTCAGGATGGGTTCACGGGCAAAGTAATCTTGTCCTGCTCCTAATTCGTATGGTCATGTACATGAATGTATTGCTATACAACTATGGGTTGTCACCCTCTAGGAGACTAAGGTTTCCTCTTCAGCATACACGCTTTTGATTCATGGCATTGTTTTTCTCTTCTGGTGACTGTATTCAGTTTGATATTTTCACAGGATTGTGAATGAAACAAGGCTCATCATACTTATGTAACATGCGCTGATCAAACAACATTGAGCTGTTTATGCCATCAAGTCTGGGAACTTGAACCAGGACAGAGTATGTGAGTTTGAGATTCTCATACAAACACATGGGCTCATGGAAATGTATTACAACGTTATGTGTAGGCTAAGTCAAATGATGTAATGAGTAATGGTTAAGAAATAAACAACATGTCCAATTTGCATACAATCACACAACCTTCACTCAAGACAACATGAACACTAAAGGAATCATAGCTGATAACAACCACACATCCATGACAATGATACAAGTCCATCTGGGATGATAGACTACAGAGCAAAGCTATAGCACCAGATCTGGTCATTTCAAAAGGTAGTCAATTTTTGGAATTCTTTATTGAAAACGACTGTTGAGGCTGTATCATTAAGTATATTCAAGGCTAAGGCTGTCACTTTTAATCAGTAAGGGAAATAAGGGCTAGTGATTTGGAAGGAAAGTAAAACTGAGGATTATGGGCTTCCCATTAATGTCGTCTGACTCTTATGGATTATGCTAGATGGATTGGCATATACCACAAAGCAGCATCAGTGCCTTTTAATTGAGAGTTTGAAACAGGCTCCATCTACCCATTAGAATGAAACAAAAAGATCTCACAGTATAAAATAAAGGGGAGAGGAACTCTTCAACGGTCCTTGCTAATCTTTATCACTCGACCACTGTGAGCAAAAACAAATTATCTGGTCACCAATCTGATTGCTGTTTTTATAGTCTAATTTCTCAGTTTTCATAAACACAGTACTCTGTCGTACCTCACCAATCACCATCCCTGATCCTGACACCTCTATTACCCCATCTAGACTCTTTCAATTAAACTTTGGGAAGGCAAAAGCTATTGTCTTTGAGCCCTGCCCTAAACTCTGTTCCTTTGTCATTGATTTCATCCTTTGACACCATTTCAGTTTGAACTAGACTGGTTGCAAGGTCTGTGTTAATTTGACCCCAGGCTGAGTTTGCTTTCAAAGTAACTTGGATTAACATTTTCTTTTCTTGTTAATCTTTGAAGGTTGAATCCTTATACACTTTTGCCAAAAATGCAATGATGATGAGATCATACAAGATTTTTAAAACAACCTTATGTTGGTTGAGTAGAAGCAAATGGCAGAACCAGCGTTTGACTTGACACTGAAAAGCCCTCTTTAGTAGAGAAAATCTCTGCAGGAGTTCCTCAAATTAGTGTCTGAGATTCAAACATCTTCAGCGGTTTCATAAATGATGTTTGCTCCATCGTAAGGTCAAAAGTGGGCATGTTTGCTGACGATTACACAATGCTCAGCACCATTCCTGTCTCCTAAGATACTGAAGCAGTCTAGATTCAAATGCAATGAGATTTGGACAATATCCAGGCTTGGGATGACAAATGGCTAGTAAAATTCACACTATACAAATGCCAGGCAATGACCATTTTCAATAAAAGATAATCTAACCACAGCTCCTTGACATTCAATGGTGTTACCATCACTGAATTACCCCATTACCAACAGCCTGGGGGATACCATTGAAAAAAAAACTTAACATAAACACTG
Source organism: Hemiscyllium ocellatum (assembly GCF_020745735.1). Lineage (NCBI taxonomy): Eukaryota > Metazoa > Chordata > Chondrichthyes > Orectolobiformes > Hemiscylliidae > Hemiscyllium > Hemiscyllium ocellatum. Next base: position 69,386,459 of record NC_083416.1, read on the forward strand.
TGGCTGCAAGGGCAGGTCAGAGGCTAGGAACATCGCAGTGAGTAACTCACCTCCTGGATTCCCAAAGTCTATCTAACATCTACAACTTACATATCAGATTCTGGATTAGTGGTGCTGGAAGAGCACAGCAGTTCAGGCAGCATCCAAGGAGCAATAAAATCGACATTTTGAGCAAAAGCCCTTCATCAGGAATAAAGGCAGAGAGCCTGAAGGGTGGAGAGATAAGGTACAGGAGGGTGAGGGTGGGGAGAAAGTAGCATAGAGTACAATAGGTGAGTGGGGGAGGGGATGAAGGTGATAAGTTAGGGAGAAAGGTGGAGTGGATAGGTGGTAAAGAAGATAGACAGGTAGGACAAGTCATAGGGACAGTGCTGAGCTGGAAGTTTGGAACTAGGGTGAGGTGCAGGAAGGGGAAATGAGGAAACTGTTGAAGTCCACATTGATGCCCTGGGGTTGAAGTATTCTGAGGCAGAAGATGAGGCGTTCTTCCTCCAGGTGTCTGGTGGTGAGGGTGTGGTGGTGAAGGAGGCCCAAGACCTCCATGTCCTCGGCAGAGTGGGAGGGGGAGTTGAAATGTTGGGCCACAGGACGGTGTCCCAGAGATGTTCCCTAAAGCGCACTGTTACGAGGCGTCCAGTCTCCCCAATGTAGAGGAGACCGCAACGAGAGCAACGTATACAATAAATGATATTGGTGGATGTGTAGGTAAAACTTTGATGGATGTGGGAGGCTCCTTTAGGGCCTTGGATGGAGGTGAGGGAGAAGGTGTGGGTGCAGGTTTTACAGTTCCTGCGGTGGCAGGGGAAGGTGCCAGGATGGGAGGGTGTGTTGTAGGGGGGCGTGGACCTGACCAAGTAGTCACGGAGGGAACGATCTTTGTGGAAGGTGGAAAAGGGTGGGGAGGGAAATATATCCCTGGTGGTGAGGTCTTTTTGGAGGTGGTGGAAATGTCGGCGGATGATTTGTTTATGTGAAGGTTGGTAGGGTGAAAGGTGAGCACCAGGAGCGTTCTGTCCTTGTTGGAGGGGTGGGGTCTGAGGGTGGAGGTGCGGGATGTGGATGAGATGCGTTGGAGGGCATCTTTAACCGTGTGGGAAGGGAAATTGTGGTCTCTAAAGAAGGAAGCCATCTGGTGTGTTCTGTTGTGGAACTGGTCCTCCTGGGAGCAGATACGGTAGAGGCGGAGGAATTGGGAATACGCGATGGCATTTTTGCAAGAGGTAGGGTGGACTGTAATAGAATACTCCCCACTTGCCCGGATAGGCGCAGCTCCAACAACACTCAAGAAGATTTACACCATCCAGGACACAGCAGCCTGCCTGATTGACACTAAATCCACGAGCATCTACTCCCTCCACCACTGACACTCAGTATCAGCAGTGTGTACTATGTACAAGATGTACTGCAGAGATCCACCAAAGCACATTCCAAACCCACAAATAGCAGACACATGGAACACCACCCACCAGTAAGATCCCCTCCGAGGCATTCAGCATGCTGATTTGGAAATATATCACTGTTTCTTCATTGTCGCTGGGTAAACATCCTGGAGTTCTCTCCCTAAGGACATTATGGGTCAACCACGACAAACGGTCTACAGCAGTTCAAGAAGGCAGCTCACCACCTCCTTCTCAAGGGCAACTAGCAATGGGCAATAGATGCTGGTCAGTTATTAAATCATACAATTACACAGCACAGAAACAGACTCTTCAGTTAGTGAAGGCCAAGTCCCATGAGTGATAAAAGTAAAACACATTAAGAGCACCTGATTGCTACATTCAGAGACTATGACCTGGATCTTTTGAGGATATTACAGAGTTTAACATAGGCATGCTTGTTGTACGTAATTTAATCTGCAAAATAATCATAAAATTGCAAGCTCTTTCTTTGTCATTAAACTGAATAATTTTAATTCATGGATCTTTGTAAAAGAAAACAATTTGCTCAATATCCTGGCTAATATTCCTTCTTCAACCTTCACTACTAAAAATAGAAAATTCCTTAATTTGCACTTTGCAAGATCTTCTTGTGTGCAAATAATATGCTAAATGACAATTGTAATTACATTTGAGGAAAATAATTTATGGCTGCAAAGCACTTTGGGAAGTGATAAAGTTCTATATGCTTATTAATCCCTTTTTAAAATCTGTTGAATCAATGTGGTTATTGTCCTAATATACTTCAAAAATGTTCCAGATTTGTGTAAGGATTTGTGGCTCAGGAGCCGGTTGTTGTGATTGTGGGTATGTTCGCTGAGCTGGGAATGTTAGCAGACGTTTCGTCCCCTGTCTAGGTGACATCTTCAGTGCCTTGGAGCCTCCTGTGAAGAGCTGCTGTACTGTGTCTTCTGGAATTTATTTGGTTCCGTTTCTGCTGCTTCTGGTTGTCGATTCCAGTTGTTCGTGTAGTCGCCGGTATATTGGGACCAGGTCTATGTGCTTGCTGATGGAGTCCATGGATGGATACCATGTTTTGTGAAATTCTCTGGCTGTCCTCTGTCTTAGTCAGCTGTCTCTAGTAGTCATACATGCAGATGACAGGGACCACATATTCGACTGGGACAACACAACAATCATAGGACAAGCTAAACTGAGGATAGCCAGAGAATCTCTAGAAGCATGGCACCGGAAGCAGAAGGAGCGGACCCATATAAATTCCAGCAGCACTTCACAGGAGGCTCCAAAGCATTGAAGATATCACCTCGACAGAGTCTGCAAATCAACTTCCCAACTCAGCAAACATACCCACAACTATGAAAACTTCAGTACAGTATTTGGATTCAGGTACATTTGATCAATTCGAACAATGGCCTCCCTGCATCTGGTGCAATGATGAGTTCGAACACAAGGTAAATTGCAAGACAGCTGTTGATGCTCACATTGCTGTATGCTTCATGTCCACACAAGCTTGTTTCACTTAAAAAGACCTGAGTAAGCCACCGCATGCAAAGCAAGGCTTACATCTCTGTGCATTTCCACACATCACTATAAGCTTGAACCTGTCTGCAGACATTTTTAGCAGGCCTAAACTTCTTATCTCACAGACACACAACTCTGCCCAAAGGTGCATCCATTCACAGATATACAAATTACCTCTAAATAAAATATTCCCAGCTCATTGATGCACAATGTATTTTTATCATTCCCTTCATGTTGCAAATTAATTGCCCTCTCATTTTGATCTCTTTTTGAATCTGGATCACTGACAGATAAATGTTCCTGTATGTTACACTGAGACTTGAAGGATCACATTATTTAAGAATGCCATCAATCTGAGCAAAAGCAGTTCTGGCTTGCGATCATTTAAATTAGATTCAGGAGAATTTGAAAATCAAACCATGAAATCTCAGTCTTACATTAATTATACTGTACATGAATCCTCACTATCCTTTGCAACTTCCACTCATTGTTTACAGCAGTTATGTGCTGATGACACAGAGCAATCAGAAGCAGCCAATCATCCATCACAGAGAAAATCTTTGTCATGCAGGATTGAATTTTACTAAAAATCAGCTAAGTGTCAGTTCCATAGAGTCATTCTGCCTGTGTGCTCTAGTGAGTTTCTCATGCAATTCTCTATAGTTCCCCTCATTATTTCTGCTCCAGGCATCAATGGTGCCTCACATGTATTATCATGTAATCAGCAGTGGCAGATGTGTTTGCCACTGTCATGACCTGGATTTCCTGGAACTGGTGCCACTGGTGGCACGATGGCACAGTGGTTAGCACTGCTGCTTCACAGCGCCAGTGACCTGGGTTCAATTCCCGCTTCAGGCACTAACTGTGTGGAGTTTGCACGTTCTCCCCATGTCTGCGTGGGTTTCCTCCGGGTCCCTCCCACAGTCCAAAGATGTGCGGGTCAGGTGAATTGGCCATGCTAAATTGCCCGTAGTGTTAGGCAAGGGGTAAATGTAAGGGTATGGGTGGGTTGTGCTTTGGCGGGTCGGTGTGGACTTGTTGGGCTGAAGGGCCTGTTTCCACATTGTAAGTAATCTAATCTAATTTATTGCCCAGCCATGCACCAGAGAAAGCACTGGCAGCTTGGAGCTGTCCTTCACAGTGCACGGAGTGGGAGGGGTACAGAAAAGAAATCCTCCTGATGGCACATAATGGGGCATGGGTGACACTTCTTTGTAAAGCCAAGCCCACATTCATAAATATATTGCATCTTTACCACAGCACCCCTCAAATTGACTGTCATTGTAACTGCAACTACAAGAAACAAGCTGCGTAGGTTACCTAGCCTTCACTCCATACCATGTTAGAATCCTTCATAAGGAAGTGCTACTCTGTCCCTTATGCTTAATGTAGCATAACATTTTCTCATTGTTCAATTTGGGAGTATTTCAAACCGGTAAGACTTCAAATGGTAGGAAATGTTTATTTATCCAACAACACTGAAGGTGAAGAAAAAGCCAATAACAGAAAGGTGCATTTGCTTTATGAGCTGATAGGGATCACTTCTTGTTCAAGCAAAAACAAATTTACAGTCAATGAATGATCACTGCATCCAGCTCCTGTCTATTGGAATCAGCGATCAGTGAAATCTTTGTTGTGCCTAAATCTGCCTTGATGTATCAGGTTAATAGGATTCTCCCCCTGCTTAATGTCCTCACCTTCCTCCTCAGAAGATTGCTGCCAGCTGTCCCAGCTCTTCAGCATTCCTCATATCCTCACATTGCCAGCTCCAGCTGTGCAGAGCAGGATAATGTGGCAGGGTAGTGTAATATAAGGTTCCCCCTAGACCAATCAAAGTAGTGGAACCTTCTGTTCAGGAGGTTTGTCATCTGCCCTGGTCAAAGATTGGGCTACACTCACTACACATGATGTCTACACTCCCCCTCAGCTGGGAGTGACATAACAGAGTTAACAGCTCTTTATATTCTGTATTTTTGACTGTAGACTGAAACAGGAAAAGGACAGTATTAAAAATCATGAACTGTCGAAGGGATAGCTGTACTTCTTAAAAGCAAGGTATCTGATGCTTATTACAAGTGTTGCTTGAACTACTGCTTGTTCAAGCTGTCAGGAAGGATGACAGGCCAGTTGGAAGCAGGGATTACACACAGAGGGACATTCAACACACAACAAATAGCTGTTTGGTTTGTGCAATACTGACCACTTGTTGATTACAATACCATGTGATTGGGTCTCAGATTGATGAACTGCTTGGAGATGTGAAAATTTGGTTAGAAGTTTTTGAATGTCCAGAACAAAAGGCGCTGTTCTTTTTCTCTACAGTAAAGAAAAACCTTGTTCAGTAATGTTACAATAGCTATGTGGATTTCCCATCCTTAGCTCCATGCCATTTTAAAATCTGTTTAAGGCAGTTCCACACTGTCCCTTATGCCCAGTGTAGCATGACATCCTCTCCATAAGACCACAAGAAATAGAAAATGGAGGAGGCTTAACATTCCTGAACATTCACTCCTGCCTTCTCGAATGAAGCAGACACCTCCTAATGGAAATGTTACAAGCATTCATTGTAGCAACACGAGTGCAGGATTTAGGCTCCTGTGTTAAAATCCCAGCCAACTTCATTGGCCTGTTGAAAGCAGAAACTCAATAAAAATTCCCAAATTAACTCAAAATTTAGCCTGTTAACAACACTTCAATGATTTATGATTTAGTTTTCAACAAAAAGTTATTGCTGACAAAAATAAATCAACAATCAATTAATGCACCAAAACAGAACATTGAAATAGATAGCAAATAGGGAATATGTAACATTTTCCTCATCAGAACATTGTCCTAATAGTTTTCAGAATGATTCTGTTCTGTTGCTCCATTACCCAAATTGTTTGGATTAAACTTTACCTAAAATGCACACCAATAATATAGAATTAATTCTTCTTGAATATCAGCAAGTATTACCATTGATGAATCATTTATTCTGCACAACTCCTGCACTGTCATTGTTCTTATGCTTTATTTTATTTTAAAATGTCTTGTTCTGCTCTCGGTCTTTGTGTTGTGCATATTCAGAGAAATCAAGTCAAAGTCTTAACATTTTCCAGACCGCTTGTCCTTTTGCAGTATTTCAGAGTCAAGATAAGAACAAGCTGAGCACAGTAAAGGAGTGTGTATGGCACTGGTTAAGATAGTTAGGGAAAATTAGATTAGATTACTTACAGTATGGAAACAGGCCCTTCGGCCCAACAAGTCCACACTGACCCGCAACCCACCCAAACCCATTCCCCCACATTTACCCCTTCACCTAACACTACGGGCAATTTAGCATGGCCAATTCACCTAACCTGCACATTTATGGATTGTGGGAGGACACGGGGAGAATGTGCAAACTCCACACAGAGAGTCGCCTGAGGTGGGAATTGAACCCGGGTCTCTGGTGCTGTGAGGCAGCAGTGCTAACCACTGTGCCACCCACAAAACATAAAGTTCCAAACCAGCACTCTGAAGCATCTATATTCTGGCTTTAGTTAATACTAGAAGTGGATGAATTAATCGAGGCAAAAGTGAGGACTGCAGATGCTGGAGATCAGAGTCCAGATTAGCGCGGTACTGGAAAAGCACAACAGGTCAGGCAGCATCCAAGGAACAGGAAAATCAACATTTTGGGCAATGATGAAGGGGTTTTGCCTGAAATGTCGATTTTCCTGCTCTACGGATGCTGCCTGACCTGCTGTGCCTTTCCAGCCCCACTTTAATCTAGACTGTGGATGGATTATGTCAGGTTTAGATCTGGAAATAACTATTTCATGCTTTAACCTGACAGCTGCCCTAATTGCATCTGCTTCTGTAATTTAGAAAGCTTTTGGGGATAAATTTTAGTAACGTTACCAAAATTGATTAGAATGTAGATTTCACTACCAGAGGAGGTTGGTGAGGCAAGGATGACACCTATGTGGCAGGGTCTCCTCTGTCAGTCCTGGGGTGGGGGGAAAGGTTAGTCTTCCTTGGGACCACATTGTCCACGAGAACTTCCATGTAATTTCCCCTTATCGATCATGTCTGAGGCAAGTGAATCAAAGTGTGTAGCAAAACTCCACTTGGCAGTGTTTGACCAGGTAAAGCTGCAGTTTAAATATGGTATTGGTGCTCAGATTCCAGGCATTTCTCAGCAATGCTGAGTATTTTCACCTACAATGGGTGGGACAATATCAGTGGGGAAACCACAGAGGTGTGGTGTGGCAGTGAGATAAATTTGGGACAAACACATGAGAAACCCTCTCAGCTAAGCAGAGAAAACCAGAGTGAAACTCAACAAAGTAAAAAATGAGGTCTGCAGATGCTGGAGATCACAGCTGAAAATGTGTTGCTGGTTAAAGCACAGCAGGCCAGGCAGCATCTCAGGAATAGGGAATTCGACGTTTCGAGCATAAGCCCTTCATCAGGAATGAGAGAGAGTAGCCAAGCAGGCTAAGATAAAAGGTAGGGAGGAGGGAGTTGGGGGAGGGGCGATGGAGGTGGGATAGGTGGAAGGAGGTCAAGGTGAGGGTGATAGGCCGGAGTAGGGTGGGGGCGGAGAGGTCAGGAAGAAGATTGCAGGTTAGGAGGGCGGTGCTGAGTTGAGGGAACCGACTGAGACAAGGTGGGGGGAGGGGAAATGAGGAAACTGGAGAAATCCCACACCTCCACACTCACTTCCCTCCAAGGCCCCAAGGGATCCTTCCATATCCGCCACAAGTTCACCTGTACCTCCACACACATCATCTATTGCATCCGCTGCACCTGATGTGGCCTCCTCTATATTGGGGAGACAGGCCGCTTACTTGCGGAACGCTTCAGAGAACACCTCTGGGCCGCCCGGACCAACCAACCCAACCACCCCGTGGCTCAACACTTTAACTCTCCCTCCCACTCCACCGAGGACATGCAGGTCCTTGGACTCCTCCACCGGCAGAACATAACAACACGACGGCTGGAAGAGGAGCGCCTCATCTTCTGTCTGGGAACCCTCCAACCACAAGGTATGAATTCAGATTTCTCCAGTTTCCTCATTTCCCCTCCCCCCACCTTGTCTCAGTCGGTTCCCTCAACTCAGCACCGCCCTCCTAACCTGCAATCTTCTTCCTGACCTCTCCGCCCCCACCCTACTCCGGCCTATCACCCTCACCTTGACCTCCTTCCACCTATCCCACCTCCATCGCCCCTCCCCCAACTCCCTCCTCCCTACCTTTTATCTTAGCCTGCTTGGCTACTCTCTCTCATTCCTGATGAAGGGCTTATGCTCGAAACGTCGAATTCCCTATTCCTGAGATGCTGCCTAACCTGCTGTGCTTTAACCAGCAACAAATTTTCAGCTCTGAAACTCAACAAAAATGACAATTAGCTAATTTCTGGTGAGATTCAGCCCTCTCTGTTTTTTTGCCCCTACCAAAGCATCCAACTTCACATTTATTTACATCATATCTGGCCAATTATAACCCATTCACTTAGCTTAAGTACCTTTTTGAGTCCTCCTCAGAATTTATATTCTCAACCAGTTCCCATGCATCTGTTGTTCTTCTTTTAAATAATATCTGTCCTGATATAATGCCATAGTTCCATTCCTGTGCGATCATTCATTATAAGAAGATCGCGAAATAGCAGCACCATTTAATCAATGGGAACAGAATCACATTACAGCCAGTATAGGTAAGGAAAGTATGCATTCTACAAATAATAGTCTAGATTCTTCAATAGCGTTATAGCCAATTCGCAATGAAAAAAATGTGGGTTACAGGAGAACCAACTGTAGATCAAGCTTCAGTTAACAAGCAACTTGCCTCAGGAAACAAACCTTTCAGTCAGGCACAGAACAAAGTGTTTGAAATGAGTTTCTGATTCAGACTTAGCTTATAATTAGCATGTTACTCACTTCAGTAGGTGTCTGGATATAGTAATTAAACCTTGTATGACAGTAAAGCCACACAGTTTTCTATTGTAGCTGTAAAGTAACAAGTTGTGCAAAATGATCCTGTTTTTCCAAAAAGATGGCCCAGATTTAAGAGTCAATAGGAGACCTTCAGTACGCCTTTCACTTATACCTGCCCATTTTGGGATTTGGCAAAATCTTACACTTTGTCTTATTAGTGGCACACAGGTGTTGCTAGCAAGGCAAGGATTTATTGCCCATCTCAAATTGTCCCTGAGAAGTTTCTAATTCTAATTCGAAGTTAGTGATGAGTTGTCATTTTGAACCTCTGCAGACCAGGAGCTGTTAAAGAGGGAATTACATGATTTGACTCAGCAACAACGAAGAAACCATGAACTATCCCAGGTCACCACTTTAGGAGCACCTCAGCTTGGGTTGTTATGGTTTTGATGGTAGGAAAATGTTTAAAAATCAAACTCGACTACTTCATCAGCCATACCAAAACTGTCAACATAATCACCAAACTCTTTCTCTTTATTCCTGTTATCTAGAAAGCAGGAGACTGTCATCAGATTCCTTCAATAAACTTAAAAATAACATGTCTACTAAAACAAACATTTTATCTAAGTAAGTGGAAAAACTGATTATTAACTAAGGTACTATGCAAACTTAAATTATACCCTCCTTAATCCCATCATATGCAAACACTCATACATATTCAAGTAGGACCTGGCACACAGCTCTGGAACGCTTTATACAATTGAAGACATAGGCAAGAAAATAACATCATTCCTGTAGGTCAAGGTTTCAAATTCAGAAGATAGAATGTGTTAACCTCCTTCAGCTTCCTGCCACAAGTTCAAGTTATAGCTGGTCGTTAAGCAATAGAAAACCCTCAACCTAGGCATGTAGAGGGTCTTTGAATTGAATTTAGTTGTCAGTGTTAATCAAGGGATACTGAAACTGGAAACTTACTCTGTTTTCCAAAAGATACTTCCAAATTCCATACTACAGCATCTGGAAGTGGGCGGGGGTTACTGGGGGGAGGACAGTGCTGGAATATGTTCACGTGGCTTATGCTTTTGGCCCTCCTCATTCAATATCCTTACTGTTCAGCTCCCTCAGTGTGCAAAGAAGTAGCCATCAATGAATTGTCCAGCAGGGGTTATTCCAGTATGAAGGGCATGGAGAGTTATTGGTGTAGAGACTATGAGAGTGTGAGAACAAATGACAGGTGTTGCAGGCAATTGTGAGAGCATGAGCCTTTGTGGGAGGTGGATAAATTGGCAGAGATAGAGTGCAAGATAGCAGAAAACAATGTGTGACACCTTGGCTGAGTGGAGAAGGACATTGACCTTCTTTCTGCATTTCTGGCCAATATTCCTCACCCTGGAATCAGCACTGACCCAGTGGTGAGCTTAGACCAAGCTAGCAGGGTGTGATGGTACTACCTCCTTTGCCGATGCTCTTGGAAGAGAACTCTCCTTATATGCAAGGACTTCAATGTCAGTGTTGAAGAATCCTGGTGCCTTCCTCACTATGTTCTGACTCTGTCCTTCTCCAAGCAGGGCAGCTTCAGAATGTCACTGCTGATCTGGGTGCACGGCGACCATTTAAAAATGGCACTAATGCAAGAGATGCCAGTACTTGGTAGATATCCACTGAGTGGTGATGTGTTCCAGGAAAAACAAGTGAAAAGATGGAGCTAGACTTAGACATGAGGGGCACCATGACAACACCATGGTCAAGGCTGTCGCCAGGGTGAGGAATATTGGCCAGAATTGCAGAAAGAAGGACAAGTCCTTCTGTACCCAGCCAGCATTAAGTGCCACATTTTGTTTTCTACTACCTCACACTCACTCTCTCTCTGCTAATTTAACTACTTCCCACAAAGGTTCATGCTTTCACAATGAGTTAAGTGAGACACAGGGAGAAAACCCACTGGGATTCATGGTGAGAAACCTTCCAAGATACTCAATGTAAATTGGACTTAGCCAAACACATGTAAGCCTTTTTTGTTTTTTCCACAAAGATTGCTGAAGCTGCATTGATGAGACTGTGCATGACTTTTTAAAATTCTAATCTGTTCAGGTTATTTTCAAACATCAGTCAAGGTGCCACATAGAAATGTGACTGGAGGAAGGCAACATAAGGTGGTTCTGTCTGTTGTATTACTGGAGCTGTTGAACATCCAAGGGAAAAGAAATAATGACAATATTTGAAAAAAAACTATAGCAAGTTAATGGTACAGTAAATGAACACATGGTTGAAAGGAAGTTCTGCAAACACATAATAGACAGTTTTAGAATTAAGTTATAAATGAAATAATCAAAGATTTGGAACCACCCACCTTTCTACATGCTTTTTGTCAGTTGTGTACTTGGTTCTAAATTTTAAAAAAATTAAGTATTTTGATTAAATCAGAAATGCTGAAAATACTCAGCAAATCAGGTAAATCCATGAGGCAGAATTCGCTTTTCATCCGAACTGGGAAAAGTTACAATGTAACTGATTTTAAGCGAGTGAAGGGAGTTGAACAAAAGGGAAAGTCTGTGACAGAGTGGGAGATAGGACAGGTCTAATCCACAAACTGTTAGCAAAGGACATGGCAATCCAATAAGTAAGGAACAAAAGTTCCCCCTGTATTCCGTGAGATCTAACCTTACTCACCAGTCTCCAATGGGAAACCTTGTAAAACACCTTACTGAAGTCCATCTAGATCACATCTACAGCTCTGCCCTCATCAATCATCTTTGCTACTTCTTCAAAAAAATTCAATCAAGATAGTAGAGAAATGAAGTAAAAGTTCAAAGATAAAAAGCCAGGCAAAAAAGAAATTGAGAAAACAGAGGAAGGATGAGGTAGTGAACAGGTACATGAAAGAGATTATTACAGTTGGGCAAGAGGGAGTAAAGGTGAGAAAGATATACAAGGTACACATTTTCAGGGTGAGAACAATTATATCTACCTGACATTTTGCCAGGACATGAGCAAAAAGAAAATTGAGAAGAAAAATATATAGCACATGTAGGAAGCTACTTCAAAGAATAATCTCAGAGAAAATATTTTGGAAATGAAATAGGGCTGTCATTATGGATCATTAATATCAGACTGCACAGAATACTGTTGGGCAGACACTAGGCATTGCCTTGCAAACATAGGGAAATCAGTAGCATTTCTTCATTATTGCTTGGAATCCGATTTTAATACATGAGAGAGGAACTTTCAAGCGGATTGAAGTAGACTGAAGTAAAGGGATCACTGACAAGTGGAAAGCTTTCAAAAAAAGCGATAAAGAGAGTTCAGAGGCATCATGTTCCTGTTAGAGTGAAGGGCAAGGCAAGTAAGAGTAGGGAACAATGGATGAATAAAGGTATTGAGGTTCTGGTCAAGAATAAGTAGTAGTCATATATTAATATAGACAAGTTCAAGTGAATTTGTTGAAGAATATGAGTTATAGGAGCATTCTTAAAAGGAAAAACAAGAGGACAAAAAGGGTATGTGAGATTGCCTTGGCAGATAAGTTTAAGGATAATCCAGAGATTCTGCAAGTACATTAAGAGCAAAAGAGCAACTAGAGAGAGAATCAGGTGCCTTAAAGTTAAACAAGGTCATCTACAGTCATAGAAATATATAGCACGGAAACTGACCCTTTGGTCCAACTTGTCCATGTCGACCAGATTTCCTAAATAAATCTAGTTTAATTTGCCAACATTTGGCCCCATATCCCCCTAAACCCTTCCTATTCATGCATGCATTCAGATGACTTTTAAATGTTGTAATTGTACCAGCCTCCACCACTTCCTTCGGCAGTTCATTCCATACACGCAACACTGTCTCTGCGAAAAAGTTGTCCTTCGGTCCCTTTTAAACTTTCCCTTCTCACCTTCAACCTATGCCCTCTGGTTTTGGACCCTCACACTCCAGGGCTTTGAAACTTGCATCACATGTATGTAATCTCTGTATCTTAAGTTCCACATCCCGGATTCATTCGTTCAAATGAATATTCTGTAGTGCCACTAAACATTAAGAGGAAGTAGGTTGTTCTCTAAACATTCAGAGTTTTTAGTGTCTGTAAAATCACCTGGGAGGCATTTTTGATCCACAGTAAATAGTTTAAAAGCTCAATTAGTGCTTCCTACAGCAGTACTAGATAAAACTGAATACAGTATACCAACTAAAAGCAAACTATTGTGGATGCTGGATATCTAAAATAAGTCTAGTAGAAGATGTGGAGGGAAATGGAGTCAATGTTCAAGTCCTTATGACTCTTCTTCAGAGGAAGATGCTGCAAGACCTGGAGTCATAGAAAGTCACACAGCATGAAAACAAAGCCTTAAGTGCAACCACTCCATGCCAACCATAATCCCCAACTAAACTAATCCCACTTGCCCTCTTTTGGCCTATAGCCCTCCAAACACTTATTAATCATGTACTTATCTCTTTTTTAAAAAAAATGTTGTAACTGTACCTGCATCCATAATTTCCTCTGGAAATTCATTCCACAAACTGCAATGTGTAAAAAACTTTTCCCACATCTTTTTAACAAGCTTTTGCTGAGCTTCTCTAGCAATTTCTGTTTTTATGACAGTACACCAGTTGTGGTCTAATCATAGTTATGTATAAATTAATTGCATATTTATTCTTTTACTCGAAGGCATATTTCTAAATCCCTAGTTACTTTTATTGGTTTGTTTATTGGCTCCATATATCTGCACTTGTATTTTCATGAAATATTATTTGAGCACTGTTCTCTACCCCTTTGTAGAACTTTTCCATTTATTTTCATTCCTATTCTTCATTTTTACCTCCCGAAATGTTAAGCTTGTGAAATGTAAATAAATATAATTATCTCCTGCCTTAAAATAATCCCTGTTTAAGAACAATTGCCAGAAATTGGCAATCCCTCCACAGCAGTTGAGGCTATCTACACTATTGAGCTCTATGGATCTTTTAAAGTCTGCTATTAGATGAGAATACACTCTGCTTCTGCTGATGCTCATTCATGCAAGCATGGCATTTTCTTGAAGGTTTGTTAAATAGTTATTTTCTTCTTGAATGTTGACAGGCATGAGGATAAGGATGAATCTAGAATTAACATTGAGCATGGAATCACATCAAATTGAGTCTTTTTTTGTCCTTTCTTCTTGCTTGAAGTCATGCTGAATTGTAAATTAGATGGAAATTAGTATTTAGTGAAGGAAATTGATATTAAAGAAAACATTTTTTTTTGCCATGATCAAATAAAGCTTTGAAGAGTTTTCAGAAAAATAAAATATGATAGAATGGCGAGAATGTAAAATTGAAGTTGTTGCTTAATAGAGATAGTATTAGACAAACTACAGGAGAGGAGGGGAAAATTTGAAGGCTCTGGCAGATAATCCTCAGAGTAATAATGTTGGTTAGCCTTTCATTATGAGCAAATCAGACTTCTTTCGTGAAATGTGTAGTGTGAGGTTATGGCCTTGTTTGGACCATTAATTTATTCCTGTTGATTTTTTTTTTGTTTGGTTAATAGGGAAGAGAAACATTTCTCAACAGTGAAAGTAATAGGAATTAAACTGACACTGTGCGATGAAAACTAATTTTCAAAGTGAAAACTTCTTCCCCGAAGACCTCATTAGTGATAAACACATTCCACACTTGAAACAAGGAATAATTTCAATTCAATTGTTTATAATTCCAAATTCAGCTAATGAGCAGGCTAATAAAAGGAAACTGAGTAAAGACCAAAATTATCTCTAAACAGAAAAGAACATCCAAGGGCTGGCACAGGCATGACGGTTAGAATGGCCTCTTCTTGTGCTGTAAGCTTCTATACACCAAGATAACAATAAGTACAAAAGCAGTCCAAAGTACAGAGTATGATTTTAATTAGCATTAAAAAAAAGCAACCAACTTCCATTTGCACATTTATTATACAGAAGAATAACAACAGTGATAGTAATTTAGAACAAAACAAGCCGACAGATGATCTAGCAGTTGTATGTATTACCCTGAGGAGACTCTAACAAACTTACATTATTAGTTTCAGATCACAAATAATTCTCAGAATACACAAGCATATTCTAATCCATGAACTAACCATTTAACCTATGCTAGATATTTGTCTCACAGACTGTTGAGTAACGATGGAAGGAAAGAGGTAGGGAAGAAAGGATGGAGATGAGGAAGAGGAAAGGAATGAAACAAACCTTTTTAGGTTATACAGCAGCCTTCTTTTGATCCTCCATTACAATTGATACATATTAAAAAAAAGACTGATAGTTTGATTTTAATAGGAATTGATATAATTATTAAGCAACTGTTAATACTTTGAATATTGTGCAAACCTGATCCAGCAATTACGTACTGTCACGGTAAACATTCGGTATTGACAGAAATAGTAATTCAATTGATGTATGATGTATACCACACAAACGTTCGGTTTTTATTTACACACATAGATTAGTATACAGAGAGTTGTGGCTAAAATCATGACCTCTACTAATGTAATAGAATATAAAGGTCCAAAATGTTTGCATCATGCAATTTAAAACTTCAGCAAATAGCTTCCCATAAAATCTACTAAAGTGTTTTAAAAACAAAGTTTGCTCGTATCAGTGGCAGACCAATTACAAAAGATGATTGAAATGAACTACGCTAGCTGTATATAAGGGCCACTTTTTAGAGTCTGTAGAATAGATCTTGAATAGTCAAAATGGATACCCATGAATTATATCAAAGCCTTCAAGACTATTCTCTAAAAGCTAATCTTTAACCATTAATGGGCCTCAAGAACTGATCACTAAATACATACAGGTAATGCCTTATTTCTTTGAGAATCTAATCAGGCTGCTGGAGACAGTAATTGCTGGGAGCACATTATTATATTCATTTTTGCACTCACTGAAAAAAACAATTCTAACCACCTGTAAGCAACTGATTATAGCATTTTAACCTCTCCAAATTCTCAATAACCTTTATGAGTTGACATCTCCAACAACATAATTACTGTTTCTTTAAATATAACTCTGATAAATTTATTGTCAATCAGCCCTAGTATCTCTGATTTGTTGTAAAATATTGTCTGAAATCATTCCTGTGAAATACCTTGGAACAATCTACTACATTAAAAAGTGCAAGTTTTTAAAAAGTTGTTGCTGAGCTGCAACAAATTATTTGAGGAATAAAAAATGATTTGAATCAAGTACAGCCATAAACTCCTGTAATAGTACAAAGTTGAAAGTAAGTATGAAGGGGAGAAAGCCAATTCAAAGTGCATGAAACATTTATTTTCCCTTTCTTCAAGTTATTTTGGACAAAAAAAAAATCATTTGTTTAGAAACACTAATTTTGCACTGGTTATATTAATTAGAATTTAGTGTTAAAATTCTTCATCCTTGTGCAAATTACTTAATTTTTTTTATAGCAGAGGAAACATCTCAAGAATGAATCCAATCTATCTTGAAAATGTTTAACACTTATCCATATAAAAAACGGATCTTGTTTAATGTATTATTTTATCTGAGCAGTCATTATCCAAGTTGAAAGTAAATGCAAACCACTTGTTCAATCTAAAATACTCATAACTACGTATGACTCATAAAAACAGCGTCTTAACAGCTAGTTGGCATTCTGAACCAAACAGATGCCATCAGCAGAAATGTGGCATAATCACATAATTCACTCCAGATTAAGACAGCTTTTAATATGCTGAAAACTAACCTCTTCATCAAATTCAATTTGTTTATACTAAAGCCCAACACTTATAGTTTATTCCACATGATTCTCTTCTGTAACCCCTTTTTGCTGCCCCAAAGTAAAAATACTTTAGTTAAGCAAATAAAATTAAACTGTAGTACTTCATGTACTGTACATATTTTACATATATTTTCATTAACAGTTATAGTATCAGCTAATATAAAAAGCACCTCTCTACACAGTATAATGCTGCTCGCCTACATAACACGGTACACCAGCCATTTTCTAGCCTCCAGAATGAAAATTACAAATTAATGTTAGATTTGCAAAGAAACAGGAAAAATAGACACTAGATGAATGCACTGAAATGTATTTCAAGTGACCTTACATCCAACAAACTGGTGCAACTATCAGTGTAATATAGTTTGCAGGGGTCTCTGAGGTAAATTCTTCACCAGTTCCCTAATATTTTTAATAATAAAATGCCATTAAAATCCTACACAAGATCTATTTTCTCAAAGATAAAAAATAAAGTGAACATTAATTTTGAATATGTAAAAAAGGTATGGATTCACCAGCTTACAATAAATACATTATAACTCATCAAACTGAAACAAAACTTTGTGAAAGCTGTCTGTTTTCCATAATCTCTGTCAGCAGGAAATGGGGAAGGGGAAGAATACAAATCATCTTAGATCTGGGAGAATCAAGAAACAGATTTTGGTCTGAATTGGTGAATAGGGAAACAATATTATTACAATCTGATTTAAGGTCACCTCTGATCTAAAAAACCAACAGGTATCTGGACTTGACCACAAATGCAAAGCAAGACACAAATGACAGGAAGCTTAGGTCAGCTACCTTCTGAACCTGATCAAGTTGCACTTGCTATCAATCATATACAAAAGTTGCACTGGATATAGAGCATCATGGAAGGAAAAAAACCTTTTTAACACCAAAAATTAACGGGAAGCTGTCACTGAAAATTGTAACAATTTGAAAATGTAAAAAATGAATTTCCAAGTTAAATTAAGTAGATTATTAAAACAAAAGCCTCCCACAGCCCCACAAAAACAGAAACTTGATTACATAGACATTTACAAATTAAACTTTGGAGTACACTATCAATGACTAGCACCAGTGATTTAATTCCCTGCTCTGAACTTTGTAACACCACAGGATCCACCTAGAAACCGAACATAATTGTCCATTAATAAAACAAAGGCATTAAGTTACATGCATTTCACTCAAAACCACCTCTGTTCCTGCCTTATAAACAAAGTTTTGTACAGACTACTACTTATTCATCTGCACTGAAGACAATAAAGTGCTTAGGGGAAAGCAAATAAAAGGTAAACAAATCCAAATCACTTTGGACACTATACAATAGAATTAAACTAAACTATCTGTGGTTACCAGCAGTAATATTGGTAAGGGGAACTGTATAAAACACCAGTTCTTCAATGGACACATAGGTCCCAGCTACAAATCCCACAAAGCCCACCACGCTGATCATAATATTCTTGGCAATCTTCCATCGGCTGATTCCCTCACAATAATAGGTGGTAATTTCGAGAAGTGGGGGAAAGATTAATGCTAGCGTGCTGCTACTAATGGACCCAACTAATGTGATCACAATTTCCAGACGTGGTATCAAGATAGCCAAGACACCTGTAGGAACAAAAAACAATATTGAGAAAAACAAATCAAAATGAATAATTTCACATTCAACTTCAATTATGGAAAATCTTTTAATATAATTATTTGGCTGCAACGTGCTTAAAGTTTTGTTGGTTATTTGGGCAAACATTCCAGTCAGTTTGGACACAGTCTAGTACCACCAAGATAAATGACAAAATTCTTCTACTGGCATTTATTGAGATTGTAACCATGATTCCAGAACAACTTTGATCTTCAAACAGCAGTAATACTGAACATTTAAATAATTGCTTTAACAGGGAGATGTAACTCCAGTTAAGATGCAGGAATGTGATCACAAGTTTGGATACTGTTTCAAACTTGCCTCCTGTCCCAGAACCCGCCTCAGATTAATATCTCGTCTGAAAGACTGAGGTCACAATTTTGGCCTTAACAGTATCTCTGTCATGACAAACACAGCAAAAACAGAAAGATATATTCCCAAATGTACCATTTTTGATTTTCCCAGGAGTTTCATGGGATTGCACAATTCACGAAGACAGCCAAACATTTAAATCCAATTTTGATATCCTTGCTTTCTGGACAAGGCATGCATGAGACAGCCTGGGTCTGTTTCAGTGAATTTATTTTTGGATTGCCGGAGTACGCCTGTGGATATAATCCCAGTACATCTTGAGAAAGGGATTATTAAAATAGACAGAAAATAGCTGAAAAGTTGCAAAACAAATTTGAATTACTGAACTGTTAGGCTATCAAGAGATTTACCAGAAATTTGAGCATCTCCATTTGGATTGGTGCTGTATATAAATTCCACAATTCTCCATTATTAACTAATGGGGTTAAGGCAGATAAGAAGCTTGGCCCCGGTGTTTAGGCATCCTAGGATCCTAAAAGTTGTTACAGAAATACTAAATGCATTCATCGTAATTATCCAAAGATCCTTGCATCAAATGATTTGAAAACTTCCACTTTGACACCCCCTATTCAAGAAAGGAGGCTAAAAGTATGGCATTATACACCAATTAGTCTAACTCCATTGTTGGAAAAATATTGGAATCAGTTATTAAGGATGTAATAGCTGTACATTTGGAAAATCAATCTAATCAAACAGAATCAATGTGGCTTCATGAAAGGGAAGGTGTGTCTCATTAATTTTTCAGGAATTAGCAAATATGGCACAGTGGTTAGCATTGCTACCCCACAATGTCAGAGACCTCAGTTCAATTCTAGCTTTGGATGACTGCCTTGTGTGGAATTTGCACATTTTCCCCATTTTTTTCCTGCCAGATGCTCTGGCTTCTTCCCACGGCTCAAAGAGTAGTGTCCAGGGATGTGCCAGCTAGCTAGATTAGCTGTGGTGAATTCAGGGTCACAGCAATAGCGTCGGGCGCTCTTTGGAGGGTCAGTGCATACGCAATGGGACAAATAGCCTTTTTCTGCACTGCAGGAATTCTGTGATTCCAACTGAACCTCCAGAAGGTGTTTGACAATTTACTTCTTAAAGACTAAGTCATAATATATGAAACCAGTGTTGTATGTAGTATATTGGTATGGACAGAAAAAAGCAAGTTGGGAAAAGGGTTCTTCTTCAGGTTGGCAACCAGTGGTTTTCCACAGGGATCAGTGCTGGAACCGCAACTGCTTACAATATATATTACTGACTTGGAGGAAGGAAGTGAATGTACTGTAACCAAATTTTCAGATATTCAAATAGGCAGAAACACAGCTCAGAGAGGGACACAGTTTACAGGAAGATATTGATAGGATAATTAAGTGGGCAAAAAGCTGGCAAATGCAATATATTGTGGGAAAATGTGAATTTGTTCATTTTAGAAGGGAGTACGAAAGAAGAGAATTATTTAAATGGAGGAAATCTGCAAAAGCTGAAATACAAAGGGATTTAGGCATACCTCTGCATGAAACATCGAAAGCTAGC
This sequence comes from Hemiscyllium ocellatum, assembly GCF_020745735.1. Taxonomy (NCBI): domain Eukaryota; kingdom Metazoa; phylum Chordata; class Chondrichthyes; order Orectolobiformes; family Hemiscylliidae; genus Hemiscyllium; species Hemiscyllium ocellatum. The sequence continues at coordinate 69,406,554 of NC_083416.1, forward strand.
AAACAGCTGCAGCAGATAACCCGGAGGACAAATACAATGTAGCCCTTTACTTCAAGGACGTTGGAGTATAAGAATCAGACACTCCAACAGTAATTTTGCAACATGCTAGTGAGACCATCTGGAGTATTCAGCAGTGTCGGTCCCATTAATTGAAGAAAGGTATTCTTTCATGAGAGAGAATTGAGAGAAGGCTCACTGGGATAACCCTAGGTATGGAGAAATTGTCTTATCAACAAAGGTTAAGCCAGAGGTTGGGACTTGACTGATTGGAGTTTAGGTAAAAACAATGACTGCAGATGCTGGAAACCAGATTCTGGATTAGTGGTGCTGGAAGAGCACAGCAGTTCAGGCAGCATCCGAGGAGCAGTAAAATCGATGTTTCGGGCAAAAGCCCTTCGTCAGGAATAAAGGCAGACAGCCTGAAGCGTGGAGAGATAAGCTAGAGGAGGGTGGGGGTGGGGAGAAAGTAGCATAGAGTACAATAGGTGAGTGGGGAAGGGGATGAAGGTGATAAGTCAGGGGCAGGGAGAGTGTGGAGTGGATAGATGGAAAAGAAGATAGGCAGCTAGGACAAGTCATGAGGACAGTGCTGAGCTGGAAGTTTGGAACTAGGGTGAGGTGGGGGAAGGGGAAATGAGGAAACTGTTGAAGTCCACATTGATGCCCTGGGATTGAAGTGTTCCGAGGCGGAAGATGAGGCGTTCTTCTTCCAGGCGTCTGGTGGTGAGGGAGCGGCGGTGAAGGAGGCTCAGGACCTCAATGTCCACGGCAGAGTGGGAGTGGGAGTTGAAATGTTGGGCCACAGGGCAGTGTGGTTGGTTGGTGCAGGTGTCCCAGAGGAGTTCCCTAAAGCGCTCTGCGAGGAGGTGTCCAGTCTCCCCATTGTAGAGGAGACCATATCAGGAGCAACGGATACAATAAATGATATTAGTGGATGTGCAGGTAAAACTTTGATGGATGTGGAAGGCTCCTTTAAGGCCTTGGATGGAGGTGAGGGAGGAGGTGTGAGCGCAGGTTTTGCAATTCCTGCAGTGGCAGGGCAAGGTGCCAGGATGGGAGGGTGGGTTGTAGGGGGCGTAGACTTGACCAGGTAGTCACGGAGGGAACAATCTTTGCGGAAGGTGGAAAGGGGTGGGGAGGGAAATATATCCCTGGTGGAGGGGTCTTTATGGAGGTGGCGGAAATGCTGGTGGATGATTTGGTTTATGCGAAGGTTGGTAGGGTGGAAGGTGAGCACCAGGGGCGTTCCGTCCTTGTTACGGTTGGAGGGATGGGGTCTGAGGGTGGAGGTGCGGGATATGGACAAGATGCGTTGGAGGGCATCTTTAACCACGTAGGAAGGGAAATTGCGGTCTCTGAATAAGGAGGCCAGCTGGTGTGTTCTGTGGTTGAACTAGTCCTCCTGGGAGCAGATACAGCAGAGGCGGAGTAATTGGGAATACGGGATGGCATTTTTGCAAGAGGTAGTGTGGGAAGAGGTGAAATCCAGGTAGCGGTGGGAATCGGTGGATTTGTAAAAAATGTCAGTGTCAAGTTGGTCATCATTAATGGAGATGGAGAGGTCCAGGAAGGGGAAGGAGGTGTCAGAGATGGTCCAGGTAAATTTAAGGTCAGGATAGAATATGTTGGTGAAGTTAATGAATTGCTCAACCTCCTTGCGGGAGCACGAGGTAGTGCCAATGCAGTCATCAATGTAGCAGAGGAAGAGATGGGGAGTGGTGCCGATGTAATTATGGAAGATCGAATGTTCTACCTAGCCAACAAAGAGACAGGCAGAGCTAGGGCCCATACGTGTGCCCATGGCTACCCCTTTGGTCTGCAGGAATTGGGAGGATTCGAAGGAGAAATTGTTAAGGGTGAGGACCAGTTCGGCCAAACGAATGAGAGTGTCGGTGGAAGGGTACTGTTGGGGATGTCGGGAGAGGAAAAAACGAAAGGCTTGGAGGCCCTGGTCATGCGGATGGAGGTGTAGAGGGATTGGATATCCATGGTGAAGATGAGGCGTTGGGGGCCAGGCAAACGGAAGTCTTGGAGGAGATGGAGGGCGTGGGTGGTGTCTCGAATGTATGTGGGGAGTTCCTGGACTGGGGGGATAGGACAGTGTCGAGGTAGATAGAGATGAGTTCAGTGGGGCAGGAGCATGCTGAGACAATGGGTCGGCCAGGGTGATCAGGCTTGTGGATCTTGGGAAGGAGGCAGAACCGAGCAGTGCAGGGTTCCTAGACAATGAGATTGGAAGCTGTTTCCTGAGGTGATGAGGTTCTGTATGGTCTGGGAGATAATGGTTTGGTGATGGGGGGGGGTGGGTTCATGGTCAAAGGGGTGGTAGGAAGTGTTGTCCTCGAGTTGGCGTTTGGCTTCAGCGGTATAGAGGTCAGTGTGCCAGACTACCACTGCGTTTAGAAGAATGAGAGGTGATCTCATTGAAAAATATAGGATTCTTAAGCAGCTTGACAGAGACAATACTGCAAGATGTCTTCCTTCATGGAAGAGTCTAGAACAGGCACAGCCTCAGAATAAAGGGTCTCCACTGCAAGACTGAAATGAGGAATTTCTTCTCTGGGAGAGCTTGAGTGTTTTCCTTTCTAGCTCCTTACAGCAAGTAAATGAAGAGTCCTTGTGTATATTTAAGGCTACGATAGACAGATCCTCAAGACACAGGGGATTTGAGGAATACGGGAAAAGACAGGAAAGTGGACATGAGGAAGACTGGATCAGCCATGATTCTCATGAATAGTGGAGCAGACCTACTCTTGTTCCGATGTCTTAGGATTTTTTTTTATAAACAGTGCTGCGTTTTCTATTTCATCACAAGTGTTTTGGACTCTGAGTGGTGACTAAATTTTTGATCCTTCTTGCACGTGAAGGAAGTGTGTTTTTACAAGATTTTACAGAAATGAAGGAATTCAAAGTAGCAAATGTATTTTTTAAATGAATGTTATTGCTTTGCTCAATGGAATGAAGTCTGCAAAACTCTATTTAACAATTTTATTTTCAAGTACATGGACAATGAAATTTGACAATAGGTGAATGGGCAAAGGATGTTTGTTAAATGGATAAGATAGGGTGAAAATGTTGACCAAGGATCTAGAAAAGGTCAGGATGGTGAGTACAGGTGCAAAGAATGGCACAGAGGGTAAAGAGAGCCCTGGGATTGGTAGGTGCAGCATGGATCATCAGCATCTTGGGGATGGTAGAGGGGATATATCAAGCATAAGAGATAGACAGAGAGGCATAGCATGGCATTGAGGGTATGGGGTGTATGCATGAGGCATGGGGAGTGTGTTGGGGAGAGGGTTTGGGAGAGCTGTAGCCTGCAGTACAACGCCAACATGTGGAAGCAAGTGTTTGGTCCAGCTTGCAACCAGCAGCCTCCACTCCTGCCATGGGGCTGGCCTGGTTGACAGTTGGGATGACATATCTAATTAGACTCTTAGCTTTTTAAAAAAAAAACTTTTGAGTATTATTGGCTAGCCCTGCATTTATTGCCTATCTCTAAATAAGAGTCAATCACATTGCTACGGGTCTGGAGTCACATGTAGGCCAGACCAGGTTTCCTTCCCTTAGGACATTAGTGAACTCGATGGGATTTCCCCACCAACCAACAATGGTGATTATTACTCTTAATTCCGTATTTTTAAAAATTGAATTCAAATCCCACCATCTGCCATGACAGGATGCCAACTCAGGTTCCCAGAACATTACTTGGGTTCTCAGAATTAATAGCCTAGCAACATTATTACCAGGCTAAGGCATCCCCGTTCAGTCAGTTGGTTGGCTACCAGTATGGTCCAGACTGGAGCCCACAGTGTAGAGTTTGATTCCCATTGCAGCTGGGTGAACATAAGAAAGATTGAGAACATTTAGATTGATTCTGGCCTACTGAATGCTAACAGATAAGAACTAAATTACTCATTGGGTAGAAGAATTACAAAAAAAATGAGCATCTAAGCTCAGAAGGTAATAGGGAAAGTCTTTATTGCAAAAGGATAGGGAAATATAAAAGTTAGGAAGTTTTGCTAAAACTGTCTAGGGCACTAGCCCTTGTGAATACTGAACAATTTTACACCTCTTATCTAAGGAAAGATGAACTGGTATTTGAAGCAGTCCAGATCAGGTTCATCAGGTGATACCAAGTACAGAGGAACCGTCAGATGAGGGGAGATGAAGTACTCATTGGAATATAAAACAATGAGAATTAAACTTATTGAAACATACAGGATTCTTAGAGGACTTGACAGGGTTCATGTGGAAAGTTTGTTTCCTCTTGTGAGAAAGTCAGACTAAGGGACCACATATTTAAGATAGAGAGGAGGAGGAAAGTCTTCTCTAGATAGTTGCGAATCTGTGGAACTCTTTACCACAGGGCAATAAAAGCTGTGTTAAGCAGATACAAGGTCGAGATAAGACAGATTTTTAAGCAGTAAGGAAATCAGAGATTACGAGGAAATGGCAGGTAAATACAGTTGAGGATTATTAGATTGATCATGATCTCACGGAATGAATGGGGAAGAATCAATGAGTTGAATGGCCTAATTCTGCTCTTATGTCTTATAGGTAAACACATAAGAGAGCTATGCCATTACTAACACTGTAGTCCAGTTGGTGGCAGTGTTAGGAGGCAGCAAGTTACAGATTACAGTTTAATTGCACTTAAGAGATCCCATGAGACTATTCAATGAATTGAGGATTTTTTTTGGTTTTACAGCCACCATTTATTCAAAATCAGTTAAAGATCATCTAGTATCGCATTGCAGTCTGTGGGTGCTTGTAATGTGCAGACATTAATTATGCAGAAGTGAGGACTGCAGATACTGGAGATTAGAGTCAAGATTGGAATGATGCTGGAAAAGCACCGCAGGTCAGACAGCATCCGAGAAGCAGGGAAAAACAAAATTGATGTTTCGGGTAGGAGCCCTTCACCAGGAATGAGGCTGGAAGCCTCGAGGGTGGAAGAGTAAATGGGAGGGGTGGGGCTGGGAAGAAGGTAGTGTGCAAGAGGTGGATGGAGGATGGGGTAGAGGTGATAGGTCAGAGAGGGTGGAGGATACGGGTTTATGTAGAGGAGGGTGGGGTGCAAGGTGAGGACCAGGTGAGGGCTCACCTTCCACCCCACCAACCTCCGCATAAACCCTATCCACCCTCATCTTCGACCTATCACCTTTACCCCTTCCTCCATCTGGCTATTGCACTCTCAACTACCTTCTCCCCAGCCCATCCCTCTCATTTATCTCTCCACCCCAGAGGCTCCTACAGGAAACGTGGATTTTCCTGCTCCTCGGATGCTACCTGACTCGCTGAGCTTTTCCAGCACCACTCTAATCTGGAGGTATTAATTATGCCACAAAAATACTACATTGGTAGGTGAAGTGATTTGGGAAATCATGCAGACATGAAAGACACAACGTATATGCAGGTGTTTTTTTTCATGATACAGCTTGTTATGAGAAAAAAAAGTTTATTACTTGATGTAACTGATAAAGGAGAAATTTAATTCTTCAGTCCTCTAGAATTATTTTATAGCATTATCTGATTATGTGATGAGGTAGTCAGGGCAAGTGAAAGGTGGCTTCTGGATTCTGAAGACGTCTGACTAAACTTTTTGCCTGGGGCAGAATTACACTATTGTCTTCTATACCTATTCATACTCAGTGTAGCTGCAAGTACTGATCAAGATATATTAATTATTGCTTGTATAAGATTAGGAAACTGTGAAAACTGACCTCAACAAGAAAGTGCAAGAATATAAAAACAAACTATAACAGAAGTCTCGTTATCTGGAACTGAAACTTATGTATTCTGTGTACAGAATCACAGTTCTGCATTGCATTCAAAAGAATCTTGGGTTAGATCAAAAATTAAATGGCTTATTAATGTATTTTAAACCATCTAATAAATTGCTGATGAAGTGCATAACTTGAATGTTGACACTTCAAAATGCTGTGTGACCCCACTATTGCTAGCAACTTGCTCTTATTTGCTAAAAGTCTGCAGTGATAACATATGAATTGGCTGGGATTAAAAATTAAATCATACTACTCTATCAACATGCATGAATTCTGGGCTTATCTCACTACTTTGTGAAACACTAGTCAGATATGATTTACACTCAGTTCTGAAGTTGGGTCACTGGACTTTAAAAAAGTTAACTCCGCTTTCTCTGCGCAGATGTCGCCAGACCCGCTGACTTTCTCTCAATTTGTGCTTTTGTTTCAGATTGACATACTTAATACTCCCAGTATCAATATTCCTTATCAGCTGCCTTAGTAACCATGGAGTATTCACATCAATTGTATACAATTCTTCTTTTATATAATGCATGTATGGCAGCAATTTTAAAAAGTGATATGCTAAAATATAGAGACTACTCAATTCACAGCTGAGCATTTGTTAATTTTGTAATATATACTGTATATTTCAGATGTGAATTAGTGACACTTAAGTATAATTGTACAGAGCTTTAAACTATAGAGGTGGTATACTTGGTATCATTAAAAGCATTCTCACATTAAAAAAAACCTTCACAGTCCTGAAATTGTCGCTGCTGATAAAAAAATATTTTGGGAATTTCAGTAACCATATTTCTCTACCCTGAAACACACGTGTAATAGCTAGCCTGATTAAAAACGGAGGTAAAAACAATGACTGCAAATGCTGGAAACCAGATTCTGGATTAGTGGTGCTGGAAGAGCACAGCAGTTCAGGCTGAATTCAGTGCAAAGTCAGTAAATGTCTTCATTGAACTATTGTGATGTAAAGTTTGATTTGCATATATTCTAATTTTTTTTTAGTTTGGACTTTTGAGTTTGAACTAATGGTGTAAAAGTTTTCGGTGTCTACTGATTAATTTGTTAGCATTCCTGTCACCATGTAATGTATTTTAAAAACTATCCAAGTATGTGCTTTGGAGGAAATTGGGAATGTGTTTACATTGGGAGAGTTTAAGAATGAACAAAATAGAATGCACTACATTAAGCTTTCAGTTAGAAGATTCTTGAATTTTTGAGTGTGCTCAGGGGAAATACCTATAGCTTTGAAAACAACTTTTTGGTTGCATTTGGACAATTCTACAAAGTTCTTAGCTGAAGCTGGTCCTATATAGCAGTTGCTCCTGAGAAAGGGAGAAGTTAGTTTAGAATTGCTAGAAGTAGATTATCTTGGTGTAACAGTTTAGTTTAAAAGTTCCAGATCAATAGTGCTTGGTTGAAAATCCTGGAAGAGTTATGTGAAACAAACACACATGCTGGAGAAATTTAGCAGTTCTGGGAATATATGTGAAGAGAGAAGTAGATTGATATTTCAAGTCCAGTATATCTCTTCCAGACCTGTTGAGTTGCTCTCCAGCATTTTCTGCGTTTGTTTCAGATTTCCAGCATCTGCAGTATTTTGCTTTTATTTAAGAGTTATGTGAAGCAGTAACAGACTAGGTTCAGTTTTAGCACAAATCAAAGAAGAAGCCATCAGATTTTCATGGCCAGGAAATGAAGCCACAGTTATGTCAATCTGTACATAGGATAGAGATGAACATTCGCTCCAGTATTTCAGTACTATGAATGTGATGGGGTTGGTTCCTTGAAGTTTAATTTTTTATTTCTCTTCCCAAACAGGAGATGACTTCCAATGAAACAAAACCAGTTGGTATGTAATTAAATTAAAAGCACACTAGCTTTCTGTAAAGTACTGGAGTCTAGAGGCTGGATTGGTTTGCACTACATACACAGGAGTTTAGATGAATGAGGGGTTTGTTCAGAAACCTATAAAATTCTAAAATGACTAGAAAGGGTAAGTGCAGGAAGCATGACTGAGGAGGCTAGGACTAGGGGTCACACTAAGAATATGTGGTAGGCTACTTAGGATTGAGATGAGGAGAAATATCTTAACACAGTGATGAATCTGTGGAATTCTCTGCCACAGAAAGTGGTGGAGGCCAAATCACTGAATGCTTTCAAGGAAGAGTTAGATATAGTCCTTAGGGCTAAAGGGATCAAAGGGCATGAGGAGAAAGTGGGAATTGGGTACATAGTTGGATGATTAACTAATATAATGGAGAAGCAGGTTCAAAAGGGCTAAATGGCTTACTCCTGTTTTCTTTATTCAAATTCATTCTCCTTTAGGAGAAAGTGAGGACTGCAGATGCTGGAGATCAGAGCTGAAAATGTGTTGCTGGAAAAGCGCAGCAGGTCAGGCAACATCCAAGGAGCAGGAGAATCGACGTTTCGGGCATGAGCCCTTCTTCAGGAATAAGGAGAGTGCACCAAGCAGGCTAAGATAAAAGGTAGGGAGCTCCCTACCTTTTATCTTAGCCTGCTTGGCACACTCTCTTCATTCCTGAAGAAAGGCTCATGCCCGAAACGTCGATTCTCCTGCTCCTTGGATGCTGTCTGACCTGCTGCGCTTTTCCAGCAACACATTTTCAGCTTCATTCTCCTTTAGGCTTGGAGATGCTAGATAATATGGAACGAAAGTCAAATTTTAACATTTTGACACCTATAATATGGTGGTTCTGACTGAGTTCTGAGAAATGAAACAAATGCAATTTTAAGTAAACGAAAAATTTTAACCTTCAGCACTAGAAAAAATGCATCATTTTTGGCATCTATATTCTTCCCCCAATTGAGCCTTTTTATTGTACCTCCATTATAATATAGCAAATTACCCTACATTTTGTGTAAACCATAGGTTCCAGCAAATAAATTGGAATTCATACACATTTAGTAACTTCCAAACTGGTCAAGACATCAAGTAAATACTTTTGTGGTCAGCAAATCTTGTAAATGAAGATGTTTCATTCTTTGAGTGAGTAAGTATTGCTGGCAACACAAAAACAGATCAATGAGACGAAATCTTGGAGCTACGCAAAAGGGAAAGTGGGTGGTCAAGAGCAAGTTAGCCCACAAGACAAAGTGAGGATATGGTCAATAACTATAGGCAAATGGCACTCATATTGCAATTATTTTGCCCCAATATTTACAGCAGAAAATTAGGTCAGCCTTCCAAAACTCCTAAACAAATTAATTGTGGATTAGGGCCAGGCCTGAATAAAATTAACATAAGAAAATTTATTGCATTAAAAAAAGTGACAAATTCCCAGGGCCTGACAGTGCGTCATTTCCACCTGAGGATGCTCAAGAAAGCAGAGGACCACATTGAAAAGTTAGAGTTAGTGCCTCTACAAAGCTCCCTAGATACAGGAGTCATTCCTTGGTTTGGAAAAATTGCCCATATCACCCCATATCATTTTTAAGAATGGTGAAAGGGGAAAACCAGGTAATTACAGGCCTGCTGAACTAACATCTGTGGTGGGGAAGTTATTAGAGTTTATAGTCAAGGAGGGGGCAAGTGAGAACCATAAATTTTCAGTTTATCAGGAAGAGCTAGCATGGATTCATGACAAATAGGTCAAGCCTGACAAACCTCTACAAATGTTTTGAAGAGGTAACTAAGATTGTGGACAGGAGTATGCCTATGGATATTATTTACATGGACTTCCAGAAGGCATTAATAAGGTTTGCATAACAGACTGCTAACTAAGCTAGAAGCCCAACAGAATAGAGGGCATATTACTGACATTGTTGGAAAATTGGTTTCAATGTAAGCAAGTGTGAAGTTATCGATTTTGGACCAAATTGAGGATAGGTCCAGATATTTTCCAGATGGTATTAAGTTAATTTCAGTGAATGTTCAAAGAGACTTGAGGATTCAGGTGCACAGATGTTTAAAATTAACAAGCAGGTGCAGAAAATAAATCAAGCAAGCTAACCGAATGCTGGCCTTTATATCTTGAGGACTGGAGTCGAAGGATACAGGCATTATGCTGCAGTTAACAAAACCTTGCTTAGGTCACTTGCAGTAGATTATATTACTTAAAGTGTGGAAACAGGCCCTTCAGCTCAACAAGTCCACACCGACCCTCTGAAGAGCAACCCACCCAGACCCATTCCCCTACATTTGCCCCCTCACCTAACACTAAGGGCAATTTAGCATGAGCTGAAAATGCGTTGATGGAAAAGCGCAGCAGGTCAGGCAGCATCCAAGGAACAGGAAATTCGACATTTCGGGCATAAGCCCTTCTTCAGGCAATTTAGCATGGCCAATTCACCTGACCTGCACATTTTTGGACTGTGGGAGGAAACCGGAGCACCCAGAGGAAACCCACGCAGACATGAGGAGAATGTGCAAACTCCACACAGAGTGTGGAGACGGGAATTGAACCCAGGTCTCTGGCACTGAGAGGCAGCAGTGCTAACCACTGTGCCACTCACTTTTTTTTTCTTTTTAATTTCTGTAGTGACAGTTGGAAGTCAATGTTGTCATAACATTGAAGTAGTTTGCAAGAATTTTAATGTTTACAGACCAAACGTCTTATGGAAGTAGTTACATTTAGATTAGATTACTTACAGTATGGAAACAGGCCCTTCGGCCCAACAAGTGCACAGCAGATCTGGGCATCACATCTTGGCTTTGGAGGGAGTACAACACAAGCTTACAAGAATGATGTCTGGACTTCAGGGGTAAAATTATGAGGAGAGATTACACAAATCAGATGTTTTTTCTAGAATTTAGAAGGTTAAAGAGTGATCATATCAAAGTCATCAAGATATTAACAGCAAAAGACCACGCAGATAGAGAAACTATTTTCATTGTAGAAGTAAGGATATTGTCTGAGAATTAGGGCCAGATCATTAAGGAGAGATGTTAGGAGGCATTTCTACACACAAAGAGTGATAAATGTTTGGCACTCTGTTCTATAAATGGCAGCGGATGCCAGATAAGTTTTCTTTTTGGTTAAGTACTGAGGAACATGGGCTGAAGGCAGGTAAATGGAATTAGATCATGGTAGTACAGGCAAGAGGGGCTGAATTGTCTTCCCCTGTTCCGATATGCTGAATGAATTTTTAAAAATTGTGTGGCATGAGACATTAATAACTTTTCATACCAATAAAAAACCCACATTCTAAATACCCACCCAAACAGAACACGTTTTCATAAACAAACTGGTTCCAAGATAATTTTTATTTCTCCATCCCAATGCAAAAATAGCTTAGGTTCCAAATTTGTACAGAATTACCAGGAAAATTCTGGTATGGGGACTCACCTTAATTTCATGCATTCAAATTAAGATTACCGGACTAGTGATATAAAAATCCTCTTTTTGTATCCATTTAGTACTTTGCAACATTTAGGAAACAAACAATGGGTCACTAAATAGCTGTTACATTCAATTCTGCATGCAATTAGAAGGGCATTTGACGACACATTTTCAATGGGTCACTTGGTTCAGGTTCAAGTGTTATTGAACAGCCAACTTTAGGCAATTGGACGGGTGCAGAGGACGTGGTTACCAATGTTAAGCTGCTCATTCAGTCAGATACTGAAATGCTGAGAGAAGACACTCCACATTGAAAGGTTGCTGCGGCAGCAGGTTGCAAACTGTTAGGATTCAGAGGACGTCCAGCGAGCTAGGAGGTGTTGCAAAGTTTTAGAAAAGTACTGGAACCAGAAAAGGAGCCATTTACCATTAATATGCTGAGAGGTGGTGGAGGAAAAAACCCTTAAGCAGTAATTGCTTTGACCACCTGAGCAAGATTAGAGCTCAGAGAAACACTGGCATTATGCCAAACTGTTGACACCAACTGTTTGTGAAAAGTTGAAATTATGCCACCCAAGTGTAGGTGCTGGAAGGTGGTTTCCAAAATTCATAGGACTGCAGTCCAAACAGGGAGAGTGAACTACAAAAACACAAGTAGTCATCGAGACAGTTCATGCCAAAGTAGATTGAGGGATATTTAAAACTGGTTTTCAACAATGAAGAAATTGAAGCACTTAAACAGTTTTAATGAGATTTAGTGAACTCATATCATTAATGTTAAGAAATCAGAGGGATCTACCTTGACTGCACTTGCTAGTTGATGTACTCTGTGGGATATTAGACCCACATCAGTAGTCTGTTACCCATAGTAACACCACATTAATTTTGGATGCTGACATATGCTACATTATATTACAGTTCTGCGTAAAGTTAAGTGTGGTTTGTTGAAAACCATGAAATCTTGTAGCTTATTTTCATGTTAAGTACCTAGGATCTCAGTTTCTCAATCATATAAATGTTATTGGTATCTAGAAAGATCAGACAAATTTAGTGGCCTCGTCTGCTTTAATATTAGTTGATATGGCAAATGGATTTATGATGTAAAGCCACTTTTATTTAATCTGTCATTATACAACACTAAATTAAAAACTATCAAAGATCTTAAATTTTGTTTCTTCCTCTTTTTAAAATCTATTACAGCTCGAACACTTCCCAGTTTTGTTGAAACTTCATGGACCTGAAACATGAACTCTTAAGCCACTGATGACAAACTGAAAATTTCCATTATTGATTTTTCATTTCAGGTTTTCAGCATTTAGTTTTTTTCTTTTTCTATCTAATTAAAGTCAACATCGGATTGAAGGAAGAGACAATGTTGCCAAAAAGTACAATTTGCCTTTAGAATTCAAAGAGTAACCTAATTATGGTTCACTAATGTCTGTTAGGGAAGGAAACTGCCATCCTCACCTGGTCTGGCTTACGTGTGACTCCACACCCACAGCAATGTGGTTGACTCTTAAGTGCCCTATTGGCAATTAGGGAATGGCAATAAATGTTACCTACCCAGCAATGCCCTCATCCTGTGAATGAATGAATTAAAGAAAGAAACAGACAATAAAGAGAGAATGAGGGATACAGGTTGTAAAAGTTGCTACAGTTATTAATAAGGAATGTATTGTTAGGAGTAAACTTTGGATCTTAAGAGGTTAGAAAGGAGAAATTATAATACAGAGTTGGATGATAATATTAAATACATACATTACATTGCTCACAATAGAAAACTATTCCAAAAATAGTGATGAACCAAGATGGCATAGTAGTAATATCAATCCAGGAGGACTATTAATCCAGAGGCCCAGACCAATGACCTGGGATACAGTTTCAAACCCACAATGCAACTATTTGAATTTTAATTCAATTAATATTGTCATAATTGTCATAAAATCTACTTGCTTCACTAATGTCTTTCATGGAAGGAAATCTGCCATCCTGGTCTGACCTAAATACAACTCCAGACCCTAGCAATGTGGTAAACTCAACTGCCCTGTGACGACCTTAGCAAGCCACTTCAAGGGTAATTTCAGTGACACCCCCATCTTGTAAATAAATACATTTTAAAAAGCCTTGCGATCAGTTTCAGTTCTAAATAGCTAACTTTCTCAGTAGGTTGGTCATATAAACCAACATATATTCCATACATTTATTTCATTACAAGTCCAAAAGTTAGGGGAAGCCAATAGTTTGCTTCTGGCTCAGTTTCAAGTTTAAAGTTCTACACAATTCCAAAGTAACACAAAGCTTTTTCCTCTTGGTCTGTTTTCCAAATTTCTTATCAAAGTTCAAGCTCAAACATTCACTTAACCTGCTTCAGAGCATTAATTTTATGATGAATGCCCAAAAGCATAGCTATAACTTTTAAAAAGTGGCTTAGTGATTTATAGGATTTTGTGGATTGGGACTTTTACCTTTTCTGGCTCACATTGATCTGCACTTTGGTGTAGGGTTTTAAATGAGATCTTAATTTGTGTCGGTACAGGATAAGAAGGCTAAAATAAGCTAGTACACAACACAAATGTAAGAACCAAATATTACAGCCATCACTATGGAGTGAAGTCAAACATAAAATGAAAACCCGCAAAGACTAAATGCCCTGTTAAATACAAAGGAGTGCAGTTAAATTAAGGAACTCAATTCCAATAATCCTGAGATTACATGCTGACAAGAACAGTTAATAATGCATTCCAATACATATGTACTAGCAAAACCATGAACAAATAGGCATAAGGCACTTTATTAATGTAACAAATGTAACTTCTGAGCATTGCTTATGCACCTGTGAAATTTAAAATATAGCTTATTATATATAAGCAGGTCTTCATCAGTGCAAAATGTGGAACAACTGTCACAAGATTACATCTGATGAGCATTTACTACTAGGTAAGATGTTATACCTCAAAGGAATTTTCTACATGGGTCTGTTTTTCTTACCTCCAATCTAAGTATCCCATCTTAACAGCCTCATGGTAACTCAGACACTTTGTATACAATCTTCAATGCTTCTTTTCCTATTAGTTTGGAATGATTTGCTGCCTGACCTAGATGTTAAACTAAAACGCAAAACTTTTGCAGGAGTTCCACACATGATGCAAATCAGTTCTGCAAAAGAACCATAAATTATAAGTACCACTATGCATATAATTATATTACTTTTCTTTTAAAAAAAAACCATGAGGTGTGGGCATTGCTAACTCGGCCAGCATTTATTTCCTGACCCTAAGAGCCAACCACATTGCTGTGGGGTGTTAAGTCACATTCAGGCAAAGATGGCAAATTTCACTCTCTACAGGACATTAGTGAACCAGATGGGGTTTTCAATTATCAATAGTGGTTACATAGTCTATATTAGGCTAGCTTTTAATGGCAGATTTTTATTGGAATCAAATCTCACCATCTGTCATGATGAGATTCCAACACGTTCCCAGAACATTAGTCTGGGCCTCTGACATTACCATTACATCATGCAGCAACTCAATGATGGAGTTCCTCTCCATTTATACTTCAGCTGCTGATAGAATTAGAACCTGGATGGTTTTAAAAACAAACTTTGAACAACTATTTAAATTTTATATAACCTAGAATTTTAATTTGAAGTGCACTGCCATTAATGTATAAGACAAATATTTCACTGTCTTGGTGTCAAAAATAGCAATAAACTGAAGAATTAATTAGCAATTAAAATCATACTATGAAAATAGGGCCCCAATCTCAGAAAAGGATTCAAGTCAGTCCGTCAGTCTTAAGACATCAAGAAACTAAATACTTCAAACTGTTCAAAGCTAAACTTATAGCATTAGGTGCCAGATGCTAATAAATTCATTCACTACTTCTAATCGAAATTTTCAACAGGTGTCTGGTAAATGGATTGGGTCCGAAGTGCTTGGTGTAAGGGGGCCATGTACATGAATTGCTTAAGATGGTCAAATTCAGAAGATTTATAAATAAAGAGCACCAAAACAATTTTAACACCTAAAACAGTTATGTTTAAGTAAGGAACATTTTAATTTGCAGTTGTAATAAATGTACCAAACTAGTGGTATAAAATCTTCGAGTAAAAAGTGAGGTCTGCAGATGCTGGAGATCAGAGCTGAAAATGTGTTGCTGGTTAAAGCACAGCAGGTTAGGCAGCATCCAAGGAACAGGAAATTCGACGTTTCGGGCCAGAGCCCTTCATCATTCCTGATGAAGGGCTCTGGCCCGAAATGTCGAATTTCCTGTTCCTTAGATGCTACCTAACCTGCTGTGCTTTAACCAGCAACACATTTTCAGTAGTGGTATAAAATAACAGCTATATGCAACTGAGTAAATTGACAAATGAAATTTAATGAATTACAGACAGACAATGGTGAGATAATGTGCTGGATTTGTGAAATGTGGCATTTTTCTGGACCCAAAAGTGATTGAAGGCAAATACGTCTGCAGCAAATGTCTGAAGCCAATGGAACACCAACAGTTTCTGAATTGGAGGCTGACTCGAATACATAGTAACGCAGAGAAGGGGAGAGATATCTGAGCATTGTTCCAGAAGGCAGTCACACATCCCTTAGGATAAACCGGTCTAATTCCATCTGGATTAACAAAGCATGAGTCCATAAAGAGGCTCTTCAGCTCATTATGTCTGTGCTGTTCAAACATCTATTTATTCTGATCTCATTTTCTAGCACCTTGCCTATAGCCTATGACATTTCAAATGCTGCCTAATTTTTAAAAAAATATTCTGTGCATTCCCCTTTTAGGCAGCAAGTACCAGTTGTCATCACCTTCTGCTTGAAGGAAAAGGTTTTCCCAAATCCTGAAAATCTCCTGCGCCATACCTTAAAACAGTGCTCCCTTGATTTTGAATTTCTATAAACAGCATAAGTTTTTCCTGATCTATACCCCTTATAAATTTGTTCACCTCAAACAGGCTTTCCCCCTCAACCTGCTCTAAGGAAAGCAACCTTAGCCTATCTAGGCTCTCTTTATGAATTAATTTCTCCAGCCCAGAAAATAAAAACTGCAAACAGTACTCTAGCTGTGGTCTAAATAACATTATATTTGGCTCTATTATAACCACCTTGTTTAATGTACACAATGCCTTCACTAATACAGGCAAGTAGCCTTCATAACCATCTTATCTACGTGACATACTGCCTTCAAGGGTCTATGAACTTGAACACCAAGTACCCTCTGGTCCTCTATACTTCCTCAGGTGTGCAATCCCTTGCCTACATACAAACTGGGAAAGCTAGATGGACAATAGTCTGGATGAGGAGTTCAAAATTATTTCAACTAACATTCCACTGAACCGTGCAGTCTCTGGGAAACTCAGTGCATATTGATCAGTGTGTTGATGCATGACAAGTCTGCTTTCAGTGCAGATTCATGGAGGCATGTTTGGACCAGGTAGAGACCCAGTGGCTGCATCAACGAGGTGGGGCCTAAGTAGACAAGTAGTGATAAAGTAGAGTTTAGACCATTCTGGTACCCAGCAGCTGCACTGGCAAGGTCCAGCAAGGACTCAGTGGCAAAGGCAGTGGAGGTGAGATGGCACTGAAGGATGGCAACAGCGCAGCAAAGGGACTTGTGCCTGGTCCATGACATGACAGAGCATTTAAGAAGTACTACCAAGTTGGACGTTTTTTAAAATACCTTCATGTTTCTGCCTTTATACTTTATGTTTTGGTTTATTTTTGTGCTTAAAGATGGCGCCAGAGTGTGGAAACACTACACAATACTTTTCATTATTTTGTTAACAAGATACTAAAAATCAAATGAAATCAAGCTTCAGGAAGAACCTGCCAGACATGGAGATCAGAGAATCAGATACTGGACAAGAGGTTAGTGGGTAAATTGCTTTGAAGATATTGTTATAAAAAACTACATTCTATAAACAGAGCAGTGATGTCATATTGCAATTGTACAAAAGACTAGTGCAGCCACACTTAAAATATTGTGTACAGTTCTGGTCGCCCCATTACAGGATGTGAAAGCATTGGAAACGGTGCAGAGGAGATTTACCAGGATGTTGCCTGGTCTGGAGCAAAGGTCTTTTGAGGAAAGGCTGAGTGACTTAGATCTATTATCATTGGAGAGAAGGAGGCTAAGAGGGGATTTAATAGAGACATACAAGATGATCAGAGGATTAGATAGGGTGGACAGTGAGAGGCTTTTTCCTAGAATGATGACATCAGCTTGTACGAGAGGGCATAGCTGCAAATTAAGAGGTGACAGATTTAAGACAGATGTCAGAGGCAGGTTCTTTACTCAGAGTGGAAAGGTCGTGAAATGCCCTGCCTGCCAATGTAGTTAACTCCGCCACATTGGGGGCATTTAAACAGTCCTTGGATAAGCAGATGAATGACGATGGGACAGTGTAGTGGGATGGGCTTTGATAAGTTCACAGGTCAGCGCAACATCAAGGCCTGAAGGGCTTGTTCTGTGCTGTTTGTTCTATGTAATGAACAAATGACCTGATAATAAAGGCATCTGTAGGTATAATTGAGGATATTATTCAATTTTACATCCAGTTTGAAAAAGATGAAGTGAGGATGCAAGACTAGTATTCAAGACTTGAATAAAGACAACTACATGAGCTGAAGTGAACTTGGACACTAAACTCAACACATAAATTGATGACACATTTAAGGAGATACTTCAAAGTGTTTGAAATAAGTATGTTCCCACCATAAAGAAAAGATTGATGCTTTTTCTAAAAAAAAACTTCAGGAAAAAGGTCCAATTATGCAAAGCCAAGTGACACGCCAGATGATTGGACAGAATATAAAAGAGCAGAGAATTACTAAAAATCAGTAAGCGGAAAAACGTTAAGAGTATGACAGGAAAACAGGTAGAAACAACTGATTGCAAAAGTTTTCAGAGATTGTGACAGCGAAGGTGAATAGTAAGCAAAAAGTGAGTTGGTCCTCCAAGGAGTGACAGAGTTAACAGCAGATAAAGAAATGGCAGATGAAATGAACAAATATTTGCTTATCTTCATTGTGGAGAATATAAAATCTCCAGTAATAGTTCAAAATTAGAAAGTAGAAGGAAGTGAGCAACTTAGTGAAATTATAATTATTAGGAACACAGTACACCCTCACCCTCAAAAAAGAAATTCCCCAGGTAATTGTGGTTCCAGTCAGGAGACCCAAATTTTCAGAATGTGAACATTATTGTTGCTTGATAACAAGATTAAATGTACAGAAGGATCATCTTCTTTGTGGATATATTTCTCCCTGACCAAATAATTCATTTTTAAAGGAGCCAATTATTCAGGCTTTGAGTTAACAAGAGTGAATTTATTTATTTAAATTAGAAGAAATAATAACATTTAAACACAGAAGGAATGAGCATCCAAACTGGGAAAAAAAATCCAAATAGTATGGATTAGTCTCTACGGGTCATTTGAGAAGACCAGATAGAGAGTAAATGTTGATTGTTGAATAGTCAGTTTAGAGATTCCTGGCTTTGCAGTTTCGTGGAGATTTTTTTTATCCCATTTCGTTTCGACTAGCTTGCCTCCTTTCAGCATTGAGAGCAAGTGTGCCCCTTACTTTCAACCCAGGAGTGATTATGTGTTTCTTCAACTGTGACCCTCACAGCACACTAGCATTTGAACCTAGATTAATACAAGTGAGTATCTCAGCCTACTGGCAAACACTTGCCCCTCAAATCACCACGACGACCACCAGGGTTGAATTAGTTTTTAATCCACTGTATGATCATGGAAGGGGAGGTCATAAAATAAGTACTTTGTCTATACTACTGTCTTTTCTAGCCATGTTCAGTCCGAGATAGCTCCCAAGAGTTTAGAGTTTAGTTTGTAATGGATTTCTCCCTCGTTAAGTCCATCCCTTTGAAAGCTCCCTGACATCTCATCAGGTGTGATAACTAGGGATCTCTTCCCAGGCAGCCACTAAATTTACATCCACAGACAATTTTTCAGACGTAACAGACCTCTTAAAAATTCATTGCAATTAAAAGTTCAATATGTTTGCCACCTGGGGTTACTTTTTTGGTCATGGCACTTCTAAACATTAGAGAGTACAGGCCTAATCTCTTCAATCTCTCCACCTAGGATAGTCCTACCATTCCAGCAATCAGTATGACGAACTTCTGCTGCACAAAGTACAGCAACTCCTTTATTAGGAAAGAGGACCAAAACTGTACACAACATCCAGGCATTGTCTCATTAAAAGAAGGTTCTGGAGAACTGAAGATATCATTACTCCCCTACTCAAATCGCCTTGCAGTAAAGGCCAATAATGATATTTGCCTTCCTAATTGTTTGCTGCATCTGCATGTTAGCCTTCAAGATTTATGAACAAGGCCATCCAAGAAGAACATAAGCATTTCCCAATCTCTCTCCATTCAAGAAAATTCTGCCTGCTATTTCTACCAAAACGTGAATACTTGGGCAACTACTCCATATGACCATTTTCTTGATTATTCACTCAATCTGTCCAAATAATCTCACTACATTCCTATCTAAACGTGTAATCTGTAAGCTTTGAAATAGCACATTTGGCACCATATCCGAATCAATGATGTAGATTGGGAATAAACTTAGAATAGCTCACTAGTCTCAGCCTGTCAGTTGGAGAAGAACACATTTATTCTGACCCAGTTATCCTTCTGTTAACTAAAGCTCAATCCATCTCAATATATTACCAAGTGGTCAAATTTCCTTTACCGACTCTTATAGGACCTTACTGAAATACTTCTCAAAATCCAAATATATCACACTGGCTGGCTCTTCCTTATTGATTCTGCTTCTAATATCCTAAAAACTTCCCCCAGTTTGTCAGATGGGATTTACCCACTGTAAACCCATACTGAATCTGCCCAAATCTGAGCACTTAGACGTAGAGGTTCATTTATCACATCTTTGATAACAGGTTCTAGAATTTTCCTGACTATTGTCATCAGGTTAACAGGTTTGCAGTTCAGTGTTCTCCCCTCCCCCTTTCTTAAATAGTAGGGTTACACATGCAGCCCTTTTAACCCACAGGCACAATTCTCAAATCTCTAGATTTATGAAAGATGACGAGCAAAGCACTCATCACCATCACCTCTTTCAACAATCTAGGATATGGATCAGGTCCACGGGAACTATCACCACATGTAAATTGTGGAATCAAGTGTTTAGCTAAAACCTATCTCACTCACTAACTCACATGGTGGCCTTTCAGTGTTTATGCCTCCTGGCGTATCCCTCAATTTTAAAATCCAAGTAAGTAATTTCATCATCTTTTATGCTCTTCCACAAATGATTAGCCCAAAGTTGGATCAGCATGGACATTAACAAAAGTAATAGTACACAATATCATCACTGGTGTTTAGAGAAATCTCTGCAGCTGCACCACTCTCATCACCCTCTAACTGGATATTGGTATAGATGGTCCTTGAGAATACACTGAACACAGACTGGTCAGCTGCAGTAGTTTTCCAAGAGATGGTCTGCAATACAGATGTTTCTAAAACAGTTTATCATTTGTACTGACATCCTTTGATGTCATTTTCTGAGTTTCTGCAATAGAGGATCTGATTACAGATTCAAGTCGGAGGGTAGTCGTCATGCTTTTGGATCCAGGATAACAAACCACCTCATGATTTGTGATCCTGCCATCAGGCCCTCACGATGGAGGTCAGGTTTCTTTGGTAGTGTTCCTGATCTTAACAACAGATCCAGAGTACTGCACCATACAGCAAGTTTAGGACAATGACCTGGTAGAGTTTGATTTTTGCCATCAGCTCAATGCTACAATACTTCCAGTCAATATGGAGTGAACTTCCTTCTGGATACATGTACTTCACTAAGTGTTATCGCACTGGTAACATTCACTAACTGGTCTAACTATACTGTATGGCAAGAGAAGACAAGACAAAATGCTTACATCAGATGTTATCAAATGTAGAAACATTAAGGAATTGCAGCATGGAAGTTTGGCCCACTGTACACCAGAACAAACTAGATTATTTGTCACGACTCAGTAGTATATGTTTAAGCCCTTTTTACAAAAAAACAAAAAAGCAAAACAGGTGAATAAATATTTGAAGAACTTGTTTCTATCTCAATTACTGTGCCAATGCACTTCATGCTCCAATAAATCTTTGCACTTAGAAACATCTATCACTGCTCTTCCTCATTTGAAAACATTCAGACACTGGATAAAGTGTTTGCTTCCCCATAGCTGTTTTTTTAAAACTCAGACTTCCACCGTCTTCATGCTACAAATAGGCATCAAATCTCAATTACATTTTAATCTCAACTACATTTTCTCATCCCAAATATCTTGATGAATCTGTGTAGCATGTTACCTTACATCCTTTCTACAATGGAATGTCCAGAACTGCAATGCTGTGGTCTAGCCACTGCTTTATTCAAATCCACCATTTCACTTTCAATCTAGGTTCTTATTTATACAAATTGAAATACAATCATTTGTATCCATCTGCACTCAAAATACGTCTGTTCACCTGCAAACTCTAAACATCGTTGAGTGCACAAAATAGTTTTTTTTCCCGTTCCTAATAACCTCTGCAGCAAATTTATCACCTGGCTGCCCACTTCATGTTTTTTGCACCTTCCTACATACTGTAATTTCCATGCAATAAAATTATCAATATTGTCCTCATGTTCTGTATAAGCAACCTTATTACTAACAAAGATGGACTTCGCAGTGAACCCATTTGCCATTTACTATTCTAACAGTTCAATCCTTGTCTACGTTGCAATCTACCCACCTTGGTTATGCTCTCTTACACCCTCTTCTGTTAAGTAGCAGATACAAAAACATTTGAAAACACATACCAATAGATTTAAAAACCTCATTAGAGTTGATCTTTCTCTGCACTCTTCTCTAGCTGCAACACAATACTGTGCGTTTTATTACCCTGATATATATACAGTATGATTCATCTGGTAACATTTTGATTCACGTGACAATAACAAACCAAATTAAATATTGCTAAACACTGACTTTTGCAACCAGCTTCCTTAGAGTTATCTAATATTTATGGTTCAAATAGTGCACGTTATTACCTGTCCACTTGGTCACTTCAAAGAACAAGTACAAAAACATCTCATTTTAATGAACTGTATTAGATGTCAGATTCATGTATATATTTGACCTCTAATAAGCTAGTTGGTTTATACAGTCCCTGGTTAATCCTTCAAAATGCTAAACTTCTATGTAAAATATCTGCTCCTCAATTGATTGCCTCAACAGTCATCAGGACACAATAATTTAATCAACCTCTGGTGATGTTTATAAGCTTTGAAATTCCACTATTTGTAAAATCATTAAAAATTTAATCCTGTTTCCATATGAGCAGTCTATCTTTAGTCTTAAAGCCATTTCCTTTGATCTCGTCATATCCCATGTTCCATTTATCCCTTCTAAGCTCTACTTGCTTTAATCTATTTTCACATCCCATGTTTCATTTATCATTTCTAATCTCCCCCACAATTTCTACATTTGTGTTTTAGTATTAGCAGAATTGGAAGCTTACTTTTTTAAATTTTAAACTTAATTTACATTGAGTTTTGATGCATCTATTTGTTTACTTTAAAAGGTATCAATTAATTTGAAGGTGTTTGATTTGATATCCTATTTCCTGCTTTTGACAAGTTCATCTGAGTGATCCCATTGTTTTACAGACAGTTCCCTCTTCTGGCCTCGCCTTTAAAAACAAAACTTAAATTTTCTACCTCACACCCCTTTAAAACAATAAAAGAATCATTGCACAGGGATTTGCATTTTCTTGGTCTTTGCGGTGGTCCTTGTAATTGAGTCAAATTATTTTCACACCAGCTCCCAAACCTAGAATGTTCTGTAGAATTTCTCAGGGCCCCTTTTCAGTGTTCAGAGGCTTCTTTATAAGGTCACCCAGTCACAAAGCAATATTGTCAACATAACTATGGAAGGTAATGACATATTTGAACTCTCAAAAAGCAAAATAAGAATTTATTAGCATTCCACAGTAAGCATCACTATGCCATTCATTTTCGAGACATCACTGTACTTAATTGGAGCAGGACAACACTTTAGCAACATCTCTTTCATTCCCCCCCCCATCCCAAAATGACACACACCTGGCATACAATTCAACAGAATTAGCTATTGCCCCACATACAGCTTCCACAGTGAGGTCATGCTTCACAGAGTCATAGAGGTGTACAACATGGAAACAGACCCTTCAGTCCAACCCGTTCATGCCGACCAGATATCCCAACCCAATCTAGTCCCACCTGCCAGCACCTGGCCCATATCCCTCCAAACTCTTCCTATTCATATACCCATCCAAATGCCTCTTAAATGTTGCAATTGTACCAGCCACCACCACATCCTCTGGCAGCTCATTTCATACACGTACCACCCTCTGCGTGAAAACGTTGCCCCTTAGGTCTCTGATATCTTTCCCCTCTCACCCTAAACCTATGCCCTCTAGTTCTGGACTCCCTGACCCCAGGGAAAAGACTTTGTCTATTTATCCTATCCATGCCCCTCATAATTTTGTAAACCTCTATAGGGTCACCCCTCAGCCTCCGATGCTCCAGGGAAAACATCCCCAGCCTGTTCAACCTCTCCCCATAGTTCAAATCCTCCGGCCCTGGCACCATCCTTGTAAATCTTTTCTGAACCCTTTCAAGTTTCACAACATCTTTCCGATAGAAAGGAGACCAGAATTGCACGCAATATTCCAACAGTGGCCTAACCAATGTCCTGTACAGCCGCAACATGACCTCCCAACTCCTGTACTCAATACTCTGACCAATAAAGGAAAGCATACCAAATGCCTTCTTCACTATCCTATCTACCTGCGACTCCACTTTCAAGGAGCTATGAACCTGCACTCCAAGGTCTCTTTGTTCAGCAACACTCCCTAGGACCTTACCATTTACCATTAAGTGTATAAGTCCAGCTAAGTTTTGCTTTCCCAAAATGCAGCACCTCGCATTTATCTGAATTAAACCCCATCTGCCACTTCTCAGCCCATTGGCCCATCTGGTCAAGATCCTGTTGTAATCGGAGGTAACCCTCTTCACTGTCCACTACACCTCCAATTTTGGTGTCATCTGCAAACTTACTAACTGTACCTCTTATGCTCGCATCCATATCATTTATGTAAATGACAAAAAGTAGAGGGCCCAGCACCGATCCTTGTGTCACTCCACTGGTCACAGGCCTCCACCATCACCCTCTGTCTTCAACCTTTGAGCCAGTTCTGTATCCAAATGGTTAGTTCTCCCTGTATTTCATGAGATCTAACCTTGCTAATCAGTCTCCCAAGGGGAACCTTGTTGAACGCCTTACTGAAGTCCATATAGATCACATCTACTGCTCTTGATTTTCCCTGGTTTCTCTTCCATCCAAACACTCAGCCCTGAAATTCAGATCCTCATTCACCAATTTTCTCCTGCTCACCACTTTTCAACAGGCTTTTTCATACCCCACCTCAACAGCTTCAAGCACAGGAGAAAAGCAGCATGCGATTAGGAGACCAGGTCACAGAACCTGTCACTTTTTAAAAAAAATATTCACTCATGGGACGTGGGCTACTCTGGTTGACCAGCAGGTTTTTTGTCCGTATCTATTTGCCCTTAAGATGGTGAGCTTCCTTTTTCAACCACTGCAGTCTACATGCTATAAGGTGACCAACAATGCCATTAAGAAGGGAATTCCAGGATTCTGACCCAGCAGTGAAGAGATGGCAATACATTTCCAAATCAGGATGCTGAGTGGCTTGGAGAGGTGATTTTCCCATGTATTCGCTGTCCTTGTCCTTCTAGGTGGAAGTGGTCATGGGTTTGGAAAGTACAAAGTATCTTTACTGAATCTCTGCAGTGCATCTGGTAGATAATACATACTGCTGGTACTGAATGTCAGTAGAGGAAAGAGTGGTTGCTTATGAGTGTAGTATCAGTCAAACGTGCTGCTTTGTCTGGGATGATATCAATCTTCTTGAGCGTTGTTGGAGCTGCACCCAACCAGGCATGGGGAGTTGTCCATTACACTCCTAACTGGTGCCTTGTAGATGTTGGACAGGTTTTGGGAAGTTGGAAAGTGAGTTATTCACTGAAGAATTTCTAGCCTCTGATCTGTCCTTGTAGTGGTGTTTATGTGGCAGTTGAATTTCTGGTTAATGGCAACCCTGTGGGTTTGCTATTGGGGGCGGGGGGGGATTCAGTGATGGTAGCACAATTGAATGTGAAGGGTTGGTGTTAAGATTGTCTCTTATTGGAGATGGCCATTGCCTGACCTTTGCATGGCTCAAGTGTTATTGTAACTTGTCAGCTCAAGCATGAATATTGACTAGACCTTGTTGCAGCTGCTGAAAATGTGTTGCTGGAAAAGCACAGCAGGTCAGGCAGCATCCAATGAGCAGGAGAATCGACGTTTCAGGCATGAGCCCTTCTTCAGGGAAGGTCACTGATGAAGCAACTGAAGATGGTTGGGTCCAGGAAGCTCCCTTGAAACTCCTGTAGAGTTGACATAGAACCGAGATAACCGAGCTTCAAAATCCACAATCACCCCATGATGTGCCAGGTAAGATTCCAACCAGCGACAGTTTGCCCAATACCCACTCATTAAAGTTTTGCTATGGCACCTTGATACCACCCTGTCAAATGCAATATGGGTTAATCCTAACCCCATCGCCTGATGTCAAGGGTTGTCACTCTCACCTTACCTCTAGAATCCACACTTGAACCAAGGCTGTCATTAGGTCAAGAGCAGAACGTCCCTGGCAGAACCAAACCAGGCATCACTGAGCAGATGCTGCTTAATTGCACTGTTGTTGACATCTTCCACAAATTTACTGATGAAGAGTAATCTGATGGGACAGCAATTGGCCAGGTTGGATTTGTCATGCTGCGTATATTAAGTTTACTTTTTTATATTGTCAGCTAGATGCCAGGGACGTAACTGTACTGGAACAGCGTGGCTACAGGAGTGGCAAGGTCTTGAGCACTAGTCTTCAGTACTATTGTCAGAATATTATCAGAGCCCACAGCCTTTGCAATGTCCAGTGCCTCGAACCATTTCTTGAATGACATGGAATGAATCAAATTGACTGAAGACTACTACCTGTAATACTGGGGACACTGGAGGTGGCAGAGATGGACCATCCACTTAGCACTTTGTCTCAAGATGGCTGCAAATGCTTCAGCTTTAGATTTTGCACTGACCTATTCTATCATTGAAGATGGGGATATTCTTGGAGTTTACCCTCCACTAAGTTGTTTATTTGTACACTAGCATTCAGAACTGGATGTACCACAACTGCAGAACTTAAGATTGTTCTGTTGATTGCGGGATCGCTTAGCTCTGTGCATCAGTTGTTGTTTATGCTGTTTGACTTGCAAGTAATCCTGTTCTGTAGCTTCACCAGGCTGACACATCATTTTTAAGTACGCCTCATGCTGCTCCTGGCATACTCTCCATCAAACCAGCATTGATGCCCTGGCTTAATGATAATAGCTGAATGGAGGGATATGCCAGGCCATGAGGCTGCAGATTGTGGTGAAGTAGAATTCTGCTGCACTTGATGGTCTACTGCACCTCATGGATGCCCAGTCTTGAGTTTCTAGATCTGTTCAAAATCTGTCCCATATAGCACAGTGATAATGCCACACAACATGATGGAGGACATTCTTAATATGAAGTTGGGACTTCATCTCCAAAAGGATTGAGTGGTGGTTACTCTTACTGATACTGTCATGGATAGATACATCTGCATTTGGCAGATTGACAATAAGGCCAAATATGTTTTCCCCGCTTGCTAGTACCCTCCCCACCTACCACAGACCCTGGCTGCATGATGACCTTTACAAGCCATCAGTAGTGCTGTTGCCAAGCCACTCTTACTGGTGGATATTGAAATTCCACACCCAGAGCACATTTTGCACTCTCGCTACCCACCGTGCGTCCTCCAAATGTTCAAAGTAGAGGAGTACTGGTTCATCAAACAAGGACAGATAGTACATGGTTATCAGCAGGTGTTTCCTTTCCTACGTCTGACCTGAAGCCTTGAGACTTTGTGGGGTCCGGAGCCAACGTTGAGGATTCCCATGCAACTCCCTCCAAAATGCATACCACTGTGCCACTACTTTTGTGGGGTCTGTCCTGCCAGTGGGACAGTTCATTTCCAGGGATGGCGACAATTGTGTATGGAACAAGCATACCTATGGAATTATGCCTAACAGAATATCAGACTGTAATTGACTAATCTGTGAGACAGCTCTCCCTATTTTGGCACTAGCCATCAGATGTTACTAAAAAAGGTCTGTGCAGGATCGACTGGCTTCACCATTGAATGTTCCAGTGTCTAGGTCGATATTGGGTGGTCTGTCCAGTTTCATTTAATTTCTTTGTTTAGACTTAGTAGCAATTGATATATTCGAGTGGCTTGTTCAGTCATTTCAGAGAACAAAGAGTGAGTCAACCACTTCCACTTAAGGAGAAAGATGTTCCTCTTTTTGGTTGTCTCAGATGATTGAACATACAGCATAGAACCGTACAGCACAATATTGGCCCTTCATGCCATGTTGTTGTGCCATGCATTTATCTTAATCTAAAACCAACTTAACCTACATACTCCCTAATTTATTGCCGTCCATGTGCTTGTCCAGTTGTCACTTAAATGTTCCTAATGTCTCTGACTCTACCACCACAGCTGGAAGTGCGTTCCACGTACTCACCACTCTCTGCGTAAAGAACCTACCTCTGACATCTCCCTTAAGCCGTTCTCCAATCATCTTAAGATTATGATCCCTCATGACAGCCATCTCTGCCATGGGAAAATGTCTCTGGCTATCCACTCTATGCCCGTCATTACTTTGTACACCTCTATCAAGTCACCTCCTTCCTTCTTTTCTCCAGTGTGAAAATCGCCAGCTCCCTCAACCTCTCTTCATAAGACAAGCCCTCCAATCCAGGCAGCATTCTAGTAAATCACCTCTGCACCCTCTATAAAGCATCTACATCCTTCCTATAATGAGCCAACCAGAACTGGATACAATATTCCAAGTGTGGTCTAACCAGAGTTTTATAGAGCTGTAGCAAAGCCTTGTGTCTCTTAAACCTAATCCCCTGTTAATGAAAGCCAAAGCATCATACATCTTCTTAACAACACTCATCAATTTTCCATGTTTTTTGTTTTTGGAGTGTGCTGCTTACTGGTGAAAATTCACCTGCTGCCCTATATATCTTGAACACTGCCACATACACCAGATTGATAATCAGATATGTCCCCAATCTATGACGTAAGGTAGCACATCCAAACAATAAAGAGAAAATAACAATTTCAACTAATTAATGAGCGCTTTCATTTTACAAATGAAGATTAAATGCAGGCAATCCATTTTATTTTGTAATAGGTTGAGACCGCATTATAACTTTTCAAAAAAAGTTGACGTGAGCTAAAAATGGACCTTATTTGCTTGGTTTCTTAAATATACAAAATATTTACCAACGTTTACTAAGCAGAACCTCTATAAAGACAGCAACACAGTTGGGACTGTACATTTACATTTTGAAAGAGTATGCAGAGACATCTTAAGTAGGAAAAGCAATTTAGACGAGTTATGAGGAATGTACTATTTCCCTCTGCACAATAAATTCTGCATCAAATCTTAATCCCTCTTCGGGGTTCTTTATTCAACTTCATTACAACCTGATAAAACATTCCACAAAAGTGTAAGAAAACTGCGTCATTTCAGGTAGAGGGACAGATCTTATTAACAAGATCAACACATTACATCTCTACTTTATCGAATGCCATATTTTGATGGTATACTCTTTACGGCTAATTTATTCTCACCCCACCCCGAACCCTCCCAATACACACCAGCTGATTAAAGCAGCGATTACAGAAGGCAGGTCACAACCTGCAAATGCAAACAGGGATGGACAATAAAATGCTAGCCCAGACAGTGTCACTTATGTTCCACAAGTGAAATAAGAAAAATTAAAAAATGGAAAAAAAAACCTAAAAACTTATACCAATAGTTACAAGGACTGTCTTGTCAGCAATGCAGATATGCCTGAAAACTGGAGGTTGAATATTTCGTTTATGGATTCCCAACCTCCCTAATTAGTCAGGGCAAATTTTTAAAGCCTTCAAGTTGTATGTAATGCTGAGCCCCATCAACATCGTAACTGTGGTGATGTGCCAGACATATCTGGTGCACCGTTGATTGTTTTCTAGGTCTTTAACAGTTCACTATAGCGTACTTGGCAAGATATTGTACGAATTAATCAACTAAGAATGACAATGATAGCCAAAAGCTATAGCATTACAGCTGGGATTAAGAGCATCCAACCAATGCTTATAAAAGTTGAATGCGTACTGAGAATAATTCAGATTTCCTATAAACTAACATCGAACCATTTGAAAGAAGTACTTGTTCAACTTTGCATACAAACTTCCACACAAGAGAAATTCTAGCTAATGATTTAACAACATGGGGCCAGGTAGTGCCTTTGATGTAGCAAAACATCCCAAAGCATTTCATTTGAGCTCTCTCAAACCAACATTAACAGTAAACCGTAAAGATTTTTAACAATTAATTCACAAAATGTCATGTGGCAGTAATTGTTGGCTATTGAATTCCAAACTTCTAAACACTCTACATGTCAAGAAGCATTGCCTAACGTTATTTCAGAAAGTCTAGATCATGTCTTCCTGCACAGTGCCCAACCACAGACTCCTCCCCATAAATCAGCATTACAGCCCCCATTTGTGGAAATGTCTCTTTGTAATTTAATTAAAGTTTAAGTGTCATTTTGGTAAAGAACATCAATGCTTTTGTTGTTTTTCTTTAAAAACCCACCCAAAACTATACATGAACATCTACTGTCATCCTGAAAACAGTATACATGCAAAACACATATGCAGCAGTACACCTGCATTCTATCCCATTTGCTCAAATTTATTGCGCTTATTTGGAAGTCAGGGCGTTTTGTAAACTTTGAAAGTGCAGAATTTTCTACACAATTCCCTCTTGGCATGGTCATATAATGATTAATGCAATGATTATGCACAACCTGTTCAGTCTTTCCTGTTACAATCTGGTTATGACTTCCTGCATTGCTATCCTACACTCGTGGCTTGTTCTTTCCTAATTTTCCAAATCTGCCCTTGTGAAATTCCTCTCCTAAGTTCCACTCCTTAGCTTAAAATTCCTCTCGACAGCCTAATTGTGATTTGCTAGCACACTGATCGTAGAACAAGTCAGGGGAAGGTTATCTTAACAGGGCAGCCAATACTGGTCCCAGTGATTCACATAGTGAAACCTCCTTCTCCGTGTCCAATTTTTTGAGCTAAACATTAAATTGTCAAAAGTACTTATCCTACAACAAATTATTTGCAGTTCAGTTAGCAATCCAGAGATTTTTACTTCTACATTTCTGATTTTATATCTAGCCTGTGGTTACTCATACTTCCTGATCTGAACCTCTATTCTTTGCCTTACCTGTGCTGTCATCACCCACATGGACCACAACCTAACTGTTTCTCTACACTCCAAGCTCCTCTCCAGCCCTAGGGATACCCTCTTGGCAGACAACACAGCCACTAGGACTCATGCTTTCAGCTGATTAAACAGTATTTCCCTAACTAAGCTGGTGCCTACTATAATTACATTCCTTTGCACCATCCCATTCGAATGACTTCCACATCACAATGCTATAAACAAATTTGCTTATCCTCCATCCAGTCCTGCTCACGTTAACACAAGTTGCAAGAACTTTGATCATAGTGAATAATTGTAAGGCCTGAAACTCCTGCACTTCTACTTTCTGGATTTCTGTATCTGGCTCAGTCCCCAAGGCCCTGATGATGGGCCAAATCTGAAGTACCAACCCCAAAGGTATGATTGCCTCCCTAGTGCATGAGAATGCTCGAAACTGACTCCTGTACATCAACTCGGAGCAACACTCCTCACGCTTCAGGCATTTAAGGCAGTTGCTGTTGCTGTGGATCACATTGATATCCCCCAGCTTCTACATGCTATAACTGCAACACATCACTCACCCTGCCATCTTTATGGTGCTTGCTTAATTAGATTTCAGAAGCATTATTCAGTTGTTACTCAAAGTTTTACAAGGTGATGCTTCAACTTGATAATCTATAGATTGAATTAAATACTTGTATCTCCCTAGTACAGTTATAATTACTACCCACATTAAAAGGAAATATCTTTAACAAACTCACCCATAACCTAAATTGCAGATGGAGGTCTGAAATAAAAGTAGGAAGCACTAGAGAAACTGCTGATGCATTCCAGCATCTTTAAAAAAAAAGATCAACTTCCATCTAAGTGCTCACCAAATAAAGCCTTAAACTGTCATTAGCTGGAAGCAGGAAAAAAAAATGCAAAAGCCACATCTTCATGCCCCTCTGCACCAAAATCCCAAATTAACACTAGTACCTCAGCACACTTGAGTTCAACAAATTCAGATCATGACTACGGTTTTTACTGTATCATGGGAATCAGTAAGGATTTTGCTCTTCCCATTTATGCCTTGTCCAAAATCCTTCTTTTGAAATGGTGCCACATGGCAGGTTGGTTAGCAAATTAGAAATGTTTGGAATTGATTGGCCCTTGACAGCATGCGTTTGGAATTTGGCTAAAAGATAGGAAACAGAAGATTGGCATAGATGTACATTTCTCAGACTCAAGACAAGTTGTAGGTGGTGATCGCATGGGATCAGTGCTAGGACCCTTGCTTATATTGAATTACATAAATGATTTGGAGATGAGTGTTGAAGGCAAAGTCTCTAAATTTGCAGTTGATACTAAGCTATACGGTCTTCAGAGGGACATTGATAAGTTAGACAAATGGACAGACACCTGGTAGATGACTTTCAATTCGGAGAATTGAGGTAATGCATTCTGGTAGAAGAAAAATGGAGACTCAATAGAGTCAATTTAATCTTGAGAGGCATACATGAGCAGAGCAACCTGAAGGGTCACACGTATGATTCTCAGAAGGTGGCTCAGCAGGTTGAAGTAGCTAAGGCGCTTAAAAGATCCTTGGTATTATAAATAGAGACAGTATAAAAGCAAGGAAGTGATGCTACACTCAGCCAAATCATTGGTGAGAAGACATTTGGAGTATTGTGCTCAGTTCTGGGGCACCTTAATTTTGGAGACCATTCAAAAGATGATTTACTAGAATGATACCAGGAATGAGGGATTTTAGATGCAAAAAAAATGAGAAATTAGGATAATTCTCCTCGGAGTAGAGAAGGTTAAGGTGATCTTATTGAAGTGCTCAAAATTATGAACAATTTTGACAGAGTAAAGAATAATACTCTATTTCCACTTGGTATGTTACTAATGAGGTGTCGCAATTTCAAGATTGTCAGTAATAGAGCTAGGAGTGAGATGAAGAGAAACTTCATCACCATTAGGATTTGCCTGGGACAGTGGTGGTGGTGGACTTCACTGGAGGTTTCAAGAGAGCTGGATATATATTTGCAAGAGACACATTCAGAGGGCTAGAGAAATAGGGTTGAAGAATGGAACTAACTGGGTAGTTCTTTCAGGAGCTGGTACAGACACGATGGGTCAAATGGTCTCCTTCTGTGCTGTATGATTCTATGATCCAAAGAGTAAACCTGCCTCATTACTATCCTCACTTACCTTGCACCATCATTCTTTTTGCCATTAAGTCACTCTTGATTTTCCACTCTAACACACCTTAGCTTTGTTCCAAACCCCTCATGTCCAATTTTCCTACTTTTGTATTTGTTTAAAATCCGTTATAGGAACACTTTTTGCATCAACAATCTAGCCTCAGAACATTGTTATTTTCTCTCTCCACCAAACTGCCTACTATTGAGTACTTCTAACAATATGATTTTATTTCATATTTCCACTACTTGCAGTGGTGTTCTACTGTTTTGTAGACAGCATTCTTTTGGATTAGTGATCCTAGCGCTTGCCTGAAGATATGCTCGAAATATAACTCTAAATTGCGTTGCATGGAAATGAAACATCAAAGGCTGCTTCTGTTTGCCTAATCCACGGTAACAAAACAGAAGCTGAAAAGAACAGCTAAAACATTTCGGAAGCTTAGCCCTCCAACAAAAAAAGAAATTTACTTACAGGTAATTATTACTAGAACGGTTCGAACAGCTAAGTTAACCCACAACTCCCAGCGTTCTGAGACCTTGGCTACAAAAACTGGGACAATTATCTCTGCTGCAACGAAGAACTGGACAGCGTAGGTGATGAAGATTCCAAAAGAATACAAAATCTTCACAGACTGGTACAACCTAGAAGAAAAGTTTTGCACACAATTTAAGGCTGGAGTGATTCGAAATATGCTATCATATTTGATCTCAAACTTTCTATTTTCTTCCCCGCGCCCCCACCACATCCTACACCCCATTACACGCCATTCAGCAACCAGTACAACATTAAGATGCATGAGAAAGACACCAAGGGCAATCCGTCCTTTCATTTGTGACAGATATTGCTGTTTCCACATTATCTCACCCTTCCAAACATGTAACAGCCTTCCACATGCATCTTCATGCTAGCATAGCATGTCCTGAAATATTCAATGTTACTTTCTGCCCTTACTCCATTTTAACCTGATGGAAGAGTAATGTACAATCGGAGTCTCACTTAGATTTCAGGCGGAATAGAGGAGTGCAAAGTCTGGGAGTGAGGGAGGCAAAGGGAGTGGCCAGGAACAAGCCACCGTTTTGCCCCATCAGGAGGGGACCAAGGACAGAGAGCAGCTTTCTCCCCCAGTACGAAGAGGGGATGTGAGGAACTGCTAGGTCTGGTTTGGCAAATGGGATGAATTCAGGTTAGAGAGCCTGGTCAGCACGGCCGTGTTGGTCTGAAGGATCTGATTCCATGCTGTATGACTAAAATCTTGAGAAGCATGGACAGAATAAAAGTCAAGAGTCTTTTATTCTAGGATACAATTTTCAATTACTAGGGAATATATGTTTAAGGTAAAAAAGGTAAGTTTACAAGGAGATGAGAGAGGCAGTTTTCTTTAAAATAAACACAGAGGGTTAAGTGCTTGGAATGCACTGCCAGAGAAGGTGGTGGAAGTGGATATAATGGCAATGTTTAAGAGGCATCTTGACAAATATAAGAATAGATAGGGACTGGCAGGATACAGACAGCGCAAAAGCCACTGGTTTTCAGTTTAATGGCATCATGTGTCAGCACAATCTTGCATGTCCGAAGAGCCTGTTCCTATGCTGTGCTATACTTTGTTCTTTGAGTTCTCCAGATTCTGTAGCTTAATAATGTAACTAGTAGGACAATATTAAAATGCCAAATAAAACACAGTTAATTTGAATTCATAACTGCTATAGTTTTACTATATACGTTAGCTATGAAATGGTCTTTCCACAAGCAAGCTCATTTGTAATTTAAAGTAACTGAGTTAACCATCACGAACCTTCCAGCTCAACGAGCAAACTTACATCCAGAACCTCAACTTGAGCTACAAATCTTCTCAAAACACTCTTAAAAACATGATTTGCTATATGCTGAAAGTAGTGTTCAAAAGTTAGTCACTGAAGACAAGATTGACAACTGTTTTTTTAGGAAACAAAACTTACCAGCAGGCTGGTAAATTGAGTGTGATGCTTCCTGCAATTTCACTCCCAAAACGAATGTATCCCATGACTCCTAGTGTTAAATATAGCGTTGTAACAATTGCCATGCCCAAATATAGGATTAATGGAAATTTCTGTGGATCCTCTAACTTATTTTCTAGTGGAAGTACCTTAAACAAAACACATAATTAAACCACATCAGATATTTATCTTTATTCATTCATTCTCACAAAACAAAGGTATCACTGGAGAGGTTCACACTTATTGCTCATTCATAACTTTCTTTGAAACACTGGAAGGTTAAACTGGATATCACCTGGGAATGGACACAGATACGGTGCTTGATTAACTTATGCCAATTGATTGCATTGCAGACAAGATGCCAAAGTCATGCAGCTCAATCATTTTCATGACTTCAGCGAGTAGTCAGCGTTGTTGCTCTTAGTTGCACATATCATCAGGGAGCTCAGTATCAGTAATACCTAGCAGAAGACAGACAACCCATAAAATGAGGTGAAGCGAAGGCAGAACTCCAAAGTGCCCAATGATACCTCACAGCTCAGGACCCTAAAATGTCAACTCATGACCCACACTTTGAAAGGTTTAATCTAGCACTACTGAACACTATCCTCAACCTTTTCAACAGAAGGTGTCTTCTGGCTGTTGGTACTGTTGAGATCATTTGGAACATTGTGGTAGATGAGTCAGCCATGATTACTGATAGAGAAAGCAAACACGATTGTCAATGCTGCAACGCAGGTCTTAACAGAAGCTACAGAAAGGAGGAAAGAAAACCTGAACTTTCAGAAATGTGAGGCCATCCAGACATAATCAGAAGGGAGTGGCAAGAAATGGTGGCAAAGGTCAATACCAGAACTTTAGCCTTAGGTCCTGCAATTTATTGATCTTTCAAGTGGTCAAGGTCAATAAATGATCAAATACCAATTATCAACTATACCACTAAAATCATCCATTGATAGATTCACTTCAGTTCCATTCACCAACTAACAATATCCATAGGAACAAGAACAACTCAAGGCTAGAAATAGGCCATTCAGCCCATCGAGTCTACTCTGCCATTAAAGGAAATCATAGCTTATCTGATGAACCTCATCTCCAATTTCCGGCCTTCTCCAAGAACCCTAAATCCTTTAGTAATTATAAATCTGGACCCCTTGAAATACTAAATGACACAGCTTTGACAGTCTGTGCTAAAGCATTCCACACATTTACTTCCTTAACAGAAGAAATCCCTTCTCATCTGTCTTAAATATGTGACTCCTTACTCTGAGACTAAGCCACCAGTCCTAAATACTGCCCACATTTATCTTGTCAAGTCCCCTATGAATTCTGTATTCTTCATTAAGGTAATCTCTCATAAGAGCAAACAGGTTTCATCACAAACTGGAGGTACAGAGGTTTCTTTTCAAAGGTGGGAACAATTAACTGGGCAGATGGTTCCTGGCAAACTTCCCTTTAACTCATTTTATTTTTAGCAGGCTTTCTTCCAAATAAACTAAAAACCTTTCCAACCCAGTAATATTCAAAACCAGTAGCAAACAGGATCCACAGCGAAGCAAGCCGTAAAGAGATTCTAAGCTGTCATAGAATCAAAGATATACAACCCAGAAACAGACACTTCAATCCAACTTGTTCGTACCAACCAGATATCGTTTAAAATATTATAATTTTATCAGCCTCCACCACTGGCAACTCATCCTATACATGCACCATCCTCTGTGTGGAAAAGGTTGCCCCTTAGGTCACTTTTAAATCTTTCATACTAAATCTATGCCCTCTCGTTTGGACTCCTCCACTCTGGGGAAAACACCTTCATAATGTTATAAACCTCTACAAAAGGTCACTCCTCAGCCTTCAAAGCTCCAGGGAAAATAGCCCCAGCCTAATCAGCCTCTCTCTACAGCTCAAATCCTCCAAACCTGGCAGTATCCTTGTAAATCTTTTCTGAACCCTTTCTAGTGTCATAATATCCTTCATATAGCAGTTTTAAAAAAGTCTGAGTCCACAGTGAACATTCAATGGCTTCTTGTAAAGGAATCTCCACTCCAGAAATACCTACAAAACAATAAATGTGATTTTCCCCAAAACTCAAAGCCTCCAATATTAAAATCGTACATCTTTATTTTTAAAAAAAGAGGTCCAAAATTGGCACCCAAACTGAAATCCATTTATCAATTTTAAATATCAGCTTCCTCCTCCATTTTGTAATACCTTTGCATTAATGGCAAACTTGAAAACTTTCTCACCCATTTAAAAGGATCAAAGTATGGTGAATAGTTGGAAACCAGAGTAGATGTGAAAAACTGCTGGCTACATCCTGCCGATTAAGTATCTGTCCCTTACCCCATATCCAGAACTACTTTATTCAGACTTCCAGAAGATACTGGATAGGCAATACTCATATTTCCTTGCTCACTTTTTTCTTACACCAGTCAACTGACTCCCTGAAGATAACTGAACTTTTAAAAATGTGCAAAATCTCAAAGCATGAAGAATTGCAACAGCAGCCAAAAGAAATTATCCAGCAACTAAACAGCTGTTAGGGAGGACGGATTTCTTTTATGCATTGTATTTCAGATTCAACTTTGCTGAATAATAGCTATCATAACCTACAACACGAGTCGCTACATTGGCAGACAATGAGCTCTTTCGCTTGCAGACATATATGCATGCAATAACCTTTATGCGAAAATGATATCAGGCACACTTTCACTGGATCTGCATACAAAACAATGTGTAGTCTGAAAAGACCTTGTAGCACTCAAAACAGGTGCTGCAGAACACAATTTAACTTTTTTGGGTTTTTAGGTCCAGTGGAAGGTTAGCACAATTATAAAAAAAGACTGATTTAAAACAGAGCTGGCACCAAATCAGAATACGGACAGATGAAATTAGGACAGGGTTCAAAGGGCAGAGTACGGATAATTTTAATTGTTTATGAAACAAAGAACATTTTAGTGCATCACTAAAATGGACAATCATAAAAATGAGGTGCAGGAGAAACTCAGCAACTCTGGCAGAATCTATGGAGAGGGGAGCAAATTAACATTCTAAGTTCAAATTACTTTTTAAAATTCTAAGTTCTGAAGAACTGAGTCATATCAAACTTGAAACATGAACTTTGAGTTTCTTTAGCGTTTCATTTTTGTTTCAGATCTCCAGCACCTGCAATACTTGGCTTTTATCTAATCATTATCTCATTATTTGGTTAGACCTTGTTAAGTTCAAATTGGCTATTGAATTTTCTACCTTACAACAGTGACTACAGTTCAAAACACCTTCAATGCTTGTAAAGCACACCAGGATGTTGAGAGTTTGAAAGGGATGCCATTAAATGCTAACTCTGCCAGTGCAGTTCTTCAAATTCAGGCAAATGGTAGAAATGGTCTTCAGTCTTCATCTAAAAGACACAAAGGCTTTGTGAATGTCAGAAAAGCTACATGAAAATGTGAAAAATAAAGCAAAGGTCTCTTTTTGTTGTGGCAGGTTCCACTGCAGATGTTAATAAATGGAATTCCAATTATCAGGAGTGAGGTGTAAGTTAGATTTAAATAGCTCTTCAATAGTCTGCCAATACTATCAGTGACATAAATATTTTCACTCACCACACCAATGCCTTCAAATGCAAATATGGCAGTTCCAAAAAACATTGCATAGGATTTCCAGCCAGCTACAGGTGGTAAATCATTTGTATATGTTGCACTCTGCAAGAAAGACAATAGCATTTGATGACATTTTGAAGTGCCAATTTTCACAATATATTCCCCCGCTATAGATATACTGACATTGGAGGCAGCCCAGAGAAGATTTACTATATTAATCCTGGGTATCTTATGAGTAAAGGTTGAGACTGTGTGCACTGGAATTTTGAAAAAGAGAGGCAACCTCACTCAGATTCTCGGGGGACTTGATAGGGTAGATGCAGAAAGGTTGTTTTCATTTAAACAGTAAGGGGGTCAAAGATTATGGGGAAAAGACAGGAAAGTGGAGTTAAGGATTATTACAAAAGCCATAATCTCATTGAATGGCAGAGCAGACTCAGTGGGGTGAATGCACTACTGTTCTTACATCTCACAGCTGGACTATTCATAACCAGAATGTTCAAATTTAATTCCAGAATAACAATGATCATATTTCATAGAGAAAATGGAAGAAAGAAAAGAGCGAACACAAAAATGAGTCATTTCAGGGCATATAAGAAATAAGAAATTTACTAATTTGGAATTGGATACAGATTGTTAGGTGAATGGCCCAAAATTTGGCAGATGTAATTTAACACTGATAAGTGAGAAAAAGACAAATGACCTAAATGGAGAGAAACCTCAGAGTGGTTCAGGAGAGAGAGAGAGACCTGCGTGACATGCACGAAATTGCAGAAAACGGAAATGCAGCTATAGCAACTAACAAGTGAAATGGAATTCTAGCATTTTTGCTAAGGAATAAAGTGTTGCTGCAACTGTACAAGGCATTAGTGAGATCGCACCTGGTGTACTGCATACAATTCTGGTCACCCTCCCTCCAAGATTTTTCACAAAACGGCGAAGAGAGAGCGTGGGGAGAAGCGAGGGCTGCCAGGAAGGGTAAGTGATTGTTTTTTTTAAGTGGGTGAGATGGAAAATGGAAAAGTAGATTTCTTTTTTAAAAGAAAAGAGAATGTTGATTGGGGTTTGGTTGCCCTTTTACATGAAGTAGAAGTTACCATACAGTTAGTGAGCAAATAGGAATGCAAACAAATATGCTAATCTTCATTACAAAAGTGACTGAAATAGATAGATTGAGTATCAAGGGGAGCAAGGGTTATGGGGAGAAAGCAGAAGAATGGTTTTGAGAAACTCCTCAGCCATGATTAAGTAGCGGAGCAGATTTGATTGGCTGAATGGCTTAATTTGTCCTTCTAATTCTTATGGAAATACAGAGGTAAAGTAGTCTTGGAAATGGTTTCACCAACACCCTGTATACGTGTAGAGTACAATGTACAGGTTTGTTCTCCTTTTTAAAGGAAGATTATACTACCCTCAAAAAAGTGCATGGAAGATTCACTAGCCTGATTTCTGAGAGGAGAATTTCCCAAAAAGAAGTAGAGTAAACTGGAGCTGGATTTCCTTGAATTTAGGGGAAGAGGAGATGAATTCAATAAGATGTATAAAATTATTAAGGCAGAGGGAACACTCTGGGAGGATATTTCTCCAAGTTGGAGAGTCAAACAGAGGCCAGTGGGAGAAGAGATTGGCCATTTGGGAGAGAGATGGAAAATCATCTTCGCTCCAGAGGGGTTTGATTCCCTTTAATGGTCAGAGCATAGAGTACAGAAGTTGGGAGATCATGTTGCAGCTATACAGGACATTGGTTAGGCCACTTTTGGAATACTGTGTGCTATTCTGGTCTCCTTCCTATCGGAAGGATGTTGTGAAACTTGAAAGGGTTCAGAAAAAATTTAGAAGGATGTTGCCAGGGTTGGAGGACTTGAGCTACAGGGAGAGGCTGAATAAGGTGACCTTACAGAGGTTTATAAAATCTTAAGGGGCATGGATAGGGTAAATAGACAAGGTCTTTTCGCTGGGGTGGGAACTAAAGGGCATAGATTTAGGGTGAGAGGGGAAAAATTTAAAAACGGACCGATGAGGCAATCTTTTCATGCAGAGGGTGGTGCGTGTATAGAATAAACTACCAGAGAAAGTGGTGGAGGCTGGTACAATTACAAGATTTAAAAGGGAGTGGGGAGGGAAATATATACCTGGTGGTGGGGTCTTTTTGGAGGTGGCGGAAATGTCGGCGGATGATTTGGTTTATGCGAAGGTTGGTAGGGTGGAAGGTGAGCACCAGGGGCGTTCTGTCCTTGTTACAGTTGGAGGGGTGGAGTCTGAGGGCAGAGGTGCGGGATGTGGACGAGATGCGTTGGAAGCCATCTTTAACCACATGGGAAGGGAAATTGCGGTCACGAAAGAAGGAGTCCATCTGGTGTGTTCTGTGGTTGAACTGGTCCTCCTGAGAGCAGACATGGCAGAGGCGGACATTTATCTAATCTGCAACTAGCAGTCCAGTCAACTGAGCTAATGCACCCTCTTTCCCTGCCATGGTAGGCTTTTACAGGACAAAGTATCAAATAAAGTTTGGTCAAACAAATGGTTTATTTACAAAAATAAACAAACAAACTTCAGACAAAACACTACCTTCAGCCTCAAGAAAATGAAAGACTATTTTATGAAATGAATACCAGAGAGAAAAAAAACAAGTGGGAAAAAATTCATAGCATTGATTACTCACAGTGAAAATGTACCAGTAGATGAAAACGAGACTGACACACATTGCTACGTTGGCGAGCAGAGAAAAGGGAGCCAGGTATTTCAAGTTGCGAATATATACCAACAGAATGATGAATGGCAGAAAACTAAGCATGTAGAGACGGCTGTCCATACTACCAGGTTCCAAAGTTGAGACATTTTGATTGCAGTTATTATTTGTAGCATTTGCTACATCCACAACCTTAAAAAGGTGAAAAGTACAAAAATTCAAATATTTAATTCAAAACACACTCAGCACACAAAGATGTCTTATTCTTATATCCTTTTATTAGCAAATAATAACATTATTGAAACTGTCAATGAGTTTGCAAGAACTTGCTTAATTGTAACATTTATTGGGTTCTACACCATTGCCCAAATTTTATTTTTAAAGCTGCAGGTGATTAACCAAAGATGAAAATGTCGATAGGCAAATTCTTGCATTTATAGTAAGATTTTGTGCTCAAACTTAGAACTGATTCAAAAAAGGAACAATTTCACAAACTTTGCAAAGCAATATCATAGTTATTCCACAAACTGCCACTGGAGTGAATAAAACGTTAAATACTATAGAATTTTAAGCTATGAATACTATTTTATTTCCCTACTTCCTACAGCTCCCCATACCCTTTTTCTCTAAAAAAACAAGAAATTAACAGAATGTCATGTGCCATGTTTGCCAGCTTAGCACAAAGGTGAAGCTTAAGAGAACTGTGGATTCAAAACATACTTCCAGATATGAATACCAACATTCATTCATCAGTGCATTAAGGTCATAGGACCTATGAGCAAATATTAGGCCAGTCTGCTCTCCCATTCAATTATGGCTGATAAGTTTCTCAACCCCATTCTCCTGTTTTGTCCTGGTAACCCTTGAACCTCACTCTTATATATACTCAATAACCTGGCCTCCACAGCCTTCTGTGGCAACGAATTGCATAGATTTGCCATGCTCTGGCTGAAGTTTCTCCTTACCTCCATTCTAAAAGGTGTTCTCTTTCCTCTCAGGTTGTGCCCTTGGATCCCAGTCTCTCCTACCAATGGAAACATCTTCCCACCATCAGTCCAGGCCATTAAGTATTCTGTTCGTTTCAAGTAATCAGATTCCCCCTCATCCTACTAAACTCCATTGAGTACACACCCAGAATTCTCAAACGCTCCTCATATGTGAAGCTATTCATTCCTGGGACCATTCTCAACAACCTCCTCTGAACACATTAAGGCCAGTGCATCCTTCCTGAGAGCTGGGGCTCAAAACTGCACATAATACTCCATACGTAGTCTGACCAGAGTCTCAGAAGTACATCCCTGCTTTTATATTCAAGTGCTCTCAAAACAAATGCTAACAATGCATTTGCTTGCCTAACTACTGACTCAACCTGCAAGTTTACCTTGAAAGAAACCTGGACTAGAACTCTCAAGTCTGTTTGCACTTCAGACTTCTGAATTTCCTCCCCATTTAGAAACTAGCCCATGCCCCTATTCTTCCTACCAAAGTACATGACCTCACACTTTCTCATATGGTACTCCACTTGCCACTACTTTACGCATTCTCCTAACCAGTCTACATCCTTCTACAGCCTCTCCACCACCTCAATGCTACCTGTCCCTCTATCTGTCTTGGTATCATGTGCAAATTTGGCCAGAATGCCCTCAGTTCCTTCATTTAGATCATTAGTGCATAAAGTGAAAGGTTGTGGTTCCAACAACAGCTGCCATCGTGAGAAGGACCCTTTCATCCCTATTCTCAGCTTTCTGCCAGACAGCCAAGCTTCTATCCATGCTAGCACCTTGCCTCTGATACCATAGGCCCTTATCTTACTCCATAGCCTCCTGTGCGGCACCTTGTCAAATGCGTTCTTGATGTCCAGGAAGATAACATCCATTGGCTCTACTTAGTCTAACCTGCTCATTACTTTCTCAAAGAATTCTAAAAGATTTGTCAGGCATGACCTCCGCCCTCGATGAAACCATGCTGACTTTGCCTTATGTTACCATACACTTCCAAGTAATTCATAAATCTTATCCTTCATAATGGATTCCAGGATCTTCCCCACAACCGAGGCTAGGCTAATCCGTCTGTAATTTTTGGTCTTTTACCTTACTCACTTTTTAAATAGGGGTGTCAAGTTAGTGATTTTCCAGTCCTCTGGGACCCATCCTGATTCTAGCAATTCCTGAAAGATTATCACTAACGCCTCCATTATCTCTTCAGCTCTCTCCCTGAGAACTCTGAGGTGCAGTCCATCTGGTTCAGGTGATTTATCCACCTTCAGGCCATTCAGCTTTTCTAACACCTTTGCCTTGGTAACGGACAACATACTCAGCTCTGCCCTATCACTCTTGAATTTTTGGGATACTTTTCGCGTCTTCCATCTTGAAGATCAACACAAAGTAATTACTCAATTTCTCAGCCATTTCCATCTTCCCCCGACATCATTTTCCAGCAGCCAAAGTCCATTTTTGTCCTTTAGATATCGAAAGAGACTTACAGTCTTCCTTTAGATTACTGGCGAGCTTACACTTATATTTAATCTTCTCCCTCCTTATTTTTTTTGTGTGGATCTCTGTTGGTCACTGTAAAATTCCCAATCCTCTGGTTTCCTACTGCCTTCCAACATCTCATATGCTTTCTCTTTTGCTTGTATGCTATCCCTAACTTCCCCAGTCAGCTATAGTTGCCTCATCAACCCTATACCATATTCTTTTTCCTCAGGATGAATCTCTGCTATGTCTCCTGAATTACTCCTAGAAACTCTCGCCATTGCTGTTCCACTGTCTTCCCTGCTTGGCTCCTCCATCGTATCTTTGTAGTTGCCTTTATTCAAGGTAATACTGTTACCTCTGATTCTATCTTCTCCCTCTCAAACTGCAGAGTAAATTTAATATCTTCAGGTGAAATAGAGGGACATAAAAGGAATGGGTGAGTTGCATTACTGATTAGAGAAAATGTCACAGCTGCACTGAGAGGACACCTCAGAGAGTTCATCGAGCCAAGCCATAAATTGGTAAAATTTAAGAAGAAAGGTGCAATTGGTTTGATAGGGTTATACTATAGGCCTCTCAATACGCAGAGGGAGATTCAGGAACAGATATGTAAGCAGGTCACGGAAAGATGTGAAAACAACAGGATTGTTCTAAGTGAAGGACTGCTGCATGAGGAGATTCAACAGTGGTCAAGAATCACAAATGTTTTTGATTGAGCTAATGAACCAAAAAACATGATTTAATAGATTGGCAAAAAATAATTAGAGGCAACAGGAAGGTGTGGGAAGCATTACAGCACCTTGTTAGGGCCTGCAATGAACAGCCTGAAAGTTTGGTAATATCAGAATCAGTATTAATTTTCAGTAAAGTTTAATGTAAAGGATTGATCAAAGGAAATAAAAGATTAGTCTATGGGAAAGGAACAGGAATATGAGATTAATGGGTTGGTTGCACAAAAGAATCTGCAGAGTTCTGATAGGCTGCCAAAATTATTTTTCTTTGCCAATATTCCACATTTCATTTCAGTATTGCTGTAAGCATATACAGTATTATGAGAAGCTGGGAATTCATGTGTGCAATACTCTATTTCTCTGCCTTTGTACTTTAATTAATCACAGTACGAGCTCCTATCTCACGTCCAACTGGAGTGATTTATTAAATAGCACTGCCAAAGTAATTCACAAATTAAATCATACCTGCTTAATGTTGTCAGCCAGAAATAC
The DNA here is from genome assembly GCF_020745735.1 of Hemiscyllium ocellatum. NCBI lineage: Eukaryota > Metazoa > Chordata > Chondrichthyes > Orectolobiformes > Hemiscylliidae > Hemiscyllium > Hemiscyllium ocellatum. Next base: position 69,451,295 of record NC_083416.1, read on the forward strand.
AAAGTAAACACAACAAAACCCCAGCTGGGTAAGGATCAAAAAGAACTCCACCAAAATCCTGGAAGAGAATAGCAAAAGACATCACCAAGAGTTAACTGTTCGAACTAATATGGCCAAAACAAAATGCATAGCAATTTTAATGAAAGCAGCTGAGGGCCATGACTGGGACAGAAGACGAGCAAATGGAACGGAGCAGTCATTATGCAGCCCCAGTCATGGTAACTTGACATGGTGGGAGAAGATAGAAATGCAGAAGGAAATTGAGATATGGGTGTAAATAGGAGTTTGTCATAAGTGAAGCTGGGGTGAAGAGCTTATGCTTGAAACGTTTACTCTCCTGCTCCTCAGATGCCGCCTGATTAGCTGTACCTTTTTCACTTTTTGACTGTGAAATTGGGGTGAGACAAACTTCATTGAGGGAAGGGCAGGAGTGGTAGCTCAACATTTCAGGGTTTAGGTGCTTCAAGTGAGATAAAGGGATGTCAAAGAGGTGGGAGAGTTGCATTACTGATTAAAGAGAATATCACAGCTGCGCTAACAGAGGACATCTCAGAGGCTTCATAATCGGTAAAACTTAAGAAAGGTGCAATCGGTTTGATGGGGTTATATTAAAGGCCGAGTAAAAAATGAGGTCTGCAGATGCTGGAGATCACAGCTGCAAATGTGTTGCTGGTCAAAGCACAGCAGGCCAGGCAGCATCTCAGGAATAGAGAATTCCTGTGCAGAGGAGATGACCTGGGGGGTCATATTAAAGGCCTCCTAATAGCTAGAGGGAGATACAGGAAGAGATATATAAGCAGGTCATAGAAAGATGTAAAAACAACAGGATTGCTGTAGATGATTTTAACTTCTCCAAAATTAACTAACTCCCATATTGTTGATGTTAGGTAAATAAAGGAGACTTTCTTGAAACAATATGGAGATAAAACAATTAGGGAAGAGCTGCACTGGACCTTGTATTGGGGTATGTACCTGGACAGGTGTTCAATGTTTCAGTGAGGGAGCATTTTGGGAATAGTGACCATAATTCCATAAGTTTTAAGATAGTTAGGATAAGGATAAAACTGGTCCTAAGGTGAAAGTATTAAATTGGGGGAAGGCTAATCTATCAGTATTAGGCATAAACTGTAGAAATTAGTTTGGAAACAGTTCTTTGATGGTAAATTCACTTCCAACATGCTCATTGCTGTTAATTGCCAGAAGATCAAAGTTCAGAACCAACATATTCTTGTGAGGGCGAAAGACAAGGATGGCAAGATTAAAGAAATCTTGGCTGACGAGAGATATTGAAACTTTTGCCAAAAAGAAAAAAGCAGCATATAAAAAGGTTTAGGAAACTGAAATCAAACAAGATTCTTGAGTAACTTGTTTGGAAGCAGCAAATAATTTAAATGGGAAATTAGGAAAGTTAGGATGAGACAACTGTCTTTGTCAAGTAGGATTAAAAAGAGAATCCCAAGGCATTTTATATACATTAGGACAAGAGGGAAACTAGGGAAAGCACAAGTCCACGCAAGGACAACAGAGGGAATTTATGTGTGAAGTTAGAGAAAGTAGGTGAGATCCTTAGTGAATATTAAGGTGAAATATTCATTAAGGACATGTTTGCCTCAACAGTCAGAGCATTGAATATAAAATTGGTACGTCACATTGCAGCGGGACAAGACTTTAGTTAGGCCTTATTTGCTGCCACACAACAGGAAGGCTGAGGAGGCTTTGGAGAGGATGTAAGAGGTTTACCAGAATGCTGTCTGGATTGGAGTGTACTAGTTAGGAGAGGTTGAGCAAACTTTAACTCTTCTGGCTGGAGTTTGAAGCTGAAAGGTGATCTTATGGAAGTATATAAAACTATGAGAAGCATGAATAGAGTGGAAATGGCAAATAGAAAGAGTCTTAAGGTTAAAGGTGAGCAGGGAAAGGTTTAAACAGGATGCACGATGCAAGTTTTTTTCTCCCATAGAGTGGCAGATGCCTCAAACTTGCTGCCAGGAGAGATGGCAGAAGCAGTCATTTAGCAAAGTTAAAGAGGTATGTAGACAGATACGTGAATGAGCAAGGAAGAGGGGGATACCAACCAGCCACAGGCAGATGGGATTAGTTGAGAATGGCATCGTGGTCAGCACAGACACAGTGGGCCATAGGGCCTGTTCCTGTGCTGTACTGTTCTATTCTAATGTTCTGTGTGATGATATCCATGCAGTGTAACAGTACAAGAGGAAGAGAAAGAGGAGATCAAAAACAGACATTTCAAATATTACTTGCTTTAAGATTTACATTATTATTTTTAACTTCTATTTACAAACTCTCAGAACATCTCAGCAATCCAAATACCTTCCAACAAAAGAATGCTTTTGCAGCCAAAGGTTGGGGCATTCTTCCAAACTGTACATCACCACGCTTCCATAATCTAGATATGGTTTCTGTAACCTAAATTTAAAAACACACTCTTAAAACCTCAGCATTCCACATACTCAATGTGACAAATTCAAAAGAAGGTATCTTTCTCACTGAATAGAACCAAGATCAGATACCCACAAAAACTATTACTCCCTCAGAAGGCAAACAGAGAGCAAGTGTATGTCAGAAACACAGAACAATGGATCCAAAGTAATTCAGACAATTTAAATGCAACTTTTATTTTACACAAAATACAGAAATGTCTCAGAACAAAAAGTTAATTGCAATGCAAGTGGCAATTTTCCATATCTGGAAGAACAGGAAAAGCTTACAATATTACAGATTGATTAGCACGGTGAAAGCCTTTTACATTAATATCAAAAACTCTACAGAACTTGGAATGCAGCTCACAACCACCTTCTCCAGGGCAACTGGGATGGGCAATAAATGCTGGCCGACTCAGTGACACCCACGCCTCAGTAAATAATTCAGAAAGTTACAATCTTTTGGCAAATGGTTAAGCTCACGATTTGCCAAAGTTTCTCCAGAATCCGTAAGTCAAATGGGTGATTGAATACTATCCATATGCTTAGATGGTCACAGCTATAACATTCAGAAAATTTGACATTGCAGAGTCAGACTCATATAGCACGGGAACAGGTCCTTACGGTCGATGCCAACCAACAAACACCAAACTGCACTAATGCCATTTACTTGCATTTGGAACATAAAATACCAGGATGTAGTAGGCTAAGTACTCATCTAGATGGTTAAAAATGCTGCAAGAGAATGCATGTTCCATATTTCTACCAACCCATGGGTGAAAACTTCTTCCTTAGATTTTCTCTAAACTTACACTCCCTGGTTTTAATACACATCTGTTATGGGGAAGAGATTGTCATGATTTGCTTTGTCTGTGCCTTGCATCATTTTTTAAACTTCAAATCCGATCCCGTCCTCAGTGTATTGTGTATAGTCCTTGGGGGATCATATTGCGGCTGTACAGAACATTGGTTAGGCAACTATTGAAATATTGCATGCAATTCTGACCTCCCTACTGCAGGAAGGATGTTGTGAAACTTGAAAGGGTTCAGAAAAGATATGCAAGGATGTTGCCAAGGTTTGAGCTATAGCGAGAGGTTGAATAAGCTGGGGCTATTTTCCCTGTAGTGTCGGAGGCTGAGGGGTGACTTTATACAGGTGTATAAAATCATGAGGGGCATGGATAGGGTAAATAGACAAGGTATTTTCCCCGGGAGGGGGAAGCCCAAAACGAGAGGGCACAGGTTTAAGGCGAGAGAGGTAAGATTTAAAAAGGGACTTAATGGACTCATGTTCACACAGAGGGTGCAGGGTGTTATGGAATGAGCCGCCAGAGGAAGTAATGGAGGCTGGTACAATTACATATTTAAAAGGCATCTGGCTGGGTATATGAATGGGAAAGGCTTGGAGGGATATGGTTCAAATGCTGGCAAATGGGACTAGATGAATTTAGGATATCTGGTAAATAGGGAAAGTCTTTTCCCCGAGGTCGGGGAGTCCAGAACTAGAAGGCATAGGTTTAGGGTGATGGGGAAAGATATAAGAGAGACCTAAGGGGCAACTTTTTCACACAGAGAGTGGTACGTGTATGGAATGAGCTGCCAGAGGAAGTGGTGAAGGCTGGTACAATTGCAACATTTAAGAGGCATTTGGATGGGTATATGAATAGGAAGGGTTTGGAGGGATATGGGCCGGGTGCTGGCAGGTGGGACCAGATTGGGTTGGGATATCTGGTCGGCATGGACGAGTTGGACCGATGGGTCTGTTTCCATTATGTACACCTCTATGACTTGTCTTTTCTGCTCCAATGAAAACAAACCCTGCCTTATCGAGTCTCTGCTTATAATTGAGACATTCCGTCCCATCTCTTCTATACACCTTTCCAGTAGAATCATGTCCTTCTGATAGTGTGGCAACTAGAACTGCACACTGCTCCATTGTGGTCTAACTAAATGCTTTAAGAAGTTGTAAAAAATGTCCTTGCTCCTATATTCTACAGCTGGCTAATGAGGGCAAGCATCTGTAGATTTTCACCACCCTGCATACCTTTGCCGACACCATCAGGGATCAATGAACTTGCTCACCAAGGACTCAGTACTCCTAGAGACTCACCATTCTTCTGCATATTATTCCCTTATTACATCTCCCAAAATGTATCATCTTATATTGAGTGTATTAAATTTCACCTGCTGGTGCTCTGCCTAATTTACCAGCTGGTCAATATCAGACTGCAGCCTGGGACCATCCTCCTCCCCATCAACATAACCAGTTTCCAGAAGAAATAATAAACCACTTCAGTTGACCAGCTCCTCATCATAAACCTAAACATCAATTTATCCACTGTTGGCTTATGAGAGTGCAATTGTGTTAAGGTAAAGTCACCATAAGCCTACTAAACAATAAGGCTGCTCTTTCATTACAGAAGGAACTGATGGTGGTTTAACCTAAGGGTTACCATGTCCAGGTGGCTGAGGCATAGTCAAAAATAAAGATCAAGTTTGAGCATGTGTTAAATGGTGCTATTTGGAATTATATTTTTTAAATTCATTTAGAATTTGCGATCCAAGGTGCAAAAGAGCTATGTTGCACCTTTATGGAATGGGTTGATAAACTTGATAAAATAGCCAAATTTTAGATTTCTAACCAATCACTTACCAATAATAATCATTTACTTTAAATGCATGAATAAATTGAGATAGTTAGGACTATATAGGAAGTGAAAATGAATGAAATGAAAAATGAAACATTACAGGTGCTCACTACAGAAATTAGCAGAATCAAAACTTACTTAGCTGATAGATAGCGACTGCATTTGACCAGCAAACGCATACAATGTACAGCTACCACTCCCATGATAACGAGGCTGATTGGACCAAGCTGTGGAAAAAGGGATTTAAAACTTTAAATTATACATAGATCAAGATGGAAAGCAGCAGCTAAATTTATAGGCAAAGAGAATGGAATTTGGAAAGATAAACTGGTACAAAGACAAAGCAAGAGTATAGCCATGGAAATAATAAAAAATGGTGACCAAAAGTGTTCAAGATAAATATATTCAGCTAAAAATCAAGAAATATCTAATACTGTAACAATGAAAAATACATAAGTGCTGACATAAGAAAGGTGACAAGGAATGAGGCATTAGGAACAAAAAAACAAAAAGGAACAGTGGATTAAAATATCGAGAGTTATAAAAACAGTACTTTAGAGACAAAAGAAAAGTTAGCTAGCTTAATATTAATGAAGATTCCATTATCTTTTGTTCCAATGTGTGATAGCTTATCAATCTGTAAATTAGAAATATAAAAACAAATGGTCAGCAGGTTTCAAATTTGAAGAAAGAAAGGGAGACAGTTAATATTACAAGTCCAATATGCCTCATCAATTTTGAAACAGGGTCATACTGGATTTGTAAAGTTAACTATATTTGTCTCCACAGATGTTGACAGACTAGCTGAGTTTCTCCAAAATTTGTTTTAGACTTCCAGTATCTGCAGCATTTAGCTTTCAAGACAATTAATTCTTAAAAATGCACGACAAAAGTGCGTAAGTTAATGAGCCATAATACTTTAAAGAAATGCACTGGATCCTATTCTTAACGGGTACTGGCAACTGTTATATTTAAACCTGAGATTGAAATCAAAGATATAGTAAATAATATTATAACAGTCTGGTCAAAATGTACAATGAAAATGCATCAGCCTTGGCATCACCAATCTGCGCAAGATTTCTTTCAGGTGATGGCTTTCTGCTTGTAGGAGCATAGGTCAGTTATTTTGAGGAAAACCCTTAGGTTGACTTCTGAACGTAACCTTGTACCAATTTAAATACTGTAATGTCTTAAAGATTTAGATTTAATATACAGTTTACAGTTGATAATGGAAAGTATTCGTGGATTATTCCTCTTCTGTTCAAAATTGTGTCCAAATCCCCATCTGTCAACAATTACAAAAAGGTACTCCTACGACACGACAACATCAGCTAAAAAAAAAATCCAGAGAAGGAAAAAAAATCCCCTTTCCCCAAAGTCTCTAAAGGGGCCCTGTACAGTGCTAATAAAAATGTAAGTATCTCACCACAATACCCGCATTCTTCACTGCCAGTGGGAGGCTGAGGAGCCCGGTTCCTATGTTGCCTTTCAACAAGTGAATTAATGTCTCAATAGGTCTGAAATGCAAACAAAACTAATACTGCTTAACATACAATGATCCTATAGTTCAAACATATTTTGGATATAGAAATTTAATCCAGAATTTAAAAACTGCACTTTTGGTTCTTTGTCAATTCTAACAAAACACCAGATCATACAGTACAACAGTAGAGAACTTATTTGTGCTGCAAAAATTAATTCTGTTCACTATGTCTAAATGCACTCTTCAAAACAGTAATGACAGTCGAGAGTGTGGTGCTCGAAAAGCACAGCAGGTCAGACAGCATCCAAGGAGAAGGAGAATTGACGCTTCGGGCAAAAGCCCTTATGAATGAGGCTGAGGGGTTGGCAAGATAAATGGGAGAGGGGGTTGGAGCTATAGCTGAGAGTGCTACAGGTCGATAGAGGTGGGGGTAATGGTGATAGGTCGGAGAGGAGCGTAAAGCGGACAGGTGGGAAGGAAGATGGACAGATAAGACAGGTCATGAGGGCGTTGGGTGGTTAGGGAGTGGCGACAGAGGCAGCCCAGGACCTGCATGTCCTTGTCGGAGTGGGAGAGGGAGTTGAAATGTTTGGCCCTGGGGTGGTGGGGTTGGTACTAATGTCAGGCCAGCCTGAATCTAGGCTTGATTGCACCAATGACCAATCACTATGCTCAAATTTAGAGTATATCACTCCGAATTTTAAACAATTAACCATGCTTTTCTCTAAACTTACATTTGAAGATAATCGGTTTGGTTCCAAACAATGTTTTATAAATCCCTCAGAGTATGGAACAAAAAAGAAAACAGGACAATTATGGGCAATTACTGTTTTGAAGGCACATTAGCAACAAAATCAGTTTTGATTAGTTGGAACAGTTAGTTCGAGGCTGATCAGTAATGCAGAGGAACGCTAATGATGCAGATGCAATTCTGGTACCAAGTAAGGGCACCAAGAAGGCTCTGCCTCCTCCATCTCACCCAGAGGTGTAGTGACTCAGCACCATTTTTCCCTCTCTAATTAGAGAGCAACTTATGGTCCTCTCAGATTAAGATGACTTGCAATTCAAACAATTCACAAAAAAAACAATAGTTCTACTTCAAAACTTTAAAACACTTACGTTGTGCCAGTTCTTTCATTTATACGCTGATAATTTCCAAAATTATCAGATGACCGTGAAGAACTATCAGGTGAAGAACTCAAGTGGTCATGGTCTGGACTGTTTTCTGTGGAACTATAATCATTGTAGTCTTCACTGGTCAGCTTTTTTGTTGACATGATGGCAGCTTCACAACTGCTGTGTAAGAATGTAGAAGTGATAAAGTAACCCAGCAAAAATATCATGTGGGGATGAAAGGAAGATGCACAGCTCTTCAAACAAGCTATACTTTAACAATGCATTCAATTTTGACTCCACATTAAACATACAATGCACAGTGCCTTATACGACAGCACAATATTCCATGTCAGATCATCACTGCTAGATCAATTTTCAAAAACTGCCTAGTGCCAAATGTTATGGACCAAACCACACTCCCTCAAAACTTTTCAACAAGGTAACCCAGACCCTAACTTTTCTGGCTCTGTTCGCAAAATTGATATTCCAGAAGTGATGGAGTTGGTCAAAACCCCTCAGTTTTAAACAAAACAGAATTTATTCAAAGAGTACCAAATAAAACACAAACAAAAGAGAACAAAATACAGAATAACTTAATCTATCAGAAAACCCAACAGACTATCCCACCTTAATGATGCTGTTCCAAATTACTGCAACAATCCCCATAAACACACCTCAGCAAAAAAAAGGTAAAATCAAACACACAGTCTGAAAGAAGAGAGAAAGAGAGAGAGAGATGTCAAAAAGATTCAGTATGGAACACATTCTTCCATGAAACTGTTTCTTTAACTACCAGCCTCAAAAAAACAACTGCTTGCTCTGAGTAGCCAGAATGTTAAAACAAAGACAAACCAAACCACAGAAAAGCTGACCGGGGAGGGGGGGGGGGGGGGGGGGGGGACCAGCCACTCCCCTTTCATTGTACATGTGTTTCTTTTTAAACTTTTCCTGAGGCAGTATCTGTTAGCTATAATCAAATTAGTCCTAAAACCCATCCAAACTAGATATCATGGCAACTCTGTGTGTACAACACTTTTGAAAAAAGCCGAGAACAACACACTTGATGAAGGGAGTAGCATCGTCACACAAGAGAACTGTACACAATGAAAACTCCTCACATACGCACCAACAACATATGTAGGAAAAAGGATGGGGATGAAAGGCAGAAATTGAGGGAGCTAGGACAGAAGCTTAGAACTAGAACGAGCAGTTGTTATCTCTGGTTTGTACAAGTGCCATGTGCTGGCAGATGAGGAATACGGTGACAAAACAGTTGAACCTGTGGCTACAGAAATAGTGCAGGAGGGAGTCAGATATTTGGATAATTGGGGCTCATTCTGGTGTAGGTGGGCTCTCCAAAACAGGATGGTCTATACCTAAACCAGAGGAGTACCAATATCCTTTTTTTTTGGTGGGGGAGAAAGAGGAGGAGATGGCTTACTAATGTTTAAAATTAGGATTAAAACTAATTCAGCATGGGAATGGGAACTGGAATTGTAGCTCCAGGAGGCTGAGAGTAATGATGTCATGAATAAGGTTTCAAGATCACAGGAGTGTATTGGCAGGTAGAAAGATGGCTTGAAGTGTGTCTATTTCAACACTAGGAGCATCTGGAATTAGGTAGGTGAACTTGTCGCACGGGTTTATACCTGGGACTTCAATGTGTGGCCATTTCGGAGATATGGATAGAGCAGGGACAGGAATGGTTGTTGCAGGTTCCGGTGTTTAGATGTTTCAGTAAGAACAGGAAAGGTGGTAAAAGAGGGACAAATGTGGCAGAAAGGATGTTTGATGAGGACTCCTTAGGAGGATTTAAATTAGTAAGGTGGAGGGAGGGGGAGAACCCAGGGAGATAGTGAAGAAAGAGATCAATCTGAGACTGGTACAGCTGAGAATAGAAGTGAGTCAAACAGTCAGGGCAGGCAGGACTAATAAATTAAACTGCATTTGTTTCAATGCAAGGGGCCTAACAGGGAAGGCAGATGAACTCAGGGCATGGTTAGGAACATGGTACTGGGATATCATAGCAATTACAGAAACATGGCTCAGGGATGGGCAGGACTGGCAGCTTAATGTTCCAGGATACAAATGCTACAGGAAGGATAGAAAGGGAAGCAAGAGAGGAGGGGGAGTGGCATTTTTGATAAGGGATAGCATTACAGTTGCTAGGATACTCATGGAAATACATCCAGCAAAGTTATTTGGGTGGACCTGAGAAATAAGAAAGGGATGATCACCTTATTGGGATTGTATTATAGAACCCCCAATGGTCAGAGGGAAATTGAGAAACAAACTTGTAAGGAGATCTCAGCTATCTGTAAGAATAATAGGGTAGTTATGGTAGGGGATTTTACCTTTCCAAACATCGACTGGGACTGCCATAGTGTTAAAGGTTTAGATGGAGAAGAACTTCTTAAGTGCGCACAAGACAATTTTCTGATTCAGTATGTGGATATACCTACTAAATAAGGTGCAAAACTTGACCTACTCTTGGGAAATAAGGCAGGGCAGGTGACAGAGGTGTCAGTGGGGGAGCACTTTGGGGCCAGTGACCATAATTCTATTTGTTTTAAAATAGTGATGGAAAAGGATAGACCAGATCTAAAAGTTGAAGTTCTAAATTGGAGAAAGACCAATTCTGACGGTATTAGACAAGAACTTTCAAAAGCTGATTGGAGGCAGATATTCGCAGGTAAAGGGATGGCTGGAAATTGGGAAGCCTTCTGAAGTGAGATAACAAGAATTCAGAAAAAGTATATGCCTGTCAGGGTGAAAAGGGAAGGCTGGTAGATATAGGGAATGCTGGATGACTAAAGAAATTGAGGGCATGGTTAAGACAAAGAAAGAAGCATATGTCAAGGTATAGACAACAGATCGAGTGAATCCTTAGAAGAGTATAAAGGAAGTAGGAGTATACTTAAAGAGGGAAATCAGGAGGGCAAAAAGGAGACATGAGATAGCTTTGGCAAATAGAATTAAGGAGAATCCAAAGGGATAAAAGGGTAACTAGGGCCCCTCAAAGATCAGCAAGGCAACCTTTGTGTGGAGCCACAGAAAATGGAGGAGATACTAAATGAATATTTTGCATCAGTATTTATTGTGGAAAAGGACATGGAAGATATAGACTGTAGAGAAATAGATGGTGACATCTTCCAAAATGTCCAGATTACAGAGGAGGAAGTGCTGAATGTCTTCAAACATTTAAAGATGGATAAATCCACAGGACCTGATCAGGTGTACGTGAGACCTCTGTGAGAAGCTAGAGAAGTGAGTGCTGGGCCTCTTGCTGAGATATTTGTATCATCGATAGTCACAAGTGAGGTGCCAGATGACTGAGGTTGGCTAATGTGGTGCTACTGTTTAAGAAGGGCGGTAAAGACAAACCAGGGAACTATAGACCAGTGAGCCTGACCTCAGTGGTAGGCAAGTTGTTGGAGGGAATCCTGAGGGACAGGATGTACATGTATTTGGAAAGGGAAGGACTGATTCGAGACAGTCAACATGGCTTTGTGTGTGGGAAATCATGTCTCACAAAATTGATTGAGTTTTTTGAAGAAGTAACAAAGATGATTGATGAGGACAGAGGAGTAGATGTGATCTATATGTACTTCATTAAGGCATTCGACAAGGTTCCCCATGGAAGACCGATTCCCAAGGTTAGACCTCATGGGATACAGGGAGAACTAGCCATTTGGATACAGAACTGGCTCAAAGGTAGAAGACATAGTGCGGTGTTGGAGGGTTGTTTTTCAGACTGGAGGCCTGTGACCAGTGGAGTACCATAAGGATTGGTGCTGGGTCCTCTACATTTTATCATTTATATAAATGATTTGGATGCGAGCATAAGAGGTACAGTTAGTAAGTTTGCAGATGACACCAAAATTGGAGGTGTAGTGGACAGCGAAGAGGGTTACTTCAGATTACAACAGGATCTTGACCAGATGGGTCAATGTGCTGAGAAGTGGCAGATGGAATTTAATTCAGATAAATGCAGCACTTCGCATTTTGGGAAAGCAAATCTTAGCATGACTTGTACACTTAATGGTAAGGTCCAAGGGAGTGTTGCTGAACAAAGAGACCTTGGAGTGCAGGTTCGTAGCTCCTTGAAAGTGGAACCGCAAGTAGATAGGATAGTGAAGGCACCGTTTGGTGTACTTTCCTTTATTGGTCAAAGTATTGAGTACACGGGTTAGGAGGTCATGTTGCAGCTGTACAGGACATTGGTTAGGCCACTGTTGGAATATTGCATGCAATTCTGGTCTCCTTCCTATCGGAAAGATGTTGTGAAACTTGAAAGGGTTCATAAAAGATTTACAAGGATGTTGCCAGGGTTGGAGGATTTGAGCTACAGGGAGAGGCTGAACAGGCTGGGGCTGTTTTCCCTGGAGCGTCAGAGGCTGAGGGGTGACCTTATCGAGGTTTACAAAATTATGAGAGGCATGGATAGGATAAATAGACAAAATCTTTTCCCTGGGGTCGGGGTGTCCAGAACAAGAGGACATAGGTCTATCTTATATCTTACCCCTCTCACCCTAAACCTAAGGGACAACTTTTTCACCCAAGGGTGGTACGTGTATGGAATGAGCTGCCAGAGGATGTGGTGGAGGCTGGAACAATTGCAACATTTAAGAGGCATTTGGATGGGTACATGAATAGGAAGGGTTTGGAGGGATATGGGCCGGGTGCTGGCAGGTGGGACTAGATTGGGTTGGGATATCTGGTCGGCATGGACAGGTTGGACCGAAGGGCCTGTTTCCATGCTGTACATCTCTATGACACGACGACTCGACTACTGAAGTACTATGGACGGAGATTAGAAACAGGAAAGAAGAGGTCACCCTGTTGGGAGTTTTCTATAGGCCTCCGAATAGTTCCAGAGACATGGAGGAAAGGATTGAAATGATGATTCTGGATAGGAGTGAAAGTACCAGGGTAGCGGTTATGGTGTACTTTAAATTTCTAAACGTTGATTGGAGATACTATAGTTCGAGTACTTTACGTGTCAGTTTTTGTCCGTCGTGTGCAGGAGAGTTTCCTGACACAGTATGTAGATAGGCTAACAAGGGGAGAAGCCACACTGGATTTGTTATTGGTTAAGAATAGGCCACGTGTTAGATTTGGAGGTAGATGAGCACTTTGGTGATAGTGACTAGGTTAAGTTTACTTTAGCAATGGAAAGGGACAAGTATATACCACAGGGCAAGAGTTATAGCTGGGGGAAAGACACTTACGATGCGATTAGGCAAGCCTTAGGATGCATAAGATGGGAAAGGAAAATGCAAGGGATGGGCACAATTGAAATGTGGAGCTTATTCAAGGGACAGCTACGGTGTGTCCTTGATTAAATTTGTACCTGTCAGGCAGGCAGGAAGTAGTCGAACAAGGGAACTGTAGTTTACTAAAGATGTTGAAGATCTTGTCAAGAGAAAGGAGGCGGTTTGTGTAAAGATAAGACATGAAGGTTCAGTTAGGGTGCTTGAGAGTTACAAGAAGGACCTGGAATATTGCGTGCAATTCTGGTCTCCTTCCCCTCGGAAGGATGCTGTGAAACTTGAAAGGGTTCAGAAAAGGTTTAAGGATGTTGCCAGAGTTGGAGGATTTGAGCTATATGGAGAGTTGAATAGGCTGGGGTTGTTTTCCCTGGAGTGTAAAAGGCTGAGGGGTGACCTATAGACGTTTATAAAATCATGAGGGACATGGATAGGGTAAATAGACAAACCCTTATCCCTGGGATGGGCAAGTCCAGAACTAGAGGGTGTAGGCTTAGGGTGAGAGGGGAAACATATGAAAGAGACTTAAGCGGCAACATTTTCACACATGTGCGTGTGTGGAGACTGGTACAATTACAACATTTAAAAGGCATCTGGATGGGTATATGAATAGGAAGGGTTTGGAGGGATATGGGCCGGGTGCTGGCAGATGGGACTAGATTGGGGTGGGATATCTGGTCGGCATGATCGAGTTGGACTGAACGATCTGTTTCTGTGCTGTACATCTGTATGATTCTATGACCTAGAGAGAGAGCTAAGAGCCAGGAGTGGACATGAGAAATCTTTGGCAGGTATGATCAAGGAAAACCCAAAAGCTTTGTCTAGGTATGTCAGGAATAAAAGAATGACTCGAGTAAGATTATGACCTGTCAAGGACAGCAATGGGAAGTTGTGCGTGGGGTCCAAGAGATAGGAGAGGTGCTAAATGAAGATTTTTCATATTCACACTCAAAAAAGACAATGTTGTTGAGGAGAATACGGAGATAGACTGGGCAGGATTGAGGTTCATGAGGAGGTGGTGTTAGCAATTCTGGAAAGTGTGAAAATAGTTAGGTCCCCTTGGCCAGATAGGATTTATCCCAGGATTCTCTAGGAAGCTAGACAGGAGATTGCAAAGCCTTTGACTTTGATCATTATGTTGTCATTGTCTACAGGAATATTGCCAGAAGACTGGAGAATAGCAAACATTGTCCCCTTGTTCAAGAAGGGGAATAGAGACATCTCTGGCAATTATTGACCAGTGAGCCTTACTTCTGTTGTGGGCAAAGCTTTTGGAAAGGATTATAAGAGATAGGATTTATAATCATTTAGAAAGGAATAATTTGATTAGGGATAGTCAACATGGTTTTATGAAGGGTCGGTCGTGCCTCACAAACCTTACTGAGTTCTTTGAGAAGGTCACCAAACAGATGGATGAGGGTAAAGTGGTTGATGTGGTGTATATGGATTTCAGTAAAGCTTTGATAAGGTTCCACATGGTAGGCTATTGCAGAAAATACAGTGGCATGGGATTGAGGGTACTTTAGCGATTTGGATCAGAAATTGGATAGCTGAAAAAATACAAAAGGGTGGTGGTTGATGAGAAATATTCATCCTGGAATTCGGTTCCTTGTGGTGTATTGCAATGATCTGTTGTTTTTATAAATGACCTGGATGAGGACCTGGAAGGAAAGGTTAATAAATTTGTGAATGACACTAAAGTCGATGGAGCTGCGGACAGTGCAGAAGGATGTTGCAGGTTATATAGGGACATGGATAAGCTCTGCAGAGCTGGGCTGAGAAATGGCAAATGGAGTTTAATGTGGATTCACTTTGGAAGGAGTAACAGGAATACAGAGTACTGGGCTAACAGTAAGATTCCTGGCAGTGTGGACAAGCAGAGAGATCGTGGAGTCCATGTGCATACATCCCTGAAAGTTGCCACCCAGGTTGATAGGGTTGTTAAGAATGCATATGATTTCTTAGTGTTTATTGGTAAACGGATTGAGTTTCAGAGCAAAGAGGTCCTGTTGCAGATGTACAAAACTGGTGCAGCTGCATTTGGAGTATTGCGTACAGATCTGATTGCTGCATTAAAGGAAGGACATGCAAGCACCGGAAAGGATTCAGAGGAGATTTACCAGGATATTGCCTAAATGGAGGGAAGGAAAAAGTGAGGACTGCAGATGCTGGAGATCAGAGCTGAAAATGTGTTGCTGGAAAAGCGCAGCAGGTCAGGCAGCATGCAAAGAGCATTCGCCTGCTCTTTGGATGCTGTCTGACCTGCTGCGCTTTTCCAGCAACACATTTTCAGCTCTAATATGCAGGGAAGGTCTTAGTATCAACGATAGTCACAGGTGAGGTGCTGGAAGACTGAAGTTTGGCAAATGTGATGATACTGTTTAAGAAGGGTGGTAAGGACAAGTCAGGGAACTACAGACCAGTGAGTCTGACCTCGGTGGTGGGCAAGGTGTTGGAGGGAATCCTGAGGGACAGGATGTACATGTATTTGGAAAGGGAAGGACTGATTCGGGATAGTCAACATGGCTTTGTGTGTGGGAAATCATGTCTCACAAAATTGATTGAGTTTTTTTGATGAAGTAACAAAGAGGATTGATGAGGACAGAGCAGTAGATGTGATCTATATGGACTTCAGTAAGGCATTCGACAAGGTACCCCATGGGAGACTGATTCCCAAGGTTAGATCTCATGAAATACAGGGAGAACTAGCCATTTGGATACAGAACTGGCTCAAAAGTAGAAGACAGAGGGTGGTCGTGGGGGTTGTTTTTCAGACTGGAGGCCTGTGACCAGTGGAGTGCCACAAGGATTGGTGCTGGGTCCTCTACTTTTTGTCATTTACATAAATGATTTGGATACGAGCGTAAGAGGTATAGTTAGTAAGTTTGCAGATGACACCAAAATTGAAGGTGTAGTGGACAGCGAAGAGGGTTACTTCAGATTACAACAGGATCTGGACCAGGTGGGCCAATGGGCTGAGAAGTGGCAGATGGAGTTTAATTCAGATAAATGCGAAGTGCTGCATTTTGGGAAAGCAAATCTTAGCAGGACTTATACACTTAATGGTAAGGACCGAGGGAGGGTTGCTGAACAAAGAGATCTTGGAGTGCAGGTTCATAGCTTCTTGAAAGTGGAGTCACAGGTAGATAGGATAGTGAAGGCGGCGTTTGGTTTGCTTTCCTTTATTGGTCAGAGTATTGAGTACAGGAGTTGGGAGGTCATGTTGCGACTGTACAGGGCATTGGTTAGGCCACTGTAGGAATATTGCATGCAATTCTGGTCTCCTTCCTACTGGAAAGATATTGTGAAACTTGAAAGGGTTCATAAAAGATTTACAAGGACGTTGCCAGGGTTGGAGGATTTGAGCTATAGGGAGAGGCTGAAGAGGCTGGGGCTGTTTTCCCTGGAGCGGAGGCTGGGGGTGTAAATCTTATAGAGGTTTACAAAATTATGAGGGGCATGGATAGGATAAATAGGCAAAGTCTTTTCCCTGGAGTGGGGGAGTCCAGAACTAGAGGGCACAGGTTTAGGGTGAGAGGGAAAGATATAAGAGAGACCTAAGGGGCAATTTTTTCATGCAGAGGGTGGTACGTGTATGGAATGAGCTGCCACAGGATGTGGTGGAGGCTGGTACAATTGCAACATTAAAGAGGCATTTGGATGGGTATATGAATGGGAGTGGTTTGGAGCGATACGGGCCAGGAGCTGACAGGTGGGACTAGATTGGGTTGGTCCGAAGGATCTGTTTCCAAGTAGTGGTTCTGTTCGCCGAGCTGGAAATTTTAGTTGCAAACGTTTCGTCCCCTGGCTAGGAGACATCATCAGTGCTGTGGAGCCTCCTGCGAAGCGCTTCTTTGATGTTTCTTCCGGTATTTATAGTGGTATGTCCTTGCCGCTTCCGGGTGTCAGTTTCAGCTGTCCGCTGTAGTGGTTGGTATATTGGGTCTAGGTCGATGTGTATGTTGATGGAGTTTGTGGATGAATGCCATGCCTCTAGGAATTCCCTGGCTGTTCTCTGTCTGGCTTGCCCTATGATAGTAGTGTTTTCCCGGTCGAATTCATGTTGCTTGTTGTCCGAGTGTGTGGCTACTAGGGATAGCTGATCGTGTCGTTTCGTGGCTAGTTGGTGTTCATGTATGCGGATTGTTAGCTGTCTTCCTGTTTGTCCTATATAGTGTTTTGTGCAGTCCTTGCATGGTATTTTATAAACTACATTAGTTTTGCTCATGTTGGGTATTGGCTCCTTTGTTCTAGTAAGTTGTTGTCCGAGTGTGGCTGTTGGTTTGTGTGCCGTTATGAGTCCTAAGGGTCGCAGTAGTCTGGCTGTCAGTTCTGAAACGCTCCTGATGTATGGTAGTGTGGCTAGTCCTTTTGGTTGTGGCATGTCCTCGTTCCGTGGTCTATCTCTTAGGCATCTGTTGATAAAGTTGCGTGGGTATCCGTTTTTGGCGAATACCTTGTATACGTGTTCCTCTTCCTCTTTTCGCAGTTCTGGTGTACTGCAGTGTGTTGTAGCTCTCTTGAATAGTGTCCTGATGCAGCTTCGTTTGTGTGTGTTGGGGTGGTTACTTTCATAGTTTAGGACTTGGTCTGTGTGTGTTGGTTTCCTGTGTACCCTTGTGGTGAATTCTCCGTTCGGTGTTCTCTGTACTATCACGTCTAGGAATGGGAGTTGGCTATCCTTTTCTACTTCTCTCGTCCCATTCCAAGACGTGATAGTACAGAGAACACCGAACGGAGAATTCACCACAAGGGTACACAGGAAAACAACACACACAGACCAAGTCCTAAACTATGAAAGTTACCACCCCAACACACACAAACGAAGCTGCATCAGGACACTATTCAAAAGAGCTACAACACACTGCAGTACACCAGAACTGCGAAAAGAGGAAGAGGAACACGTATACAAGGTATTCGCCAAAAACGGATACCCACGCAACTTTATCAACAGATGCCTAAGAGATAGACCACGGAACGAGGACATGCCACAACCAAAAGGACTAGCCACACTACCATACATCAGGAGCGTTTCAGAACTGACAGCCAGACTACTGCGACCCTTAGGACTCATAACGGCACACAAACCAACAGCCACACTCGGACAACAACTTACTAGAACAAAGGAGCCAATACCCAACATGAGCAAAACTAATGTAGTTTATAAAATACAAGGACTGCACAAAACACTATATAGGACAAACAGGAAGACAGCTAACAATCCGCATACATGAACACCAACTAGCCACGAAACGACACGATCAGCTATCCCTAGTAGCCACACACTCAGACAACAAGCAACATGAATTCGACCGGGAAAACACTACTATCATAGGGCAAGCCAGACAGAGAACAGCCAGGGAATTCCTAGAGGCATGGCATTCATCCACAAACTCCATCAACAAACACATCGACCTAGACCCAATATACCAACCACTACAGTGGACAGCTGAAACTGACACCCAGAAGCGGCAAGGACATACCACTATAAATACCGGAAGAAACATCAAAGAAGCGCTTCACAGGAGGCTCCACAGCACTGATGATGTCTCCTAGCCAGGGGACAAAATGTTTGCAACTAAAACTTCCAGCTCGGCAAATAGAACCACTACAACAAGCACCCGAGCTACAAATCTTCGCACAAACTTTGAAGATCTGTTTCCATGCTGTACATCTCTATGACTATGACAGGCTGAGGGACCTGAAGCTATTTTCATTAGAGTGAAGAAGGTGAAGAGGTGACTTAACAGAGGCATACAAGATGATCAGAGGATTAGATAAGGTGGCCAGTGAGAGCCTTTTTCCTTGGATAGTGATAGCTAGCATGAATGGACATTGCTTTAAACTGAGGGGTGATAGATATCGGACAGATGTCAGAGGTAGGTTCTTTACATAGAATAGTAAGGGCGTTGTAATGCCCTGCCTGCAACAGTAGTAGACTTGCCAACTTTAAGTGCATTTAAATGGTCATTGGATAAATATATGGATGAAACTGAACAATGTGGGTTCAATTGGCTTCAAATCAGTTTCAGTGCAACAGAGGGCCAAAGGGCCTGTACTGTACTGTATTGGTTCATGTTCTATGACAGCCTGAACATGCATTGCTTATAACATCTCTGCCTTTAATTAGACTATTTTGGCTCCATTTCCACTCAATAATCTTAATCTGAGCCAAAGTCTTCCACATTCAAAATGCAAGTTACTCTATCTTGTCAATATGTAGAATCCACAAAAATAAGCCTGCTCATCTGTAATACTCTTAAAATCACCTGTGCAACTTTCTAAAGTCTTGATACCCTCCTATCAGTGCTCAAAACTGAACACAAAACTCCAGCTGAAGACAAACCAAAACTAGTTTCACATCATTTGTGTTTTCACTCAAATCCTTCAGAAGGTGTACATTCCCACAACTCTGTTCCTCTTTATAATTGCTCAGTTGACACTCATTCTCCCCAAAATGTTTCATTTCACTTTTCTACCTAAATTTCCTCCACCCAAATCAGTCTACATCCTCCCAAAATTGGCTCCCATCCTTAATGTCTTCTACAACCCTGAGTTGCAAATCATCTGCAAACTCTTAAATTATACTCCATATATTTAAGTGACAGGTAATTAATGTGGTCAACAAGAAAATAAGTGGAACTCAAAACTGGAAGATCATGGTACATCTCTCTCTCTCTCCAGAAGAAAAATAAATGGTAAATCACACTCAACATCTTGTCCATTAGCTTTTTTTAAAAAACGTATGTGGATTTTCAGAAGGCTTTTGATAAGGTCCCTCACAAGTAGGCAAAGTTGAAGCATGGAACAGGAAGTAACATTATAACACAGATCAAGAATTGGTTGATCAACAGGATGTAGTGGGGTTTAATAGGTCTTTTTCGGAGTTGCAGGCAAAGCATTTGATAAGGTGCCCCATGGTAGGCTGCTGCACAAAATAGAGAGGCATGGGATTGAGGGTGATTTGGCAGTTTGGATCAGAAATTGGCTAGCTGTAAGAAGACAGAGGGTAGCGATTGAAGGGAAATGTTCATCCTGGAGTACCTCAAGGACCTGTTTTGGATCCACTGTTGTTGGTCATTTTTATAAACAACCTGGATGATGGTGTAGAAATTAAGTTAGGACATTTGCAGACGACACTAAGGTTGGTACAGTTGTAGATAGTGATGAAGGATGTTGTAGGTTACAAAGGGACATAGATAAACTGCAGAGCTGGGCTGAGGGGTGGAAAATAAAAGTTTGAAGTAATAGGAATGCAGAGTACTGGGCGAGTGGTAAGATTCTTGGTAGTGTAGATGAGCAGAGTGATCTCAGTGTTCATGTACATAAATCCCTTAAAGTTGCCACCCAGGCTGATCGGGTTGTTAAGATGACATAAGGTATGTTAGCTTTTGTTCGTAGAGAGATCAACTTTCAGAGCCATGAGGTCATACTGCAACTATACAAAACTCTGCTGCAGCCACAGTTCTGGTTACTGCATTATAGGAAGGATGTGGAAGCTTTGGAAAGGGCTCAGAAGAGATTTACTATGACGTTGCCTGGTATGGAGGGTAAGTCTTACAAGCAAAGGTTGAGGGACTTGAGGCTGTTTTTGGTAAAGAGAAGGGAGATTGAGAGGTGACTTAATTGAGGCATACAAGATAATTAGAGGGTTAGATCGGGTGGACAGTGAGAGCCTTTTTCCTAGGATGGTGATGGCTAGCGCGAAGCAGCATAGCTTCAAATTGAGAGGTGATAGATATAGGACAATTAGTTTAGTTACCCAGAGTAGTAGGGGCATGGAACACACTGCCTCCAAAAGATGTAGACTCGCCAACTTTACAGGCATTTAAGTATCATTGGATAGGCACGTGGGCGAGAATGGAATAGTGTAGGTTAGGTGGTCTTTGGATTGGTTTCACAGAGCATCACAACATCGAGGCCGAAGGGCCTTACTGCGCTGTAATGTTCTATGTTCTTCAATAATCACAATTTCCCCTCTCAAATGGTCGACGATGCCCTCCAGCGCATCTCCTCCATTTCCCGCACTAACGCCCAAAAACCCCACCCCTCCCAATGCAGCAATGACAGAACACTCCGGTCCACATGTTCCATCCCAATATCCTCCATATGCATCACATCATTCTCCGCAATCTACAAACGGACCCCACCAAAGATATATTTCCGTCACTACCCCTAACAGCATTGCAAAGAGACCATTCCCCGACTCCCTCGTCAGATCCACGCGCCCCCCACTCCACCCCCAACACCTTTCCCTGCCACCAGGAGAAGTGCAAAACCTGCATCCACACCTGTCCCCTCACCTCCGTTCAAGGATCCTTTCACATCTGGCAGATATTTACCTGTACCTCCACCAATGTCATCTACTGTATCTGTTGCACCCAGTGTAGTCTCCTCTACATCAAGAACATACGATCCACAAGTTGTTGTCCTGTCAGGGAATATCTCTGGTACACCCACACCACCCAACCCCACCACCCCGTGGCTGAACACTTCAACTCCCCATCCCGTTCCATGAAGGACATGCAGGTCCTACACATCCTCCATTGTCAAACCCTTAGCACCTGTGCCTGGAGGAAGAACACCTCATATTCCACCTGCAACCGTGCGGCATCAATATGGATTTCACCAAT
This sequence comes from Hemiscyllium ocellatum, assembly GCF_020745735.1. NCBI lineage: Eukaryota > Metazoa > Chordata > Chondrichthyes > Orectolobiformes > Hemiscylliidae > Hemiscyllium > Hemiscyllium ocellatum. The sequence continues at coordinate 69,472,886 of NC_083416.1, forward strand.
TTCCTCATTTTCCCTCCCCCCCACATTATCCCAGTCCCAACCCTCCAACTCAGTACTGCCTTCCTGACCTGTCCATCACCCTTCCCATCTATCTGCTCCACCCTCCTCGCTCAACTACCACCTTCTCACCCACCTTCATATCCCTATCACATTCTCAGCTCCCTTCCCCCATCCCCCCAATTTATCCCTCAGCACCCACAGCCCATTAGTTTCATTTTCAATGAAGACTTATGCCTGAAACGTCAACTCTCCTGCTCCTCAGATGCTGGTCTAACCTGCTGTGCTTTTCCAGCAGCACACCCTATAGTCCAACAAGTTGAGCGGCACCGTGGGCGGCACAGTGGCTAGCACTGCTGCCTCACAGCGCCAGAGACCCGGGTTCAATTCCCACCTCAGGCGACTCTCTGTGTGGAGTTTGCACATTCTCCCCGTGTCTGCGTGGGTTTACTCCGGGTGCTCCGGTTTCCTCACACAATCCAAAAGTGTGCAGGTAAGGTGAATTGGCCATGTTAAATTGCACATAGTGTTGGGTGAAGGGGTAAATGTAGGGGAATGGGTCTGGGTTGGTTGGGCTTCGGAGGGTCGGTGTGGACTTGTTGGGCCGAAGGGCCTGTTTGCACACTAAGTAATCTAATCTAATCTAAAGTTGTTTTGAAATCACAAGCTTTCTGAGCATTGCTCCTTCATCAGGCAAAGACTCCTGACATCACTAAATGGCACCAAAGATGGTGCAATCAACATTGGGTTGAGAAGCCAATGCTGGAGCTGAGGGTTGTAACCTAGAAAACAAAAACATGAGTTGACCAAATGTCCTGTTAAATCTACCATCGTGGGCTTCAACTCTCCACACTCGTCAATCTCGAAAAACCGAAAATCTCTCTACCCCAGCCCAAAGAATGTTTACCACCAGAGGCACCAGAACTGTCAGCCAAACAGTTCTGAAGTGGAGTTAAGAGAGATGGGCAATAGTGAAAGCACGGAAGGATTTCAATACAGAGAAATGAATTCAAAAATCAAAGCCGACCTAACCAGTACTGCATGCTACAGCGGTGAAAGCCAAGACACGTAAAAGCGGGTGGGATGTTTCCAGCCGAGCATCACAGCAGCAGGAAGGGACAGGTCACAATCCGGCTGCTGTGATTGATCCCAGGCCGGTCTGGCCTAATACCGGAAGATAAACATTGCGGCTCAGGCGCACCCTCACCCTCACATTTCGCGCAAACATTTCAATTCGTGCCAGAAGCGAGAATCTGCGTCTTCCTTACCCGGATCACCCCTGCCCCGATAACGGATTCCCTTTGATCCACGACTCCCACTCTCGAAGCGACCGGGCCCCGGCTACAGGCGGTCACGTGGCGATCATTGTCACGTGCTGGTCAGCTGACCGGCCCGCGCTCGACTCGAGCGGAGGTGAGGAAGGCGGTTAAACTGTCACTCCAGCTCGGCCCGCCCCTTCACCAACTCCTCCTCCCGCCTCCGCTTCTCCCCCCCCCTTCCCCTTCCTCCCTCCCCTCTCCCCTACCCCTTCCCTTCCCTCCCTCCCCTCTCCCCTTCCCCCCTCCCTTACCCCTTCCCTCCGCCCCTCTCCCCTACCCCTTCCCTCCTCTCCCCTACCCCTTCCCTCCCCCCCTCCCCTACCCCTTCCCTCCCCCCCTCTCCCCTACCCCCCTCTCCCCTACCCCCCTCTCCCCTACCCCTTCCCTCTCCCCTATTTCCAGGGTGACTTTCTGAGGGGAGTCTATACATTCACCTTTTGTCTGTGTGCGTTTCCTCCCACAATCCAAAGATATGCACGTTAGGTGAATTGGCCATGCTAAATTGCCCATAGTGTTCAGAGATGTGTAGGGTAAGTGCATTAGGGGTAAATGGTGAGCAATCCGTTCAGGGAATGGGCCTGGGTGGGTTAATCTTTGGAGGATTAGTGTGGACTTGTTGGGCTGAAGGGCCTGTTTCCACTTGATAGGGATTCTATTAAAAACAATTCAAATCATGGAACTAAGCATGACAAAGTTGCCCCGAAAGTAAGAACTGTCAGAATCTGTGAAGTGGTGACATCCAATCACACAGGATGGTGATCTCCCATGTTTGCTGTTGATTGGCTCATTTTGAGCTGGGGGGGGGATAAGATGGGAGGCTGTTGAGGCCAGAGGTTATGGTGGGAATGTAAGGGAAGTGGCAGACAAATTTGGAAGCTACAGGAATGGGAAGCAAGAAGTGAGACCTGCAAACTGGAAGGTGAGGTTGCAAGCTAGAAGAGCAGTTGCAGATGACACAGAAACAATGCAAGAGAGGTAAGGGCTGAAAAGTATCAACAGGATCTGAAAAAGGGAGACAGCAGAGTTAAATCCTTCAAGTATTGCAAAGAACACTCGTCAATATGATAATTTTATTATGTAGCAATTTTATTCAAAGTTTATATTTAAGTGTTATCACATATTAAAACATTTTGAATTTCTTGAGTTGCAATGAATGTGTTATGGACAAACATACAGCTGTGACCTCATCAGTCTGTGGAAAGAGTTTTTTGTGTGGTGACTTTTTTTGTATAGGTATACATCAATTCTATGTTTTAAAAGTTGCTAACTTATTCTGTTGAGTTGCTCCAATTCAAATTTTGTGCTGCCTAGGAAATTAAATTTATGCTGTGTGCTGAGAGTTTATGTTTAATAATTATTGACCATCATGGTTTAGTGATTATTGACCATAATTGTAAATTCTTTTAGTTCTGTTTATGCTTGAGTTGAAAAAATCTATATGTCAACATATGCAGAAGGTAATGTCATGTGATTACATCACCTAATAGTGAGAATAAAAAAAGAGCCAGTGAAAAATCAATTTATTTCCTTAGAATCAAAAAGTAGCCCTCAAGGAAATCTCAAGAGTAGCCCTTGAGAAAAAATTATGACGTCCTGCTTAATGATTCCATTTGTAACATATACTTGCACACACAAACATTGAAGAAAGGAAGAAATGAGAAAGGAAAGAAGTTAAAGTTCTTTAAACCAAAGCTATAAGAATTCTTTCTTATGAATGAGAGTCCAGCACACAAATGTTTAGTTGAGATTCTTTCAAGACAGCCGTACATGACAAGGTTGACTTTCTTAGGAATTTAGACAGTCAAATTGCTGATGAAAACGTATTTGAGGTAAGCTGGAAATCGGTTGACTTCATGTATAAACCACAGGTCTCTTTTCAAAATCGCATAGGAGAGATATTGAAATCAGAGGCAGACTTTTTTGTTTGCTAACCTTGGAGCTGCTTATTCTTTTGGTGCTACTAGCAAAATGACTAAAGTTAAAGGTGATTCAAATTAACTGGCAGTTTTAATCACCTCACTGGGGTTTGAGGTTTTGCCTGTTAGTTAACAAAGTGTATTTTAGAACCATAGAAATTCAGAGCAGGAGTAAACCTTTTAGTTCTTCAAGCCTGTCTCATTATTCATTTTGAGCAGAGCTGATCCTCAATGCCATATTCATGCTCTTTCCCCATACCTGGGGAAAACCTCAAACCCCATAAAGGGGATGCCTTTAAAATATAAAACATTTAACTCTTGAGTATAGCATAACTAGCCTCCACAGCCTTCCGTGGTAGAGAATTTCATAGGTTCACAACCCTTTTGAGTGAAGAAACTTTTACTTAACTCAGTCCTAAATGGTATACCCCATATCCTGGGTCTATGACCCCTGATTCTAGGCTCCCCACCCAGAGGAAAAATCCTCTCTGCATCCAGTCTGTCCAACACTATTAGAACTTTATACATTTCAATCAGCTCGCCTTAGTGACCGCCGCCACCACACACACACACACACACACACTCCCAACACCCCCATCCTTCTAAACTCTAGTGAACAGAAGACCTTTTGAACCAATAGGACAATCCTGACATCCCCATCATCAGCCCAGTAAATCTTCACTGCACTCCCTCTATGACAAGTAAATCCTTTCTTAGGCAGGAGATGAAAACTGCATGCAATGCCCTAGGTATGGTTATTTCAAGGTCCTGTTCAGCTACAGTAAGATATTCTTGCTTCTGAACTTAAATTCTCTTCTAATGAAGGCTAATATTCCATTTGCCTTCTCAATTGTTTGCTAGAACTGCCTGTCTCCTTTCACTGATTGTACAAGAACACCGAGATTGCTTTCTATACCCAGACTTCCTAATATATCATCACTAAAATAATACCTTTCTGTTTTTCACACCAAGTTGTATAGCAAGGTTTGAGTAGATTTGTAGCTCAGGTTGAGGTTTTGGATGTAGGTTTGCTCACTGAGCTGGAAGGTTCATTTCCAGACACTTCATTATCCTACTAGGTAACATCTTCAGTGGGCCTCAAGCAAAGAAATACTGAAAATGCCTGCTTTCTATTTATATATTTGGGTTGGTGATGTCATTTCCTGTGATGTTATTTCCTGTGGTGAAGTCACTTCCTGGTCCTTTTCTCAGGGGGTGGTAGATGGGGTCCAACTTGATGTGTTTGTTGGTAAAGTTCTGGTAGGAATGCAATGCTTCTCGTGCGTGTCTTTGTTTGGCTTGTCCAAGGATGGATGTGTTGTCCCAGTCAAAGTGGTGTCCTTCCTCATCAGTATGTGACCAACTAGCCACAAAAAGACATAACCCTCTCTCACTAGTATCCTCACATGCGGATGAGGAATTCTGTCATCATGGTCATTGACATATATCATGAGCAGCTGGGACCCCGAGTACCAATACCTGCAGTACTTTGATTGTTAGAAAATGCTGACATAAAGTGACCTAATTATTCCTACTCTCTGTTTTCTGTCTGTAGCCTATCCTTAATATATGTTGGTGTATGTGCTTTAAAATACAATGTGCTTTACTTTTGTTTAACAACCTTCAATGTGGGACCTCAGCAAAAGTCTCCTGATAGTCCAAATGTACTATATCCATTGACTTCTCCTTATCAATGCAGTAACACCTTCAATAAACTCTAAAACATTTGTCAAACAATTTTTTATTGTCTATACTGACTATGCCCAAGTAGATCATTTTTATCCAAATGTTCATTTCTGTCTGTAATAATAGATTCTAGCATTTTTCTACTAAAGTTTAAGGTTCTGTGCATCCCTTTTTCTTCACTATGAGTTGGCACTTGCAAGCTCCCAATCTGCAGGAAACAGTTCACAATCTGTGGAATTTTAGAAAATGATTACCATTGCATCAATTATCTCTATAGCAACCTCTGGAATGTAGACTATCAGGTCCAAACTTACTAACTTGCAGCCACATTAACTTCTCCAGTACAACCTGCTTACCGATTTTTAATTCCCTTCAATTCTTCATTCTCCCTAGTCTCTCGAATTCTGGGACTTACTTCTTTTTTTTCTCAATAAGAGACACAAAGTGATCTTTTAGCCTCTCTTACTATTTATAAATTATCTTAACTGTGCTTTTAATGGACCATATTTGATTTAAGCACATATTTCCTTTTTCTATACCTGTCAAACCTTTTACAGTCCATTTTTATGTTTTGTTCAAGATTGCATTTTTATTATATTAGAGTCCTAGAGTTGTACAGCACAGAAACAGACCCTTTTGTCCAACTTGTCCATGCCGACCAGATATCCTAACCCAATCTAGTCCCACCTGCCAGCACCTGACCGATATCCCTCCAAACCCTTCCTGTTCATATACCCATTCAGATGCCTTTTAAATGTTGCAATTGTACTAGCCTCCACCACTTCCTTTGGCAGCTCATTTCCATACACACACCACCCTCTGCGTGAAAAAAATCCTCTTAGGTCTCTTTTATATCTTTCCCCTCTCACCCTAAACCTATGCCCTCTAATTCTGGACTCCCCCACTCCAGGGAAAAGACTTTGTCTATTGAACCTATTTCTGCCCCTCATGATTTTATAAACCTCTATAAAGTCACCCCTCCGACTCTGACGCTCCAAGGAACACAGCCCTAGCCTATTCAACCTCCCTATAGCTCAAATCCTCCAATCCTGGCAACATCCTTGTAAATCTTTTCTGAATCCTTTCGTGTTTCACAACATCTTTCCAATAGGAAGGAGACCAGAATTGCACGCAATATTCCAACAGTGGCCTAACCAATGTCCTGTATAGCTGCAGCATGACATCCCAACTCCTGTACCCAATACTCAGACCAATAAAGGAAAGCATACCAAACACCTTCACTATCCTATCTACCTGTGACTCCACATTCAAGGAACAATGAACCTGCACTCCAAGATCTCTTTGTTCAGCACACTCTTCTTCCTTTCCTACCAGTTTCTTGGTCTTCTTTTGCTGTATTCTAAAAACTTGCTAAGCTCAGATTTATTACTATTTCTGACCATGTTCTAAGCCTTTTGTTTTTGCCTTACGCACTCCTTCAATTCTTTTGTCAACCTCAAGTGATTGACCTTTTTTGAGTTTTTGCACCTTGGAAGAATGTCTGGTTTCTGTAAGTCATGTAAGAGTTCTTTAAAATCTATCCTTTGCTCATGTACATTCATGTCTTTAATGTATTTTCCAATCCAACGGAGCCAACTCATGCCTCATATTTTAATCATGTATTTTAAATTCAACACCCTTCTTTCAAAATGAACAACTTCACTTACATAAATTCTGTAAAATTCTATTTACAAACTTCAAAAGGTGCTGGAAATCAGAAATAAAATTCTCTCATTGTCTCATCCTTCACAAATGGGATTATTAACTATCTCTTTTTCATACATTACACTAGATGTCATGACTGTCCCGGGTAGTACATTGTAAACGAAACTCCGGTATTTCCAAAGTTACCACAAAAGTTAATGTGATTTTCAGACCAAGGTTGACAAAAAGCACGAACCTACTTTCTGTACTGAACAAGAAGGTATTATTTATTACAAGTAATTAGATTCTAATTACAAGTAAACAGTTAAACTAAATTAAGGAAGCACCACAAATTAAAAGTATAAACCTCTTGTAATATCCGCCTTATTGACACAGACAAACAGAAACAGGGAGATGAAAATCATGGTTGGAGGGAAGACTGAGATAATAGTACATGCCACAGGTCTAGCCCGTTCTGTGAAACAGTGTAGTTGCAGTCACCCGAGCCATCTTCCACTTCATCTGAGGATCTATGATAGACCATGTTTGCAGGAACAACACAGGAATGGGAGGTGGAGAATGTACCCAACATGGCCCTCATCCTGATGGCCACCTTTCTGTGCAGCTGCATCAAGCTGTACGTAGACCCTCAGTACACAAATATGAAGTGTCACCAGATACCAAGGTTCTACCTGTCCCCAGTATTGTGAAGGATGGGACTGGACATACTGCCATGGGATGCTCCAAGGAGTTGGAACATTCCGTATCACCTGTCCTTCAAAGAGAAATTTGCAAAGAAAAGCATCTCTGACCACAATTCCGTCAGGAAGTGGTCAGTATGTAGCACCCTCAGGATGAGGAAAGATTGGATCATGTCATATGGGTTCCCTAAGCAGACTGTCAAAGTAATTTGGCAGAATGCCTCATCACTAGAACTTCTAACAAGTACCAAGAGATGGCTTGGCTGGCAGTGAGAAGGATGCTACCTGTGAGATCCTTCTTGTACATCCAGATATAATGGTGTTTGATGAGGTTCATCCTGAGCAGGTCCATGATGCAGGACTCTACTCTCTACAGACTATTTCCCAAGACGCACACTGAGGCAAACATCAACTGCACCTGGAGGATAATCAACTTGATGAATGATGCTCGTTGGTATGCACACAACGTTTGGTCTTCCAGAGCAAGGAGTTGACCTCAATCGAGTGTTGCAGACTGTCACATTCTAAGGTCCAGGACTATGCGCTAAAGGACACACTAAAGCTTGGAGCAGCTGCTGCCATAATGCAGTGTTGAGGGGTGGTGTGGCGTGGGAGGGAGGAACACTGTGTGTGGTTTTCCTGCTGACGTTAAATGGGGGTCAGCTCAGTTATTGAATCGTCCTAGTGCATCAAATTCATGTAAATGTAGTCTTGTACAAGTTTGAAATGCCTTTTAGTTTGTTTGGATAGAATCAACTTGCACTTTTTGTTTGTTTCCTTGATAGGCTACCGTCCAGAATTGAACTGTGCTTGTGACTGCAATATGGATAAAGACATTTTATGAATAATGTATGTTTTGAAATTTAAGAAGTGAAAACTGTCCCATAGAATTTTGTACGGCTGGATTGGCTCTAGATGATCCAAAAGTTTCTCTTTGATCATCCTTTTCCTGAATGTTTCCGTGGCTTTGCAAGAGGCATGTGATTGTAATTTCACTTCTGTAAAGGTCTCTTACTTAGCTCATTGAATGTCACGACTTTCAGCAAGGAAAGACAACCAATCGTCTTTAGGCAGAAAGAGAACTTTTGTCTTTGGTAATTGGTCTCCGGTCCACAAACCAATAAGCTCCACTTATACACAACTCCTCAGCTCTAATTCATCTGCACTTTGCTGGAACACACAGCTACACAGAGTTCACAACAGATATCAAATTCCTTACTTTCAAACATGCCGCCTTCCTGGTAAATCCCTAGGTTTAAAATGGTATTTTTTTTTATTTCAGTTGACTGTTTTAAAACACATAAAAATAAAAAGACATGGTCTTTACAGTGCGTTTAAATAACCATCTTCTCATCAGCTCTTCAACTTTTGTTGCCAATTAATATGAAAGAATAAAGTGCAGTCTGGCACTACCCCACTGGTTCTCACTTACCACCCCACCAATCTCCGCATACAGCGTATCATCCGCCGTCATTTCCGCCAACTCCAAACGGATCCCACCACCAGGGATATATTTCCCTCCCCTCCCCTATCAGCGTTCCGCAAAGACCACTCCCTTCGTGACTCCCTCGTCAGGTCCACACCCCCCACCAACCCAACCTCCACTCCCGGCACCTTCCCCTGCAACCGCAGGAAATGCAAAACTTGCACCCACACCTCCTCCCTTATTTCTCTCCAAGGCCCCAAGGGATCCTTCCATATCTGCCACAAATTCACCTGCACCTCCACACACATCATCTGTTGCATCCGCTGCACCCGATGTGGCCTCCTCTATATTGGGGAGACAGGCCGCCTACTTGCAGAACGCTTCAGGGAACACCTCTGGGATGCTGAACCAACCAACCCAACCACCCCGTGGCTCAACACTTTAACTCTCCCTCCCACTCCACCGAAGACATGCACGTCCTTGGACTCCTCCATCGCCAGAACATAACACGACGGTTGGAGGAAGAGCGCCTCATCTTCCGCCTGGGAACCCTCCAGCCACAAGGGATGAACTCGGATTTCTCCAGTTTCCTCATTTCCCCTCCCCCCACCTTGTCTCAGTTGATTTCCTTGGACTCAGCACCGCCCTCCTAACCTGCAATCCTCTTTCTGACCTCTCCGCCCCTACCCCCACTCCGGCCTATCACCCTCACCTTGACCTCCTTCAACCTATCACATCTCCATCGCCCCTCCCCCAAAGTCCCTCCTCCCTACCTTTTATCTTAGCCTGCCTGGCACCCTCTCCTCATTCCTGATGAAGGGCTCTGGCCTGAAACGTTGAATTTCCTGTTCCTTGGATGCTGCCTAACCTGCTGTGCTTTAACCAGCAACACATTTTCAACCTTGAATTTAAACCATGGAAATGTCTTCTGCTTTGGTCTTCAGTTCACAATGTAACATTTCTTTTCCAGTTTACATCATGACTACTCTTTCTCAGAAATCAGGTTATTTTTACATTGTCCCACTGAAAACAGTCACAATGGCTCAATAAATAGGAACTATCAGGCAAATGCGAGGCTGATGCATGGGACTCAGCTGGGTCTTCATTGTGACAATCTGTATTGTTCCATAAAAATGGCATAAAACCTCATGAAGAGTACTAGATTAATTGAGGCAGATCTTTTTCTTATATATGAACATAGGAGGTTTAATTAGTAGGCTTGCAGATGACACCAAAACTGGAGGTGTAGTGGACAGCGAAGAAGGTTACCTCAGATTACAGCGGGATCTTGATCAGATGCGTCAATGGGTTGAAGAGTGGCAGATGGAGTTTAATTTAGATAAATGTGAGGTGCTGCATTTTGAAAAGCCAAATCACATCAGGACTTATACACTTAATGATAAGGTCCTGGGGAATACTGCTGAACAAAGGGACCTTGGAGTGCAGGTTCACAGTTCCTTGAAGTCACAGGTAGATAGGATAGTGAAGAAGGTGTTAGGTATGCTTTCCTTTATTGGTCAGAATATTGAATAAAGGAGGTCATATTGCGGCTGTACGGGACATTTGTTAGTCCACAGTTGGAATATTGCGTGCAATTCTGGTCTCCTTCCTATCGAAAGGATTGGAAGATTTGAGCTATAGAGAGAGGCTGAATAGGCTGGGGCCATTTTCCCTCGTGTGTCAAAGGCTGAGCGGTGTTCTTATAGAGGTTTATAATATCATGAGGGGCATGGACAGGATAAATAGACAAGATCTTTTCCCTGAGGTGGGGGATTAACAAGGTTAGATCTCATGGAATACAGGGAGAACTAGCCATTTGGATACAGAACTGGCTCAAAAGTAGAAGACTGGTGGTGGAGGGTTGTTTTTCAGACTTGGAGGCCTGTGACCAGTGAAGTGCCACGAGGATCGGTACTGGGCTCTCTACTTTTCGTCATTTACATAAATGATTTGGATGCGAGCATAAGGGGTAGAGTTAGTAAGTTTGTAGATGACACCAAAATTGGAGGTGTAGTGGACAGCGAAGAGCGTTACCTCCGATCAGGACCAGATGGGCCAATGGTCTGAAGTGGCAGATGGAGTTTAATTCCAATAAATGCGAGGTGCTGCATTTTGGGAAAGCAAATCTTAGCAGGACTTATACACTTAATGGTAAGGTCCTAGGGAGTGTTGCTGAACAAAGAGACCTTGGAATGCAGTTCATAGCTCCTTGACAGTGGAGTCGCAGGTAGATAGGATAGTGAAGAAGGCGTTTGGTATGCTTTCCTTTATTGGTCAGAGTATTGAGTACAGGAACTGGGAGGTCATGTTGCAGCTGTACAGGACATTGGTTAGGCCACTGTTGGAATATTGCAATTCTGGTCTCCTTCCTATCAGAAAAATGTTGTGAAACCTGACAGGGTTCTGAAAAGATTTACAAGGATGTTACCAGGATTGGAGGATCTGGCTGCAGGAAGAGGCTGAACAGGCTGGGGCTGTTTTACCTGGAGCCTCAGAGGCTGAGGGGTGACTTTATAGAGGTTTACAAAATTATGCGGGAAATGGATAGGATAAACAGACAAAGTCTTTTACCTTGGGTCGGGGAGTCCAGAACTAGAGGGCATGGTTTAGGGTAGAGGGGAAAGATATAAAAGAGACCTAAGGGGCAACCTTTTCACACAGAGGGTGGTACGTGTATGGATGAGCTGCCAGAGGATGTGGTGGTGGCTGGTACAATTGCAACATTTAAGAGGCATTTGGGTGGGTGTTTGAATAGGAAGGGTTTGGAGGGATATGGGCCAGGTGCTGGAAGGTGGGACTAGATTGGGTTGGAATATCTGGTTGGCATGGTCGAGTTGAACCAAAGCGATTGTTTCCATGCTGTACATCTCAATGACTCTAATTAGCTTAAAATCTGAAGTGTCTGAATTATGTTGATAGGAATCAAGAGTGTCGTACTGTAAAAGCACAGCAAGTCAGGCAGCATCCAAGGAGCAGGAGAATCGATGTTTCAGGCATAAACCCTTCATCAGGAATGAGGCTTGTGGGCTGGGGGCTGAGAGATAACTGGGAGGGGGTGGGATTGGGATGATGGTACCTGAGAAAGTGATGGGGAGGGGGAGCGAATAATTCGGAAAAATGATGGACAGGTCAGGAGGGCGGTGCCATGTTGGATGCTTGGGAATGGGATAATGTAGGGGAGTGGAAATGAGAACTGTTGAAATCCACATTGATCCCATGTGGTTGCAGGGTCCCACGGCAGAATATGAGACGTTCTTCTTCCAGGCATTGGGTGATAACAGTTTAGCAGTGGAGGAAGCCCAGTACCTGCATGTCCTTCATGGAGTGGGAGGGGGAGTTGAAGTGTTTGGCCATGGGACAGTGGGGTTGAGGGGTGTGGGTGTCCCAGAGATGTTCTGTGGGATCTGCAAGATGGCATCCTGTATCCCCGATGTAGAGGAGACCACATTGGGTGCAATGGATACAGTAGATGACATTGGTAGAGGTACAGGTAACTTTCTGTCAAATGTGGAAGGATCCTTTAGGGCCTTGGACAGAGTTGAGGGGAGTGGTGTGGGTGCAAGTTTTGCACTCCCTGCAGCGACAGGGAAAGGTGCCAGGAGTGGAGTGTGAGCTGGTAGGGGACATAGACCTGACGAGGGAGTCACTGAGGGAATAGTCTCTCCAGAATACTGATGGGGTGGGGAGGGAAATATATCTCTGGTCTCTTATGTTGATTAAGGTCAAACCTAATAGGGTGAAAAGTGATTCATATTCTTCTCTCTTCATCATCCCAATACCTCCCACCCACCTCACATCATGTTAAAACCGCTTTCTCACACTCAATTTTTCTCAAAAAATGTCTTACTTACATTCATCAGTCCTTCTTCTTTCGTCACCAAACTACCACTATGTCTTCATCAACGTCCTCAAAACTGACAGTCATCTACACTAGAGTTATCATCTTTTATCTGGGATAACAAAAATGAATTAATTCCTTTTGTTCCTTTGTTATTCAAATGTAAGTTGTGGAATCATTTTGTTCTTCTTTTATATGTGTAAGACGAAAAAAAATTTTAACAGCTCTTCCTTAACCGTAGCACTATTTGGTAGTCATTTGATAGGTAGTTTCAATTTAAGACGACAAGTTGTCAGCCGAAGGAGTAGGCGTGGAATACTTCACAATGTTCACTCTGAAGACAGTGAATGGAACAAGACCACTAAATGTAAAAGATTCCTTTTTGGACTTGCTAGGTAAAAGGAGCTATCAGAATGTTCTTCTTAGACTGTTCATCAGGATTGAGGATGACACGAACTGAAAACAAAAAATGCTGGAGATCACAATGAATCAGGCAGCATCCAAGGAGAGAGAGCAAGGTAATGTTTTGAGTCTAGATGACTCTTCATCAGAGCTGAGGATAACATGTTTGCCCACACCAGTGTGATATATTCTGAGGGTGATGAAATATACGATTTGTGTTCTACAGTCTCTGCCACATGTGGAACAAGTGGTGCTTTAAGAGTTGTGTAGATTAATGGTTTGGAGTTTTGTGGAGTTTCTCCAATGTGCCCCTATGTATTCCTGCCAAACTCTCATATGTTCAGTACCTTCTTGAATGACTCTTCTCCATTCTAGTCAATCATAGGCCATGAATCAGTGGGAATATTTAAGATTGATTTGAGAACACACCTAAAGTCTTTCCATTGTCATCCTGGGAGTCTTCTCTGGCGACTGAGTAACAAATAGAGCAGTTGCTTTGGGCGGCTGGTGTCAGCAGTTGAACAAGTCCCAGCCAGCTACCCTAAGTAAAAAGATTTCAAATATTCATAGCACATATTTGCAAAGTTTGGGTCACTAGCATGGGTGAAAATGTTTATTAATCACTGGGCTACTGTCATAAGCCAGTGCATTCCCATCTCCAAAAAAAATTGATGTCTGAAAATAATTTGAAATTGGTCTACTAGAGCATAGTTCTGACTCAACCTCATGAGTATTTTGATATGCATGAAGTCTAGAGGGGAGGCAATGGCCTAGTGGTATTATTGTTGGAATATTAATCCAAAGGCCTCATCCTGATGAAGGGCTTTTGCCCGAAACGTTGATTTTCCTGCTCCTCAGATGTTGCTTGACCTGCTGTGCTTTTCCAGCACCACTATAATCTAGACTATTAATCCAGAGACCCAGGTAACGGGAGGTGGTGGAATTTGAATTCAAATTCAATAAATATCTGGAATTAAGAGTCTAATGATATCCATAAATCCATTGTTGTTTGAAAAAAAACATCTGGTTCACTAATGTCTTTTAAGGAAGGAAACTGCCATTCTTACCTGGTCTGGTCTACATGTGACTTCAGACTGACAGCAATGTGGTTGACTCTTAACTTAGGGATGGGCAATAAATGCTGGCCTGGCAAGTGATGACCTCGTTCCATGAATGAATAAAAAATACCCAGCACAAGCGGGCAATTTTTTAGAATGTATTATTTTTAAACAAAAAGCATTTAAATTATTGCACCCAGCCCGCTAGATGTGATTAAGTCAATATTAAGTAACTGAAAAAGACTTTTAAATATTACACAACCATTTGACGATTACATTTGTATATATTTGGCTTGTTACAAATACAAAAAAATTATTGTCTGTTTGTGTTTGTGAACAGGAAAAAGCACAATCACCCTTGAGGGTGTGCAAATGTCTGCAATTATCTGAAACTTGCAAAAGTTTCAAGTCAGGTGGGAAGGCCCATTTCCAAGCTGTATGACTCGATGACTCTACAATTAATTTGATATCAGGGGATGTCTAGTTACAGGGCAAAGCTTCTGATGAATGACTTTTTACACAATTGAGCACAGAAATCTATGCGGCATTGAATGTTGTTGCGGTTAGAATTCTGTGGCCTTCAGCAGTGAAAGAAGTGTGGGAGTTACCATATCAGAATGGAGAAGGTAATTGGTCTTTTTTTCAACATTGTTGGCAGTTCCTCCATTCCATGAACAGGTGGTAACATCAGGTGGGACTGAACAGTCTCATGGTGTGGCCTGCTGGGCTGCTCCTCTGAAAAGAGGACTTCTCTCCATTTCACCATTTCCTCAACCTCTCAGGTCCCTGTCAGGGAATTGCAGCATCAGCCTTCCTTCTCAGACATTGTCAGAAAATATCCTGCGCCCAGCAGAGGAGCTTTGAAATACCAATGCTTGCCCAGCATCATTTCAAAGACGGCATGGAAGTGAGGGAGTCCAGTTCTTCAGTGGATATGTGCTGAGTGACAAGTTGTTCTGGAAATGGCACAACGTAGGGATGGTGCTTGAATCAAATGACAGGAAAGCTATGGGTGGGGATAAGTAGTTAATGTTTCGTAAGTTTGGACAAGAAATCACGTGCCGAGAGTCCCTCCAAACAATTTGATGCAACTTGTCTATCCAAAAAACGTAAGGTTCAGCCAATGTATTCAGAACAACCTTGATGGTACGAACAAGACAGGTGGGGAATATTTTGTTCAGATAATTGATTGTTCAGACAACTGATTGTTTGTTTGGATTAGGTTTTTATGGGACCTTGAGATCTTGTTCGGATAATCCAAAATTCAGATAATTGATGTTCTGTACAAGGAATAATATAAAAATATCTGGGCATTTGCAAACCATTTTTCTGGCAAAGTTCACAGGAGGGCAATAGAAGGCCCAGTAATTAGGTCACAATAAAAATGTGCTGTGTTTCAGACTTGAATTTCTAAGAGACACAGTTTGGTCAGAATTTCTCTCCATTCCAAATAATGTATCATTGACTTTGTGCACGTTGAAAACATTTTATACTGTCCCTTGCAATAAATGGACAACGTAGGAGCAAATTACTGCTGATGCCAGAATCCGGACTGAAAACAAAAAAATGCTGGAAATTGCAGCAGGTCAGGCAGCATCCATGGCTCTGGCACCTGGACTCATAAACAAATCATTCCCTGCTTAGGTCGAAACAGATGAGGTACAGTATCAAATCATCTCTTCAAATGAGGAAAATCATTCCCCAGCCCCAATCTCAGAAGGTACTGACCCATTATGACATTTCCTTTGCTGGGGCCAATCATCTTGGGATCTTTCAAATTGAGTGTCAAAGTTATTATCAACTTGAAACAAGACTCAGACAAGTATTTGAATTGTCCAAACCCAATCTTTATTTAATCATGCATGGGGAGAGGTCCGGTAAACATATAGGAAGCAATCTCCAAAGATTATTTAAATTACAGTCTTTTACATCAAAATCATGGAAAGTCTACACATGACTGATTCATTTTAGTAACAAGCACAGTTATGATAAAATGACGTGCTGATAAGAAATTAATGGAGCTACAGTCTTACAGTTACATAGTTAGTATTCTATAGGTCACAACTTGTTCAAGTCACAGAAACTGTGTCTCTTCCCAGGCATTCCAGCCAAAAAGGCCTAAACGTGCAAAGGCTTTTGTCTTATGACCATAAGATGTCTGCTTGACTAATCAGTTGTCTGCTTTAAAATGGTTACTGCTTAATGTTTTTAGCTGAATACCTTTTTTATTGTTAACAATAATACATTTTAGTCCTTAAACTATTTTGTCCTTCCTACAATCATTAAGCTATTCCATCTTTCATGCTAGCCTCGTAAGCAGCTTTTGGCACATTCTCTCTGTCTGACGATCTGACTGGCAAGTTAAATCATGATTTGCACTTTGAGAATATAATCACAAAGTACTGGGTTTAGAATTTTCAAACTCCATTCTCACTGAACGCTCACTGTGAACTGACCAAAGAAGGTTTATTCCAGGATGAATTGATTCAGACTCGGGCCAAATTGGAGTTTTCATCTCCAGTTTGACATGTACCTGGATATTTGATTGTGCAACATTTAATCACATGGTAAGTGGGCAGACAACTTTGCTCTTGCGATTCATAACCATGTGACATTTGCTGACTTGATATTTGCAATTTGTCTATGTTGTTGTGTTCATCTTGGTTGATTGAATATCACCAAACCCCAAATCAAGCACTTAACTTTATATTGAATAATGAGTCAAGTAAGTTATATACAGGAAATCAAGGAACATAATGAATAGAAAGGTTTAATGATGAACGATGTTTAAATAAAACTAATTTTATATGTTTCCACAGTCTTGAGCAACGAGAGCATAAAGTAAATGCTACAAGAAACATTATTGATATAAGTGGCATCTAACCAAACCTTTATGCTTTATAATATTCAGCAATTTATAAAATTTAAACAATAAGGCTCAGGGATGGATAGGACTGGCTGCTTTATGTTCCAGGATACAAATGCTAGAGGAAAGATAGAAAGGGAGGCAAGAGAGGAGAGGGAGTAGCATTTTTGAGAAGGGATAACATTACAGCTGTACAGAGGGAGGATATTCCCGGAAATACATCCAGGGAAGTTATTTGGGTAGAATTGAGAAATAAGAAAGAGATAATCATCTTATTGGGATTGTATAATAGACCCCCTAATAGTAAGTGGAAAATTGAGAAACAGATTTGTAAGGAGATTTGTTATCTGTAAGAATAATAGAATGGTTATGGTAGGAGATTTTAACTTTCCAAACATAGACTGGAACTGCTATTGTGTTAAGGGTTTAGATGGAGAGAAATCTATTAAGAGTGTACAAGAAAATTTTCTGAGTCAGTCTGTGGATGTACTTACTTGAGAAGTATAAACTTGACCTACTCTTGGGAAATAAGGCAGGGCAGGTGACTGAGGCATCAGTGGGGGAGCACTTTGGCACCAGCAACCATAAACTATTAGTTTCAAAATAGTGATGGTAAAGGATAGACCAGATCTAACAGTTGAAGTTCTAAATTGGAGGAAGGCTAGTTTTGACGGTATTAGGCATGAACTTTCAAAAGCTGATTAGAGGCAGATGTTCGCAGGTAAAGGGACAACTGGAAAATGGGAAGCCTTCAGAAATTAGATAACGAGAGTCCAGAGATAGAATATTCCTATTAAGGTGAAAGGAAAGGCTGGTAGGTGTAGGGAATGCTGCATGACTAGAGAAATTGAGGATTGCTTAAGAAAAAGAAGGAAGCATATGTCAGGTATATACAGGAGAAATTAAGTGAATCCTTAGAGTATAAAGGCAGTAGGAGTATACAAAAGAGGGAAATTAGGAAGGCAAAAAGGGGACATGAGGTAGCTTTGGCAAATAGAGTTAAGGATTTTTATAAATACATTAAGGACAAAAGGTTAACTATGGAGAGAATAGGGCCCTTCAAATATCAGCAAGCTATGGAAGTGATTGCTGGGCCCCTTGCTGACTTATTTGTTTCATCAATAGTCACAGGTGAGGTGCCAGAAGACTGGAGGTTGGCTAACATGGTGCCACTATTTTGGAAAGGTGGTAAGGACAAGCCAGGGAACTATAGACCGGTGAGCCTGACGTCAGTGGTGGACACGTTGTGGGAGAGAATCCTGAGGGACAGGATGTACATGTATTCGGAAAAGCAAGGACTGATTAGGGATAGTCAACATGGCTTTGTGCGTTGGAAATCATGTCTCACAAACTTGATTGAGTTTCTGAAGAAGTAACAAAGAGGATTGATGAGGGTAGAGCAGTAGACATGATCTATCTTTGCAGCTGTACAGGAGATTGGTTAGGCCACTGTTGGAATATTGCATGCAATTCTGGTCTCCTTCCTATTGGAAGGATGTTGTGAAACTTAAAAGGATTCAGAAAAGATTTATAAGGATGTTGTCAGGGTTGAAGGATTTGAGTGAGAGGGAGAGGCTGAACAGGCTGGGGCTGTTTTCCCTGGAGTGTTTAAGGCTGAGGGGTGACCTCATAGAGGTTTATAAAATCATGAGGGCATGGATAAGATAAATAGACAGTTTTTTTTTCCCTGGGGTAGGGGAGTCCAGAGCTAGAGGGTATAGGTTTAGAGTGAGAGGGGATAGATATATAAGGGACCTAAGGGGCAACTTTTTCATGCAGAGGGTGGTGCTTGTGTGGAATGAGCTGCCAGAGGAAATGGTGGAGACTGATACAATTGCATTCTTTAAAAGACACCTGGATTGGTATATGAATAGGAAGGGTTCAGAGGGATATGGGCCAAGTGCTGGCTGGTGGGACTTGATTACTTTGGTCCAACTTGTCCATGCCGACCAGATATCCCAAAGGGTCTGTTTCCATGCTGTACATCTCTATGGCTCTATGAACACCAAAGCTAAACCTAATTCAGTTCACTGGCTTCAACTCTCTAATGCAGAAGTTCAACTTCTAGGAGCAGAGTGTCAGTTATCACTGAAAAGCATCAAAGCTACCTGCCTGCAATAATCAAAAACATTGTGCCTGTACAACCAAGCACATCATAAAACTACAGGCACTCTCTCTCTCATCCAGTTTACATTACTCTTTCTCTCCCTCCATCCTTCTCAGTTTTTTTTCTCTTTGTTCTCATTTTGCACAGAATTTCAACTTTTGAAAAATGGGTTGACCTATGGGATACAGTATTGTTGAGGTGGGTGTGGGGGCAAGGTCAAAGTGTGAAATAGACTCCGTTCCAGATTTAGCTAAAGATGGAAGATTGACAATCAACTTAATCCATGGAGCAAGTTGAATTTTAAGTCTTGAAAACTGTGTTGTCCAGGATTTGGGGACTGAGTCAGCTTGCTGTTGTGTACCTGTGCGGATTGAGAAGGGAGTGACGTAGCATCCCAAGACCTCCAACCTATCTCCATCCTACCACCAGGCTCTCTGATGTTCCCATGACCAACAGGTCTCTAACACCCCTCCCCGAACCCCCACTCCACTTCCACCCAATAGCTCCAGCAAGAGATCTTTAAACTACCTTAGTATCGACTCCAACCTCTTTGAAGCAGACTGGCCTCCAAGCAGAGAACCAGTCTGTGTCATCACTGACGTTAAACTAGGGGTGTGAAAACGTTATGTCAAGCCAGTAAAACTTCCTTTTTTTATTTTCTCTCTCTCCCATTTTTGATTCTCCCTCCCCATTTTGTTAGTCACTTTCTCAGCTTATTACATCGTAGTAACAGCATGTACATTACATCTGAGATACATCAGAGTTTTTTTTGGCAGGCTGCTCTTAAAAGGTAATTATACATTACTGTTAGTTACATTGATTTCACACTGAGACTGGAAACAGGTTAGCTCCTGCCATGAGAAGTCACTGACATCTTGATGGACAGAGCTTATTTTGGGATATCAATTAACTATTTCAGGTAGGAACGGTCTAAAATAATGTTTAAAATTTGAATTGACATTGAATTCCTATTTGCTACAAATTCAAATAAAGATAACAACATTCAATTTTGGGAGTGGATTCTAAGACCTGTTATATGTCCAGCCATATTTCAATAGAAAGTAATTTTCAGTTGGGTGTACAATTGTCAGGCAAATCACCACCAACCATTTTGTACTCCTGCTATTGTTGGATTTTGCTCCCATCTTGTAAACATTGTCATAATGCAAGATGACCTTTGTTGTTTTCACTGTTAGCATCTTTTTGTTACATGTGTGTACGTTGATTCTAGTCAAACAATAAGAAGCATATTGAAAGTAGTTGATCTTAAACTTTCAGAGTATCAACACTAGTCCACTGTGCACACGACTGTAAGAAAAGAAAGGATATCTGAAAGATGTGAGCTGTTATGTACTTCAGAATGTGAATGTACATGAAATAGGAAATCAACACAAGGTTTACACTAATCTCATCATAATTTGTTTTATTTGGAACATAAACAGCAATAAATGTGAAGGTGCCTCAGAAATTATTTTTAAAGGTGTCATATAATTATTGCTGAATTGCTTGGCCTGTGTATCTCCTCCTCCTCCTCCTTGGGCAGTCTCTCAGACTTACTTCCATTCAGGTTCAATGAATTCAGGGAGGTGCAATATATGGCCTCAGTCTGTCAGAAAGGGGCAGGTAGTGCCTGAAGAGTCAGGTCGATGAGACGTCTATGCACCCTCCTGACATTATGACATTGACTCTCCACATTCCCAATTCTACTGTCCTCCTTGGAATTTCCATAACGATTGCCTGGATACCTTGTCCTTAGTCATAGAGGTGTACAGCATGGAAACAGACCCTTCGGTCCAACCTGTCCATGCCGACCGGATATCCCAACCCAATCTAGTCCCACCTGCTAGCACCCGGCCTATATCCCTCCAAACCCTTCCTATTCATATACCCATCCAAATGCCTCTTAAATGTTGCAATTGTACCAGCCTCCACCACTTCCTCGGGCAGCTCATTCCATACATGTACCACCCTCTGCATGAAAATGTTGCCTCTTAGGTCTCTCTTATATCTTTCCCCTCTCACACTAAACCTATGCCCTCTAGTTCTGGTCCCCACCCCAGGGAAAAGACTTTGTCTATTTATCCTATCTATGCTTTTGTAAACCTCTATAAGGTCACCCCTCAACCTCCGATTCTCCAGCGAAAACAGCCCCAGCATGTTCAACCTCTCCCTATAGCTCAAATCCTCCTACCCTAGCAACATCCTTGTAAATCTTTTCAGAACCCTTTCAAGTTTCACAACATCTTTCCGATAGGAAGGACACCAGAATTGCACGCAATATTCCAACAGTGGCCTAACCAATGTCCTGTACAGCCGCAACATGACTTCTCAACTCCTGTACTCAATACTCCGACCAATAAAAGAAGCATACCAGTCTTCTTCACTATCCTATCTACCTGCAACTCTACTTTCAAGGAGCTATGAACCTGCACTCCAAGGTCTCTTTGTTCAGCAACACTCCCTAGGACCTTGCCATTAAGTGTATAAGTCCTGCTAAGAATTGCTTTCCCAAAATACAGCATCTCGCATTTATCTGAATTAAACTCCATCTCCTACTTCTCAGCCCAATGACCCATCTGGTCAAGATCCTGTTGTAATCTGAGGTTGCCTTTTTTGCTGTCCACTACACTTCCAATTTTGGTGCCACCTGCAAATTCACTAATTTTACCTCTTATGCTCACATCCAAATCATTTATGTAAATGACAAAAAAGAACACCGATCCTTGCGGCACTCCACTAGTCATAGGCCTCCAGTCTGAAAAACAACCCTCCACCACCACTGTCTGTCTTCTACCTTCTGTATCCAAATGGCTAGTTCTCCCTGTATTCTGTGAGATCTAACCTTGCTAATCAGTCTCCCATGGGGAATCTTGTTGAACGCCTTACTGAAGTCCATATAGATCATATCTACTGCACTGCCCTCATCAATCCTCTTTGTTACTTCATCAAAAAACTCAGTCAAGTTCATGAGACATGATTTCCCACGCACAAAGCCTCGTTGACTATCCCTAATCAGTCCTTGCCTTTCCAAATACATGTCCATCCTGTCCCTCAGGGTTCCCTCCAACAACTTGCCCACCACCGATGTCAGGCTCACTGGCCTATAGTTCCCTAGCTTGTCCATACCATCCTTCTTAAACAGTGGCACCATGTTAGCCAACCTCCAGTCTTCTGGCACCTTACCTGTGACTATCAATGATACAAATATCTCAGCAAGAGGCCCAGCAATCACTTGTCTAGCTTCCCACAGAGTGCTGGGGTACACCTGATCAGGTCCTGGGGATTTATCCACCTTTGTGTTTCAAGACATCCAACACTTCCTCCTCTGTAATATGGACATTTAGATTTGAGACTTTGGTCCACAAATATTGTTTTCTTCATGTCACTACAGGTTGACTGGGCACATTGGCAGCAATGATTAATTTCATCATCCACATCTCTCTTCTTTGATAGAAGGCTCCAAATCTGAATGAAAGAATACTCCACGTTTTCCTTTTTCTTGTCTCTGGTCTTAAAATCATAGAATCCTTACAGTATAGAAGCCGGTCATTCATCCCATTTCCACCCCGATCCTCCAAATAGCAACCCACGCAGACTATTGCCCCACCTATCCCTGTAAGATTGCATTTCCCCAGGCTAATCACTTAGCCTGCACATCCCTGGACACTGGGCAAATTAGCACGACCAATCCACCCAACCTGCACATCTTTGGATGGTGGGAGAAAACCACCTCAAGAAAATCCACGCAGACACAGGGAGAATGTGCAAACTCCGCACAGACAGTTGCTCCAGGGTGGAATTGAACACATGTCCTTGGCGCTGTGAGGAAGCAGTGCTAACCATTGGCCTACCATGTCCCCAAAGGCCTTAACCAATGGCAGCTTGGATTTTCAGAAGTGCTATGCTGTGTGAACTCATGAAAGTGAACCCTAGTGTTTAGGTTTTTCAATGATAGACATATTTTCTCATATGCTTTAGTGATTGATAAAGAACTGGAACTCCGCTTCTGGAATGCATATGCAAGTGTCAGTTACATCCCTGAAGTTCAACTGAAGTTGCTGTGATTTTGATTTTTTGATTGAAAGTAGATGGAAGAGTAACACATTTGCTGTGTAGATTATCTCCCTGTACATGGGGAATTTGCTGAAGGTGAGGTGTAGTATTGCAGCAAGGAATATTAAGAAGAATGTTGGTACAATAATACAACCTTGGTGACTGCAGCCTTCACTAATGTAATGCCTACGGTGGCTCTATTGGTGAGGATTATGGAATGCTCATCATTGGGGCAAAACTGGAGGATGGTGACAAATCTATGAGGAAGCCAATATTGAGGAAGATGTTCCATAAACCTTAACTCCTGGAAGAAAAAGCTATAATGCAGTTCAGAAAAGTAAAAATTATGTCTTGATTTGTTCTTAACATTTAAAAAAATATGGTACGTGTATTCAGCATGTTGAGTCAGGCTGGGTACATTGTGTAATTTTGCATGTATGTTGTTATATTAGCTGTTTGAAAATCCAGATATTGGGCCTTCTGAATCATTAGTGGTTTACTCGTAATTTCAATGGTCACTGCCCAGTCCTCCTCCCTCAGCTGGGGAATTTCTTGGGCTGATCCCTATTTCCCAGAAGTCTTATTGAAATCAAGAAATGCTTCACTAATGGGAATACTTTAGGTGCCAATGCAAAGATGAACATTTGAAGAACAAGAAATGAATCACTTTACCATGAGTCAGATATTTTTGGCAATATTCAGCAAGTCAGTTAACATCTTGTACCAAACCTAGGTGTGACTATAAAGTTTCTGTTATAAACCGGTTAAGGATATCAACATTGTTGTTTTGAAGTGAATGAACTTTACAATCAAAAATTCTTACTAAGGAAATACAGCTGTAACAAAGAACACATTTTACTATATGCAGTTTTTAAAAAAATCCACTGTATGTTTAACTTAGTCTCTAACATCTGGAATTAATCTGAGGTAAAATAATGAATTAACAGACGAATTGTGTTCAAACTTCACCACAGCACATCAAATGGAAATGGAAGGCAGATCCCATGGATTTCTTAACATGCTCACCCAGACATAAGTGACTCTGTGTTGCCAAATCTGATTAAAATTCTGCCTCCTTCACGTTGGATTCATCACTTTGCGCAATCCAGCATAGGAGTCTCTTAACAATTCCTCTTCTCCTTCAGGAACAACATTTGCTTGGTGCAGTTTGGGATCCAGAGAAGGCAAGGCACAGTGCCAGCCTGGGTGAATTGAGTTGCTATGTGGAGCAATTTCAAGAAGATTCAGCAATGCACAGCAGCAGTTATGTCTGGGTGAACTGCTGAGAAATTCATGCAATTTGTCTTGACAGTCTCTTTCATCTGATGTGCTCTGTAGGGTGCGCAAACACAAATTGTCTCTTAATTCATAATTTACATCAGATGAATTCTGGATGTTAAAGAATAAGCTATATATAATGTAAAGTAAAATGTTTTTTTCTGTTATGGCTTTATTCTCTTCATGAGTTCATTGGATTTGTAAAGTGTGTTGACTTTAAAAAAAAACCTTGATGATCCTTAATCAGATTGTAATCAAAACTTTGCAGTCACACCTGGATTCATAACAAGGTATTAATGACCTGTTAAGTATTGCCAGAAATAATTGACTCCATTGTCAAATGTTCTGCCAATTGTTTAACTTGGTATTTGCACTTCAATTAGTCATACAGTCACAGATGTACAGTGCGGAAAACAAACCCTTCGGTCCAACTCATCCTTGCTGACCAGATAACCTAAATTAATCTAGTTTCATTTGTCAGCATATGGCCCACATCCCCTAAACCCTTCCTATTCATGTACCCATTCCGATGCATTTTAAATTGTGTAATTGTACCAGTTTCCGCCACTTCCACTGGTAACTCATCCTATACATGCACCACCATCTGCGTGAAAAAGTGATCCCTTATGATCCTATTAAATCTTTTCCTTCTCACCATAAACCTCTGTCTTCTAGTTTTGGACTCCCCTACCCTGGGAAATAGACCATCACTATACACTCTATCCATTCTCCTCATGGTTTTATAAACTTCTACAAAGACAACTTGTTAAAAAAAATGTAAAGAATATCAACATGTTATTCGTAGATACTTTTTCATACCTCACTGTAACCTTTTCCTTTGTAAAGCACAAAGGTTTATGGAACATACTCCTCCATATTGGCTCTCTCATAAAGACCTCATCATCCTACAGCTTCACCGGGATGACGTGCATGTGTAATCTTCACCAACAGAACTACCATAGACCCTAAAGACTGCAGTCACCAAGGTTGATTCCTTGTATTTTTATGTATCATGGCACCAACGTTCTTCTTAATATTCCTTCAAAGTTTGTGAGAAGATTTGTAGCTCGGGTGCTCGTTGTGGTTCTGTTCGCCGAGCTGGGAGTTTTTCTTGCAAACGTTTCATCCCCTTTCTAGGTGACATTTTCAGTGCTTGGGAGCCTCCTGTGAAGCGCTTCTGTGCTGATTCCTCCGGCATTTATACTGGTTTGAATCTGCCGCTTCCGGTTGTCAGTAGCTGTCCGCTGCAGTGGCCAGTATTTGGGTCTATGTCGATGTGTCTGTTGATCGAATTCGTGGATGAGTGCCATTCTTCTAGGAATTCCCTGGCTGTTCTCTGTTTGGCCTGTCCTATAATGGTGGTGTTGTCCCAATCAAATTCATGTTGTTTGTCATCTGAGTGTATGGCTACTAGGGATAGCTGGTCGTGTCGTTTCTTGGCCAGTTGGTGTTCATGGATGCGGGTTGTTAGCTGTCTTCCTGTTTGTCCTATGTAGTGTTTTGTGCAGTCCTTGCATGGGATTTTGTAAACCACATTGGTTTTGCTCCTGCTGGGTATCGGGTCCTTTGTCCTGGTGAGTTGTTGTCTGAGAGTGGCTATTGGTTTGTGTGTTGTTATGAGTCCTAGTGGTCGCAGCAATCTGGCTGTCAGTTCAGAAATGCTCCTGATGTATGGGAGTGTGGCCAGTCCTTTGGGTTGTGGCATGTCCTCATTTCGTTGTCTTTCCCTGAGGCATCTGTTAATGAAATTGCATGGGTATCCGTTTTTGTTGAATACCTTGTATAGGTGTTCTTCTTCCTCTTTTTGAAGTTCAGGTGTGCTGCAGTGTGTTGTGGCCCTTTTGAATAATGTCCTGATGCAACTTCGTTTGTGTGTGTTGGGGTGGTTGCTTTCAGGACTTGGTCTGTGTGTGTGGCTTTTCTGTATACCTTCGTGGTGAATTCTCCGTTTGGTGTTCTTTGTACCATTACATCCAGGAATGGGAGCTGGTTGTCCTTTTCTTCCTCTCATATTCCTTGCTCCAACATTATGCTTCAGCTTCAACAAATTCCCCATGTGCAGGGAGATAGTCTAAACAACAGATGGGATACTCTCCCACCCATACTGTTTTCAATCAAACTTTAAGATTAACTACTTCAATGTGCTTCCTGGTCTTGACTAGAACCAACATGCACATATATTCCAAAAAGCTGCTCATCAATGTTCAAAAACTGGGAGCAAAATCCACCAATGGCAGGAGTACAAAGTGGGTGGTGCTGATTTGCCTGACAATTGTACACCCAATTGGAAATTACTTTCTATTGAAATATGACTGGATATAAAACAGGTCCTGGAATCCACTCCCAAAATTGAACATTTTGTTTATTTGAGTTTGAATTACTATTTGCTACAATGACAATTCAATTTTTAAGCATTGTATAAGACCATTCCTACCTGAAAGGGTTAACCAACATCCCAAAATAAGCTCTGTCCATCAAGGTGTAAATGACTTCTCATGGCAGGAGCTAACCTGTCTCCGGTCTCAGCGTGAAATCGATGTTGCTAACTGTAATGCATACTTACTCAAAAGTGCAGCCTGAATTCTAACAAAAAACTCTTGACGTAACTTGCTAAGTACTATGTAATAAACTTATTCTGTTTATAAACACTCAGCCCTTCAGCTGCCTAGGTCTTAATGTGGGCATCCTTATCCACTTGGGATCACTAATTTTGATTGTTAGCAATAAGAAAGATTGGTAGCAGTGAATCAATCTTTAGAAGAAGAAGAAGAAGAAGAATCCCTACAGTGTGGAAACAGGCTCTTCAGCCCAACAAGTCCACATTGACCCTCCAAAGACTAACCCACCCAGATCCATTCCCCTACCCTATATTTACCCCTGACTAATGCCCCAACCCACACATCCCTGAACATTATGGACAATTTAGCATGGCCAATTCACGTAACCTGTACATTTTTGGATTGCGGGAGGAAACTGGAGTAAACCCACACAGACGTAGGAGAATATGCAAATTCCACACAGATAGTTGCCTGAGGTTGGAATTGAACCTGGCTCCAAATCAAAAGCAACTCAGGTGGTTCCAGTGGACAGGATCATAACAGATACTATGCCAGGAGAGATGGCATCTGACAACGAAAGTTGATATTTGTTGGATGCATCTGATTGGTCCAAATTTGGACCAATGTTAATTTGATTTTTATGCATTTTAAAGATGAATCTTAATTGTTCACTATGTAATAGTTACCTCATAGCATTATTCCTATATGATAGCTTTTGAGTGAAACTCAAGCAGCAAACAATTATTATTGATAATTTTTTAAATCCTGAAGCCAATCATGCTGAAAACATTCATGAATAATGCATGCGCGTGGGAGTCAGTTTGCCCAGAATGACATGTGCCAGGACCTTGGCAGGTCTGCATTTTATCTGATTAGTATAGGCTGTTGATATGGCTGCCACATACAAGAGGTCTGCAGCTATGTTAATAAGGAACCAGAATTTCTACATCTTGGAAAGACTGGTGAGTCTGAGGCAAATACAAACTTGGAGAAGAACACAAATTGTAAGGGGGAGATTAACACAAACTGGGGACAGAGAGAGGGTGGGTGGAAAAGAGAGAGAGAGGGAGAAATCCAAATTGCAGACAGAAAGTGAAGGGAAAAGGTACACTGCTGAAATTCACCAAGGCTAGTTAGACAGCAACTTCCAACCCATGACCTCTGTTTGGACAGGGACAGCAGATAGATGAACATTACAAAGTACGGGTTCTCCTCCAAGGTGTGCACATTCCTGACAGAAGTATATTGACATTCCTTCAGTTCCAGTGGGTTAATATCCTAGAATTCCTTCCCTAATATCATTAGAGGTTTACGACAGCAAATGGTTTGCAGTGGTTTAAGAAGCAAGCTCACTCTTACCTTCTCAAGAATAACGAGGGACAAGCAATAAATACTGGCCCAGACAGCAGTGCCCACTTCTCGTGAATGAATGAGAAAGAAAGACAATTTAGATAAGAAGAGCTCAAAATGGGAAAGAGAGAAATAATCACAAATGGTGGGAAGAAAGAGAGAAAAGTACAAACTGGGAAAGAGAATATCAAACTGGAGAAGGAGAAACTAAAATAGGAAAGAGAGAGAAACAAAGAGGAAGGAAGTTTCACTGGCTTGATATAAAGTTTTCACAGCCCAGTGTGATATCAGTGATGCCACAGACTGGTTCTCTGCCTGGAGGCCAGTCTGGTTTTAAGAGGTTAGAACCGATCAGTAGGATGGTTTGAAGAACTCTTGGAAGGATGATTGACCAGTTGAGGGAATTGGGGATCGGATGATCATGGAAATATCAGAAAGCCTTGTGGTAGGATGGGGGGGTAGGTTGGAATTCTTGTGGTACAACTTCTGTTTGCGTTTTCTTCTGCTGGTACTTTGGTAAAAGATCTCCTTTCCTGTTCAATACCCAAGTGACCAGGATCTTCAAATCCCTGTCGCAGAATCGTGATGCCATTTTCGTCTTAAAAATCTTCAGGAAATGGGCTTACTGAGAAGGGCAGCTTCAGAATGCCAGTGAACCTCTTCTCAACCCACTCAGGCATCATGGCAGCAAAGCTGACTGATTCCCCAAAGCCAGGACAGTTCCAGATTGATTGGGTTGATTATCAATCTTCCATCCTCAGCTAAATCTGGAACTGAGTGGCTTTAGTGCACGTTTGGGTCAGAAAATGTAAATTTCACTCTTTGACCTTGCCCCCACACCAACCTCAACAATTCCATAATCCATAACTCAACCCTTTGTAAAAGAAAAACTAAAATTCAGTGTAAAATGAGAGAGGAGGGAGGCAAATAAACTGAGAGGGGGTTGGGAGAGGAAAAGTACCATAAACTGGATGACAGAGTCCATCCAGGTCTATGATATGCTCGGTCGTACAGGTACAATATATTTGATTATTGCAGTCAGGTAGCTTTGATGCTTCTCAGTGATAACTGACACTCTGCTCCTAGAAGTTGAACTTCTGCGTGAGACAGGTGGAACTGAATTAGGTTTGGTTTTAGTGTTATTGATTAGACAATAGACAAGAGGCCATTCTCCCCTTCGAGCCTGCACAGTCATTCAATATGATCATGGCTGATCATTCCTAATTGGTATCCTCTTCCTGCCTTATCTCCATAACCCTTGATTCCACTATCTTTGAGAACTCTATCCAACTCTTTCTTAAATGAATCCAGAGACTGGGCCTCCACTGCCCTCTTGGGCAGAGCATTCCATACAGCCACCACTCTCTGGGAGAAGAAGTTTCTCCTCATCTCTGTCCTAAATGGTCTACCCTGTATTTTTAAGCTGTGTCCTCTGGTTCGGCACTCATCCATCAGCAGAAACATGTTTCTTGCTGCCAGAGTGTCCAATCCTTTCGTAATCTTCTATGTCTCCATCAGATCCCCTCTCGGTCTTCTAAACTCAAGGGTATACAAGCCCAGTCGCTTCAGTCTTTCAGTGTAAGGTAATCCCTCCATTCCAGGAATTGACCTCGTGAACCTACGCTGCACTCCCAATTTTATAATTAGCTGAATATTATAAAGCATAAATCTTTAGTTTGATGTCACTCCTATCAATAATGTTTCTTGTAATTGGTAGTATTTACTTTGTGTTCTCATTGCTCAAGACTGTAGAAACTGTAAAACTAGTTTTATTTAAACATTGCTCATCATTACATCTTTCTATTCATTGCATTCCTTGATTTACTGTATATATCTCATTTGACTCATGATTCAACATGAAACTGAATGCGTGATTTGGGGAACCATGTCCAGTGCCCTCCAGGTCTGATAGAGAGTCAGGTCCAACATCCTCAGGGATTGCTGGAGAGACAGGTCCAGTACCCTCCGGGTCTGCTGCAGAGCCAGTTCTTCATGTATGCTGCTATAGTGTTTGCTTCCACCACCACCACCACCTCTATTGGTCCACCAATGGTCCCCAGGACTGAAAGCACAACGACAGGGGAAAAGGGAACCTGGCATGGACTCCTCGTAAGAAGACAGTGTGTGTGGTGTAAGGAAGCACCCAGCCAATGGAGAAACCACACAGCCCCCTCAGAAGTTTTCACTTGGGGCACTCCAGAGGTGTCCAACCTTCCACCTGCACCAGACATTCCCTCCCTTTGATCCTTGGAAGTTGGCAGCAAGGAGGGTCATCTTAGTTCAAACAAAAGACATTTGGCACGCTTGGGCTATCCAGACACAAATATCCCTGGGATCACCAAACTAAACCTCTCTGGTCAGTAGATTCCACTGCTGAGGAGGTTCCTTCCATGCTAGTTGCAGGATGTGATGGAAGGGAGAGAAGGAAGCAAACTAATTGAAGGCACTTTGATAGCATGAATGACAATGCACTGTACATTATTTGATGAATGACGCTGCTTTGATCTTACATCTGGTTATTTGTTTCTCTGTGTAACCACGAATGTAACTGTTCCAACATGAAGCATGACCTCATGTCCACATAGGCTGTAGCATGAATCTATATCCATGGGGAGAGCCTACTGCAGTGTCTGGAAGCGAGAGGAAAGTACATTGAGGGCAATGGGTCCTGCTGACACCATTGGCATTTGATCGATAACAGCCCTGATCTTTCACAGCTTCTTGAGATGGTGTGAATGAGTTGGTCCACAATGTCTGGGGCAGGGAGGTACCCAGCAAACAGGATCCATTACATTAGGACAGCCAGGGATTAGGGACACTGCATGTCTGTGTCCATTATACTGCATGAGTCTGTGTGACATATTGCTTCCATTTAAAATGCTATCATAGTGAAGGGTGTTGTTGCAGTTCCCACCCTTACAGTTTGGAACACTTAGCCCACTCACGTTGAGTTTGGTTGCATCGACTTCTTTCCCTATTGAGCAGTTCTGATTTCTAGCATGAGAAAGGTGACAGTGAATACTTTTTGGTCAGCGGCTTACAATCTCCACCTCTCCATGTCAGTCAGAGCGCAAACACCCAGATCCCCTTTCTGATAGCCCTTCCTGTAAGCCCCATTGGCTTTATTCCTGCTCCGGTCCTCACTCAGTCTGTCAACATGATCCTGCCTCTGCCCATCTCCCCAGTCTCTGGCAAATGATGCGACCGGGCCAGGTGCAGTCATACATTGTCAGAGAGTCGTATAGCACGGCAATAGACCCTTCGGTTCAACCGATCCATGCCGATCACAATCCCAAACTAAACCAGTTCCACCTACCTTTTCTTGGCCCATATTCATCCAAACATTTCTGATCCTTGTACTATTGTCCCCTGGAAGCCATGGTGCTCTTGATTATGTGTGACACACACCCGTACCCCGCATGACCCCCTTCCCATCCATGCTTTACCATATCTGTTTTTGCAGATACTATTGCCCCTCCCCCATCCCCAGCTTTAGTTGTTAGCACAGGTGTGGGTTTGACATAATACACTGCCATAGAGCAGGAAATTTGCCCATTTAAATGAGAACAAGCCGCCTGATTGTGTGGCAGCACCAACTGACAAAACAGCACATGGATGGTGCAAGCATGCAAGTAGGTGCTAGATGATCAAGCACTAACAGGGCTGCCCTGTGATGTAGCTTGGTCCACCTATGAGCTGGGCTCTTGCCCCTGCACATAGTGTCCCTGTTGTAGCGACTTAATGCTGGTGCTCCCTGAAATGCTTCCTGAGCAGCCTGCAAATGTGTTGGATAGGTGCCATAATAGTCATGAGTGGTTGGTAAATGTTGGATGGCAATATCCATCGGTGATGTGTACATGCAGCTGGTGCCCTTAGAGCCATGCCTTGGAATGCCAAGT
Source organism: Hemiscyllium ocellatum (assembly GCF_020745735.1). Lineage (NCBI taxonomy): Eukaryota > Metazoa > Chordata > Chondrichthyes > Orectolobiformes > Hemiscylliidae > Hemiscyllium > Hemiscyllium ocellatum. The sequence continues at coordinate 69,504,984 of NC_083416.1, forward strand.
AGTCCTATGCACAATAGAGGTCTTTCAAAGTGAGCTGAGGATGCCGGATATCCGTGTTTATGGTTCAGTTGCACAGAATCTTTGACAGATAAAGCCACTGCAACACCTTGAAGCTTTTGGCATTGCTGCCAGCCAGACCAGTGTGAGAAAAAAAACACTCTAGAGTATTAATTTACTTAATTTGTAGAGTTTTATGTGCCTGATGGATGAATGGATCAAATCTGCTCTTTTGTCCATGATTCACAAATAATGAAGGAACAATCTGAACTTTTGTTAAAGAAGTGGTGGATTTTCGGTATTTTACTTAATACTGTTTTTTTTTTCATTAGGGAGTTTGAATCATTTGTAAACTGGGCAATGACTCCATGGAATAAGTTTGGGCTTGTCAGCAGATTGATAATTCAAAAATATATCTAAATTTCCCCCACCAGCAAACATTTCCATACGCTTCTAAAAATATCTAGCATCAAGCAATAACTGAAAAACCGAAACTTTCCAAAGCTCAGTGAAAAAGCATGAGAGGAATGATTAAATACAATTGTAATGTAGAACTCGCCTATAGCTCAATATTCAGTGAGCAGCACAACAAAGGATACTAACTATAATTCCAACATATCAGAACATAGAACAGCACAGGAACAGACTCATTAATGTTGTGCCGAACTAAAATAACCCCTTCTGCCTGTCTTTCATCCATATCCCTCCATATTCTTCTAGTAGTATTCAGAGTAGATGAAAAGGAAGAATTAAATAAAGTAGGCATCCTAAATGATGGCCATATGTTGAAGGCGCCATAATGATTAAAGTTTTAAGTAAATACTGGCGACAATTTTTAATCACTGGGCGTAATGGTAATATGTGACCCACGTTTTTCAACGATCAGATGGATGTTTCTGCAGGACAGAAGGAAATAGCAGGTTAGGATTTGCAAAATCCCTGACATAGCAGACTCCAAATGAATTATCTGAGAAATTGAAGATTCTGCTGATGATTCTCCTGTGCCTGGAATGGTTGAAAATATTTAATGGAAATCAGAAGAATCGGTAGGATCATACAGTTAAGTAAATAGCTACTAAGAAACGTTAAGTAGTTAAAAACCTAATCTAAATCTTGGGTAACTATTAAGCTGAGCTCCCCAGCTGACAGTCACCGATATTTTCAGCAAAGAAATAGGCCATTCAGCCCATCAATCACCAATATGCTTCAATGTTCTAAAGATTTCTCAAACAACAACCCTTTTAATGTGTTCAAGACTCCACCATCCTCTGGGTGAAATATATCTCTCCTCAAACTCTCTCTTAAACTTTTACCTCATACTTTAAATAACCAGGGGGGATAGATTTAATCATAGCTCAGACTCTCGAGCCCATGCAATGTCCTGGTTAATCTCCTCTGTATCCTCTCTAGTGCAATCACATCCTTCCTGTAATGTAGTGACCACAACCGCATGTGGTATTCCAAATGTGGCTGAATCAGCAGGTTTACAGTTCAAGTGTAACCTCCTTGATCTTGTATTCTATTAGCCCTAGATTCAAGGATCTCTGGATTTACAAGGTATCTCTGACTTTTAGTGCTTCTAAGTGTCCAACCATTTGTAGTGCAAGCCTTTACCTTAGCCAACTCCTATGGCGTTGCCCAGATATTTCTATGTTGAATATCATTTGCCACTGCTCTTCCCAGATGACGAGTCCATCAATATCCTCCTGCCATTTATGGCCATCCTCCTCACCATTTACCATCCGACCACTTTGTGTCATCAGCACATGCCTTGATCATACTATCTGCATTTAAGTCCAAATCATTAGTGTACACCACACATAGCAAGGGAGCCAGTACTGTGTCCTGTGGAATCTACTGGAAATACACTTCTGGTTATAGAAATTGCCCTCTGCTTTCTACATCTCAGTCATGTTTGGATCCAATGTGGCAGTGGATGCTTACTTTCTTGAGGGGTTCGCCATTAGGGACCTTGTCAAAAGCCTTGCTAAAGGGCAGGTATACCACATCAAAAGCATTACATTGCTCAACATTCCTGGTTACCTCCTCAAAAAATCTGATCAAATTTGTCAAACCTGCCTTTCCCTCAATAAATCCATGCTGACTATCCCTGATTAATCCGTGTCTCTCCAAGTGCAGATAGCTTCTGTCCCTCAGAGGTTTTTTCTAATAACCTCCAAACCAATGAGATTGGACTGATTGTCTTTATAATTTTATGGCCTGTCCAATCCTCCTTCTTTTCAATAATGGGTCAATGTTAATGTCCTCCAGTCCTCTAATACATCATGGGTGGCCAGAAAGGCATTGAAAATTGTTGCTCCAATATCTCCTCCTTTCTTCCCTGAACAGGCAGGGATACATCTCATCCAGGCCTACAGATTTATCCACTTTTAAGGCTGTTAAACCCACAAACATCTTCCCTCTCTGTCTATGTTAATTGCATCAAGTATTTCACAGTCTTCCACCTTGATGTCTAAAACTGGGTCATCTATTTTCCATTGTCAAGACCGGTAGAAAATATTTTTTGATATCTGTACCCGTTTCTTCAGGGTCCTCCAAGACACACATTACAACCTATGGTCCATGGGCAATACATTATCACAAGTTAACCTCTTGGTCTTTTATGCATTTTTATTAAAAAAAACTTGCATTTTCCTTTATTCTGCCCACCAATTCTTTCTCATGTATTTTCTTTGCTTTCTTAAAAAAGAAATTAAGTTCCTGCATTTCTTATATTCTCATAGGGACTTAGCCCTACTGAGCCCTCAAGCTCTGCCTCAAGTTTCTCTATTGTTCTTAATTCTAATCTTTTATGTCCCTTGACAACCAGCAAATATTGCTCCCAGTCTACTTAGGCCAGAAGGCATCTTAACTTACCACGTGCACCCAACTACACCACCCAGATCCGCTATACGTGTTCCAGTCACACCTACTCGCCCTACAAATGAACTCCTCAGAGGCCATTATCCCGTCACTAAATGACCTTTTTTTTTTTCACAAATTCCCAGTCTTTGACAGCATTGCCTCCTACTGAGTTGGACACTACAGTCCCTAACATTCAATCTTTTACCTCAGCCTACTCTCCCTGATTGAACCAGATTAACAGCCCCAAAGAGGAACTCAGCTGTTACAATCTCTACCTCCTCACCATCAACAGACCTAATGTCTCCTCTGTCCACCCAACAACAACAACCCCTTTTTCTCCCAGGATGGATAAAGAGAAGATGACAAAAAAAGCTAGCAGTACTCCAGGTGGAGAAATCACCAGGCCCAGATGGGATGTAACCTAGATTGCTGAGAGAGTTAAGATATAAGCAATAATTAATGGAGGGAAACAGAATTACAGAACTGGAAGGCACTGCCATGTCAATGTCTGGACATCTATTAAAGTAAAAACAACAACATTTCCAATGCCTGGACTAAAAGACTGTGTTATATATGAAGACATTCAGAGCTATAAATATGATTTTGTTAATGATGAATCTGTATCCCACAAGAACTACTTTTCTCATGGAAGACCTTTTAAATAATAAAAACTGTAGGCGAGGTAAGTTAGCATTGAAATGATTCCTCGTATTTCTGGATGGTGCCCTCCAGTAAAAATCATGAGGCTAAAAAGGCACAATAAGATGGCTGAATTATTAACCCAATTTGTTAAGAAGCATGGATGGACTATTTTTGATGAACCCCGCTTAAAAGATATTAATCGGAAGTTATGGATACCCGATGTAATTCTATTTAAGGATGGTCAGGCAGTGCTGGTTGACATCACAATATATTTAGAAAATGACAATGACTCGCTGGAACAAGCTTGGTTGGAGAAGACATCGAAATATCGACACTTAAAGAAGGAGATATTGGACCTCACTAAAGTTACAAATATATCCTTTTATGGCTTTGTTGTAGGAGCGAGAGGGAAATGGTATGATTAAAAACAATAGGTTGATGAAGCCACTGGGCATAACGAACTAGAAGACATTTGCCCTTGATATATCTAGCCTCACAATTTCTCTGATGTTGGAGTTACTCTGAATTTTTATGAACATATAATGGACTTCCTGTCAGGTCTCTTTATTTTTAGGGATATAGTTTTAGTTGTTATAGTTTTAAAATTATAAGAATTGTTTTAATAATTTTAAATATTTTAAATTTGATTGTAGTAACAAAGTTTAGTAACATAGTATTTTAGAGCACTGTAAGGTGGCTTGTAGTTGGGTGCAAATTAATTTTTTTTTTAACAAGACACAACAGATGATGCGAATATGAGATAGCTAACCTGTTGGTCTTATAACCCATGATCAATCCTCGCTTGGTGTCAGCTTGATAAGACCATAAGACATAGGAGTGGAAGTAAGGCCATTCGGTCCATTGAGACCACTCCGCCATTCAATCATGGCTGATGGGCATTTCAACTCCACTTACCAGCGTTCTCTCCGTAGCCCTTAATTCCTCGAGACAACAAGAATCTATCAATCTCGGCCTTGAAGACAATTAGCGTCCCGGCCTCCACTGCACTCCGTGGCAATGAATTCCACAGGCCCACCACTCTCTGGCTGAAGAAATGTCTCCGCATTTCTGTTCTGAATTGTCCCCCTCTAATTCTAAGGCTGTGTCCACGGGTCCTAGTCTCCTCACCTAACGGAAATAATTTCCTAGCGTCCACCTTTTCCAAGCCATGTATTATCTTGTACGTCTCTATTAAGTCTCCCCTCAATCTTCTAGATTCCAACGAATACAATCCCAGTATCCTCAGCCGTTCCTCATATGTTAGACCTGCCATTCCAGGGATCATCCGTGTGAATCTCCGCTGGACACGTTCCAGTGCCAGTATGTCCTTCCTGAGGTGTGGGGACCAAAACTGGACACAGTACTCCAAATGGGGCCTAACCAGAGCTTTATAAAGATAAACCATCCCTATAACATTTGGTTGTGGTTCAGCTGTGTAGTGGTACACTTCGCGTCGACAAGTGATGAGAAAAAACTCAAAATAGACACGATTCATGTAATAGATGTTGAGTGTTCAAAATAGCCAGTGCAGACATGAGGATTGAATGATCTCTTTCTGTACTGTACAATTCCATAATTCTATAACTTGACATTCCTCAAAGGCACCTGTGATTAGATAAGCATTTTCTATATCAATGAATACAGAGGTGAGGTTATTGTTTCAGGCATTGCTTTAAACTCTTTTCCTGTGGAGATGTCTCCTTGACAAATACTTTGTTTACAATCTTACGTTCAGCCTGAGTCCGATGTTCCAGAGAAAATTGCCCACTGTACACTCCCTTGAATTTAATGTGTTTTGTTCCTTCAGACCCCCCACTACTTTGAGGATTCAGCTATTGCGATCTCTTATTCCCTCATTGGAAAAGGTTTAAAATGTACATCTTCAACTATTCAAAGCCCTCTGATCCAATAGAGCAGCAGGACATTGCTCTGCATTTCTAGACTCTATCAGAAGTTTGTAATAACTGTACAGCAAGAGTAGATGCCAAGATTTCCCCTTTAAACTCAAATCCTTTTCCAATGAACCCACTCATTGAGGAGGTCAAAATGTAGCCAAAGGTCTGTGTTGCAGAAGCTTGAGTAGTCAGGAGAAAATCTAAGACAAGTCTTTGTCATATGTAGGTCTGAAAGGGTTAATACTGAGGAGCAACTCAAGTTCTTAAGAAAGCCTGCAATGTTTGAACTATCAGCCTTGTTTCTTTATTTTCTACTTAAGACTAAGGTTGTCTCTATAATTATCGCAACGTTTAACTTTTAACTTTGTTCTCCCTTCCTACCTCCTTGTTCCTGAAGAAGGGCTTATGCCCGAAACGTCGAATTGCCTGTTCCTTGGATGCTGCCTGACCTGCTGCGCTTTTCCAGCAACACATTTTCAGCTCTGATCTCCAGCATCTGCAGACCTCACTTTCTCCTTAAGATTCTGTACCTAGGTACTTGTACCAAAGATGACACCTTCTGTGGCAACAGTATACATTTTTCCCTCTACTCCTGTACCTTTATGTTTGAGTACATGTGACAATAAAATCAAAACAAAATCAAATCAAAAACCCACTATGATGCTATCACGTAGATTTTTAGCTAGAACCACTTGGGATCCTGCAGAACCAAGACCTGATATCTGGTCCTCTTCAGAATCTCAGTAATAACGTCTATCACATCTGTAACTTAAAACTATTGCTAACATGCAATCAACCATATCAAGAAGTTAACAACAAGAAAACAATGGCTGTACAACATGGTGGGCAATTGTATGGATTGGTTTTGACTTTGCATCAAACACATAGTGAGGGGTGCTCTGAGACTTCCAGATTCTCCTTTAAGTTGCCTGCTCATAGGTAAAGTCAATGGCAGAGAAGAGTTGAAGATTTTAGAATGCTACAGATTGCACTCTTGTAGTAATACTCGACAATGAAGAATACTCCAGTGAATGGTAAAAGCATTCCAGACCTGACAATAGCCTTGCTGCACAGCTTAGTTACCAACTCCCCATAGAAGGACAATTTGTAACTTCAAAGAAGATATGAGCAGCATTGCGAGACAGTGGTCTTTGGGGGCACTCTTGAGTTTGAGTCCAACTGATGAACAAATAGACTTCAAAGGTTCTGTAAGTAAAGATAAAATCTAATGTCAGCAAGAGGGTAACTTTTCAATTGATGCAATATGCCAAGCTAAAAAAGCGAGAAATTATAAAATTACTTGCAGCTCACAATGAAGTCACTGCCCTTGACATCAAGCCCACTTTTGACCGTATGTGACATGAAGGAGTGCAAGCAAAGCTGGAATGAATGAGAATGGGGGAAAATTCTCCTTTGGCTGGAGTCACACAAAAGAAAATGGCTGTGCTTGCTGGAGGCCAACGATTTCTGCAGGGCCTTCTCATGTTGAGAAGCTACAAGATGAGAAGCAAAAAACCAAGAAAGAAATATTAACCTGAGGTTGCAGACCTGGAACATCACAAAGCCAGGAACGAAAGTGATGATGCTGGACAGATTAAAAGCTTAAATAGATCTGATCTGAAGGAAAAAATAAGTTTGGTAAATATCACGAGGGCTGCAGAAAAGGCAGGAGATTTATCATAAGTGCTTCGATAAAGGCAGGAATTATTTATTTAAACCATGAGCAAAGGGAATCATTCAGAAAAGCAATGATCAAATTGCGAGTCATTTATAAAAGCCACAAGGATTTACATAGTGAAGAGACAAAAAAAAAGGTAGAAACCTTTCATCTTAGCTGTAAATGGTGGTGTCGGAATGATCAGCCTGACAATAGTACGCTTCATACAGCTTCCTTTATTACTGAGAGTCAACCGGCAGGGTTGCAGAACCCCAGCGTGGTGAGTCTGCTCACTGGTGGCTACAATCACACTTTTATACATGAATCCGTGTCCCTCTTACTGACCAATTACATATCAATTTTAAGCCTTATCAACAAAGCAGACCAATTGTATCTTGATTTCAAGCCTTCGCAACATGAACAGATCATCTGCCTTAAGCTCTTGCAACATCAGTTGGGTGTAGTTTAGAACTTCAAGTGCTCATCTGGAACCAGCTTCGGGTCAGCTCTAGCTTGTGTATGAACTTAGTCGCACACTCTTCTGTTCTTCCTCCGAGTATGCTTAGCTGACCTACTTTTCTGTTCCTGTCCCATTTTGATTCCTTCAATAGTGGGAATTCCCCATTTGAATTACAAAAAAGCAGGAATCCTTAAAATTAGTTACTAAATACAGGAAAACCCACCAAAAGGAGCTGTAGAACTGACATTGTGAAAGAAAAGTAGTGTAAGGAAACAACATACCGTATCATATTAGAGAGACATGGAATCAATATTAAAATTGTTTATTATCAGCAGATTAGCAGAGTCCATTCAACTCTTCGGTACAAGGAGCACCTATAAGAAACCATCACAGTGAATAGGTCGGGCACCAGACATTAAAAGCCTTTTCCAGTCTAGTGAAGCAAAAAGCCTCACAGGCCCAAACAGTGCCCAGTTATGAAAGGTGGTTACTTTTATCTGTCATACAAAGGTGACTTCCAGCAACAATGCACAAGTAGGACATTTTCTCAGAAAACCAAGAATTCAAATATTTACCGATAGCATAATGAGACAGAACAGTCTTAAACAGGAGTTTTTCTGAATTTCTCTCGGTTGTTGGTGAAGTGTTGGCTATTGCTGTAAAATAAGATTCTACTTCTTATACAAGAATACGATCCTTTTCTGTTTCGTCCACTATCGCTCTTGAGATGGTATCTGCCATTATTGTAGGACCTTTCCTAATGAAGGGCTTTTGCTCAAAACGTCAATTCTCCTGCTCCTCGAATGCTGCCTGACTTGCTGTGCTTTTCCAGCACTACTCTCTGGACTCTGCCATTATTGTACCTTGCCTGGTATACAGTGCCCAATTTCCAAGGAGCGGTAACCTCATGCACATTGTCACACTGGCCCCTCTTCTTTAGGAAAGGAGGGAGCTTCATCTTGCCATTGGGAGACTCTCAACAGTGCACCTTCAGAAATGTGGAACTGTGCTTCTGTTTTGACAGGTCTCTTGTTGCGCAGTAAAAAATGAGGTCTGCAGATGCTGGAGATCACAGCTGAAAATGTGTTGCTGGTTAAAGCACAGCAGGTCAGGCAGCATCTCCGGAATAGGGAATTCGACGTTTCGAGCATAAGCCCTTCATCAGGAATGAGAGAGAGTAGCCAAGCAGGCTAAGATAAAAGGTAGGGAGGAGGGACTTGGGGGAGGGGCGATGGAGGTGGGATAGGTGGAAGGAGGTCAAGGTGAGGGTGATAGGCCGGAGTGGGGTGGGGGCGGCTGTGCAGAGGAGATGACCTGGGGGGTGCAGTGAGAGAGAGACTCACTGAAATCCTTGTAGAGGGAGGAAGATCTTAGCCTGCTTGGCTACTGTGTCTCATTCCTGATGAAGGGCTTATGCTCGAAACGTCGAATTCCCTATTCCTGAGATGCTGCCTGACCTGCTGTGCTTTAACCAGCAACACATTTTCAGCTGTGATCTCCAGCATCTGCAGACCTCATTTTTTACTCGAAGATTTTAACCTACTGCGAATCCTCTTACAAGGATGCCTTCCTTGAAGAAGCTCTCTTCCTCCCTCTACAAGGATTTCAGTGAGTCTCTCTCTCACTGCACCCCCCAGGTCATCTCCTCTGTACAGCCGCCCCCACCCCACTCCGGCCTATCACCCTCACCTTGACCTCCTTCCACCTATCCCACCTCCATCGCCCCTCCCCCAAGTCCCTCCTCCCTACCTTTTATCTTAGCCTGCTTGGCTACTCTCTCTCATTCCTGATGAAGGGCTTATGCTCGAAACGTCGAATTCCCTATTCCTGAGATGCTGCCTGACCTGCTGTGCTTTAACCAGCAACACATTTTCAGCTCTTGTTGCGCAGCACTATCAGGGGAAGGTAACTCATGCCTTTTCACACCAGTCGGCTACCATGTTCTGAAATTTAGAAGTCCACTAACACAAGTATCCACTTTGACAGCTGTTATCAAACATTAATTTTACACTTCATTTATACACTTAGGGTGCAGGGAGGCTAGAGTACTAGGCATTTATGGTACCAGGTATGTGTGATGCCAGTTGGGTAGGGCACCAGGATACAAGATGGCCAGGTAAGTGATGCAATACTTAGAGCAGGTCAGGGTGGATGGGAAAAATTAGCTCCAGAGGAGGCAGTGCAGGTTGGATGTCCTGTTGGAGGTATTGTTGAGTCCAGTGACTGGGTCATGTGCTGAGTTGGGTCCAGGGTAGGTAACAGGGTGACAGTTCCCCCAATGACATTCTAATAGATTACAAGTAACAACCTATGAGAGTGCTGTGTGAGACATGACCGACTGCAACCATGCTACTGACTTAACCTCAACTTCTCAATCCATCGTCCGGGATATGACGTTTTGATTCCTGTTTGATTAAGTCATCCATCTGACATATTTCTGCTCTGACCTGCAGTGATTGTAATGAGGTTAGCCAGGTAGATCTAATAGACTATGAGTTCTCTGAACGGGGCTGCTAACCTAATCCAATCAGGGATCCCTGTCTGACAGGTATATACAGAAGTGTCAGAGGTTCTGTTCATGCTGAGAGCTGGCTCTGAGAGAGTTGGATCAGTGTCAAGGACTCTCCATATATAAATAAAGAGGGACTTGGTGACAGGATATTGGCCGCTGTCGAGTTATTTCATGACTGAATTCATAAAATAGTGGGCACAGTATGGATACCCAGCACCAAAGACCAGAACTTTGAATCCGCCCTCCCTAACATTGAGGTAATATCTGTAAGCTATCAATCTCCTCAAAGATGGGAAGTAAGCAATCTATCAAAGTGACATGAGTAACATGTTGGGAATTGCTGAAACAAGACTCCACAGTGTCCTCATTCTATTAACGGGTGTGATTCAGCAGTTTGCAACATTTTCTTGGCAACTGTTTAGATTAATCTTCTCCAGATGTCATGGTAGTTCAATTCCAGATATAATCCAGTTTTAGAATTGAGTAAAACACCTTGAGAAACCAGATTAAAAAGCAAGAATACTTTCAATGATTGCCCCGATCACCCATTGCTTGTCACCTTAATGCTTAAGGGTTTTATAGCGGTTTTCTACATAATCCAGAAAATAGAATTTCCTGTAGACGATAGATTTTGACTTTGTTGCGTAATAAAAACTTAACATTAAAATATACTCTTGGAATAACACAGATGTAGTTATCAATCAATGCTGAAAGAGTGATGAATCCTTTACAGCATTCTAAGGGAACCATACCCTCAATGATATTCCTTCATTACCCCTTTCCTTCCCAAAGTACCTTCCATTGTATGTGCAGGAAACCCAACACTTGTCCATTTACCACTTCCTCCTCTCTATCTAGGCCCCCAAACCTTACTACCAGGTGGAGCAATAATTGGAATCCATTCAATTTATTGCTGTCTCCTCTTCAATGGGAAGACCTAACTGAGGTCGGGTGATGGCTATGCAGAACATCTCTGTTCAGACATTAGGTTTCAGATCATTTATCAATTTAAACTGTACCTCTACTCCCACTCTGCCCTGATCTTGCTCTGCCACACCATTAGGAAGAAGATCAAAGGAAGCCCAAGGAACAGCACCTCATCATCTTTTATCTGGGAACTTTACAGCATTCCAACTTCAATAAACAATTCATCAATTTTAAATTTTTTCAGTTTCACTTCTGCCATGTAATCCCTCAAACAGATCTCTCTTCAACCACTTTTGCTTCAAGGAATATAACCCCAGTTTTTCAACTTCTTTTTCATTTTTCTGCTTATAACATGACCACTCTTTCATCACAAGTGCTCACCTCTGGCTATCTTCCATTTGTCAACTTGAAAGTATTGCAGACTCTTGATTCACCTTGGAATTTAGCTGAGTGATGAAATCTTTGGGATCAGCTCTGGAGGAACACGTCCTAATCTGTTTAGTCTTTTTCACAGAGATTCTCTCATTGCCTGTTCGCTCTTGGGATCTACTTTCTTCTTTTTCTTGGTTTCAGTTCCTTGAGCGACAAAATGAACTTCCACCAGTGATTATCTCCAACTTCATGTTGTGGCTTATCCCTGGAATGTTTGGGCTGAATGTCCTCTTCACCATCTCAAGAATCTTGACATAAAGTGCGTAATCAGAACTTGTTGTTTAACTAGTCTAATAAAGGGCAACATTGCTTTCCTATACTTGTACTCAAAATCTCCAATTCTGAAATCTAAGATCCCATATGCTAAATACTCAATATGTTCTGCCATCTTCAAACATTTGTGCACATGGACCCCCAAGCCCCTTTGTTTCTGTACACTTTTTCAAACAATGGCATTAAGTGTATATTTCCTCTTGCTTCCTCCAAAATGCATAACTTACAACTCTCCATATTAAAGTCTACCTATTCCTGGTTTCCTCTCAATGTCCTGTTGAAGCTGATTGTTTCATTATCCTCCAAATTTGGTATCATCAAGAAACTTTGAAATGTCAGGGAGTATTCCAATATCCAAGCCATTTATTACATATATATAAAAACAAAATAAAATTGCTCCTTACACACTGACATTTGGGGATACCACTGTCTACCATCTCCCAATGTCTAATGTCCAGTCATATATCAGCAACAGGTGTGTTTGCTGGGCATTTCTTCAATGTCTCTTTTGATTGACTAAGTGGTTTAAATCAGGAGGCAGTCAAGGAAAAGAGGGTATGATTGCAAATGAGGCAGTTTTTGTGATCCAGAATTTATCCTTGGAGGAGGCCCTTGTCCAGGAGGTAAAGGTTCTTGCTCCTGTTGTGGCTGAGGGCACAGAATGCAGGGAGGATGAATGAACTGACCAAAGCTCCATGGTACAGAACACCATTCAAATGGCAGGACAAAAGAGAAACATAGCCGTAATGCAGGATAACCTATTTAGGGGAGTAGATACACACTCTGCAACAGACATGATCCAAATGGTTATTCAAGACATCTCTTTTGGACCAGGCAGGAACTTAGTAGGTGGGAAAGGATTCAATTGTAATGGTTAATGTCGGTATCAATGATATTGAAAGGAGTGAAGAAAAGGTTCTGCTGAGGGATTATACACAGCCAGGAGGTACATCAAAAGTGGATCCACAAAGATTACTATCAGGATTACTATCTGAGTCATACTCAAAGGATGTAGAGTAAATAAGATTAGAGAGATAAATGCATGGCTCAAAGATTGGTATAGCAGGGAAAGAGCAGAAATTAGAACAAGAATAAGTAATAATTATAACAAGTGAAAGCTCTTTATCTGAATGCACAAAGCTTTTGTAACAAGATAAATGAGTTGATGGCATAATATAAATTAATCGGATTTGATAACTATTACAGAGAAATGCTCACAGGATGATCAGGACTGGGAACTCGATGTGAAGGATGTTTAAAGTACAGGAAAACTTTGCAAAAAGGAAAAGGAGATGTGGTATCTATTAATAATGGAAGGTATCTGTGTGGAGGTCAGTAGTAATATAGCTGCCTAGATTATAATGTGGGACCAGTTTGGATGGAAATAAGGAATAACAACGGAAACAAATCATGGGTGAAAGTCATTTACAGGCCCAGGAGGAAATGCATCACAGTAGGGATAAATATAAAACATGAAATAATTGAGGCATGAAAGTAAGACACTACAATCGCCATGGGTGATTTTAATCTATGTAGTGACAAGAAAAATCTGATGGGCTGAGCTGGTATGGAAGGCGAATTTGGAAAGTGCATCGAGGGTTGTCTCTTAGACGAGAATGTGTTGCTGGAAAAGTGCAGCAGGTCAGGCAGCATCCAAGGAGCAGGAGAATCTACGTTTCGTGCATGAGCCCTGAAAAAGGGCTCATGCCCAAAACGTCGATTTTCCTGCTCCTTCGATGCTGCCTGACCTGCTGCGCTTTTCCAACAACACATTTTCAGCTCTGATCTCCAGCATCTGCAGTCCTCCCTTTCTCCTCGAAGATTGTCTCTTAGAGTCATGTAATTTACAACATACAGGAACAGATAATTTTGGATCTATTAATGTGTAATGAGGTAATTTTAATAAATGATCTTGTAGGTAAGGATCCTCTCAGGGGTAGTGATCACAAAATGGTAGAATTTCAAATTCAGACTGAGGGAGAGAAGCTTGGGTCTGAAACCAATGTCCTCAACTGAAATAAGAGCAATTACAGAGGTATGAAGAAAGAATTATTGAAAATACTTGGGAAAATAGGCCTATGGGATAGTCAGTAGATGAACAGTGAAAGACATTTGAGCAGATAGTTCATAATGCACAGGTCAAAAAGAAGGACTTGATAAGAAGGATGAACCATGGTTAAGGAAGGCAATCAGGAAGAGTATCCAATCAGAAACGAATGCCTGCAAAGTGGTGGAAACTAATGGCAGGTCCACAAATTGAGAATATTTTTAGGAATCAGTGACGGATAACTGAAAAGCAAATAAAGAGGGAGAAACTTGATTATGAAAGTAAATCAGAAAGAAATATGACGTGCATTTCTTGAATGTGAATTGGCTATAACGCGATTGAAAAATTTGGACCTTTTATTTGAAGAACACAAACTTTCCTTACCTGTATTGGCTATAACATGATTCCAGCCCTCCTAGTTTGAATTTCACTGCTAATATGCGATTTTCTTATAACACAGGATCGCATGGGAACTGAACTATCATGTTATATCACAACTGACTGTACAGTTAAAACTTCCATAGGTATATACAAACAAAGTGTAGGAGCTTTGGAGGATGCCATCAGGGAACTAAATATATAGAACAGGAAAATGGCAGGTAATTTAAAGCCTTATTTTGCATCATGGTATAGGACAATATTAACATCCGAAAGGTATCAGATAATTAAGGTGCGAATGGGATGAAAGATCTTGTAAGGTTCTCCATCATGAGTGTCAAAGTAGTTAATGAACTAATGGGACTGATAGCTAACAAATTGCCAAGACCTGATGCCCACATCCAAGGATTTAAAAAAAGGTTTGCAGAAAAAGTAGAGGCATTGATACATTTTTTTTCAGAACTAACTGGATTCAAGAAGGGCTCTAGCTGATTAAAAAATAATTAATGTGACACCATGTTAAAGAAGGGAGAGAGACAGAAAGCAGAAAACTATAGGCCATTTAGGCTAATATTTGTCATAAGGAAGATGCTAAAGTCCATTATTAAGAAGTAGTGGCAGGACACTTAGTAATGTTTAATACAATCAAGAAGAGTCAAAACAGTTTTGTGAAAGGAAAATCATGTTTAACAAATTTGCGAGCATTCTTTGAAGATATAACAAGCAGAGTCTATAAAGGGAAACTGGCAGATGTAGTGTATTTGGATTTCCAGAATATAGTCAGTAAGGTGCCACATAAAAGCTTTTTGCACAAGATAGGAACCAACGATATTAGGGCCAAAGTATTAACATAGATTGAGGATTTGCTAATGCGTGGCAGACAGAAAGTTAGGTCTTTTTTAAATTGAACATATGTAACTAGTGGAGTGCCACAAGGATCAATCCCAGGGCCTCAATTACTTCCTATTTATATCAGTGACCTGGGAGAAGGTACAGAATGTAATGTATCCATATTTGTTGCTGAGAAAAAAAAGCATGTTGTGATGAAGACATAAGGAATCTGCAAGGGGATATTTTTTAGATTAAGATTGGAGGCGAAAACTTGGCAGATGGAGCTTAGAATAGGAATGAGTGAGGCCACGCAGTTTAGTTGGAAGAAGCAAAAGGCAGACATTACTTAAATGAAGACAGACTCTAACAAAAGTTTAGTGCAGAGGTTCTAGATATTCTTCTCCATGAAACACAAAAAGTTAGCATGCAAATACAGCATGTAAAAAAGAAGGCAAATGGAATTTTGGCATCTATTACTTAGAGGATTAGAGTTTTTAAAAAATGCACAGGGTTACAACTGTACAGAGTATAGGTAAGGCCATAACTGGAGTGCCATGTACAAATTTTGCTCCCATATTTAAGAACTGATCTGCTGGCATTGGAGCTAATTCAAAGAGATTAACCTGACTGATTCCTCAAATGAAGGGGTTGACTTATCAAAAAGGATCAAACAGCTTGAGCATTTATTCATTAGAGTTGAGAAGAATGATGGTTAATTTTATTGAAATATACAAGATTCTGAGGGGGTTTGTTACACGATAGTTGTTGCAAGGAGTCGAGGAATCTCAAATTAGGAGATGTAATTAAGGGGGCACTCACTTAAAACTAAAATATAAAGGAATTCCTTCTCCTGGGGGTACTGATTACCTAGAGACCTGTGGAGATTAGATCACGATAAGTATTTAAGGAGCAAGTTGATAGATTTTTGAAATATCAGGGAAGTGTGGGCTATCTGCGGCTTAGCCATGTTTTAATTGAACCAGCGGGATGCTTAAGCAGCTGAATGGCCCAATCCTGCTTTATTTCTTATATTCTTATGCCCTGAAGAAGAAAAAATAACCAAGCTGATATTTGCCCTACTGTTCTGTGGACTTAAATTTTGTGAACTAGCCCTGAGTGTGACACATTGTCAAATTCTAAACTGAAATCCATAAATGTCATCATTCATTACATTCCCTTCATCAATAATCTCTGTCACCTCAGCAAAAAATTAAATTATATTAGTAGACATGATCTATCTTCCATGAAGCCATGCTGACTCTTCCCAATTCATTCAAACCTTTCGAGATGCCTCATGTTATGAACCAGGCCAGACCCCTTCAAGACATTTCAAATAAGTAGTCCATACCTTAACTTTGCTAGTTGTTTTAAGCAGGTATATCGTGAATA
This sequence comes from Hemiscyllium ocellatum, assembly GCF_020745735.1. NCBI lineage: Eukaryota > Metazoa > Chordata > Chondrichthyes > Orectolobiformes > Hemiscylliidae > Hemiscyllium > Hemiscyllium ocellatum. The sequence goes on from NC_083416.1 coordinate 69,521,289, forward strand.
GTCCAGGAGGGATGCAGCTGGTCAAACCACTCAGTTTTAAACAAAACAGAATTTTGTAATAAGACTACCAAATGAAACACAAGGAGAAGATAACAGAATACAGAAGAATTTAACCTATCCAAAAATCTAGTACATTATCCCAACTTAATAATGCTGGTCCAAATATTTGCAACAATTTGCATAAACATCCCTTGGCACAAAATAATAAAATCTAACCCAGGGTCTTATAGGAAAGATGTCAGAGAGAGGGAGGATCAGCCTAGACCTGCTTAACTGGGTCCAGCAGCTTCACAACTGGCTGACTTCTAAAACCAAATCAAATCAGAGTAAAATTGAGCTGAGAGAACTGGTCACTTCCCTTTCATTGTAGAAGAGTTTTTTTTCTAAACTTTTGAAAGCGTTTTTCCTGAGGCGGTATCTGTTAGCTATAATCAAACTGGCCCTAAAATTCTTCAAAAGTAAACTTTTCGGATGTTGTGTCTTTTACAACCTTGCTGAAAAAAAAGTCAAGGACAACAAGGAGTAGCATCATCACATTTACTCTCTCTAATGTTAAATCACCTGACAGATAATTACTGGTAGTCTCATTCCACCTTTTCTTGAACATGGGTATTGTATTTGCCACTTTCTAATCCTCTAGCATCTCCCTACATCTAAGGATGATTGAAAGTTTATGGTAAGCCTTTCCATTACTTCCACGCCCAGTTCATTTAGCAAATTATTCACTCTGCATTCTATCCACTCACATAAGAATATAAAATATTAACAAACAAGTTACAGCTGGCAAGTCGGAGACCAAATGTCACAGTAACCTTCTGCACAGAAACACAGAATTTCATTGCAACTGTACCAAGGCGTTGGTCACATGTGGAATGCTGTATGCAGTTTTAATGTTCTTATTTTGGAGGTGGTTCAATTGTGATTAAGGGCTTTTCCTATGGCAAGCAGCTGAGTAAGTTGGGTGCAAATTATCTGGATTATAATAGAAAGAGAAGTGATTTAATTAAAACATACAAAGGTTTGATAGTGTAGACACTGAGGCATTGCTTCCACTAGTCAGGGAACGTATAACCTGGGGTACAATCTCAGAATAAGGGGCTGATTGTAAAGGGCTGCAATAAGGAGAACAGACTTCATTCAGAGGGTTGCAAATTCATGGAATTCGCCACCCTAGAGGTTTGTGGATACTCTTTATTGAAAGCTGATAGACAGATGTCTAGTATCTGAGGGAAAGCAGATATTTGGAGAGAAGATAGGAAAATAGAGTCAAAGCTCATGATAAATCTTGATGCCTTTGAGAAGTGCTGAAATTCAAAGGAGGTCTGATGTTTCCCTGTTTCCATATCTTGTATTCTCGAGCTGTTAGTCATAGCCAGCCTTTCCTGTATATGCACCAGTCACAGGCACAGTCTATACACAGTCCAGAAGCTTATATATCTATCTGGAATGCTCATGATCAGGGGAGTTTAGCTTTCAATTCATTCATGGGATGAGGGTGTCACTGGCTGGGCCAGCATTTAATACAAATTCCTAATTGTTCAGAGGGCAGTTCAGAGTCAACCACATTGCTGTGGGTCTGGAGTCACAGACCTGGGTAAGGTGGGCAGTTTCCTCCCCTAAGCCTTCCCAGAATTTTTCTGCCAATTAACATGGTCATCATTAGACCTTTTAATTCCAGATTTTTATTTTATTGAACTCAAATTCTACTACCTTCCATGTCAGGATTCAAACCTGAGATCCCACAACATGACCTGGATCTCCGGATTAATAATCGAGTGATAATGCCCTTAGGCCACCACCTCCTCCAGTCTAACTACAGACTGGAGAGTGAGTAGCAGTCAGACCTGTGTGGCCAGCACCAACAGTCATGTGAATCATGAATGGAAGCTGGAAAGACAGCTGTCAGAGTCAGTCATGTCGAAGGTCTGTTTGTCAGAGTTTGGTGAGTGTACGTTCTGGAGGGTGTAAGGGTGTCCTGTGTGGGCTGCTGGGGGATCACTACGAATAGAAGTAAAGGAGCCAAGGGTATAGGGGTAGGTGGAGACAGGGAAGAGTTGATGTGCTTCCTGAAGAGATGAGGATAGATGCAAGAGAATCAGGTCAGACTTCAGGCCCAGGAGCGGTAGCACACCCCATGGAGAATGAGGATTGTCTAGTCCAATGAGAATTCACAGGGCCCCTCAGGATGCATGGGTTCTCCAGCTGGCCTAGAATTTTTGACCAATTCTATTTTCTGGGGATGAGTGAGCCACAGAGACAGGCTCCACATGTTCCTGGACATTGTGATGGAACAGTGCCAGATGCTGGTGTGGAACCTGAGGGTTGCAGGACTAGGAAAGCATTGTCTCCTGTGAAGGTGGAAGCAACTTTGAACTTCAATGCCACTGGCTCCTTCCAGGGACTGCTGGGCAACCTGTGTACAACCTCTCAGTTTTGCACTCACAAATGCATCAGGACAGTGATCAATGCCATCTGTGCAAGGGAGCACTGGGTCATTTAATATCCCTCATGGTGAAGTCAGTACTGCAGCCCAGGCAGTACGATTCAGAAACTGAGCTGGCATCTCCCAAGTGCAGGGTGCCATCGACAGTACACACGTGACACTGAGAGGGAGGAGTTCCAATCCATTAACACCTGGGTGATTGTGATCACTGTTACCACTTCATGGAGGGGTGTGCCCGTTACCCTGGCAGATGCCACCACACCATTCCGACAGCACTCTCATCTACCTGGCACATTGGAGGGTCCAGGTGCCCTACAAGGCTAGGGGACAAGGGATAGCCACTGCAGCTATGGCTCATGACACCATTGAGCCACCCTATGACTGATGTAGAGCACAGATACAATGCATTCATGCCCTGACCAGGACGACAGTGGAGCAGATAATAAATTAACCTGGTGCACTGTGCTGTTGGAGCAGGGAGCAAGGTGATGTGCTGGATGCTCAGGAACTGGAGCAGTTGTATTTTGAAGAGGATGATGATACTTGGGAGGAAGAGTCTCTTCTTCTGCATGACAGAGCTCAGCTGCATAGGTCACTAAACACCTGACAGGACCCGATGACACATGTTTCCAGTTGATGAAAGCTGGGTACAACAACCCATCGTGAATGTAAATTGGGAGATGGTCACCATTTGTTTGGGCAAATTTCAGCCTCTCATGTGTTTGTTTGCATTCCTTTCTCCTGTCTGTAATTAGAAGCCTGTCTGAAAGTGATCTTTTCCTACTGGTCCATGACAGACAATTGGTGTTCACCGAATATTGGGGACAGGATAGCATTGGCTTAGATTGTGTTCAGACAAGATGTAGCTGCAGACAGGTAATGTGCATGGCCTGGGCCTTAAACAGTGATTAGAGTGAGAGAAGGGGGGTTGTATATGTGAGGGAGTGTCAATCACACCATGTGCTCTTTGGCTGCAATATCATGGCGTTGCTGGTAAGGGGCACTGCCAGTTTGCTACCACTGGTTTGTCTGGATTCACAGCGGACTTTCAAAAGTAGTGCAGGTGCAAAGGCTGTTGGTATTTTGGTGTTTTTCCACATAACAATGTGTTGCTCTGGCAATGTTGCATGGGAAGATAAGGCTGGAATTGGGTGTGAGGAATGCAATGGGGGGGGGGAGGTGGGTAGTAAGCAATATGGTGAGCTTTGAAAGTTACAGTGAGAAAACTCACTCAGCCTTGAGGCATGAGGCCCTCCAAAACATTCAACACACACTTGGTCAAAAAAAATGTAAGATTTTAGCCCACCATCATCATTGCTAGCAATAGCCTTAAGAATTTGCAAAGATGTGATTGCTTTAATAAAGAATTTATAAAGCAGCAGTTTTAAAATATTGTCTTGACTCATTGGAGTCATTGCAACATACACAACAGGAATTACAAATCTTTATGGCTATTGGTTACACCCTAAATAACACCTCATTGCATTGAAGTATAAAACAACACTGGGAAACCAAACATTTCTGTTCTTCACATGAAGATTGGCATTGCAATTCAAGATGGCTGGTTGCTCAGGTATCATTTTGCTGGCCATTTACTTGCTTTTCCAAATGAGAACTGTAAGTATCTTGTCTGATTAGTTTTTTTGAAATAAGGGAACATGTTTGCAAAGTAGTTGCTGTGATTAAGAAGTAATTTGTTGATTGGAAAGAGTTTATAATGGGTCACATACATCTGATGACAAATGCAAGTGTCACTCTCCAAAGGAAGCTAGTTTGGAATGGGAGCTGGATCATCTCTGGCATAGCCCTATTACTCTGTGAGTATATCAGGAGCTCCAATCCGACATCTATGCAGTAAATCCTAAAGGAGATAAAGTGATGCCGGAGTTACAGTTCTCTTGAACAAACTAGCTCGCTAGGGCCATTTCAGGGTGAAACACATTGCTGTGGCCCTGGATTCACATACCAGGTAGGGATGAGAGATTTCCCCCCGAGAGCACTTTAGTGAACTAGATGGGCTTTACAACAACTGACAGTGTTACATGGTCACCATTGGATCATGTGTTTATTTTAAGACTTTCAATAATTTAATTTCACCATCTGCCATGGTGGGAATCAAACTCTTTCCCCATGATATCAGCCTAGGTCAATGTATTACCATTCTCATGATGCTCCCACTGCACCATTGCCTAAGTGCGGGAGAATAATTCCAAATCCTGTTGTTATTTGTAGTATATGAAACTGACAACCAAATGTTTCAGTAATTGACATGTCTTGTAACATAATGGATTACCTCAAGGAAGACCATTCCACAACAATTTTATGAATTGTTTCATCATAGGTTTAGTTTTGAATACCCTTAGCTATTGCAAAGTGGGTATTACCATTTAGTTACATTTGACAAGTTTGAAACATTATTAAAAAATTGCTGACCAAATAGGTTTATTATTTAATGTTTCTACATTAGGGTAGTATTAACCTGAATATCAAAAACTTTTCATTTTTAAGGACTCATTTGGACCTTAATTGAGATTTGAATACGTCTGGAGTGTTGTACATTTCCAGAGAAATGGTGAACATATTCCTTCAGAACAGGGAAATCTTCACAAATATGTTTACGAGGTTTATACATACAGTAGTCACAAGAATTCTTTATGTATGTTTGCAGATGACCGAGGAGAACTGAATAATGAGGACTTTATGCTCCTTTTAGTGCTTACTTTCTTCAGAACTTATCAAAATTAGTCCATCCAGAATAGGTTTCAGCCTGATTAGAACAGATACAATGTAAAGTATTGGTATAGAGAGCATGTAAACTCTTCCTAATTGAATATCTAACTATCTTTAATCCTTATTATAATGCATATAATTAGCCCCAATTATTCCTGTAATTAGTACTCTGTTTTTGAACAAATATCCTGAATGTTTTTCTCCATTGATCCTATGTTATTTCAATGGCATACCTCCCACCACAAGACATTGGAAGGTCTAATATTCTATATATGAAATATAAAATATTTAAAGATCAAGCAATGTAATCCCTCAGACAGTAAAAATAATGTTTAGCTTACCACATTTTAATTATTGATTTTTCTTCCCTGTGAAAAACTTGTAAAATAATAAGAATAGATTCAGTTTTTATTCTGTGCTATCTTTATTCATAGCAGTTAGCATCAGAATTCATTAAACTGTGTATATTTATAATCCCCTTTTTCTTTTTAGTCGAATGGCTTTTCCTGGACAGATTGCAGTTATGCACGTGACCCTGTTAAATTCAAGCATATCTCAATTCAACCAGATCCTATTGAACTACCCGGATCTCTGTCTTTTGAAGGAAGTACCTATCTGAGTCGGCCCATCTCATCAATGACAGTGAGTGAATACTGTATTCATCCTATTCACATTGAAACATCTAATGTCACTATATGTCACATTTATGATGCACATAATATAACACTTGTACTTACTGTCAGATAAGCTGTGCTGAGGTTTTTATACACCACTAGGTAGCAGGCTTAAGTATTCTACATTTCAATGTGTGGATCATTTTGAACTGTGTAGAGTAACATAACCAGCAACTCATACATATAGCTAAGTTCTGCAAGTTTATTTTGAGATGGCGATCAAACAGAAGAGAGTAAACAATTAGTTATTCCTCCTTTTTTTCCAACCACCTACTCGTCCCTTTCATATAATCACCCCAATATGTTTTGTTTCTACAATTTAAAACAATAACTTTATATCATTTCATAACTTCCTAGCTTGCCTGATTCATTCCTGAAGTGTTTATGCCTGAAATGTTGATTCTCCTGCTCCCTGGATGCTGCCTGACCTGCTGTGCTTTTCCAGCACCACATTCGCAACTCTGATCTCCAGCATCTGCAGTCCTCACTTTCTCCTTGTCTTCCCTTCTTGCTAATAACACTTCCCCATGGTGATCTTCTGTGCACCTGCCCTCGGTTCTTTATCTAAATTTTCCTATACTTTAGAGAAAGTGTAATTTACAAATTGAAATCCAACTACACTCTATTGCCTAAACTTTCACTGTGTCAGCCCACAGTCCACTTGATGACACACCTCTGAGACAAATATTTTGAACCCAGTCCCACCCAAGAGACTGGAAATAGCAATCTGGGCTGAAACTCCAATGCAGTACTGAGCTAAAGCCACATCACACAACACCAGGCTATAGTGCAACAGGTTTATTTGAAAGTACAAATTTTCAGAACGCTGATCCTTCATCATGTAACTAGCAGGGCACAGTGATAGGACACAGAATGTATAGTAAAAGATCAAGGTGTCATACGCGATGAACAAACTTAGATTGCTGTTAAGTCTTTAATCCCTTAGAATGTTTGGGTGACATTTTTTCGATGAGGTGTTAAATTGAGGCCATATCAGCTCTATTTGGTGGAGGTAAAAGATTCCATAGCATTATTTCAAAGAAAATCAAGAGAATGATCCCTAATAACATTTAGCCTTCAATTAACATCACAAAAAATACCGGTTGTGTCTTTATCACATTGCTGTTTTTGGACTTTTCTATATGCCAATTGGCTGCCCTGCTTCAAACCACTGCACTAGTGACTACCATTAAAAAGCATTTTATAGTCTGTAAAACATCTTGCAGCATTCTGAAGTTATGAAAGGCGTGTTGTATAATTGCAATTATTTCTTTATTATTTGTGGAGCTCTCCAGTCGTGTGCATTATGATTGCAGTTAAAAGAATACAGGACATACTAGATCTTTTTTGTGATCTGATTTGATAGTCCGTAATCTTTAAAGAATAACATGTATGGAGCAATGACAGGTAAGAAAATAAATGGCAGAATTCCAAAGCTGAATTGAATTCAAACACCAAAGATCGTGTTTTACAAATTTGAACAAAACAAACATAAAGAAAACACTGAACAACTCCACTGAACAGAAGAAAATGATTCAAAATCATGTACACTGTTTATTTAAAACTTACACACTAACATTCTGGATGGTTTAATATTCTAATACTCCACAGAATGCACATCAAATTGTTGTTGCACTAAACGCAAACCCTACATTGACATGAGTCACACTCTAGGTCACCTTATTTCATTAAAATTCTGTCTCATTTGCAAAGGATTCCAATTCTTCACTTTCAAAGGTCTAGCCCATGATATTTTCTGGGTCAGACTGCGTCAACAAATAGAGTCAATAGATGTGAAGCTGGAAAAGCACAGCAGGTCAGACAGCATGGAGACAGAGGAGCAGGAAAGTCCATGCTTCATACCAAAACACCTCATTAACAAATACTTACATCCTCAATCCCTTTTCTTAAACCAAGTTGCCCATGACCACTGAGACTGTTCCCAAACATCTAAGTACCAAAACAATTCCACCTTTTATCAGCAGCTAGCTTCATTGAGTTGCCAATGAATTTGTCGAAGCTCCAAACTTTCCCAGCTGCATCAAGCAAATATTGCTCAAGGACTTCCTTTACCCCACGTTCTGCTGCATAGAACTGTAAATGGCTCCCAAACCTTTGTCAACAGAATGGAGCCACCACTCTTTGGAATTTTTCTGGAGTCCTCCTTGAATGGAGTCTCGTAACTGCAACACCAGTACAGCCTGGAGCCAATTCTTCTGCATCAACCCCCCTCCCAGCTCGAAGTTGCAATGAACATCTCTCTTAACAAGCACATGCTTAATTTAACATCAGTGTATCTTATTAAGCTCCAAGTTAAAAGAAAGACCCATAAAGAGTAAATGTGAAAGATTATTTCTTCAGGTTAGTGAATCAGTAAAGGGCAGGAGTTAGAAGAAACATTTGCAATTAATGTGAATTCTGGATATGGAATGTATTACCACAAGTGACTACTGAAGTTTGATACATTACAATATTTAAATACAAATGGTTAAACAGCTGAACTATACAAGTACAGGGAGATACAGAAAAATGACACAGTAGATTGCTCCAGTGTACAGCTCGCACGTGTACTTTAGTCTGAACGTCCACCTTTGCACTGAAATGTTCAGAATTCTAATAACTTTTGCTGATTATCAGGAACACAGTGAGAATCTAATGTGTAACTTCAGCATTCATCATTTCAAAGTGCAGTGTTTTGAGAAATAACATCTGCTATTTTTATTTTTGAATATTTTAGGCTGAAATAACACTGTACAAGAAGGCCCTGTTCTGGTGGAAAATTCCCTGCCTTAATTCATTTCCATGTCGTTTTGATCTATGTAAACTGGTTGGTCGTGATTCATCATGTACTTTCAGCAGGGTAAGTTTGTTTTCTGTTCCTTGAGGCAAGGATCATGATCTATATCTATTCAAATATCCTGATTGATATCTAATTCATCTCGGTATAGGACATAGTACAAGCTGATAAAATTAATTTATTCTTCAGAACTTGGTTCAGTCATTTTTAACAAATACACATTGTAATTAGGAGAGCTCTAGCAATGGTTAAATGACTAAACAAAATGCAACTGCAACAATACAATTTAAAATTCTGCAACAGTTTGACTTCTAAAATTAAAACAGAAAACGTTTGAAATGAACAGGTCTGACAGCAATGATCAACAGAAAAATAGAGTTACCATTTCTTTTTGAAGATCTTTCATTGGAACTGTTGCTATTTTATATTTATAGATAAAATATAACTTATACAAGTACATTGCCTTCTTTAAAGCCAGGTATATCACAATTGCAAATACAAGGTGAATAAAATTAAGCCTAATATAGCCAGCTTTGGTATAATAAACTTATTTGCAAGTCTAAACATTTATGAACTACTAACAGATTTATAACAATAATAGCTTTCCAATTATGGTAATTGTCCAGCGGCATGCGTATTGGTTATATATTTTTTAATGAAACCCAGTCACTATAAAACTAATAACCCTGCCCACTAAATTATTTAACTCTTCTTCAAGGTAAGTCTGACCCAGAGTTTTATAACCTCCACCAGGGAGGAAGATCCTGAAACCATCCCAGTTAGAATCATAAATATGAGGCCACCAATCTGGTCTACACCAGCCACCTGACTCGCCAAGATGTCCACGTTACTGTGACAACATAAATTTTTACAATGAATTTTACCAATGAATATTGGGGTTGGAGGTATAGGGGCTCCGATTTTTCTTTGCATCACAGAAATGACTCGGTATATCTTCTGCTCTTATGGCCTCCATTTGTAATGCATTTCAAGAATTTACAACTTGTGTTATGAAGGCATTTTCCTTAGCCATCATGTCCTAGGGTGGAAGTTAAACTGAGCTTCTGGCTCAGAGACATCAATGTTACCTTTTTTGCCACAAGACTTTCTCCATGTCTGCTATAGCCACTCAAACAGCTGCTCAACACATTGAATGAATTCCTTTCACTGTTTTCTTTTAATAAGTTTTGGAAAATTGTTCTTGTCAAATCACTAGCAAACTGTACCTTGTACAAATAGAATACCCCACATCATAACTTTCTTTACTACATTAAAGGCACTTTATAAATGCAACTTATTTTTGCTCATTATCTACTCTGGTTCCCCACCTTTTTTTTAAGTCACTCGTTGTACCTCGGTACTGCTGCCTGAGGATCCATTTATTCCCTGCCATGACTTGTACTTGGGAAGATGTGGTGAGCTGCCTTCTTGAACCGCTGTAGTCCCTCTGCCGTAGGTAGAACCACAATAGTGTGAGGGAGCGCCAGGATCTCATCCCCATTAAATAAATTGCAAGAGAATTTTGTAGTGCTCAGTGAAAAGAATCACTCCTATTAGAATAGTCAGTGAATAAGAAAATGCCCATCAGTAACTTCTGCATCAAACTGGGAGTATTGTAAGTCCTACTGCCACATAGCAAAGACAGACACCAAAACAACATGAACCTAAGTGTTGCAAAATACAGCAAAGACAATTCGCTACTGGCATCGCCATTACATTCTATTCTCGTTAAAGCGACTAAAATAGTACTTAACAATCCTTAACGATTTGTCCACACTAGCTATCTGTAAGAATAATAGGGTAGTTATGGTAGGGGATTTTAACTTTCCAAACATTGACTGAGACTGCCATAATGTTAAAGGTTTAGATGGAGAGGAATTTCTTAAGTGTGTACAAGACAATTTTCTGATTCAGTATGTGGATGTATCTACGAGAAAAGATGCAAAACTTGACCTACTCTTGGGAAATAAGGCAGGGCAGGTGACTGAGGTGTCAGTGGGGGAGGACTTTGGGGCCAGCGACCATAATTCTATTCATTTTAAAATAGTGATGGAAAAGGATAGACCAGATCTAAAAGTTGAAGCTCTAATTTGGAAAAAGGCCAATTTTGACAGTATTAGGCAAGAACTTTCAAAAGCTGATTGGAGGCAGATGTTCGCAGGTAAAGGGAGGGCTAGAAAATGGGAAGCCTTCAGAAATGAGATAACAAGAATCCAGAGAAATTATATTCCTGTCAGGGTAAAAGGCAAGATTGGTAGGTATAGGGAATGCTGGATGACTAAAGAAATTGAGGGTTTGGTTAAGAAAAAGAAGGAAGCATATGTCAGGTACAGACAGGATAGTTCAAGTGAATCCTTAGAAGAGTAAAAGAAAGTAGGAGTATACTTAAGAGGGAAATCAGGAGAGCAAAACGGGGACATGAGATAGCTTTGGCAAATAGAATTAAGGAGAATCCAAAGGTTTTACAGATATATTAAGGACAAAAGGGTAACTAGGGAGAGAATAGAGCCCCTCAAAGATCAGCAATGTGGCCTTTGTGTGGAGCCACAGAAAATGGGGAAGATACTAAATGATATTTTGCATCAGTATTTACTGTGGAAAAGGATATGGAAGATATAGACTGTAGGAAAATAGATGGTGACATCTTGCAAAATGTCCAGATTACAGAGGAGGAAGTGCTGGGTGTCTTGAAATGGCTAAAGGTGGATAAATCCCCAGGACATGATCAGGTGTACCCGAGAACTCTGTGGGAAGTTAGAGAAGTGATTGCTGGGCCACTTGCTGAGATATTTGTATCATCGATAGTCACAGGTGAGGTGCCGGAAGACTGGAGGTTGGCAAACGTGGTGCCACTGTTTAAGAAGGGTGGTAAAGACAAGCCAGGGAACTATACACCAGTGAGCCTGACCTCGGTGGTGAGCAAGTTGCTGGAGGGAATCCTGAGGGACAGGATGTGCATGTATTTGGAAAGGGAAGGACTGATTCGGGATAGTCAGCATGGCTTTGTTCGTGGGAAATCATGTCTCACAAACTTGATTGAGTTTTTTGAAGAAGTAACAAAGAAGATTGATGAGAGCAGAGCAGTAGATGTGATCTATGTGGACTTCAGTAAGGCATTCGACAACGTTCCCCATGGGAGACTGATTGATTATCAAGGTTAGATCTCGTGGAATACAGGGAGAACTAGCCATTTGGATCCAGAACTGGCTCAAAGGTTGAAGACAGAGGGTGGTGGTGGAAGGTTGTTTTTCAGACCGGAGGCCTGTGACCAGTGGAGTGCCACAAGGATCGGTGCTGGGCCCTCTACTTTTTGTCATTTACTTAAATAATATGGATGCAAGCATAAGAGGCACAGTTAGTAAGTTTGCAGATGACACCAAAATTGGAGATGTAGTGGACAGTTACCTCAGATTACAACAGGATCTGGACCAGATGGGCCAATGGGCTGAGAAAGGGCAGATGGAGTTTAATTCAGATAAATGCGAGGTGCTGCATTTTGGGAAAGCAAATCTTAGCAGGACTGATACACTTAATGGTAAGGTCCTAGGGAGTGTTGCTGAACAATGAGACCTTGGAGTGCAGGTTCATAGCTCCTTGAAAGTGGAGTTGCAGGTAGATTGGATAGTGAAGAAGGCATTTGGTATGCTTTCCTTTATTGCTCAGAGTATTGAGTACAGGAGTTGGGAGGTCATGTTGTGGCTGTATAGGACATTGGTTAGGCCACTGTTGGAATATTGCATGCAATTCTGGTCTCCTTCCTATCGGAAAAATGTTGTGAAACTTGAAAGGGTTCAGAAAAGATTTACAAGGATGTTGCCAGGGTTGGAGGATTTGAGCTATAGGGAGAGGCTGAACAGGCTGGGGCTGGTTTCCCTGGAGCGTCGGAGGCTGAGGGGTGACCTCATAGAGGTTTACAAAATTATGAGGGGCATGGATAGGATAAATAGGCAAAGTCTTTTCCCTGGGGTCGGGGAGTCCAGAACTAGAGGACATAGGTTTAGGTTGAGAGGGGAAAGATATAAAAGAGACCAAAGGGGCAACGTTTTCACACAGAGGGTGGTATGTGTATGGAATGAGCTGCCAGAGGATGTGGTGGAGGCTGGTACAATTGCAACATTTAAGAGGCATTTGGATGGGTATATGAATAGGAAGCGTTTGGAGGGATATGGGCTGGGTGCTGGCAGGTGGGACTAGATTGGGTTGGGATATCTGGTCAGCATGGACAGATTGGTCCGAAGGGTCTGTTTCCATGCTGTACATCTCTATGACTCTATTTACAGAGTATCAATTGACACAGGGCAAAATTTATTTGGTATTCCATTCAGCTCCAATAGGTGGCATATGCGCAACTTGAAATATTTTAACTCCAAGCTATTTGAATTGAATTGAATTAACTTTATTGTCACATCTACTTACATGAGTACAGTGAAAAGTTAAAAATCACACAACACCAGGTTATAGTCCAACAGGTTTAATTGGAAGCACACTAGCTTTCAGAGCGCCGCTCCTTCATCAGGTAGTTGCCTTTCAGGTGGTCCATCAGGCGACACTCCGAAAGCTTGTGTTTCCAATTAAATCTGTTGGACTATAACCTGATGTTGTATGATTTTTTTTTAACTTTGTACACCCCAGTCCAACACCATCTCCAAATCATGGGTACAGTGAAAAATTTACAAGTCGCCATTAATGGCATCATCGTATATAGAAAGGCACCTAAGTACAGATTCTTGAGTACAATTTCTTAGGAAAAACTTCGGAACAATAAAAAAAAGTCCAGCAGTATAGACCTTCAGAAGTACAAAACTATAACAATAAATTAGAAAAATAAAGAAATAAAAGTTCAGAATAACAGTCCTACACTATAATATAATAATTAAAAAAAAAGATAATTTCAGACAAGATTAGATTATTTACAGATTAGATTACTTACAGTGTGGAAACAGGCCCTTCGGCCCAACAAGTCCACACCGACCCGCCGAAGCGCAACCCACCCATACCCCTACATTTACCCCTTGCCTAACACTACGGGCAATTTAGCATGGCCAATTCACCTGACCTGCACATCTTTGGACAGTGGGAGGAAACCGGAGCACCCAGAGGAAACCCATGCAGACACGGGGAGAACGTGCAAACGTGTTAAACATCAGGAAGAATTCCACTGAAGTTCCAAGACATAGCAGCACCAGTTTAGCAGAAAATCAGTGGGAAACCCAGAGGATGAGCTGAAATTCCAGGTTCAGTGGTAGAACTGATGCAGTGCAGCGCAACCTGCACTAGTAGCAATTAAACCCCAATAAATCTGTGGCTTGCTGTGGATTTGCAATGTGTTGGCTTCAGTTGTTACACTCCACATGGCGATTGGTAATTACCATAGTCTACAAGGAACACAGGCACCTTTCTTCCTTTCAGTGAGACAATCATTTATATAGCTTGCAGGGGTACCACCATAAATAAGAGTGGGGCCGAGTCAAGGAGACAGAAGCTTCTGAATATATATCTTGATGTTATCATCAATAGTATTATTTGTATCATGAACTTTATAGCTTACACAAAACTGGGATCACATCCCTTACACAGCACAGAATTTCAGTCCCATGTTTGTAGAAACTGGGCCACAGAGCATGTATAGGAAATATATGCATTGACTGAAGCAATTAAGGCATTATTGTTTGAATTAAATGTTGCCACAAAGTCCATGAAGTAAAGCAAATAAAATGGAATAATTGGGATTGATCTCACAATTAGTGTATTCAAATGTATCCTTTTTATACTGACAGTAGAACTGGAGAATAAAACCAAAGATATACCTCTAATTTATCATTACAGTTTTACTCCATATGATTATCTGTTAGCTCTCTCCAATAAAAGCGAACAAAAGGAATATGAGGTAATGCTGGTTCTGACATATGTACGTGCCAAGACCCAAGCTGAAGTGAAAATTGTCAAGACCAGCAAGAATTTCACTAAATCTTGGCAAATATTTTAATATGCCATAGTTTCAGATTTCAACATAAATGTGGACAAAGTTAAAAATCACACATCAGCAGGTTATTATCCAACAGGCTTATTTGGAAGCACTCCGAAAGCTCATGCTTCTGAATAAATCCATTGGACTGTAACCTGGTGTTGAGTGATTTTTAACTTTATCCACCCCAGTCCAACACTGGCCTCTCCACATCATAACATAAATGCTTTGTGACTGTGGATCAACCACACTACAACAGTCTTTGTAAAATTCATAACAGGAGCAGGACAAGAGAGCTTTGTGATTGCCATGATCACAACTCCAGTCTGTTTTTCCTGTTTAAAGTATGTGCGTTAATTGTGGCTCGTTGCTAGGTACACTGAGTCTCAATGTTGAGATTCAGGCCTTACCTCAAAGACTTACCTAAGTTTTTTAATCTTGAGGAAATGTTGGACCATTAAATATACAGTCTTTTTAGATAAACTGTTAAATTGAGGCCCTCCCTGCACACTCAGGTCAACATTTATCCCTTAAGCATCATTATTAAAACAAATTTCATGATTATTTTTACATTGCTGGTTGTGTGTTATGTGCACAGCTTGACTGCTATGCTTTTTTTTTACAGTAGAACAGTGACTATACTTCAAGATTTCTTCAAAAGGTTGTAAAGTTCTTTAGGGGAACATTCTAATGCTATCAACCTACTGTATAAATGCAATTGTTTCATTTTAGTACGCATCTTGTCAAAGTTTCTCAAACGGTTTACACAATAAAAAAAACTAAATGCATAATAGATGGACAAATAAATGGTAAACTATGCCGAGCATGTTACAAGGCAGAAGTGGGTGCTGCAGATGCTGCAGATTAGAGTCAAGGTTAGAGTGGTGCTGGAAAAGCACAGCAGGTCAGGCAGTATCCAAAGAGCAGGAAAATCGATGTTTTGGCCATTCCTGATGAAGAGCTTTTTCCTGAAACGTTGATTTTCCTGCTCCTCGGATGCTGCCTGACCTTCAGTGCTTTTCCAGCACCACGCTAATCTTGAGCATGTTACATGTTCCTTACTTTGGAGTTTAAGCGGCCAAATGCATAGATACTGCATTAATATCATGGATGGCTAAAACAATTAAAAGTAAAACAGTTAAGGTCTTTCCTATATTGGAATTTCTAATTGTGTGCATTTCACAACAAAAGAGTGAATTATTTTGTGCTAACTCTGAACATTTGCATTTCAGGGATATCTTCATTCCTCAAAAAGAAGTTATTATTTCTCACGACCACCTATCTCATCGTCTTTGTTGAAAGGTGATTACTCAGCAACAATTACTTTGAAGAGCCATGGGAAGCCCGTTGGCTGTGCTTATGTCTACTTTAACATTGATGGATAATAATTTTAATGCATAACAAGAAATTGCAAAGAAAACCAATGATTCACATGTTTAATATTCTTTTCTCACAGACAATCTCAGTTTAGTTTAGAATGATTTAAACTGTTGCTGTAAAATTGTAATTGTCTCGTCATTTATTGATGCATCCTGGAATGAATAATGCTTGTATTTCCATTTTAAAGTTTGCATGTAACATGGGAAGGATTTATCGTAACTTGTGTGCAATTTTCTTCACCAATTTACCAATCATTAAAGTTTGCTGTCAAAAGAGACATTAGCTCTTTAGTTTTTTAAATGCATGATATCAGAGCTCAATTCTATTCATGCTGCAATTCTATTCATGAAAGTCTGTGCAATGAATTGGTCTTACAAATTCAAGCACTTTTCATTATAGTTGAGGGCTACTGCGTCTGACAGTTCTTTACTTGAACAGTTGAGCTAAAAGCCGATGATCTCTGGGAGGAATGCTTTTTCATCTTCTGATTCAAATATCAGGCTTCACCTGAGCAGAAATGAAACTAATCTCCAGACTGAGAGAGCAAATAGTTAAGTGGTGATGGATTTAAAATGGCAAGGCAGGGGCATGAGTTGAGTAATGGGCCTGGTTCTGCGAGTACCAGAGAGGGCAAAAGAGAAAAAGTGGGGAAAAAAAAATGGAAGCGAGAGAAGACTTAAGTGTTGACAGTGAACAAAGAAATGTTCGCCTTCCAATTGACAAGAAAGAGATAAGGGCAGTGTTAAATTGTATATATGTAAATGCACTAAGTAAAGCAAACAAACTTGGAAAAAGTTGGCTGTATGGGGATGTGACATAGTAGCATTGAAACATGGCTCACGCCAAAATAGGGCTGGATAATTAACCCAACAGAAGTTAGCTAAAAGACAGGGAACAGAGGGCATTTCTCAGACTGGAGACAAGTTGAAAGTGGTGTTCCCTGAGGAAGAGCGTTGGGATAGTTTTTACTGATTTATATAAATGATTTTGGAAATGGATGTTAAGAGTAAAACCTCTAAATTTGCAGGTGATATTAAGGTAGAGAGGATAGTGATTTGTGAGGATGACACTAGGCGACTTCAGAGAGACATTGACAAATTGGCCAAATGGACAGATACCTGGCAGATGAATTTCAATGTAGCGAAATGTGAAGTAAGAATTTTGATACAAGAAAATTGAAACAGTTGTTAAGAAGGCTTATGGGATATGTGTGTTCATAAATAGAGGCACAAAGCAAGGAAGTCACGGTATATATCTGCAAATCACACCACATGTGAAGTTTTGTGCTCAGAGTCGTAGAGTCACAGAGATGTACATCATGGAAACAGACCATTCAGTCCAACTTGCCGACTAGATATCCTAACCTAATCTAGTTCCATTTGCCTGCACTTGGCCTTCCTATTCATATACCCATCCAGATGCCTTTTAAATATTGCAATTGTACTAGCCTCCACCACTTCCTCTGGCAGCTCGTTCCATAGATGCACCTCTGTGTGAAAAAGTTACCCCTTAGGTTCCTTTTTATATCTAACCCCTTTCACCCTAAACCTATGCCCTGTAGTTCTGGATTCCCCTACCCCAAGGAAAAGACTTTGTCTATTTATCCGATCCATGCCCCTCATGATTTTGTAAACATTTATAAGTTCACCCCTCAGCCTCCAGCGCTTCAGGGAAAATAGCCCCAGCATGTTCAGCCTCTCCCTATAGCTCAAACCCTCCAACCTTGGTAACATTCTTGTAAATCTTTTCTGAACCCTTTCAAGTTTCACAATATCCTTTGTATAGGAAGGAGACCAGAATTGCATGCAATATTCCAACAGTGGCCTAACCAATGTCCTCTACAGCCACAACATGGCCTCCTAACTCCTGTACTCAATATTCTGACCAATAAAGGAAAGCATACTAAATGCCTTCTTCACTACCCTTTCTACCTGTGACTCTACTTTCAAGGAGCTATGAACCTGCACTCCAAGGTCTCTTTGTTCAGCAACACTCCCTTTTACCATTAAGTGTATAAGTCCTGCTAAGATTTGCTTTCCCAAAATGCAGCATCTCACATTTATCTAAATTTAAATTCTATCTGCCACTCCTCAGCCTATTGGCCCATCGGATCAAGATCCTGTTGTAAACTGAGGTAACCTTCTTCGCTGTCCACTACACCTCCAATTTTGCTGTCACCTGCAAACTTACTAATTATACCTTCTATGTTCACATCCAAATCAATTATATAAATGATGAAAAGTAATGGACCCAGCAACAATCCTTGTGGCACTCCACTGGTCACAGGCCTCTAGTTTGAAAAACAACCCTCCACCACCACCCTCTGAGTTCTACCTTCGAGCCAATTCTATATCCAAATGGCTCATTCTCCCTGTATTCCATGAGATCTAACCATGCTAACTAATCTCCCATGGGGAATCTTGTCCAACGCCTTACTGAAGTCCAAATAGATCATGTCCACCACTCTGCCATCATCAATCCCCTTTGTTACTTCTTCAAAAAGCTCAATCAAGTTCATAAGACATGACGTCCCACACACAAAGCCATGCTGACTATCCCTAATCAGTCCTTGCCTTTCCAAATATATGTGAATCCTGTCCCTCAGGATTTCCTCCGACAACTTGCCCACCACTGATGGCAGGATCACCAGTCTGTAGTTAGCTGGCTTTTCCTTACCATCCTTCTTAAATAGTGGTACAATGTTAGCCAATCTCCAGTCTTCCAGCACCTCACCTATGACTTTCGATGATACAAATATCTCAGCAAGGGGCCCAGTAATCACTTCCCACAGAGTCCTGGGGTACACCTGATCAGGTCCTGGGGACTTATCCACTTTTATGCATTTCAAGACATCCAGCACTTCCTCCTCTGTAATATGGACATTTTTCAAGCTGTCACCATCTATATCCCCACATTCTATATCTTCCATGTCCTTTTCCACAGTAAACACTGATGCAAAATACTTGTTTAGTATCTCCTTCTGGTCACCTTATTTAAGGAAGGATGTTAAAGTCCTGGAGAGAGTTCAAATGAGATTTACTAAAATGATACAAGGAGTGAGGGATTTTATGTACAAGGAAAGATTAGAGAAATTGAACTTATTCTCCTTGGAGCAGAGAAGATTAAGAGGTGACCTTATCGAGGTGTTCAAAGTTATCAACTATTTTGACAAGGTAAAGAATGATATTCTATTTCCACTAGCTGGTATATCAACAACTGGAGTTCACAATTTCAAGATTGTCAGCAAAAGAGTTAGGAGTGAAACTTGTTTACTCAGAGTTACTCAGATTCCGAATGCATTGCCTGGGAGGGTAGTGGTGGCAGGGTCCATCGGAGTTTTGAAACGAAAGCTGGATATTTATATGAAAATGAGAAATATAGAAGGCTGGAGGGAGGCACCAGCTGAGGAGCTTTTTCAGGAGCCAGTACAGACACAATGGGTTGAATGGCCTTTGTCATTCTATAAAATTTTATGATTCCTTGACTCTATCTCTTCACCTATTTACTTAAAAAGTCAGAATGGTTTCTGTGTCTGCTGCGGTAATACAATTAATGCACCAAAAACTCTGCATCAAAACATTTTTCTAATATCACCCTTCCCACTCAGTGACAATACATAAAGTCATGCTTAAAATTAAGGATCCATACAATACAACAAGGCCATTCATCCCATCAAACTACTGTCAGATCATTTCAAGTATTATCTAATTCACGCCATCCTCTACTCTTTCCTAATAATAGTGTAATGTTTCCGTTTAAATGATGCAAGTACTTAGCACTGACTTATCAAATAGATGGTTAAGACTTGCAGCAACATATTTGCTGTATGGTTAGAGGCTAAGAGGTTTGTCTATAATTTGAAGATGATAAACATGAGAACATAAGAACAAGGAGCAGGAGTAGGCCATCTGACCCTTCGAGCCTGCTCCACCATTCAATACGATCATGACTGATCTTTTCGTGGCCTTAGCTCCACTCACCTGCCCTCTCACCATAACCCTTAATTCCTTTACTGTTCAAAACATTATCTGTCTTAGCTTTGAAAACATTTACTGAGGAAGCCTTAACTACTTCACTGGACAGGGAATTCCATAGATTCACAACCCTCTGGGTGAAGACATTCCTTCTCAATTCAGTCCTAAATCTGCCCCCCTCTAATGTTGAAACAATGCCCTCTTGTCCTAGCTTCACCCACCAGTGGAAACACCCTCCTTATTTCTATCTTATTTATTCTCTTCACAATTTTATGTTTCTATAAGTTCTCCCCTCATTGTTCTAAATTCCAATGAATATAATCCCAGACTACACAGTCTCTCCTCATAAGCCAAACCCCTCAACTCCGGAATCAAACTAGTAAACCTCCTTGCACCCCCCCTAGTGTCAGTACATCCTGTCTCAAGTAAGGAGACCAAAACTGCTCACATTACTGCAGGTGTGGCCTCACTAGCACCTTAGACTGCTGCAAAATAACCTCCCTGCTCTCAATCCCTTTTGCAATGAAAGACAAATTCCATTTGCCTTCCTAATTACCTGTTGCACCTGTGAAACTAACCTTCTGTGATTCATGCACAAGGACACCCAGGTCCCTCTGCACAACATCATGCTGCAATTTTTTTATCATTCAAATAATAGTCCTTTTTACTGTTACTCCTACCAAAATGGACGACCTCACATTTATTAACATTGCTCTCCATCTGCCAGACTTTTGCTCACTCAATTCAACTATCCATGTCATAGAGTCATAGAGTTATAGACATGTACAGCATGTGTCCCCCTGCAAAGTATCACAATCCTCTGCACACTTTGCTCTAACACTCAGTATCATCTGCAAACTTTGACACAGAAGGAATTAGGTTATGGTAACGATGATCAACTGTTAATCAGATAAGAGCAATTCTTTAATAAGTTGAATATTATTAGTTGCTGAAGACCAATCACTTAAACGCGAGTGTTCCTCAGGGTTATATCCAAGATGAGATAAAACTTCATGAGATGCTTCATCAAGAACCTTTTCTCCATTACAATGTCAGAGGGGGGAATGTTTATTAATGATTTCACGGTGTTCAGATCTCTTCGCAGATCCTCAGATATTGAAGTAGTCAATGCCTTCATGAACCAAGACTTGCACAATATCCAGGCTTGGGCTGATTCATGGCAAGTAAAATTCCTGCCTCGCAAGGTACCAGGCAATAAGGATCTCATCAAGACACAGTCTAACAATTCCTTTTGAATTTTTAACAGTTAAGTCGTCCAGCGTCACCATGGGAATCATGATTGACCGGAACCCTATTTACTAGAGAAAGTGAGGACCGCAGATGCTGGAGATCAGAGTCGAGAGTGTGGTGCTGGAAAAACACAGCAGGTCAGGCAGCATCCAAGAAACAGTTTCCTCATTTTCCTTCCCCCACATTATTCCAGTCCCAAGCCTCCAACTCGGCACCACCCTCCTGACCTGTCCATCATCTTTCCCATCTATTCGCTCCACTCCCTCCTCTGACTTATCACCTTTTCTCTCAACTTCACCTACCTATTGCTTTCTCAGCTACCTACCACCCCCCCCAATCCCACACCTCCTCCCATTTATCTCTTAGCCCCCCTGCCCACAAGCCTCATTCCTGATGAAGGGTGATAACCAAGACATAGATTCTCCTGCTCTGCGGATGCTGCCTGACCTGCTGTGCGTTTCCAATGCCACACTCGGCCGAAATTTATTTAAACCCATGCAAATGAATGGGTTTAAATTGACTAAGTCCTCAACACCTTTCTACTACTTATAAGGTGTAAATCCAGAATATGATAGACTGATCTCTACTGGCTTTACTGGCTTGTGTAAATGCTCAATACCATGCAGACAAAGTAATGCAGTTGGCTGGTATTCCATTCAGAAACTCCTGTGTTTACTTTGAATAAAGCTTCTATTGTCTTGTGTGACATTTCACCATGGTAAATGGGATAGACTTCAAACAGATCAAATACAGGATTACTTGTACTCCTAGTAGCATAAGCAGCAAGTGATAGACAGTGTAAGCAATTACACAACCAACGAATCAGACCTAAGCTATGCAGACCAGCCACATCAGTCATGAATGACGATGGACAATTAAACAACTCCATAAGTATCTCCATCCTCAATGGTAGGGGAGCCCAGCAAATCAGTGCAAAACATGAGGCTGAAACATTTGCAACAATCCTCAGCCAGAAGTGTTGAGTGGATAATCTACTTCAACCTCCTCCAAAGGTCCCCAGTGTCACAGATGTCAGTCTTCAGCCAATTTAATTCAGTCCTCATGATATCCAATATGGATATAATGTTGGCATCTACCTATCACTCTTGAAAATTACCTGTGTCTGTCCTCTATGCCAAAAATCAGGACATATTTAATCAAGCTAATTACTGCTCCATCAATCTACTCTCAATCATCAGAAAAGTGATGAAAGCTATCTTTAATAGTCCTGTCAAACAGCACTTGCTTAGCAATAACTTACCGATGCTCAGTTTGGATTCAACCAGGGCCACACCATTCCTGACCTCACCTCAAACATATATTGGTTCAAACATGGCAAAAGAGCTGAATTAAAGAGGTGAGATAAGAGTGACTGCACCTGAATTCAAGACCACATTTGACTGTGTGGCATCAAGGAGACCTAGCAAAACTGAGGTTAATGGCAATTGGGTAAATATCTGTTGGTTGGAATAATACCTAATGGAAAGGAAGATGGTTGTAGGAGGTCAGTCATCTCAGCTCTACAACATCTCTGCAGGAGATCCTAAGAATAGTGTCTTAGACCTAACCAGCTGCCTCCTCAATCACTTTCACTCCATCATAAGTTGGAAGTGGGGACGTTCTCTGATGACTGCACAATGTTCAGCATCATTTGTGACTCCTCAGGCACTGAAGCAGTCCATGTCTAACTGCAGCAGAACCTGGACAACATTCAGATTTGGGTTGAAAAGTGGAAAGTAATATTTTGTCACACAAGAACTAAGCAATAATTATACCCAGCAAGAGACAATCTATCTATTGCCCTTTGATACTGAATGACATTACCATCACTGAATCCTCCATTATCATCATCCTGGGGTTACTAGTGACCAAAACCTGAATTGGACTAGCCATATAAAATTATGACTATAAGAGCAGGTCAGACGTATCCTGCAGAGAGTAATTCATCTCTTGACTTCCCAAAGCCTGTCCACCATCAGCAAGGCACAAGTCAGGAATATGATGGAATACTCTCCATTTGCCTAGATAAGTGCAGCTCCAATGGCACTCAAGAAGCTCAATACCATTCAGGACAAAGCAGCCCACTTGGTAGGCACCACATCCACAAATCTTCAATCCCTTCACTGCTGACACTCTGTAGCAGCAATGACTATCATCTAAAAAACGCACTGCAGAAATCCACCAAGCTTCCAAACCCACAACCACCAAACTTTACAAGGACAAGGTCATGTGAGTACCAGATCCTGCCATATTTTAACACAATCCGCCTAACCCCAATCTGAAACCCTTATTTGCAGATCATCTTCCTCCTTTTCCATAACAAACTTAATATGCAGCATTCGTCTTTTGATCTTGGCTAATGATTTAAAATAGTCCAATGTCTTCTACAGCTAGAAAGGTTTTACCACCATTTAAAGCCATTTTTACAGTCAATCCAATGCAATAAACTTCATCATAACCATTCCTGTTTTATGTCCAATACCTCCTTATAAAAGAATCACAGTTCATTCAGGAAATCAACGACGTCAATCATGCAAGAAGCCCACTTTGTTAGAACACAACTGATAATACTATAGGACAATTCAGATCTCAGATCTAATGAAACCTGTTTTGATAGATCATACGTTTAATTTTTGCAGTTCATTAATGTGGTGGTTAGTTACTGAAACATTTTCAAATTAAGCTGCAGATGTTCTTTAACAACAGAACATAAGTTTATTACACAAAAGAAAGAAAACAGACAAACCAAGCTATACTGTGTAATATATTATAGATATTAAAAAACACATTTGGAAAGATCTTAATATGGACATAAATATAAGATTTCAGCCTGTTTCCCAACACTATCTGTTGTGAAAAAAATGCACACTTATCTCAAATTTTTAGGTTTCTACATAACTGGTCTGTGATGTACATCTCTATGATTCTATGACTCCTTCAGATACTTTACCATGGACAAATCAACATTGAGTCCACTCCCATTCCTTCCTTTTCTCTTAACTGTAATTGTTACATTCTCTGTCACCATTTCCTCTCTTCCATTTCCCCCTCCATCAACACCGCCCCCTCCACCTCCAGTGGGACTGTCTGTTCTTTCTAGTCCAGCAGTTGACATGTCATTCTCACATTCTGAACACTGAATCTGCTCTATCTGCACCCTTTTCCCCTCAGCAATCCACAATCCCCCCACCCCACTGTGGCATAAATGCTGCCCCCTTCACCCTTCACATCAGCTCTGATGAAGAGTCATCTAGACTCAAAACGTTAGCTTGCTCTCTCTCTGTTGCTGCTGTCTGATCTGCTATAATTTCCAAAATTGTTTATTTTCAGTTTGAGACAAATTGATGATTTCTTTATGAGTCTGTTGTTATGTTTTTTTTACCTGAAAATTATGTCTCCTTGGTTATTGACGCTTCAACTAAGGGGACAGCAGCTTTGTGTTTACCCTGTTCATGCTCCTCATAATCTCATACACCTCTATCAAGTCCTCCCTCAACCTTCCCTGCTCTAACGAAAGTCTCTCTTCATAGCTAAACTGCTCTGTCCAGGAAATGTCCTGATGAATCTCCTCTGTACCCTCTCCTTTGCAATCATATCCTTCCAATCATCTGATGAGCAGAATGATGATTCCTCTCCAAGTTTGCTGTCATGAACTTCTTATGAGTTTGAGGGCTTGAGCTTTCTCAGTTCTAATAACTTGCACATTTCTCTTCTGCTAGGGTGGCTGGCTTTCCAGAATTAAATTGAAAAATGCTTGAAAAGAGGAAAACTAAAATTTGCTTCTAGATTCAAACAAACTGAAAAACCTGCTTCTGAACTCATTCACTTATTCTTCTGAACCCAAATCTGAGTCCTCTGCTCTGAAATCATAAAATTAATAGAACATAGAGCATTACAGCGCAGGAGAGGCTCTTCAGACCTCGGTGTTGCACAATCTGCCGTTTAACGTCTTTGACATTGTCATAAACCCAAAAGTATAAACATCTTATTCCATTAGCACCACAATATATTACACACCCTTCATTACACTACCTAGAACTCACCTGGCCATAGCCTATCCCATACCAAACTATGCTGCCCATCACTTCCATCTTCATTGATATGCTTCAACATCAAGTTTCCTACTATGGCAAATTTAAAATGTTCATGCTCATGATTAAATCTCTTCATGGCTTTTCATCTCCATCTTTGTAACATCCACCAGCACTAAACAGAGCTTTTAATCCGCTGACTGAAACCATTTGTGTATCCCCTCCCCTCACTCCTCCAGGGGAGACTAATGTTTTAGCTGATTAAGCCCCGCTGTTTTGAATTCCCTAACATCTCTCATTTTTGTATGATATTCACTTTGACCAAGCTTAAAATTTCCATCTTGACCAATGCTTTCCCTCTTGTACCTCTGTGAAACATTTTGGATGCTTGTTTCTACACAAGAAGCACCGGAAAGCTGCTCTGTTGCTGCTGAATGGATAGGATAAATAGACAAGATATTTTCCCTGAGATGGTGGAGTCCAGGACTAGAGGGCATAAGTTTAAGGTGAGAAAGGAAAAATATAAAAGAGACCTAATGGGCAACATTTTCACGCAGAGGCTGTTATGTGTATGGAATGAGCTGCCAGAGGAAATGGTGGAGGCTAGTAAATTGCAACATTTCAAAGGCATCTGGATGGGTATATGAATAGGAAGGGTTTGGAAGGATATGGGCTGGATGCTGGCTGGTGGGACTAGATTGGGTTGAGATACTTGGTTGGCATGGGCAAGTTAGACTGATGGGTCTGTTTCCGTGCTGCACATCTCTATGACTCTATGAATGTCTTGCCATGGTAATTTTCAAACTTCAGATAAATCTGCTCAAAAGACAAAAAACATGCAGAAGTTTCAAAACTGTTAGGCATAGAATTGAATCTTTGAATTCAATACCATAAAATTTAACGAATACCAGTGAATTCAAGCAATAGCAGGTTAAATCAACTGGTTAAAATATGCAGAAAATAACTTCACTGCCATTGGCCATGATCTCAGAGAAATGGTTACATCTATTTGGTGTTGGCTATAAAATCAACGTGTACAAGCTGAGATTCTGGCTTCTCACTTGCAGCTCCAAGCTGAACAGAAAATGGTTCTTGTCCTGAGTGCCATTCTGCTGGTTATTCATTTGTCCATCCAAATAAGAACAGTAAGTATGTGATGAAACTAATTGTTCATGTTCAGCTAGAAACAAACTGTCAAAAGAATGTACTCAGAATGTTTTTTGTGTGACAGAAAGAAAAGTCAAGGATGAGAATAGGCTATCCTGCTCATTGAAGTTCATTTTTCTGTATCCGAATGCATTCTATTATACCAACCTTGTACATTATAAATAGAGTCATAATGTAGGAGAGGTTTACAGCATGGAAAGAGGCCCTTTGGCCCAACTTCCATGTCACCCAGTTTTTACAAGTAATCCAGTCCCATTTGCCTGCGTTTGGTCCATATTCTTCCATAACTATTTCATCCATGTACCTGTCCAAATGTTCCTTAAATGACAAAATTGCACTCACCTCCACCACCACCTCTCACAGGCCATTCCAGACACTCACCAACCTCTGTGTGAAAAAAGTGCCCCTCCCTGGACCCTTTTGTATCTCTCCTCTTTCATCTTACGATCCAACATAATCTTTCTTTCTGCTAGCCTATCTATGGGTAGTGCTGGTGGATATTACAAAGATGGAGATGAGAGCACATGAAGAGATTTAAATATGAGGATAAACACTGACACAGAAAGACAATTAGTGTCAATGTACATGAGTGAAGAGGACAGATTGTATTGAGCATTTAGCATTGTTTTGTGTGAACTTTGAATGCCTTGCTGGGTGCGAAAGGTTGCAAATTGGGATCGGTTGAGAAGGGACTGGCACCATTTTAATTGGAGCCCACCACCAAAATGCCCAAGTATCTCAGGTAATTAGGCTCCACCTTAATAGTAATTGGAATTCTATGCCAAAAGTAGGACCTGACTACTTTATTAGGCAGAATTAATTTACAGGCACTGTGCAGTTCCCTGAGCAATGGAAGTGAAGAGGCCTTTTAGAAGTAAATCTCAAATTATTTTTGTGAATCCTAGAGCAGGGGTTGGGGAACCTATGGCCCATAAACTAAATCCGGCTCACTGCTTGCTTTAATCTGAGCCAACAGCTCCCAAATATGTGAGCTAAGTGGATGAGCAATGGGAAATGTAAGGTTACAGGGATAGGTAGGAGGGTTGTGTTTGGGTGGGATGCTCTTCAGAAGGTCAGTGTGGACTCAATGGGTTAAATGACCTGCTTCCACCCTGTAGGGATTCTATGAAAAGTTAAAGAATTACCCAAGGATTAGACTAAGTTTATCTCTAACATTTCTTGGGTAACAATTCAACTAAGTACATCTGAACAGTCCAAAGTTTCTGAGTTAAGAGTCAAAGATATTTGCAGAGTTCTGAGGCTTGGGGGAACTGTATATCAGAAGTTGAAACTTCCCGGCAATTCAGGATTGCCAGAGGATCTTAAAGTGCATTGATGGGTAGTGCCAGTGGTTATTACAAAGATGGAGTTGCGAGACCAGGAAGAGATTAAAACATAACGATAAACCTATGTTTAAGGTCTCCAAAGATCCAGAGATGGTACAATTTAGGTAATAGGTAAAATTGGTTTAATAGGTAAATCAATTAAACCAAGATAAGGTGTGTAACCTGCCTTTATCCAAACAGGTGTCTGTGCATAGGTACTTTCAGTTACAGTCAATTAATGCCAATCTAATCAGGGGGGAGTTATTTACTTAATGCAGTATTGGCTGCGTATATATTACCCTACTGCAATTACTATTGTGAGTATTGCTCAGAATGAAAGAGCATTCTATTATTTTCTCCCTCTGGGATGGATATCATGTGTGGCTTCTCCTCAACCAATATATACATTTTTTGTAAGTGTTAAAATCGATGAAAAGAGCTACGTGTTGCTGAAACTTTTCATTTTGCATGACTCAGAACAAAAGGGATAAGGTCAAATTTGCCATTCTTGTACTTTTTCTGATGAACTTAACACAAAAAGCTTCAGCATTGGATCTCACATCTTAATTATATTCAACTTATCGATGACAAAGTCTTAATTAAAAGAAAAGCTTCCCTGATGGTCAAATGAATTTATACACAATTTGATGGAGTACAAAACTAGACATTTCCTGTTCAGTCTAGAGACCATTCATCTCAGTCAGGCAGTATTTACTGCATCAGTAAGAGGTTCTGTGCCCTTTAAATTCATATACTCCATACAGCATGGAAGCAGGCCCATCGGCCCATCGAGTCCACACCAACCACCAAAGAGCATCCCATTCAGAGCCCACTGCCTACCCTATCCCTGCAAACCTGCATTTCCCATGCATATCCCTGGATACTATGGCCAACTTAACATTGGCATTTCCCCTCACTTGCATAACTTTAGACAGTGCAAGGAAATCAGAGCACCCAGAGGAAACCCACATGGACACAGGGAGAATGTGCAAAGTCCACACATACAGTTGCTGAGGGTTGGGTTGAACTCGGGTCCCTGGGTTCACTGCTGTGAGGCAGCAGGGTTAACGACTGAGGGACCATGCCAATGTTATCATGTGCTAAATTGTCAGGGAAAGATCAAATTCCCTTTATTATGGGGTCACGGTGTCTCGGTGGTTAGCACTGCTGCCTCACAGCGCCAGGGACCCAGGTTCAATTCCTACCTCGGGTGACTGTCTGTGTGGAGTTTACACATTCTCTCTGTGTTTGCGTGGGTTTCCTCCAGGTGCTCCGGTTTCCTCCCACAATCCAAAGATGTGCTGATCAGGTGAATTGGCCATGCTAAATTGCCCATAGTCTTAGGTGCATTCGTCAGGGGGCAAATATAGGGGGTCTGTGTGGGTTATCTATTGGAGGGTCGATATGGGCTTGCTGGGCCGAAGGGCCTGTTTTCGTACTATAGGGAATCTAATCTAATCATTAACAAACCATCTGTTGACTGTCTCTGTATATGCCTTCCAAAGTCAATAGTCTGCTGACATTGTGTAGACTTAAGTACGAAAAATTACTATTTAGGTGATATGCTAGTAGGTGGTCTATACGTTCTTGCTCTTTAATTACAGAATTATGGTGGATCTAAAGAGTGATGATAAATATGCTTAATACAAGATCTGTGAAAAATTAGTCAACTGGAGACCCATGTGCTGCATGGACTCATGTCATGGCATTTTCATTTCAGTTACACAGCCTCAGTTGGAAAAACTGCAATGAAAGTGGACAAACTATTATATTAAAGAACGCTTCAGTCGAACCAGATCCCATTCAAATACCAGGAAAAGTCTCAATTGCTGGGTCCATTTATGTGAATAAATCTATTACCCATCCAAAGGTAAGGGATCATTCATTGTTGAAAAATTGTCAGAAAATTCTGCCCAAAGAGTGGGTGTGGGTGCCAGAACACACAGGACTCCCCCCCCCCCCCTCCATTACCACCAACAGGAAAGCCTGTTGGATATTGTGCCCATCAGGAACTGAAGTGGTCACCCAGCCCGCCTTTCAACACATCACTCCCTGAGGTAGTGCTGCCTCTGAGGCAAAAGCTGCCAATGATAACATCTTTGTCCAGGAGCAAACAGTTAGATTTCTTTTTACTTCAGGAAGGGAAATGTTAATGACCGCTGGTCGTAAGGAGGGGGTGTCATTTGGGTCAGAGGCAGGGGCCACCCAAAACCTTCCACACACCTTCAGACTGGGACAAATTGAGCACTCACACCCATCCCCTCCCGCCTAACCTGGAAGGCAAGGCCACTCTATTTTACTTGATAAGTAGGCTGTCACTGTTCTCACCTGTCAGGAATACAGTTGACTGCAATGATAGAATGAAGAAGTCCATGACTGATTATTAATTGATCAATTAAGGCCCTTAATTGACAAAGGATTGGAGTGTCAACCATGGGCCTTGCTGCCCAGAACCTAATTTCTGAGACATCAGAATGCCAATTCCTCTCCATGTCACTCTGTCTCATTATCTGTCCTTTCCTTAACCTCTCCCTCCACCTCTCCCACTATTTCTTGGGATGGGAAGATTCTATACAATGATATATCTGACCCCATTTCATGCATATCTTTCACCAAAGGTTTCTCTTCTAACTTGGTGCTCAAACAAAGGAAAACTCAAGTTTCAAGACACCAAACCACACCAATGTCCTTTCCGATCTCGAACTTTTTTATAATAAGGATTTTAGGAATGGAATAAACCAATCATAGTTAGCCAGGAAGTTAAGGATAGCATCAAATTATATGACAAAAGATACAATATGGCAAATATTGATGAAAAATCAGAGAATTTGGGAAGTTTTAAAATATATCAAAAAAAGAGAGGAAACTAGCAAGTAACATAAAACTGATTAACAAGAACTTCTTTAAATATATAAAAAGGAAGAGGGAGGCTACAGTCAGCACAGGCTCCTTGGAGAACAGGGTGGGGAAATCATAATGGAGAGCCAGAAAATAGCATAGGAGTCAAATAAATACCTTGTAACAAGTTTTCATGATAGAGGATGATAATCATATTCCAAAAATAATAAATAATCAAGACACTTAATGGGGGTGAGGGATAAATACAATAATTACCATTTGAGAAGAAATACTTGGGAAATTATGGGGCTAAAGGCTGAAAAGTTAAGGATGTGAACAGAGGAGTATAGTTAGTATGCTTGCAAATGACACCAAAATTGGAGGTGTAGTGGACAGCAAAGGTTACCTCAGATTACAGTGAGAGCTTGAAGAGATGGGCCAATGGGCTGAGGAATGGCAGATAGAGTTTAATTCAGATAAATGTAACCTACTGAATTTTGGAAAAGCAAATCAGGGCAGGACTTATACACTTAATGGTAAGGTCCTGGGGAGTGTTACTGAACAAAGAGACTTTGGCGTGCAGGTTCATAGTTCCTTGAAAGTGGAGTTGCAGATAGATAGGATAGTGAAGAAGGCATTTGGTATGCTTTCCTTTATTGGTCAGAGTATTGAGTACAGGAGTTGGGAAGAAATGTTACAGCTGTACAGGACATTGGTTAGGCCACTTTAGGCATACTGTGTGCAACTCTGGTCTCCCTGCTGTAGTGAAACTTTAAAGGGTTCAGAAAGTGGGTGGAACAGTGGCACAGTGGTTAGCACTGCTGCCTCACAGCACCAGAGACCCGGGTTCAATTCCCACCTCAGGTGACTCTCTGTGTGGAGTTTGCCCATTCTCCCCGTGTCTGCGTGGGTTTCCTCCTCGTGCTCCGGTTTCCTCCCGCACTCCAAAATAAAAATGTACAGGTTAGATGAATTAGATAAAGGGATAAATGTTGGGGAATAGGTCTGGGTGGGTTGCACTTCGGCGGGTCGGTATGGACTTGTTGGGCCGAAGGGCCTGTTTCCACACTGTAAGTAATCTAATAAGATTTACAAGGATGTTGCCAGGGTTAGAGGATTTGAGCTACAGGGAGACATTGAATAGGCTGGGGCTGTTTTTGCTGGAGTGTCAGAGGCTGAGGGGTGACCTACAGTCATCGATGTAGTGGAGGAACAGGCATGGGGTGGTACTGGTCATTTCCCCGGCCCCTGACGCCTCATCTTCACCATGGACATCCAGTCCCTCTACACATCTATCAGCCACAACGAAGGCCTCCAAGCCCTCTGTTTCTTCCTCTCACGCCGTCCCAGACAGTACCCTTCCACTGACACCATCATCCACCTGGCTGAGCTGGTCTTCACACTGCTCCTAAACGTCTCCTTCCAATCCTCCCACTTCCTTCAAACAAAAGGGGTAGCCATGGGCACCCCATGGGACCGAGTTATGCCTGCCTCTTTGTCGGATACATGGAGCAGTCCATCTTCTGCAACTACACTGACATCATCCTCCACCTTTTCCTCCATTATAGCAATGACTGTATCGGCGCTACATCGTGCTCCCATGAGGAGGTTGAACGGTTCATCAACTTCATCAACACCTTTCACCCTGACCTCAAATTCACCTGGACCATCTCAGACTCCTCATTCCCCTTCCTGGACCTCTTCATCTCCATCTCCAGCGACCGACTAACCTCAGACATCTACTACAAACTCACCGATTTCCACAGCTACCAAGACTACACCCCCTCCCACCCTACCTCCTGTAAAAACGCCATCACTTATACCCAATTCCTCCACCTCCACTGCATCTGCTTCCAGGATGACCAATTCTACCTTAGAAAAATCCCAGATGGCCTCCTTCTTCCAAGATCGCAATTTCCTCTCCCATATAGTCGACGATGCCCTCCAGTGCATCTCCTCCACTTTCCACACCACTGCCCTTAAACCCCACCCTTCCCAACACAACAAGTACAGTACACCCCAGTCCTCACCTTCCACCTCACCAACCTCTGCATAGATCGCATCATCCTCCGCCACTTCTGCCACCTACAAACAGATCCCACTGCCAGAGATATATTTCCCTCCCCACCCCTATCAGCGTTCCAGAGAGCCTATTCCCTCCGCAACTCCCCCATCAGGTCCACACCACCACCCCTCCCCCCCCTCCGCCCCCACACCCCCCCGCCCACCCCCCAAACCAGTTCACACCCCACTCCGGGCAACTTCCCCTGCCACCACAGAAAGTGCAAAACCTGCACCTACACTACTCCCCTCACTTCCATCCAAAGCCCCAAAGGATCCTTCCACATCCAACAGAAATTTACCTATCCCTCCACCAATGTCATCTACTGTATCCGTTGCACCTGATATGGTCTCCTCTACATCGGGGAGACAGGACACCTGCTTGCGGATCATTTCAGAAAACATCTCTGGGCCTTCTGCACCAACCAACCCCACTGCCCCGTGGCTTAACACTTCAACTTCCCCTGCCACTCCGTCAAGGACATGTCGGTCCTGGGCCTCCCCCATCGCCAAATCGTTACCACCCAATGCCGGGATGAAGAACACCTCATATTCAGCCTTGGGACCCTGTAACCACATGGGATCAATGTGGATTTCAACAGTTTCCTAACTTCCCCTCCCCCGACATTATCCCAGTCCCAAGGCTCCAACGGGCACTGCCCTCCTGACCTGTCCAGCACTTTTCCCATCTATCCGTTCCACCCTCCTCTCTGACCTATCACCTTCTCCCTCACCTTCATCTACTTATCACATTGTCAGCTTCCTTGCCCCCAACCCCACCCCTCTCCCATTTATCTCTTAGCCCCTGGACCACAAGCCTCAATCCTGATGAAGGGCTTATGCCTGAAACATTGATTCTCCTGTTCCTCAGATGCTGCCTGACCTGCTGTGCTTTTCCAGTACCACACTCTCATGACAGAAATGAGTGTACTGTAGCTGACACACACATAGGTCAGAAGGCAAGTAACAAGGAGAATCTGGATCAGTGATGCTGGAAGAGCACAGCAGTTCAGGCAGCATCCAACGAGCAGTGAAATCGACGTTTCGGGCAAAAGCCCTTCATCAGGAATAAAGGCAGAGAGACTGAAGCGAGTCAGGAGTTCACAAGAGACAAAGATAGGTTCAGTGAGTGGACGACAACTTGGCAGATGGAATGCAATGTTAGAAAATATGAGGTTAGCATTTTAACAAGATGAATAGAAGAGCTGAGTATTATTTAAATGGGGAAAGAGTGCAGCATGGTGCGATTTGGGATCTTTATGCATGGATCACAAAAAAAAGGCATCCGAGTTCAGCAGACAACAGGAAAGGCACATGGAATGTTGGCCTTTATTTCAAAGGGAATGGGGTACAAAAGGAGGTAGGTCTTGCTAAAACTATACAAGGGTACTAGTCAGACCACAGCTGGAATAGCATAAACAGTTTTGTTCCACTTCTGTAAGGAAAATATGCTGGTATTGGAGGCAGTCCAGAGACGGTTCACTGGGTGAGTACCAGGTAAAAGGAAACCATGATGTGGAGGTGGTGGTGTTGGACTGTGTGGACAAAGTTAAAAATCACACAACACCAGGTGATAGTCCAAAAAACTTATTTGGAAGGACTAGCTTTCAGAGCGCTGCTCCTTCGTCAGGTATGGAGGGACTGTCTTATGAGGAGAAGTCGAATTGATTGATTGATTGATTGCCACGTGTGCCGAAGTACAATGAAAAGCTTTGTTTACAACCAGCACAGGCAGATCGTAGTAAGTGTGGATGTACAGATCAAAGATTATAAAAAGATTTAGACAGAGGCAAGGAGGCTAAATTGCACAGAACATGTTCTAGGTGAGACCAACATTATCAAGATCAGCATTATTGGAGGCTAGAGAGTCCATTTATCAATCTAATAATGGTCTGGAAGAAGCTCTACCTGAACCTGCTGGTGCCTGTGTTCAGGCTCCTGTATCTCCTGTTGGTTGTGACTGTATTCATTGGAATTTAGAGCAATGAGAGGTGAGCTTTTTTTTTAAAATCAGTGAGGGGATCAAGAGTTAATGGATAAGACAAGAAAGTGAAACTGAGAATGATGAGATCAGTCATGATCTTATTGACCGGCAGAGGAGATTCAATGGACCAGCTCCTACATCTTTTGGTTTATGGTAGTCACAATTGTATTTCAAGAACTACTACTGAGGCTATTTGAAAAGAGAAGACAACGGTTTTAATAATATTCGGCTAAGAGAATGCATTATCAATTGAGTTTATTGCTGCTTTAACTATGAAGACAGTAGACAAGGATTAACAAAAAACCAAGAATATTGAACAATCAACCAGTGAAGAGCCATTTAAACTGGTTGCTTCTGGCTTTTCATATTGTCCCAGATGTTAATTATTCCTCACTTCAGATTTCAGCAACCAGCCTGTACAAATGAGCTGTATTTTAGAACCTCAAAACCATGTCTTGATAATAATGAAGAAAATGTCTTCAATTCTGTTCCAAGTATGGTACAAATTGAACAATGTCATATTTTTGGGCAGTTCTGGTATTCAAAATCATCTTTCCAAGAACTGAATCTTGTTTGTCTGTCCTTTCTTTCTTCTGTTAGCTTTAGCACTTAAAATGTATTGCATTCACTCAAGAAATAATTGCCATTTTGTCTTTTATCCCATATATAGACATAATGTTTTACTTCAATGTCCAATACATGAAGACTCTCCAAACATGGTTATCTATTTGCTGTACAGTGGCGTATTGATATTATATGTTATTTGTAAACAATTTTCTCAACTTTGTTTCCTTCTGAACTGTGCTGTTCACTGCCTGGAAGAATTACTTGGTGAACACACCGCAGCTTTCTCCAGCAGATCTTCGGAGTTGACAAAGTTACAGGCTGACTTGCATCGCATATGACAAACATACAAACAGATAAAACAGAAACAAAGACAGACATTGATGGAAAAGCTCAGCAGGTCTGGCAGCATCTGTGAAGAGAAATCAGAGTTAACGTTGCGGGTAGAGTGACCTTCCCTTAGAACTGATGAGCAAAGAAAATGTCAGTTTATATGCAGGAGACAGGGTCTGTGTGGGGTAAGGAGTAAATATTACACAGGGACAGAGGCCAAAGAGAGAATAACAGTTGGACAAAGGAGTGGATAATGATTAGCCTAGGAGGCTGAATTGTTACCAATGGAGACTAACAATGGATTGTGTGTAAGAGCAGACAATGTGATAACATATGTGTGGGAGGTGACTAGGACAAAATGGGAGGAATTGAACTCAATATTGAGTCCAGAGGGCTGCAGGGTCCCCTAGTGGAAAATAAGGTGTTGTTCTTCCAGTTTGCTCTGTGTTTTGCTGGAACACTGCAGCAAGCCTGAGATTGAAATATTGGCCAGGTGCTGTTTTAAAGTGGGAGGCAGCTGGAAGCTCAGGGTCTTTTTTTGGAGAGAACATAGGTGTTTTACAAAGTGGTCATCCAGTTTATACATTGTTTCCCCGATATAGGGGAGACCACACCGTGAGCAGTGAATGCAGTAGACTAGATTGTGAGAAGTGCACGTTTACCTGGAAGGTGTGTTTGGGCTCTTGGATACTGAGGAAGGAGGAAGTAAATGGGCAGGTGTTACACCTTCGATGGTTGCATGGGAAAGTGCAGTGGGGCTGAGGGGGGTGCTGGGATTGATAGAGGAGTGGACCAGGGCATCCTGGAGGGAACAGTTTCTGCAGAAGGCAGACAAACGAGGGGTATGTGTGTCTGATGGTAGCATCTGGCTGAAGGTGGCAGAAATGGCAGCTAATCATCCCCTGGATGTGGAAGCTGGTGGGATGGTAGGTAGGGACAAGGGGAACCCTATTGTTGTCGTAGGACGGAAGAGAAGAGGGAAGTGTGGAAGTGCAGGAAATGGGTCAAACCCGGTTGAGGGCCCTGTCAACAACAGTGCTGGGGATTTCTTGTTGAGGAAGAAGGTAGATATTCTGGAGGCTCCATTGTCGAAGTTGGCATTATCAGAACAGAGGAGGAGAAACTGGGAAAATGGAGTAGAGTCTTTACAGGAAGCAGGGTGTGAGGATGTATAGTCCAGTTAACTGTGGAGTCAGTGGGTTTATAGTGGATATTGGTTTCCAGTCTATCCCCAGAAATGGAAACAGAGTTGTGAAGGAAGGGAAGGGAGGAGTCAGAAATGAACCAGGTGGACATTGGAAGCAAAATTGATAAACTGCTCCAATTCCGGAGCTGGAGTAGAACTGGAACAAGGGATGTTCCGCATACCCCACAAAGAGATAGACATAACTGGGGCCCATGTGGGTACACATGGCCACCCCTCTGGCCTGAAGAAAATGAGAGGAGTTAAAGAGAAGGTGTTCAGAGTGAGGACAAGTTTGGTCAAGCGGAGGATGATAGTGGGGGGGGGGGGGGGGGGTGGAATGGTTCAGGCCTTTATTCCAGGAAGAAGCAGACAGCCCTGAGATCATCCTGGTGGGGGGGTGGAGTTGTAAAGGGATTGCACATTCATGGTAAAGAGGAGATGCCGGAGTCTGCAAACTGGGCATTCTGAAACTGGCATAAAGTGTCAAAGGAATTGTGGATGTAAATGGCACGGACTGAACCATGGGAGAAAAGATCGAGTCATGGTAGGAATAGATGAGTTCTGTGGGGTAGGAGCAGGCTGAAACAATGGGTCTGCTTGGGCAGTCCTGTTTGTGGGTTTTCAGTAGGAGGTAGATGTGAGCTGTGCAGGGCTGGAGGATTATCAATTTGGAGGCGGTGGGGCAGAGATTACCAGATGAAATGAGATTAGTGACCTTTGTTGACACAATGACCTGTTGTTCCATTGTGGGGTCATGGTCCAGGGGGAGATAGGAGGAGATATCTGACAGCTGACGTACAGTATCTGCAATGTAGAGGTCAGTATGCATGTTAAGAGCAGAAGGCTGTAAAATGCCTAGTCTGATGAGATGTTGTTCCTCCAGTTTGTACTGTGATTCGCTGGAACACTACAGCATGCCGAGAATAGACTTGTGGACATGCGAGCAGGACACTGTGTTAAAATAACTGGCTATGGGAAGGTTGGTGTCCATAATGCTCCTGTGAATCATAGTTCAAACTGGAGGAACAGCATCTCATCTTCAGACTAGGCACTTTACACAGAAACATAGAAACATAGAAGATAGGAGAAGTTGGAGACAATTCGGCCCTTTGAGTCTGCTCTGCCATTCATCATGATCATGGCTGATTGTCCAACTCAACAGACTAATCCTGCTTTCTCCCCATAACATGTGATCCCATTCATCCCAAGTACTATACCTAGCCGCCTCTTGAATACATTCAATGTTTTGCTATCAACTACTTCCTGTGGTAATGAATTCCACAGGCTCACCACTCTCTGGGTGAACACATGTCTCCTCAGCTCCATCCTATATTGACCTCCTCAATCCTCAGAGTATGACCCCTGGTTCTGAACACACATGCCATTGGGAACATCCTCCCTGCATCTATCCTATCGGGTCCTGTTAGAATTTTATAAATCTCTGAGATCCCCCCTGCTCATTCATCTGAACTCCAGTGAAAACAATCCTAGACTGGGCGATCTTTCCTCACACATCAGTTCCCCCCATCCCTGGAATCAGTTTGTGAAACCTTCACTGCACTCCCTCGAGAGCAAGAACATGATTCCTCAGAAAAGGAGACCAAATAATGAGGCACACAATATTCTAGGTGTGGCCTCACCAAGAACCTGTATAACTGTCCAACCTTCTGGACTTAATACTGAGTTCACTTGTTACATTCTCTGCCACAATGTCCTTTCTCCCCTCTCCCCACCCCAGTGGGGCCTTCTGTTCTTTCCACTCTAGCTGACACATCATTGTCCTGCCATTCTCACATTCTGATTACTTAATCTGAACTATCAACATCCTTTCTCCCCGAGCACTCTAGACTCCATCTCCCCTCTAACTATAGCGTGAATGCCACCCCCTCCACACCTTACTTCAGCTCTGATGAAGAGTCATCAAGACTTGAAATATTAGTTGCTCTCTCTCCATAGCTGCAGCTTGACCTGGTGTGAGCTCCAAATATGTTCTTTTCAGTACAGATCCCAGCATCTGCAGTAATTTGCTCCGTAATTCCTCAAAACCATTAATCTTTACAATACGCTATGCAGATTAATTCAATTCTCGCTGCAAAATTAATGAATGTGATAATACTTCAAAAGTGCTACATTAGCTGTAAAGCAATTTGCAATGTCCTGAGTTTGTGATAACTTGGAGATTATAAATAGTAGTCTTTGTTTACTTAATGTTTAGTGAAATAACCATATTTTCATTGACCTAGGCTGATGTAAGAATGTACAAGAAGCTTTTATTTTGGTGGAAACTTCCCTGCATCGATGCTAACTGCATTTATGATTTATGTCTGCCACTCCACCTTGGATCATCATGTTCTCTCAACAATGTAAGTCATATCTCTCCAATTGGTATTTCTGCACATTACATCATCGATTTCAGATCAGAGACTTGTGGAAAAATAATACAATCTAAAACACTCATAAAACAACTCATTTAGGACAGATATAATTGAGGCTGGTTAGAATTGCCTGTCATATGGTTAACTGAGTTATTTATTTACAATCTATCTTTTTTTCTAAGAGCATGATCTTAATTCAATTAAAATCTATTCACTTACATAGGGCGGCATGGTGGCTCAGCGGTTAGCACTGAGGTTTGTTTCCAAAACTGAGGGACCCAGGTTTGTTTCCAGCCTCAGGCGACTGCCAATGTGGAGTTTGCACATTTTCCCCGTAACTGCGTGGGTTTTCTCCAGGTGCTCCAGTTTCCTCCCACAATCCAAAGGTATGCAGGTCAGGTGAATTGGCCATGCTAAATTACCTGTAGTGATAGGTGCATTAGCCTGGGGTAAATATAAGGGAGGGGAATGGGTTTGGGTGGGCTACTCTTTGGAGGGTTGGTGTGGATTAGAAGAGCCAAATGGCCTGTTTCCATACTGTAGGAAACCTAATAGGGTTAAAACTGGGCTGTAATTGGCCAAAGCTGTACCTTGCTGATCTAAGATCTGAGCATAAAACAAGTTCCAAAGTATCAATTAATAAGGTAGTTTTAATAGTTTTTTAAAAAAAACCCAAAAGAACAGGGGATGCTATAAATCAGAAGCAAACACCAAAATTGCTAGAAAAATTAACAAAGATGGCAGCATCTTTGGAGGAAAGTCAGAGTTAATGTTTCAGGTCTAATACAGCTTGGTTTATTTTAAAGTTGGAACAATAGAAGTTGCAGCATGATGGTGAAGCAGGCTCTCACAGAACCAGGGTTTCAGTTAGCGTTCAGTAGTTGCAGGGTTTTAAAGGTGGTTATTGAAGCGACAACAATAACCACCTGCTTCATCTATAAGCTTGGGTTCTCTTCCTGCTGCATGTGAGACAACCAGCTTCACTGAATTTGCCTTGGCCAAGGGTGTGTTTATGGAATGCTACTATTTTGGAACAATTGCTGCTTAGTAGCTCTGAGGAAAGGTCATACAATGGAAACATTGTTTAGGATTTTCTGGGAAACTGGGGTCCATTCATGGACACTTCCCATCACCCATCCAGGTGAAAAGGTTGAGGACAGCGCCATTGTGCACCGAGAGTCACCCACAAGGTATAAAACGATCATTGCACTGTTTCATTGGCTTGAGCTGGGCTTCCCATCTCCACCTTGGAAGAAAGTCCCACCTCTAAGATCTAGCTGGCCAATCAAACAGTTGATGCATCTCAGATCCTCTAGTGTCACTGGGAAATACAGCAAGATCTCAAAAAGGATGAGCCATGGAGTCAGAGTGGAAGGTAACTAGAGTTGGGGAGGTTTTGGACAGACCAAGAGGTCTGGGTGGATAGGGGA
This sequence comes from Hemiscyllium ocellatum, assembly GCF_020745735.1. Lineage (NCBI taxonomy): Eukaryota > Metazoa > Chordata > Chondrichthyes > Orectolobiformes > Hemiscylliidae > Hemiscyllium > Hemiscyllium ocellatum. The sequence goes on from NC_083416.1 coordinate 69,561,797, forward strand.
GGAAAGGGGCAACTTGACAGGAGAAGGGAAAGCCTTGGGTGGGGAGGGTGCCCTGACATGTTTGGTGAATCGGTAAAGGAGGCACCACCTCCCACACAGTGAGACTCACCCGACTGGATGCTTGCGAGAGGGCCTCTCTTACCTCTGGTTAAATTCCAGTGACAACATAATTAGCCACTTAAGTGACCATTACTTGGGCACAGAAGGTCCCAATTGACCTATCGGTAGATTATTTTCTTGATGTTTTCCCATCAGCTGGGGCAGTCATAGAATTCCTACAGATTGGAAGCAGGCCATTCAGCATATCAAGGTCACACTGAATCTCTGAAGAGTATCCCACCAAGACCCACCCCCTATCCTAACCCTGCACTTCCACTGGCTAATCCTCCTAGCTGGCACATCCCTGAATACTGTGGGGAATTTAACATGGCCAATCCACCTAACCTGTACATGTTTGGACTATGGGAGGAAACTGGAGCACAGGGACTATGTACAAGCTCCACATAGACAATTGCCCAAGGCTGGAATCGAACCTGGGTTTAAATTCAAACAAAAGAATGAAGAATTGGAATAAGTTAACTCTATTGGAAACAGAATAATAGATTATTTAACCACTAAACAGCAATATAGTAACATCCCTTAAACACATCCTTGACAAGGGCAAATGCGGTAAAACAGATTATTTCACATGCGATCCTGGCAGCAAGAAGACAACCCAAGCTTTTGGATGTAACAGAATGAAACTAAACCCGTGTTCCTGGGGCTATGAGGCAGCAGTGCTAACCAATGAGCCTCCACACCACCCACAGTGTTTGGGACCATGCCTTCAGCTGCTCTAAGCTCCGGCTTCCCTTCCCAACCCTCTCCAACCTTCCTTTCTTTCTTTGAGGCCCCAACTAAAAGCTACCTCTTTTCCTGTATGATTTTGGTTATCTGTCCTAATAACTCTTTCTGTGGCTCCATGTCAGGTTTGATAATGCTCCTGAGAAGCACCTTATGTTTAATCTGTCAAATTAGTGCAAGCTGTTGTTATTGCAGGAATTAGCGTTCCTTTCCTGTACTGACAACTTTCTCTAAGGGACAAAGGCAAAGGGATAGAAATAACTATACTGCAGTTCTCCATTATTAAAACAAGCATTTTATGCCAAATTGCAACGCTCCTGCAATGCATGACAATTGAAGTGTGGTGGTCTTCTCCCCTATTTAGCTATAACACCATGTAATGTTGTCACTCACAGGTCCCATGTGCTCGAGTGTACAGAAGTAATCTCTCAACAGCAACTTGTGTTGAGAAATGAACTATGTTCGGTTTTGCTAAAATCACTCATCATTAACCTTTAGATAATGGCACTGTTAATTCCTATACTAACAGTGATTGTTCTAACAGAACAGTTTCCAGTGATTTTACTGTGCTTAATAATAAAAGTGTTCGCAAGGAATCCATTAAATTCTCCACCACTGGTTACTGGGACTATAAACAACTTATGATCACATTCATACGGGTGTGTAGGGACAGGCGTTATAATGAAAGGAAGGGACCCATCTAAGTGCAACAGACAATAACAATGACCAACACATCAGCAGCAACACTGGCTAGGACAATTTTATTCTGTGTGTTGGGCTTTAAAGTGAATGATAGTTGAACTGAAGTGAGTTATCTTATTATGATCTCTGTCCAATTCCTTTTAGCTCCAGTAGGTGGCAACTATGTAACAGAATTAAAAATCACACAATACCAGGTTATAGTCCAACAGGTTTATTTGGAAGCACACTAGCTTTCGGAGCGACGCTCCTTCATCAGGTGATTGTGGAGGGCTTGATCATAACACAGAATTTATTGCAAAAATTTGCAGTGTGATGTAACTGAAATTATACATTGAAAAATTGATTGTCTGTTAAGCCTTTCATCTGTTAGAATACAGTGATAGTTTCAGTTCTTTCATGTGTTAATCACAAAACCTTTTTTTAAAAGTTATATTCTCGGGTTAGCTGTTAACAATGGTGATAGCTAGACAATATATTGAAGGTGTTAGCCCCTGTGTTCTATGTCAATGACCTGATGTTTAGGTTGATTCTAATCTAAAAAGTGAGATAACTGAGTTTTACATAAATTCATGCAGTTTTTGAGCTCAGAGTTCTACATGAATGTATGCAATTTTTGAGCATCGCTCCGAAAGATATTGTGCTTCCAAATAAACCTGTTGGACTATAACCTGGTATTGTGTGATTTTTAACTTTGTACACCCCAGTCCAACACCGGCATCTCCAAATCATGTAACAGAATGTTTTTTATTTCAATGTTGTTTTCCCATAACTTGTTTCGTACTTTGTACTTTCATCCTGAGATGAATTCCACGGTCTGTGTTAATTTTATACTGCACACACTATTAATCCAGACTGTGAATAAACGTCATTTTTACCATTTCACTCATTACTTTTTTGTGACAATTCTATGGAAACAAAGATTGATTTGATTGCGCAAAACAGCATTAACTGTGCTTAGAGAAAGAGCTGAAAGATGACCTGGGGTGTGCAGTGAGAGAGGGACTCACTGAAATCCTTGTAGAGGGAGGAAGAGAACTTCTTCAAGGAAGGCATCCTTGCAAGAGGATTCGCAGCAGGTTAAAATCTTCTAGGAGAGTCCTCACTTTCTTTAGATTAGATTAGATTACTTACAGTGTGGAAACAGGCCCTTTGGCCCAACAAGTCCACACCAACCCACCGAAGCGCAACCCACCCATACCCCTACATTTACCCCTTACCTAACACTACGCGCAATTTAGCATGGCCAATTCACCTGACCCGCACATCTTTGGACTGTGGGAGGAAACCGGAGCATCCGGAGGAAACCCACGCAGACACAGGGAGAACGTGCAAACTCCACACAGTCAGTCGCCTGAGTCGGGAATTGAACCCGGGTCTCAGGCGCTGTAAGGCAGCAGTGCTAACCACTGTGCCACCGTTCTCCTGTGCTTAGAGAAATTAAACTTTACTAAAGAGAGTTCCCGTTGTGGAAGAAAACGAGTTGGCATCGATAGAGGATTGACTAACAGACAGAAAACAGTGTCTGTTTTCAGGCTGGATCATTTTCAGGTTGGGAAACTAATGGAGGGCTACAGTGTTTATGCGCAGCCTCAATAATCTACATAAGTTACAGAGATGGAGGGACCAAGTGTATTTGTACCAAATCTGTCAATGATGCTAAGACAGTTGGAAAAGTACATTGAGAGAAAAGGACACAAATAACGCTGCAATAAATAGGTTAAATGAATGAATACAAATCTGGCAGATTTAACATGAGAAATGTAATTTTGTCCACTTTAGTAAGAACCAAAGAAAAGCAAAATATTATTTCAGTAAAGAGAGTGTGAAAATTGCTACTGTAAATTGGGATCTGGTTGTCCTTGTACAAAGTATTAGCATACATTTACAGAACTTTATAGAGAAAAGACATTGGAGTGATGTCCTTTATTGCAAGTGGCATGAATTATGAAAGCATAGAGATTTTGCTACAATTATACAAGGCATGGATGAGACAACACCTACAGTGTAGCATAACAGTTTGGTCTCTTTATTTAAGAAATCGTGTACTTGGAGGCACTCCAGAGAAGATGCTTGGGGTAGATGTTGAGAGGATGTTTTCCTTCATAGTGGAACCTAGAAGCAAGCAACATCATTTCAGAATAATTGGAGATGAAGAGGAGGTTCTTCTTTCAGCAAGTTGTGAACCCCTGAAGTTGCCTACCTCAGAGATCCATAAAGGATGTCTTTAAATATATGTAAACTTTATGCAGCCAGATTTGGGAGCTACAGGAGTGTTAAGGTTTATGGGGAATAGGCAGGCCAGGGAAGTTGAGGCCAAAATCTGATCAACAATGATCTTACTGAATGGTATTTCAGTTTGAAGTTTGAAGTCCATTCCTGTTCCTATTTCTTATGTTTCTTTGTACACATAAAGCAAAGTTGATCTCAACTTACGTGAGCTATATGTTAACCAAATTATGGCAATCGGGTAAAAAATATACCCTGGATTTAACGGAGGGCCAGAATCATTGACAAATATGGTTCTGCTAATCTGAACCAGTATTGGATTCAAGGAAAGCCGTTTTCCAATCAGTGCACAAACATAACCTCTTCTTTCCCACATGTTGTGAACCCTTATGAGACTCGCTCTCTTAACAAAGACAGAATAAGGTCATTTTGACTGAAATCCTGTTTAATTTGTTTTACACTACGTAATAATTAAATAGACAGTTATTGTCAGCTGGCTGATGTATGAAATGCTAAAATTTGCATTTTTCTGCATTAGCTCAGTGTTGGATAATATGAAGGAAGAATTTTGCTTATATGCTCTCTTGTGTTTCAGGGATATTTGAATTTCCCACCAACAACTTTTGACATTCCTCATAAATTTTCCCTGTCATCTTGGACATCTGGCGAGTACAGTGCAACAATTCACCTGACAAGTAACACATCGAATGTTGGCTGCTTTGAGTTCTACTTTAACATTAACATGTAATAAATATTTAATAATTAGCCATTGACTGTCTCAACTTCAGCCACTTAGGCCCGAAGCTCTGTAACACCCTCCCAGAATCTCATCATCTTGCCTCCTCACTGTCCTCCATTCAAACATTCCTTAAACATCTACCTCTTTGACCAATCATTGGCTCCCTGTCCCAATGTCTCCTTCTATAGCTCAGTGTCACTATTTGCCTGACTTCACTCCTGTAAGCGACTCAGGGTGAACATTAAAGGTGCTATATAAATACGCCATTGTTGTGGTACTAGAGTGTGAAGACTGACCCCTGCTTGTCTAACTGCACTAATAACCATTATCAGTTTACAATGATACAATTGTTCCTGAGCTGGCCAATCTCCTATCCTTCCATTACATTGCAGCTCATTCAGCACATGGCTGCCCATATCCAATCTTAATCCACATCTCTTTTGCCCCTCAGCCTGTCTTCGCATCTGCATAGCTTCCTTATTCCTCAACATCTAGTATTTAAGATACTCATTCTAATTCTTTCATGGTTTCACCCTTACTTTCTGTAGTGATTAGAACGAGTGCCAGGTGGATCACATTGACTATGAGATCATTGATTGGGATTTTTAATCGGGCCAGTCAAGGAGCTCTGGCTGACAGAAAGAAGCAGGAGATTTAGAGTCTCCTGATTATAGGGATTGGCTCTGAGCTGGTTGGTCATGTACTGTGCACATGTAAATAAAGGGTGACTTGGTGAAGAGATACCAGTCTCTGTGCAGTTATTTCAGTGGCGATGAGAGAAAACTATATGTGCCTGAAGAACATTTGTTTGCAACTGTCATCTTGGAATTGCGGTAAGCATTTTTGGGACCATGCCATTATTTTGGGAGTTTGACTCGTTCAATCCTGAGGTTGAAGATTGGGCTGAGTATATGGAAAGAATGTGTTATTTCTTCTGGGCAAATGAAAAGCAATAAATAATTATCCTCAATGCTTGTGGTCCTGCAACAGTTTTCGTTATTAGGAGCCCAACTTTCCCTGAAGCACCAAATACTTAAACCTTTCAAGAGTTGACAGATTTAATGAAGGAAAATATGACCCAAGCCTCTTCTTTTTCTGAGATGCTACTGGTTTTCTTTGGCAGTTCGAGAACCAGGGAAGTCTGGATCAGGATTTATGACAAGGTTAAGATGACTGGCAGAGGCATGTGATTTTGGATTAACCCTGAATGAGATGCTGACTTACCATTTGGTATTTGGGATTAATGATGTAACCATGCAGAAGCTCCTAGCTGAAGCCCAACTGGACTTCAAACAGGCACTGTAGCTGGCATTGTCATTAGAAAATGTGGCAAGTGGAGTACGTGAGCTACAGGCATCCCAATGAAAGTAGACACCCTTAACCTGTTCGACTGACCTTGGAGAACACCACTTGAGCGTTGGCAATCACAGAGCCTAATGCAGGGCATATCCTGAGCAGAGGAACCTGAGGTTAGCCAATAGGAAAACTCCAAAACTAGGCCAAGACTCGGCCAAATGTCCTTCAGGATCCAGGCTGGCAAGCCATTATGGTTGTTGCCTCTGTAAGTAGATCATGGAAAGATGTGAAAATAACAGGATTGCTGTAGTGAATGATTTTAACTAATTGACCGGGAATCCCTGAGTGCCAGGAGTATGAATGGGGTAGAATATATTAGATGCATCTAGATGTATTTCTTGAAACAATATGTAGATACTTCAATGAGGGAAGAGGCTGTACTAGACCTTATATTGAGGAATGAGCCTAGCCAGGCAATCAAGTTTCAGTGGGGGAGCATTTTGAGAACAATGATCATAATTCCGTAAGTGTTAAGATGGTTATTGATATGGATAAAACTGGCCTGTGGGTGAAAGTGCTAAATGAGGAGAAGGCTAATTATAAACAGTATTAGGCAGGAATTGGAAAAATTAGATTGAGATGGCTATTTTATGGTGAATCCACATAGAGTCATAGAGATGTACAGCATGTAAACAGACCCTTCGGTACAACCCGTCCATGCCGACCAGATATCCCAACCTAATCTAGTTCCACCTGCCAGCACCCGGGTCCATATCCCTCCAAACCCTTCCTATTCATATACCCATCCAAATGCCTCTTAAATGTTGCAATTGTACCGGCCTCCACCACTTCCTCTGGCAGCTCATTCCATACTGTGAGAGTTTTTACTAAGACCAGTTGATCAGAGTGTGGGACCAGCATCTTCCTGTGAGATGAAAGATAAGGATGGCAAGATTCAGGAACCCTGGATGACAAGAGACACTGAAAATTTTGTCAAAAGAAAAGGAAGCATGTGTGAAGTTCAGGAAACTGAAATCAGTCAAGACTCTTAAGAATTATAAAGGAAACAAGAAAGAACTTCAAAAAATAAATTAGGAGGACTAAAAGGAGCCATAAAATGCCCTTGGCAAATAGGATTAAAGAGAATTCTAAAGTATTTTATAAGTGTGTTGGGAGTTAGGGAAAGGGAAGGACTACTGAAAGACAAAGGAGGAATTTTATGAATGGAGCCAGAGGAAATGAGTGAAGTCTGTAATGAGTACTTTGCTTTGGCATTCACCATGGCAAAGGGTATGTTGGGAAGATTAAGGAGGGGTATGTTGATATTCTAAGGCATGTCGATATTAAGGAGGTCTTGGGCAACTTGAAAAACATTAAGGCAGTTAGGTCCACAACACCTGATGTGATCTGCCCAAGATACTGAAGGGGGCAAGGGAGGTGATTGCTGGGTACTTGACAGAGATCTTTGTATCCTTTTTAGCCACCGGCAAGGTCCCAGAAGACTGGCGAATAGCCAGTGTTGTCCCATTGTTTGAGAAGAACAATACGGATCATTCAGGATATTATAGGCTGGTGAGCTTTACATCAGTGGTAAGGAAATTATTGGAGAAGATTCCTAGGGACAGGATTTGTTCATATTTGGAATAGATTGCAATAATTAAGGATAGTCAGCATGGCTTTGTGCAGGGGAAATCTTGTCTCTTAAATTTGATTGAGTTTTTGGAGAAAGTGATGAATATGATTGAAGGCAGGGCAGTGAATATTGTCTCTATGGAATTTACTTGAGCAGTAGGCTGGTTCAGAAGATTAAGTCACATGGATTCACAATGAATCAATATGTTGGATACAAAATTGGCTTGGTTATAGAAGACTGAGGGTAATTGTAAAGGTATGTGTCTTCTTATTATTTTCCTATGATGAGTGATGTTCCTGACAGATCATTGCTGGGATCTCTATTTGTAATATGAATATATAAACACAGGTGGATTTATCAGTCAGATGAAAATGCAGGTGGTCTGATTACTGAGTTTGACATGAAAATTGGTGGAGTTGTGAGTGATGAGGAAGGCTGTCAAGGGATAGAGCAGGAGATAGATAAGTTGGAAACTTGGGCAATTTAATTCTTTTTCTTAACCAAAACCTCATTTTGGTTAGTCCTCCAGCATTTCCTACACCTACCAGGTTTCCTTTCACCATAACAAAAATATACTGTCTCTAGATTCTTGTTATCTCATTTTTGGGTGAAGGAGAATCCGAAGGGTTTTTATAAATACATTAAGGACAAAAGGGTAACCAGTGAGAAAATAGGGCTCCTCAAAGCTCAGCAAGGCAGCCTTTGTGTGTGGAGTTGCAGGAGATAGGGTAGATACTAAACAAGTATTTTGCATTAGTGTTTACTGTGGAGAAAGACATGGAAGATATAGAATGTAGGGAAATAGATGGTGACATCTTGAAAAATGTACATATTACAGAGGAGGAGGTGCTGGATGTCTTGAAATGCATAAAAGTGGATAAATCCCCAGGATTTGATCAGGTGTACCCTAGAACTCTGCAGAAAGCTAGGGAAGCGATTGCTGGGCCCCTTGCTGAGATATTTGTATCATCGATAGTCACAGACTGGAGGTTGGCTAATACGGTGCCATTCATTAAGAAAGGTGGTAAGGACAAGCCAGGGAACTATAGACCAGTGAGCCTGACACCAGTGGTAGGCAAGTTGTTGGAGGGAATCCTGAGGGACAGAATTTACATGTAGTTAGAAAGGCAAGGACTGATTAAGGATAGTCAACATGGCTTTGTGTATGAGAAATCATGTCTGACAAACTTGATTGAGTTTTTGAAGAAGTAACAAAGATGATTAATGATGGTAGAGTGGTGGATGTGATGTATATGGACTTCAGTAAGGTGTTTAACAAGGTTCTTCATGGGAGACTGGTTAGCAAGGTTAGATCTCATGGAATACAGGGAGAACTAGCCATTTGGATAGAGAACTGGCTCAAAGATTGAAGACAAAGAATGGTGGTGGAGGCCTGCGACCAATGGAGTATCACAAGGATCGGTGCTGGGTCCACTACATTTATTTCAATGAAGTGGATGTGGATATGAACATAGGAGGTGTAATTAGTAAGTTTGTAGAGGACACAAAATGAAGGTGTAGTGAACAGCGAAGAAGATTACCTCTGAGTAGAGTGTGATCTTGATCAGTTGAGCCTATGGGCTGAGGAGTAGCGTTTAATTTAGATAAATGTGAGGTGCTGCAGTTTGGGAAAACAAATCAGGGCAGGATTTATACATTTAATGGTAAGGTCCTGGGGAGTATTGCTGAACAAAGAGACCGTGGAGTGCAGGTTCATAGTTCTTTGAAGGTAGAGTCGCAGGTAGATAGGATAGTGAAAAAGGCATTGGTATGCTTTCCTTTATTGGTCAGAGTATTGAGTACAGGCGTTGGGAGGTCATGTTGCGGCTGTGCAGGACAATGGTTAGGCCGCTTTTGGAATATTGCATGCAGTTCTGGTCTTCTTCCTTTCAGAAAGATGTTGTGAAACTGGAAAGTGTTCAGAAAAAATTTACAAGGATGTTGCCAGGTTTGGAGGGTTTGAGCTATAAGCAGAGGCTATATAGGCCAGAGCTGTTTTCCCTGGAGCATCGGAGGCTGAGGAGTGACCTTATAGAAGTATATAAGATCATGAGGGGCATGTTTAGGATAAATTGACAAGGTCTTTTCCTGGGGTGGAGGAGTTTCAAACTAGAGGACGTGGGTTTCAGGTCAGAGGGAAAAGATATAAAAGAGACCTGAGGTGCAACATTTTCATGCCTTGTAAATGCTGTAATTGTACCAGCCTCCATCACTTCCTCTGGAAGTTCATTCCATACATGCAGAGGAAAAGTTTCAAAGCCAGAATTGAAAAAGACTCTTATTAAAGGGCACACCTTTTCTTTAAATGACTCAGAGAGGGGATAAAGGAATCATCCCATTTATCTGTGAATATTCTCCTGCCAGGACTTCGTAAAAGTCTATTTGAACTTAAGTATAAGGAGTCAACACCTGATTTTAAATCCGTTTGTGCTTTTGTAGATTATAACAAGACATGCATATCTGTATGTATTGTAATTCTAAATATGCAATCTAGGTTGGAGTCCACAGCTGCAAGGAATGTATCAGCTCTTCAAGCTCCTTGACTGTGTTATCATGATGAAATGATTTGAGACAGGCCTGTGTCCTATCAATCTGATTAAGTATTGGGAGCTTAAAATTCCCTAACAGCGAATCAAGTGTCCAATAGCTAAAGGTCATCATAACCTTGAAGAATGCTCTGTCATGCTTGACTATTAATTTATACTATTGATTTATTCTTCAAATAAAAGAAATTCATACAATATGGGATATCTGGTCGGCATGGATAGGTTGGACCGAAGGGTCTGTTTCCATGCTGTACATCTCTATGACTCTATGACTCTAATATTTCGAACAACACTAATTGGGGTAAACTGTACATTCTCTTTGAACTATCCAGTGCCTTTTAAATCTCAGCTGATTGCTAAGTGCTTTGAGGCTAACATTTTGTTCCATGACAATAGTGTATTTAACACATTCCTCTGTTCATTACTTTAACATGTTACCTCATGTGAACACATTAAAACATTCACCTACGATTTACTTTCTGAAATTGAGAGACTCCAGTCAAGAAAATTGGAAATGGTGCAAACTGGGGGCCCTGACCTCTGTTCTCCAGCCCATGACTCTACAACAGGAATGCAGACTTACAATTTCATGGTTATCATAACTTCAGCTGAGGAACAACAGTTTGTGAAAACAGGACATAAATGTTGAATTTATTCATCCAAAACTCTTCTGTTTGATTTTAACCACATGTTTTACCTGTCTACTGAGGACGAGTCAATGTCTGTGTAATAACAGCAGAAATGCAAGCTGTCCTCATGTTTATAAAACCATATCCTGAGACAGTTTAATTTTTTTTGTTCAACTACAACCTACAGAAAAATATAGAGTCAGCATTTTAAAATGAATGCCATGTCCCATATGGAGTATAGGGCACTTATTCTCCCTTGTGCTTTGAGAGCTGTTTAGCTATCAGTCACAATCACTTTACACAGATGAATTGCTCAATATCACATTGCAGATTGTGGGATCTTGCTGTGCTTAAACTCACTGCCTTGCTTCTTATGTGGCCGCATTGGCTAAGCTTCCAAAGTGTTTATTGGCTGTAAAACACTATGGGAAGGCATGAGATGATGAAAGAAGCTATATAAATGCACATCCTCCTTTTCCTCCTGAATACATCTCTTCAACAGAAGGGTGGACTATAGAGGAAGGAAGACTGCTAATAATTTTGTCCGCTTTGTCATAACTCAGCATTAAAGCATCCACTTGCTGGTGCCACAGACAGGACAGTAAAGAAACATGCTCTGAATAAAGCTTTTAAGCCAGACATTTCCATTTGCAGTTTCATTGACCTGTTTGTGAACAATGTTGAAATAAAGTTATATTAATGTAATCTGCAGGATAGATTGTTTAACCTTGCAGGATAACAAATGTGCATATGAAATCATTCAACAAGGTAAACATTCTGAGTCCTAAAGAATCTCAGAATCTTCTTCTAAATATTTGAAGTGTCATCAATAACATATGGTAAATATTAAAGGTTTCTGTAGCCTAATTGTGGCGACAGTATTTCTTGGCTACATGAGTCTGCGGAGTGACCATTAATAGACCAGTCATTCTGTTTAAGGAACTAACGATTCTGTGTGTTACTATTAGTGTTATGGAAAGAATTTAATCTTATGCCTGTCTGCCTCAGGGACTAAAGATACAGTTGTGCTATCAATATTACTCCACCTACTCAGATAAAGGGAAGCAGATGCCATGACTCCCTTCCAGTCAGTCAGGGTAAATCAGAGTTGTCTGTCATTAGTCACATAGTCACAGCCATAAGCAGACTGCTACCTTTTACAGCCAATGCTTGAGCCCACACCCAAACAGGCTTTGGAATGCGGGGAGTTGTTGGAGTGGCTCCAACTGCTAAGAGCTACACTGAATAGACAACAATTAATGTCCTTGCATGGGAGATGAAAGTGACTTAGTTTCTAGACATCTTGCTAGTAATAACTGTCCCTTAGTCATTGCAGCATTTTCTGAATATCAGTTATCAACAAGTAAACATATTAACAAAATGATACAGCATGGATCAAGGGATGCAAAAATAAAGTTATAGCGTTACTGAATTTCGCCTCTCCACCATGAGTTGTTATGCCTTCAGCTGCTGAGGCAATCAACTCTGGAGATCTTTCCGTAATCCTGTCTCATCTGCTTCAGATGTTTCTCAAAACGTACCCCTGTGGTGAAGCATTTCCTCACATGGCATTTACAATCAGGTGTTATTTGCTGACACTCCCAAAATCATTTTGGAGTGGTTTTACTATACATTCAAGATGCTATACCAATGTAAGTTGTTGTTGGAGTTCTGAAGTATTTGGACTCAAAGTGTTAACTCTATAACCTGCTGAGTTTCTCAGCCATTTGTGTTTTTATTGCAAGTTATTGGTGCTTGTGTCAGCTTCCAGTTGTCAGAAAGTTCTGGTTCTTTTTTCGTGCTTTGTGATTTTCATTTTCACTCCTTCTATGCATTCCCGGACCCCAGCCTGTCCACCCTGCAGACCCACATCCTTTCCTCCACTGCAGCACTCCGGATTACAAAAGCAGTGCCCACTTCTTGGCTTTTGATACCTGGACTTCAAGGCAAATCTGTCACTTGGAGATGTGCTTATAGGGGAAATGACATCCCTATATATGCAATGTTCTACAAAGCTGTCTGGTGTGCATAGCTAGAAGGATGTACACTCCAGAGGCAAGCTCCTCAGAGTAATATTACTAAATCTCTAAAATAGCTGTGTGGTGTCAGTATGCAGGCAAGCTTTGTGACATAGAAAGGCTTAGCATAGTCACAGCTGCAGTGCCAAGATCATGTGAATCTAATAAACTAATTTTTTTGTGTGTGGGATCACTAGTTTGAAAGATCCTTCGGGATGAAGAGGGCTTCTGAAATAGGCAGGCTGCTGGTTTATGTGTGAGTATTGCAGATTGTATCACTTTAAATTAGATAGAATGCGACAACAATGATCTGTGTTGCTTCAGGTAAGTGAGTTGCTTGAAAGGGGGACAATCAGAACTAATAATGTAAAGGAAAATGTGCAGCTTGGAAACACCAATCAGTACAATCAAGTACATTGGCCGGTCCATCCTTCCTTTAGTGCCACCATGGCATTGCACTAAAAATAACTTTCACTGAGCAGCTCATTGCTTCTGACCCGAGTTAGAAATAGCAATGACCGTGGGAACAAGTGAGTTTCCAACAAACACAAGAGGTTGTTAATGACAATGGTCTGATCGCAAATACATTGGCATATTGGTTATTTTCGGAAAATAGAATTGCACACTGTATCTCCACACTTCACCTAAACATGAACAGATTGGGTTTTCTAATAAGAGTCAAAAGTTGCCATGATATCCCAGTCCCATGTTCCTAACCATGCCCTGAGTTCATCTGTCTTCCCTGCATTGAAATAAATGCAGTTTAATTTAGTAGCCCTTTATTAGCCATTACAGAAACATGGCTCAGGGATGGGCAGGACTGGCAGCTGAATGTTCCAGGATACAAATGCTACAGGAAGGATAGAAAGGGAGGCAAGAGAGGAGGGGGAGTGGCATTTTTGATAAGGGATAGCATTACAGCTGTGCTGAGGGAGGATATTCCCGGAAATACATCCAGGGAAGTTATTTGGGTGGAACTGAGAAATAAGAAAAGGATGATCACCTTATTGGGATTGTATTATAGACCCCCCAATAGTCAGAGGGAAATTGAGAAACAAACTTGTAAGGAGATCTCAGCTATCTGCAAGAATAATAGGGTAGTTACAGTAGGGGATTTTACCTTTCCAAACATCGACTGGGACTGCCATAATGTTAAAGGTTTAGATGAAGAGGAATTTCTTAAGTGCATACAAGTCAATTTTCTGATTCAGTATGTGGATATACGTACTAGAGAAGGTGCAAAACTTGACCTACTCTTGGGAAATAAGGCAGGGCAGGTGATTGAGGTGTCAGTGGGGGAGCACTTTGGGGCCAGCGAAGATAATTCTATTCATTTTAAAATAGTGATGGAAAAGGATAGACCAGATCTAAAAGTTGAAGTTCTAAATTGGAGAAAGGCCAATTTTGACGGTATTAGGCAAGAACTTTTGAAAGCTGATTGGAGGCAGATGTTCGCAGGTAAAGGGATGGCTGGAAAATGGGAAGCCTTCTGAAGTGAGATAACAAGAATCCAGAGAAAGTATATTCCTGTCAGGGTGAAAGGGAAGGCTGGTAGATATAGGGAATGCTGGATGACTAAAGAAATTGAGGGTTTGGTTAAGAAAAAGAAGGAAGCATATGTCTGGTATAGACAGGATAGATTGAGTGAATCCTTAGAAGAGTATAAAGGAAGTAGGAGTATACTTAAGAGGGAAATCAGATGCGCAAAAAAGGGACATGAGATAGCTTTGGCAAATCGAATTAAGGAGAATACAAAGGGTTTTTACAAATATATTAAGGACAAAAGGGTAACGAGGGAGAGAATAGGGCACCTCAAAGATCAGCAAGGCGGCCTTTGTGTGGAGCCACAGGAAATGGGGGAGATACTAAATGAGTATTTTGCATCAGTATTTATTGTGGAAAAGGATATGGAAGATATAGACTGTAGGGAAATAGATGGTGACATCTTGCAAAATGTCCAAATTACAGAGGAGGAAGTGCTGGATGCCTTGAAATGGGTAAAGGTGGATAAATCTCCAGGACCTGATCAGGTGCACCCAAGAACTCTGTGGGAAGCTAGAGAAGTGATTGCTGGGCCTCTTGATAAGATATTTGTATCATTGATAGTCACAGGTGAGGTGCCGGAAGACTGGAGGTTGGCAAATGTGGTGCCACTGTTTAAGAAGGGCGGTAAAGACAAACCAGGGAACTATAGACCAATGAGCCTGACCTCGGTGGTGGGCAAGTTGTTGGAGGGAATCCTGAGGGACAGGATGCACATGTATTTGGAAAGGCAAGGACTGATCAGGGATAAAGTGAGGACTGCAGATGCTGGAGATCAGAGCTAAAATTGTGTTGCTGGAAAAGTGCAGCAGGTCAGGCAGCATCCAAGAAGCAGGAGAATCGATGTTTCGGGCATGAGCCTTCTTATTAGGGATAGTCAACATGGCTTTGTGCGTGGGAAATCATGTCTCACAAACTTGATTTGAGTCTTTTGAAGAAGTAACAAAGAGGATTGATGAGAGCAGATCAGTAGATGTGATCCATATGGACTTCAGTAAAGTCTTCGATAAGGTTCCCCATGGGAGACTGATTAGCAAGGTTAGATCTGATGGAATACAGGGGGAACTAACCATTTGGATACAGAACTGACTCAAAGGTAGAAGACAGAGGGTGGTGGTGGAGGGTTATTTTTCAGACTGGAGGCCTGTGACTAGTGGAATGTCACAAGGATCGGTGCTAGGTCCTCTATGTTTTGTCATTTACACAAATGATTTGGATGCGAGCATAAGAGGCACAGTTAGTAAGTTTGCAGATGACACCAAAATTGGCGGTATAGTGGACAGCAAAGAGGATTACCTCAGATTACAACAGGATCTGGACCAGATGGGCCAATGGGCTGAAAAGTGGCAGATGGAGTTTAATTCAGATAAATGCGAAGTGCTGCATTTTAGGAAAGCAAATCTTAGCAGGACTTATACACTTAATGGTAAGGTCCTAGGGAGTGTTGTTGAACAAAGAGACCTTGGAGTGCAGGTTCATAGCTCCTTGGAAGTGGAGTCACAGGTATAGGCTAGTGAAGAAGGCGTTTGGTATGCTTTCCTTTATTGGTCAGAGTATTGAGTACAGGAGTTGGCAGGTCAAGTTGTGACTGTACAGGACATTGGTTAAAAGTTGAGGGTTTGGGTAAGAAAAAGAATGAAGCATATGTCAGGTATAGACAGGATAGATCGAGTGAATTCTTAGAAGAGTATAAAGGAAGTAGGAGTATGCTTAAGAGGGAAATCAGTTGGGCAAAAAGGGGACATGAGATAGCTTTGGCAAATCGAATTAAGGAGAATACAAAGGGTTTTTACAAATATATTAAGGACAAAAGGGTAACGAGGGAGTGAATAGGGCCCCTTAAAGATCAGCAAGGTGGCCTTTGTGTGAAATATTGCATGCAATTCTGGTCTCCTTCTTATCAGAAAGGTGTTGTGAAACTTGAAAGGGTTCAGAAAAGATTTACAAGGATGTTGCCAGGGTTGGAGGATTTGAGCTATAAGGAGAGGCTGAACAGGCTGGGGTGACCTTATAGAGGTTTACAAAATTATGAGGGCATGGATAGGGTAAATAGGCAAAGTCTTTTCTCTGGGATCGGGGAGTCCAGAATGAGAGGGCATAGGTTTAGGGTGAAAAGGGAAAGATATAAAAGAGACAGAGGGTGGTACGTGTATGGAATGAGCTGCCAGATGAAGTGGTGAAGGCTGGTACAATTGCCACATTTAAGAGGCATTTGGATAGGTATCTGAACAGGAAGGGTTTGAAGGGATATGGGCCGGTGTTGGCAGATGGGACTAGATTGGGTTGGGATATCTGGTCGGCATGGACGGGTTGGACCGAAGGGTCTGTTTCCATGCTGTACATTTCTATGACTCTAAGTGTGGCGCTGGAAAAGGACAGCAGGTCTGGCAGCATCTGAGAAGCAGGAGAATCGATGTTTCAAGCATAAGCCCTGCATCTGGAATGTTGGGGGTGGTGGGGTGCGGGGGGAGAGTATTGAGAGATAAATAGGATGTGTGGGTAGGGTTGGGGAGAAGGTAGCTGGGAAGGCGATAGGTGGATATAGGTGGGGGGGGTAATTATGTTGGGCGGTAGGGATGGTGGAGCAGATAGGTGGTAAGGAAGATGGACACATGGGACAGGTCAAGAGAGTGGTGCCAAGTTGGAGGATTGGATGTGGGATGAGATGAGGGGGAAGGGCGATTCGGAAACTAGTGAAGTCGACATTGATGCCGTGTGGTTGAAGGGTCTTCCTCCAGACATTAGATGGCTTGGATTTGGTGATGGAGGAGGCCCAGGACTTGCATGCCCTTGGTGGAGTGGGTGGGGGAGTTGAAGTGGTCAGCCCCAAGCGATGGAGTTGTTGGGTGCATGTGTCCCACAGATGTTCCCTGAAACGTTCTGTGAGTTGGCGTTGTGTCTCCCTGATGTAGAGGAGACCACATTGCAAGTCAGGGTCAAACTAAAATCACAGAACTTTGTGAAGAATGACATTTGCATACCTTATAATTTGGTGTGAGGTTGTACCCTGTCTAACATTCTTTACTGAGTTGTGCACAAGGGTAACCTATTCTTCATGAGTTTGAATATAGTGATAATTTACTAGGACAAACCATTTTCTCCTCTTCACTCATTTAATCTATTTTGAAGGAGAGCCAGTCATTTATCTGCAGACGCTTAGCCAATACTTATCCTTCATATTATCATCACTTTAAAAGGATTATCTTGTCTTGGAGTCATTGCTTTTTTTGTGGAGTCTTGTTCTCCACAAATTGGCTGCTGTATTTCTGACATGAGCACTAAACTTCAAATTTACTTCAATAACTGGGAAACAATGTTTGAATGTTCTGAGGTTCAGTTTTTCAATGGAAGTTTTATTTTTGTTTTATGGTGGATTGGCAGTCTGTTATGCACAAAGGAAAATGATAAAGAAAAATCAGGCACACTGTAAAATGAAGTCTGCCAAATTCACCATGTCAGCTCTGCGCCACTGCAACAGCTTCCTGACAGTTTCATTGCAATCTTTCATTACTTAATTCATTAGGAAGAGGTTTCTCATGCCCTCTTTCACAATATTGATCATTATTTTAATTAGGCATTATTTTAATTAGAATTCCAAATAAGAAAGTGGCTGCCGCTTAGACTGGCATTCTGAATGATAGCACCCCCACCTCACTTTTCTTCCTGTACAGTAAAAAGATTACCTAGGGAGAAGCTCACAGAAAATGGCAGCCTAGAAAGCCTGGAAATGAAGGCAGGATCACTGATCAAATATGCAAGAGAGAGCACTGAGGCCTCGATAGGGGTGGCTGAGATTTCAGACAGATGTCAGGCAGATGGGGAGGGAATGAGCTGGGAGCTGAAACTGACAGCAACAACTGGGTTTGTCAAAGAGGACAATAATTATGGGACAAGAATCCCTCTTCACAGAATCAGTCGTGAATGAAATTGCGATGATTTCCTGGTTTCTGTACTTATACAAACCTCTAAACATATTCTTTGAAAATGCATTGGGTTTTTCATCGAAAAATACAAAAAAGTTGTTATCATTCTCTAGAGCATAGTATCTTTTCAACAAAAAGATTAAGCCAATGGAGGTACACTTTCACGTGTACAACAGTATAAAACTAATGTGGCAAATCAATAATCCTTACAATTGCGTCCTCATGATTTTTATTTCACTGATTTCGCTCAGGGTTTCAACAGCAAAGAAGGCTAGAGAGAGGTGGACAAATTATGTTACAGAAGAGCAAGATCTTCATAAAAACACAAGAAATAGGAACGAGAATAGACTCTTTAGCCCCTCAAGGCAAAAGTGAGGACTGCAGATGCTGGAGATTAGAGTCAAGATTAGAGCGGTGCTGGAAAAGCACAGCAGGTCAGGCAGCATCCGAGGAGCAGGAAAATCAAAGTTTCAGGCAGGAGCCCTTCATCAGGAATGATCAAAGCCACAAATCACATCCTCTGTAACTTCATTCCTGCTCGATTCATCCTTTTCGATGTTTCTAATGCTATTTCAATATTCAAATATTCTACGCACATTCCTGATGAAGGGTTCCTGCCTGAAATGTCGATTTTCCTGCTCCTCGGATGCTGCCTGACCTGCTGTGCTTTTCCAGCACCATTCTAATATTGACTCTTCGGCCCCTCAATTCTGGTCCTCAATTCAATAGAATCCTGACTGATCTGACACTCTGCATGTACATGTCCATGATGGAAGGCAGTTCCGTCCAGAATGCAAACAAGAAGCCAAGTTTGCAAAACTTCTGGAAATGTCTGAACAAAATAGCCAAGGAAAGGAATGAAATTTGTGGTGTGCACAGAATGCCTGAGTATTGAAATAGCATTAGAAACATTGAAAAGGATGAATCGAGCAGGAATGCAGTAGCAGATTTGTAGCTTTGATCATTGCTTCCATGTGGTAGCAGAGGAAGAAACCTGACTGGAGAGATTCATCGCAAGACTGTAGAAAGGTGGGCATAGATTCGAATCCAACAATATTTTAAGGATTTTAGACAGGAAAAGGAGATGGGACAGTAGTTATATCAACACAGAGATACAAGGTGGGGGGGGGGGTTCTTGTACTGAATGTAGGAGCATGATTTTGAAGTGGTGGGAGCCATTTACAAAGTTTATTAACATGGAGGCCCAGAAGAAAAATATGGCGGTTTAGTGGAAAAGAGGTCAAGAGAACAGGAAGTGGTTCACAGAGACAAGAAGAGTTTCATGTGGGCATGTGGAGATATAAAATCAAGTAAAGTTTGATGAAGCTTCAGGGGCTGGGAACTCTGAGCAAGGTTAAGGAGGGGGCAGGAGGAAGAATGTGGATGAGACAGCTGAAGGGATGTTCTCTATATTTCAGTGACAAAGAAGTCAATGTGACCCTTGTAATAGCCATTGAAGGTGAGGGTGGAAAACAGAGCTGGGGGAGGGGTTGACTGAGTGAAGTGTTTTAGGGATGCAATGGTCAAGACATTGCTACTGTGATTTAAAGTATCACTGTCAACCATGTTTAAATTGGAAGTATTGCTGGTATGCTGAACTATTTAACCAACAAAGCAGTACCATACCTGCTTTGGAGTGAGTATTAAAAAGGAAAGTCTTTTTAATTCACTCATATATGTTGTCGGCTGGCCACCATTTATTCTCTGTCCTTAGCTTCCCCTAAAAAGGTTGAGCCATGCTGCAGTCGGTGTGCTGTAGGTTAACCCACAATGCCATTAGGGAGGGAATTTCAGGATTTTGACTTCGCAACACTGAGGGAACGGGGACATATTTGCAAGTCAGGGTGGTGAGTGGCTTAGAGGAGAACTTGCAGATGGTGGTGATTCCATCTAACTGCTTCCCTTGTCCTTCCAGATGGAAGTGGCCGTGGGTTTGGAAGGTGCTAAGGATCTTTTGCAAATTTCTGCAATGCATCATGTAGATAGCCCACATTGCTGCTACTGAAAATCGATGGTGGATGGAGTGAATGCTTGTGGATGTGGTGCCAGTCAAGCAAGTTGCTTTGTCATGAATGGTGTCAAGCTTCTTAAGTGTTGTTGAAGCTGCACCCATCCAGGCAAATATTACATCATACTTCTGACTTCTGCCTTGTAGATGACAGACAGGTTTTGGAGACTCAGGAGGTGAATCACTTACTGTGATATTCCAAGGCTCTGACCTGCTTTTGTTGCCCAGTGTTCAAGTGATGAGTCCAGTTGAGTTTCTAGTCAACGCTAATCCAAGGATGTTGTCAGTGGGGAATTCAGTGATGGTAAAATCATTGAATGTCAGGGGGCGGTGGTTAGATTGGAGATGGTCATTGTCTGGCATTTATGTCATGCGAATGTTCCTTGCCACTTATCAGCATAGGCCTTGATATTGTCCAAATCTTGTTGCATTTGAACATGAACTGCTTCAATATTGGAGGAGTCATGAATTGCAAGCTGGATTTCTATAATTACATTTTTATTTTCTAATAAATGGCTCTAAAAACACACGCAATGATTCTGGACAAACATTTCCAGCTAAACATATTGAGAACTCTTTAGCTGTTTGCATGTAACAATAGATTAGAAAATAGCTCACAGTTGATCATGGTGAAAAATATCCACAGTCCTCTTTGTTTCCTAATTCTTAAAAAAACCCAGCAGCATTGACAGGGGCAAAGAAGTGCATATGAAGATTCATCGAGATTGGGTGATGGATGAAACAAAGACAGAAATTGTTGGTGAAACTAGCAGGTCTGGCAGCATCTGTGGAAGAAAGCAGAGTTAATGTTTCCAGTCCAGAGATTCAGCATCATCCAACATGATCAACACGAGTCTCCCCAAAAAGGTGCTCTACTCCCAGCCCCAAAACAGCAGGCAAGGCCCAGGTGAACATAGAACAGTACAGGCCAGGCTATTTGGCCCACAATGTTATGCTAAACATGACGCCAAATTTACACAATCCCTTCTGCCTGCCCTTGGTCCATTTCCCTCCACTATTGTATCTGCCTCCACCACCACCCCAAACAGTGTGTTCCAGACTCCTACCACGCTCTCTGTAAAAAGAACTTGCCCCTCAAACTTCCTTTGAACTTGTCCATCTCACTTTAAATGCATGCCCCCTAGTTTTAAACGTTTCAACTCTGGGAAAAGGATTCTGACTGTTAACCCTGTCTAAGCATCTCATAATTTTATTGAATTTTTATCAAGTCTCCCCTCAGCCTTCTCCACTCTGAGAAAACAATCTGTGTTTTTCTAACCTCTCCTTATAGCTCATATGCTCTAATCCAGGCAGCATCCCGGTAAACCTCTTTTGCACCCTCTCCAAAGCCTCGACATCCTTCCTGTAATGTGGTTACCAAAAATTAATATAATACTCTAAATGTGGCCTAACTAGTCTTTTAAAGCTGCAGCATGACATCCTGGCTCTTGTACTCAATTCCATGACCCAAGCATGCCAAATGCATTCTTTACCACCCCATCTACTTGCATGGCCGCTTTCAGGGAGTTATGGACTAGATTCCAAAGATCCCTCTGTACATCAATGCTGTTCAAGGTCCTTTGCTTTGTTCAGGGACAGAGGAAGTGCTTCAGAGATACCCTCAAGGCTTCACTGACAACGTGTGTATTCCAGCAATGTGTATTCTTTTCCAGCAACACATTTTCAGCAAAGTGTGTATTCCCACAGCCACCTGGGAATCACTGGCCCTAGACCATCCAAAGTAGAGGAGCATTGAGCACCTCGAGACTTGCCGTCAGGTAAGCCAGATCAAAACAGCGCTAGGAGCACATTGCCACACCAATCCTTTCCCGCGACCACCTTCTGCCTCAGGTGTAACAGAGTCTGTGGAAACCACATTGGTCTGTATGGCGATCTACAGTCTCACCCTCAGGGTGGAAGGAAATCATCTTTATCTGCAAGGATCAACAATGATGATGAGGACAATACTGCCTGACCTGTGGAGTTTCACCAGCAATTTCTGCTTTTGTTTCAGATCTCCAATATCTGCAGTTCTTTGCTTTATTTTTGTGGTGATGGATGCCTAGATTAGTCAGTCACAACCCTTGGACCTGCAGGCCCATAGTTTCGTGCAGTAGAATTGTGCAGGGGGGTGGGTATGGATTACAAAGACAGAGGTGGGAGAACTGTTAAGTAACTATATGTTATAGAAGTATCACAGCAAAATGATCACCAAAGGTTAGGCAGTGGGAGTTTGAAAGTAAAACAGCAAATACAGAAAAAAATGGAGTTGAAGGTCAATAAGAGATGTGGCTGTTGAAAGATGAAAGGACGTGATTGCTGAAGGTGTTATCAATTATTAAGTTAATTGATGGAGACAAGCCAAGAATGATCAAGGGATCGATTATGTTGTCTTATCTAATGTCTCACAATTTCAGTTTTTTAAATGTATTTGAGTTATAATATGACATGCTATTGCATAAAAAGTGCAATTTCCCATGGAATGCATTTTCTAAACTTTAGCCTTATTGTTGCTGAAAAAATTCACGACTTAAATAATTTCGATGGGCATTGCCAGGTAGAAGGCTCAATGTACTCGATGTCAGCAATATTGTAGTTTTGGTACATCAGGGCGCCCAAAATGCAATTTATGTTAGGTTGGGCCCACATTCCCATTGGATAATGGGAGCAGGTTCACGGAGGATTTTGGGCTGAATCTTATGTTTCTTGGAGAAGTATCAGTTTTTCAAGACGCATGGAGGATTTATCTCCAAAAGGCTTAGCAAGTTCTCCTACAGCATCTACCAAGCTTGACTCAATAACTACTCACTGTACAACATGGTCCCCCTCTTACTTAATTCAAGCATCGTTTTACTACTCACCATACCTGAAACAACTCTCCACTCCTGGGACCTCCTGGAAGAATGAGAGTCTCTGTTGAGACACCATCTTAAGAAACCATGATGCAGCTGGACAAGACTTGTTAGTCTGGAGATGCCCTTCCATGGACATGCAGGTAAAGGGAAATTGGTGCCGCGTTTTAGGAAGGGGCTCCTGGAGGCTCTTGTGGATAGAGGTGGTACAGAGATAGGACATCCTTTTCCCACAAGGCCAGCAGAGGAGGCCATGACAGCAGACCATACCAACTCGGTTTACAGTTGCTACCCACGTAAGTGCAGTATTAGCCATCTGGAGGAAGGCTCAGTGTTGGAAAAAGGTCAATGATCTTCTACAGAGAAAGGGCCACAACTTTCTCACACTCATTCTATCTCTGCTATCCTTTCCACCTCCCACCAAGGTCCATGCTCATGCATTCGCACCATTGCCCGCATCTTCCCTCACTCGCTTTTACCCACCCCAAACCCTGCTTCCCTCTGTGCTGCTTACTCACACACTTGGTCACCTCTCCATTACACCAACAGTAACAACTGTTCCACCCACTTTCACCTCCCTTAATACCCCCGCCTCTTCATTCCATGAAGGGGTAGCATGGTGGCTCAGTGGTCATAGCATCAGGGATCCAGACTGTATTCCAGCCTTGAGTGCCTGTCTCTGTCAAGGTTGCACATTCTCCTCGTATTTACATGGGTTTACTCCAGGTGCTCTGGTTTCCTCCCACACTCCAAAGATGTGCAGGTGAGGTGGATTGGCCATGCTAAATTGCCTACAGTATCCAGGGATATGCAAGCTAGGTGGGTTGGCCATGGGAAATGGAGGGCTCCAGGGATAGGCTAGGGGGCTAGGTCTGGGTAGGATACTCATCAGAGCAGTAGTGTGGACTTGATGGGCTGAATGGCCTGCTTCCACACCGTTCGGATTCTATAAAAACTGTCCACAACAGGACAGAAAGAGTCAAGGCAGGTGATGTGTTGCCTAATGTTGACTCCGCAATCGTTATGAGGAAAGTATTCTGACTCTGACAGCATTGAATAGTTGACCAATTGTGTCCAAGCTCCTGGACTGGTATCAGGGACTGCCCTTGTACTATGCTGTGGGCCCACCCGAAAACCAAAGGCTATCTCCCTTGAGTTGACTGATACCCACTAGCAATCATAACAAGATTCCTGGTCATTTGTCTCCACTAAACGGCAAGGCAATGCAGCAGCATTGTGAACCTGGCTGAGGGCAAGGTGTAAAAAGGTAGGGGGAAAAAACATGGCAGGGTAGGGATGTCGTGAGCCACCCAAGTAGGTTCAGAGTGGTGAGCACCAGGACAACAAGTAACCAGTCTGGGCATGTGGCCTGGACCAGTCCTTGGGCTGGATGTATGTCCCTGAGTGTAGTGTCCTTGCTGCAACATTACAGTCATAGTTGTTGTTGGATTGTGAGGTGCAACACTGAAGTGTGGAACCATCCTGTAAGTGGAGCAGAAGTGTTCCATGAGGGTTCATAGAAGATGGTGTCAAGGCTGTGTCTTCTGATTGTGGATTGAATTGAGAAAAGATCTGATTAACAACCAAACACTGAGGAAGGAATTGCTGTACTTTGATAAAAAAAAGGTACTGAAATGCATTGCAAGTCATGTTTGCACTGTTGCTTGGCAAGCAATGGGGAAAGGTGTAAGAAGAGACGAACCAGGGAATGTACAGAGAGAGAAGTTAACTGGTTTTCTGATTGATTTGTGAAATTGTGACAGTGTTTACGCCGAAGATTATCAGCCTGATTGGCTCCTGATTAGCTGAATAGTTTGTAGATGTGAACAATAAAATGAGAAGCCTTTAGACCTCTGGAGGAGGAGGTGATATGACTCCCTCTCTCGCTGGTCAAATATCAGAAGGGAAAGAAAAGCCAGTTGTTGCTATGATTTGGAGATGCCGCTGTTGGACTGGGGTGGACAAAGTTAAAAATCACACAACTTCAGGTTATAGTCCAAAAGGTTTAATTGGAAACACTAACTTTCGGAGCGCTGCTCCTTCATCAGGTGCTTGTGAAGGAGTGGCACTCCGAAGGCTAGTGTTTCCAATTAAACCTATTGGACTATACCCTGGAGTTATTGCTATGACATAGTATCATGGAGCCCATAGTGTCTGCACCCGCCATCCAATGAGCATTATGACTTAGTGCCATTCTTCTGCCTTTTTCCTCATACCCTTACACTTTATTTCTATTCAAAACATCATCCAATGCCCTCTTGAATATTTCAAATGACAGTGCCACCATCATACTTACAGAGCACTCCATACTCTAACTACTCAATCTGTGAAAAAGTTTGTTCTCATATTCACATTTGCTATGTTTGCAAATCACTTTATATCTATATTCTCCTGTTCTCAATCTTGTTAAAAGCTTTTCCCTATCTATTCTCTGAACTCCAGCATGCTTTGGAAAACCTCGAGCCGAGCAGATCTCTCTTAGCCATTATCTCTCCAAGAATTTATGTATGCGGTCTTCTTTGTCTTAATCATCTTGCCGCCAATATTTGAAATAATCTATTTAGATGGTTACCTAAAATTTTGGTAGATATCTTTTCAAATACAACTATGAGTCAAGATACCTTAGAAAGTCAAAAGGGGCAGAAATTAAACCTCGATATGAATTCATAATGGCTTCTATAGAAATGCGTCACAGTGTGCCTGATCTTTCATTGACTTTATTATAGAAGTTTCCAATCATACACTGAGAAATAGGGTGAAATGCTAAGCACTAATGTCATCACAGCAACCACAATGAATGCAAGTGTTTGCCTTGTGATTGACATATCCTTGGTACATGATTACCAGAACCGTTGAGAATGATTCTGTCCTACAAACAAGAAATTTCATGCACAATAATATTGCACAAATAATGCATTTCCTATGCAAATAAAAAGAATCTGATAGAAATACTAAGGAAAGCACTTGGAGAAGTTGCTTGATCACAATACATTAATAACACCCTAATCATGGTGAAATATTACTGCATCCTGCTCAAAATCAAATCATTTCATCACGAACTAAGGATGCAGCCTGGAATCTATTTGTTCCATACGGCTGTAACTTTTACTGATGATCTTGCTGAGTAAAGATCAAATTGTTGGAGCAGACTTGGTGGGCTGAATGGCCTACTCCTGCTCCTACCTTTTTGTCTTAATCAAGTGAGCTACAGTTATGTTTCTGGTAGCATCAGCATTTTAATGCTAATTGTCTTTGTTACCACACTACATGAACAAAGGTCAAGTACGCTTGTTTTGAATAGTCTTTTGCACATGGAGTTACTTAATCTTGCCAGATTGTAATGCTATACTAAACACTCCACATGATTTCAAAAACTTAATTTCTGTAATCCAAACCTTTACTTCTCTTGAAGGTTGGTAACTAAGACAAACTAAAGTTCAGAACACACTGGGTCTACATGCTATTATCAATAAAGATACATTGCTAACTCCTTTATTCTCCACAATACTGCAACCCTTGACAGCAGATTTGATATTTAACTCTTATGTAACCTTAAATAATGTAGAAAGGAAACAGAGATATAAAAACAGCTCAAAGTCGAGCAAAAACAGGGCTAACAAGGTTTTGTCCTTCACAGTCCAGTTGTTGACTGGACTCATGTGATAGGAGTCTGAACGGTTTTCTTGTGATAGAAAGCAGATTAAACACATTACAATTTTGCTGGATGCTGAAATAAAGTAATATTGATGCTTACAACAACACGGGATATTTTTTGTCCTATATATAACTTTAAAATATCATCCCTCATGACTACACTGTTCAGTTCATTCAGTCCATTTGTGGTGACCTTCTGGGTAAAACCAAACTTGTGTTAGGTTTATCTCAGGACCCATCCAGTTAGATTAGATTAGATTAGACTTACAGTGTGGAAACAGGCCCTTCGGCCCAACAAGTCCACACCGACCCGCCGAAGCGCAACCCACCCATACCCCTACATTTACCCCTTACCTAACACTACGGGCAATTTTAGCTTGGCCAATTCACCTGACCTGCACATCTTTGGACTGTGGGAGGAAACCGGAGCACCCGGAGGAAACCCACGCAGACACGGGGAGAATGTGCAAACTCCACACAGTCAGTCCCCTGAGTCGGGGATTGAACCCGGGTCTACAGGCGCTGTGAGGCAGCAGTGCTAACCACCGTGCCACCGTGCCGCCCACAGTTAGTTATGTCAAAGGGCACATACACAAAACAGTATAATTGGGCTTTTTCACAGTGTCAGCTGCAGCTCAGTAAAAGCATTCCGACCTCTAATACAGATGTCCCATATGGTAATCTGTAGAGATGAGAACACAAATTTGATGAATGCTGAGGGAATACTGCACCGTCAGAGGTGCCAATTTTCAGTTGAGACAGTCATAGAGTCATACAACATGGAAACAGACCCTTTGGTCCAACTAGTCTATGCAGGCCAAATTTCCCAAACTAAACTAGTCCTACTTGTCTGCATTTGGCCCATATCCTTCTCAACTTTTCCTATTCATTAGCCTATCTAATGCCTTTTAAATGTTGTAACTGTACCTGCACCTATCACTTCTTCTGGTGGTTCATTCCACACACGAGCTATCCTTTGTGTGAAAATGTTGCCCCTCAGGTCTCCTTTATATCTTTCACCTCTCACCTTAAAAAATATGACACCGAGTTTTGAACTCACCTATCCTGGGAAAAGACATTTGCTATTCACATTATCTACAGCCCTCATGATTTTATAAACCTCTGTTAGGTAACCCCTCAATCTCCTTTGGTCCAGTGAAAACAGTCCCAACCTACCTATGTAACTCAAACGCTCCATTCCCAGCAACATCTTTTCCGAACCCTCTCCAAATTAATAATATCCATTCTATAGCATGTTCAACCAAACCTCTGTCTATTTTTGCAAGTGAATCAGAAAGATCCTCTACCTATCCTCCAGGATCCTTCATACCTCTATACCAACATATTCCCCTCTACCTCACCCCCAGGCCTTTATAGTTCCTTTGTCAATTGATGCCCTTCCAATCTAAATGGCCTGAATTTACACTTGCAGGTTGGGTACACAACATTCAGACAATCACTGGCTTGTAAACTTGACCCAAGGAAGGAGTCCCAGAATTTCAGGTTTTTGTTACAAGTGGAACTGCGACACTTGACAGATTACCCCAGAAACAGTGCAGAGGCAGTCTGGCTGTAGGCCTGCCTCAACGCTTCAGCCTTTTGTTGATGAGGTTTACAAAATAATGACTTTTTCAAAGACTCTCCAGCTCTTACCATCCATCCCCCATACAGACTTTGCATGCAACCCAATCCCATCACTCGTTACCCCTCATGACTCCATGCTGAACTTTGACAGTCTAACCAGCCTTCTTGATACTTTGTACCCTCCATATCAAACTATGTCACTCCACCTCTCATGGGGCCTGTAAAAACAGGCTTATGCCTGAAGAAGGGCTTATGCCCGAAACGTTGAATCTCCTGTTCCTTGGATGCTGCCTGACCTGCTGCGCTTTTCCAGCAACACATTTTCAGCTCTTTACTTGAGCGTGGTGACCCTCAGGTTAAACTCACCACCAGCCATCTCTAAAGAATTGTCCTGTAGGTCCTTGACTACTACAACAGCAAAAGCAGCAAACTACCTTTCCCCAATTAAACTGAATAGCTGTGTGCTAAAACACTTTATACTTTTCTTACGACCAACACAGTAGGTTGAAAATAAGGAACCCATTTTGCCCCTCCTCACCTGATCATAATACATGGTCATTGAACTTTATGTGGAGATTGAATACTATACCCACAGTTGGAAGGATAACTGCAGGACATTCAGCAACATGAACATTGAAAGCAAAGAAAATCCCACATTAGACGCCTGGGACACTTAAGCACGCAGTCAGAGGTATGGCAAAGATCTCCCCTGGAATGATGTAAGTGCAAGGATGTTCCTGTATTTACAATTTAAAGATACTTTTAAAATACTTTAAATTTTACAATAATTTAAAATAATTAAAAAATTATTGTAAAATTATTTTCTAACGCTCTCCAATAGTTTTTCAGATAAATGGAGCATTGAAAGATATCTATTCGGATCAAATGGCCAGCTTCTGCTTTATAACCATTCTATAACTCGACCCTGAAATGTGTGGGTTGAGCCCTTGATTTGTGTTGACGTAACTGATCACTGCAGGAACAGTGATAAAAGGAGTGGCAGAACTGGGGAATCAGTTCATCATTCTCCTCGACCCCTTTCCAGTGACATATACACTTGCCAGATGCCTGCTTTCAAATGTTTTCTAATTCTCACTGACAGGCAAAAGAGTCCGACTTCAATTGAACAAACCCTTTTTTATTTAACTCTTTAGCTACTAATACTCAAAACTACAAACATTCATTAAAAGTTTTACTTCTTACTTCATCTAACAACTTCCACTTCATTTAACTTCACTTTGTATTACTTTAACTAAATACATGTTTAAACTTAACTCTAACTTTAACTTCTAAGATTGGATTGAAACGAATATCCTGATTTGAGTCAAGATTATAAAATAGCATGAACTAGTAGACGGACTTTGCTGTAGTGAAGTGTACATCTGGACAGTCAACACCACTTTTACTGTTACATCATGATACTCTTTATTCTCTGAGAAGGTTGAACCTCACAGGAAGGATGAAGAGGTACAGGACATTAATTAAAGTATCCACATTGTGGAAAGAGGCCATTGATCCTTTGAACAGCATCCCACCCAGACCCAGCCTATCACCCATTCCAGGTAACCCCACATTTACCATATCTTCTCCACTTTGCATACAAATCCCTGAACACTACAGGGCAATTAGTATGACCAATTCACCTAACCTGCACATCTTTGGACTATGGGAGAAAACCGACACAGGGAGAACATGCAAACTTCACACAGACAGCTGCCCCAGGCTGGAATCGAACCCAGATTCCTGAAACTGTGAGGCAGCAGTTCTAACCACTGAGCCATCGTGCCACCCACAGTGAGGAGGATTGACGCACAGAAAGAAAACTTTACCAAATTCTAAAACAGAATCAAAAGAATTATTACTACATAGGGGAAAGCTATCCAGCTGCTCATGTGTGCACTGGCTCGCCAAATGAGCATTTCTCATAATCTAATTTTCTGGCCTTCTCTCTGTATTCCCACACACTTACTTTTCAAAGTAACAGTCCATCTCTCTCTTGAATGCACTGATTGTTTAGATCACACTTTCAGGCAGTGCACTCCAGATCTTAATCATTCACTCCATGCAAAAGCTTTCTTTCATATCGCTTTCTTTCCCAGTCTAAGGATGCAGGGTATCAGAAAATGACATGAGGCAGTCTAAGGATGCAGTATCAGGAAATGACATGATATAAATCCTACAAAGGAGCAATCTATTCACAGATGATGAAGATCGTCCTTAGAATCACAGAGTGAATACAGTGCAGAAGCAGACCAGTTGATCCATTACACCAGTTCCAGCTCTGTGGAGAAAAAACCTCATGTAGCCCAATCCTCTACACTTTTCCCATAGCTGTATATTTTTTTCCTCTTTAGATAATTATTCAATTCCTTTTGAAAGGCATGATTGGGCAGTGCTAGCATTGTTGCCTCACAGCAGCAGGGACTCAGGTTGGGTTCTAGCCTCGGGTGTCTTGGAGTTTGCATGTTCTCCCTGTGTCTGCATGGGTTTCCACCCACAGTTCAAAGATGTACAAGTTACGTAGATTGGGCATGCTAAATCAGCCATCATGTCCAGGGATGTGCAGGCTAGGTGGATGAATCATGTGAAAAACAGGGTATTAGGGTAGGGGATGAGTCCGGGTGGGATTCTCTTTGGAGGTTTGGTGTGTACTTGATGGGCCAAATAACCTGCTCCCACACTACAGGTGCTATAACGTGCATCTCGTTAATGCAAATTCACTATAACACTATTGATGAATTGGAGCCACTGTTTCTATAGCGCAAACTTTTAAGGTGTGTATCTGTTATATCGCGATTCCGGCCCAATTAGTTTAAATGGTGTTGCTACTACATTATGTTCTTATAATGCAGGATTGCAAGAGAATGGAATTATCCCGTTATAGCAAAACCGACTGCACAGGGACTCTATGATTCTTCAGGGAGACCGAAACCACTGAGCAGAAGAATTTTAAAATTTATTTTCTCATGGGCTTAACATGAGCAGATTGCCCTCGAATTGACTGTTTTTGCTGGGTAATTTCAGAGGGCAGTTAAGAGTCAAGCACATTGTTGAGGGTATTTAGCAGCCATTCTCAACGGGGGCCATATGGCCCCCTTCGGGGCACTGGTACATTTGAAGGCAGACTCAGACTGAAAACTGTGAGAAGGGGAGCCTCAAGAGTTTGTGGGGGTTCTGGTAACTGAACCAGTGAAACACCCAAGCAACAACTATCATTGGAGTCAACAGTTTCCCTCCTATTTATAATATCTTTCCAGCACACCATTTGAATTTGGCACATGTGCTAACCTAATTGCTAAACTCCTCCCACACAGCCTCACTTCTGAGTCAGTCACAAATCAAACTGCACTGGGTCAATGTATTTAATCAAGGGGTCCCCTTTCTATTGGAGATCTGGGGTGGAGGGTGCTGCACGCAGCGGTCCCCTGCAATCGCAGATTGCAATGGTTCACGGACTCCCACCCCAACTGCTTGTTCTGCAGTGCTATGGAGTCCGTGGGCCGTGGGCCGTGGGCCATGTATATATTGGGTGTGGGCGTTTGCACTCCCTTTTTGATTTTTTCAAAAACCTCCTCCTCTGCTTTTGGTTGCACTTCAGGCCCACCTTCCTGATCTTCGGGCACTTGGTACAGAGGGGGGAGGGCAGGTCTGAAGACCTCCTTATGGGTCTGCTCCTGGGCCTGGCCAAGCTGGCCATAAATAGGTCCAGGCAGCGGGCCGTGGAGGGGGTTGTTAGGGCCGACTGCCTGCCCCTCTTCCGCGGTTATGTTAGAGCCCGGGTGTCTCTGGAGAAGGAGTACGCGGTGTCCACCAACACCCTTGAGCTGTTCAGGGAGAGGTGGGCACTGCAGGGAGTGGAGTGTGTTATTTCCCCCTCCAACTCTATTTTGATTTAATCCCTGCCCTCCTCTTCACTGTTTGATCACACAGCATTACCCTTTGATGTGAAGGGCACTGCTTGTCACTAGCCACTCGGGTGTTTCTTTTCTTCCTGGTGGTGGGAATTGAATAAAGATTCATGCACCTTATGCCTTTTATGGTGTCTCACACCTGTACACCCACAACATGGGTGCTGGGGAAAAAAATAAGCACTACCACTGTTAGGCAGTAGTGTGGAGGTAATAGGAAACAAAAACAAAACAAAAATAAATAGGAGTGTCAGACATCCTGGAGAAAAAAAAGAAAAAAAAAATTAATTAAGGGTTCTCGCATCCATTACCACCATACTTCATTATCAGAAGATCAGCGTGTCTTGCTAGGTCTTTTTTAATCCTACTTCATTTATTAATTAATTGCCTTGTCAGAAGTGCCTCATGATTATTTTTATAATTTTCAGAAATAATTCTACCAATAAGTTCCTTGGCAAAAAATAAGTGTCGACAGCATTCAGTGGGATACTTATCGTATGGTTTCATCGCATTTCCGCTAAACCCATCTTTGTTCATGTGTTTGATAAAAATGACTACATTGTCAACTGAAAACATGAGGCCAAGCAAATTGAAAAAGAACATTTGGATACCTCACATCAAAATAAGAAAGATAAATCCTTAGATTTCTTCACAAATCATTGAGATAATTCCAGGAGAAGGCCTATGCTAAAACAAAAGCTTATTCAAACGTCACAGAAATTAGAGAAGGGTATCGTTACATCATACAAAATTAGTAAACTGATTGCTAAAAACTGGAAATGTTCACAACATTGATGAGTTGCTTATCCTGCCATCAGTGTCAAAATAATATCTCATCTCATGTATTGAATGCCAAAGAAGCAATTCAGGCAATTCCTTTGAGTAATTCTATAGTTGCCAGAAGAATCAATGAGATGCCACGGGACATTGAAAAAGAATTGGTCAGTTCATTACAATCCAAGAAGTTCTCCTTAGGGGTGGCACGGTGGCTAAGTGGTTAGCATCGCTGCCTCACAGCGCAGGGACCCGGGTTCGATTCCAGTCCCGGTTGACTGTCTGTATGGAGTTTGCACATTCTCCTCGTGTCAGCATGGGTTTCCTCCGGGTGCTCCAGTTTCCTCCCACAGTCCAAAGATGTGCAGGTCAAGTGAATTGGCCATGCTAAATTGCCCATAGTGTTAGGTGCATTAGTTAGGGGGGATAAGTCTGGGTGGGTTACTCTTCGGAGGGTCAGTGTGGACTAGTTGGGCCGAAGGGCCTGTTTCCATGCTGTAGAGAATCTAATCAACAATTAGATGAAATTGCTTTACAAGATAATGATGCTCTTCTCATAGCTTATGTGAGATTCTGGAACAGAAACAAACTAATGGAAGAAATGTTATTTGCCAGGAAGATTAAAACAGATACTAAGGGACTGTCTATTGTTTAAGAAGTCAGAAGTTACTTAAGTGAGAACAATATTCCAATGGAAAAGATAATTGTTTGTGCAACTGATGGTGCTGCTTCTCTGGCTGGTCAATACAGAGGATTCATCACCCATACCTTCTGTCTTTACTATTCATTGCATCATTCATAGGGAGCATTGGGAGCTAAAAACTTAGAAGGACGTTTCAATCTTTTGCTTTCAGTTGTCATAAAGGCTGTAAACTTCATCAAATCCCATGCCCTACAGGACTGTCTTTTCAGCCAGCTTTGTGAAGAAAATGATGAAGACTTCCAGACGCCGTTGCTGCATACTGAGGTGAGGTGGCTTTCCAAGGGAAGCGGTCTTCAACTGGGACACCATAGTTTCCTTTGTGTCTAATAAAGAGCGTGGACAATGACTTGTTGATACTAAGATGAACACATTTTATCCAGCAGCTATCATTCAGAAACTCAATTTGTTAAACAAGACATTACAGAACAAAAACAGTAACCTCGAAGATTGCAAGGAGGTCATTGTTTCTTTCTTAAAGAAACTCGAAGTCTATCGGCACATTATAGGACGTCGAGAATTTTTACAATTTCCAAACCTGAAGACAATCGCAGAAGCATTCAAGGACAATGACCTTATTGTTTATGTAAAACATCTAAAGCAGATACACAAGAATATGAAAGAAAGATTTAACGACCTATTAAACCTCAGTATCTTGGATTGGATTTTGAATCCATTTGTAGAGAAACCCACCCAAGTTGAGGCAGAAATTCAAGAAAGGTTGATTGATCTTCCGAATGATATAACTGAATGTCGTCAGTTCAGTCAGTTTCAGAAAGGTTTTTGCATCAAGAGTGATCTGCCAAATAAATTTACAACACTGTGGGGGAAAGCCCAAAATATTTTTTATTGCCTTTCGTCCAACATATTTGGTTGACAGCAGATTCTGCAAGGTAGTTTCTTTGACAAAATCCAGGAACAGAATTGATATCACAGCAAAAGGTGACCTCCGACTGTCAATGTCTAATTAAGAGCCCGATATCATGGAACTTGCAAAAAAGCACCAAGCTCAAAGATTGCATTAGGCCTGATAGATGTTTAATTTCATACACAGTCTTTTTTTTAAGTTTTGTTCTTTATGTTGGAATGTTCACCTTTTTTTGGTGTTCAATAATAAATGATTTTCTGTCTGTCTATCTGTTCGTGTTGTATCCCTGTTTGAAAGGGGGCCCTGGAACCTCAGAAGAGCTCCTGGAGGGACTGCAGCCAAAAAACGGTTGAGAATCACTGGCCTAGAGCTACATGTAGATCAGATCAGAAAAAGAGATGGTAGATCTTCTTCCCTAATGAACCAACTGGGTTTTATGACATATCATGGTAGTTTAATACCATTTAATACTGAGATTTGGTATATATTTTCCAGATTTATTAACTGTGTTTAAACTTCATTCAGCTGTCACAGTGGGATTTGATCCCAAATTCCCAGAGCATTATCCTGGGTCTCCACGTTACTAGTCGAGTGAGATTATCACCACGACATCATTATCGTTCCCTTGAACAGAGAATGTTATCAAATTATAATCTAATGTTATTTACCAATTGCCCTCAGATTTTAGGTACGAATTTGAGGAATGTGTTGATGAATGACTTTACACAAGTTGGAGCTGTAGGGCAAAATTCTTCCAGTGCAGTAACACTCAACACACAGACACAAAACTGGAAACAAAGGTTGTGCTGTGTATTCCAGATGGATCCTCTTTGGAAAATAAGGATGTCATCCACATTAATCAGCTGATGTTTTTATGGAAACTTGAGGCTGTGACAGACATAAGATTCTGCCCTGAGGTCATAAAATATTACAATACTTTAGCTGCTTTTATTGTTTTAAATCTGGCAAGTCCATCAAAATTTAAAATCACACTATATATCAAAAAATGAGTTTGTTTTTTTTTAAAAAGAGAAGTAGTTACTTTCTGAATGAAAATGGAAGACTAGAAAAACTGGCTGGGATCTGAATCGAATTATATCATATGCTGTTTGGCTAAAGTCTTTGTTTTGTTGAAGCTACTGTGATCTGCAAGTTCCTTTTGCCTCAGATCTGTGGCTGCAGGAAGTCATTCAAGGTTAGACAGTTTTGATTAACATAATCTTCCATTTTGGCAGCTTGGACAAAGAAAAGAGAGACAAATAGCTCGAA
Source organism: Hemiscyllium ocellatum (assembly GCF_020745735.1). Lineage (NCBI taxonomy): Eukaryota > Metazoa > Chordata > Chondrichthyes > Orectolobiformes > Hemiscylliidae > Hemiscyllium > Hemiscyllium ocellatum. Next base: position 69,597,511 of record NC_083416.1, read on the forward strand.
ATATTATTTAGCTTTCTATTTGATGGTGTTCAATACATAGTGGGATTAATACACACACCATGAGAATCACAGAAAAATGCAACACAAAAGCGGGTCATCCACCCCATCAAACTAACACTTTGAAGACAGACTCATATTCATAGGTTAGGGTAATGGTAAAACTTTTACTATCTGGAAATGAATAAAAAGCAAAAATGTACTTACATAATCTGCTCATTTACTTCGTTTCTGTGTAAATTTCTTGCTGAGCACAAACAAGCAACACAAAATTTACTCAGCAATAGATGGTGTGGTGCTTCTCCATCTACTAGAAAGTGATGATGAGATATTGACCATTAATTCCAGCACAACCCAAGTGTACATGAAACAACTGCAATCTGATACATACTCCATCTTTCTCACACATGTATTACGTTAAAACAGGAAAAGGGACTTAGTAATAGAGGTTACAGCATGTTAAGAAATAGCACAAGTTGTAACAGGAGGGTATCCCAAATTGATACCACACAAATAACATCTTAAATGTTTCTTAATAGCTATCGTTTATTTGCTTTTATTTGTTGCTCTGCTTTATAGCTACAGAGCATTGACCTGGCAAGGAGAAGACTCTAGTAATTATTGTAACAATGTCCAATTAACATAGAATAGTGAAAGGATGCATTAACTGACATCTTCTCCTAATCCATTTCCCAATCTGCCCCTTGAAAATGATGGAAAGGTTATGAGGGTTCAAGATGGTAGCAATTCATGCCTTTTCCTTAAGAATGCAGATTTGTCGCTGACCGAGCTGGTTAAATCTCGTGTTTATGGTGTTCCCACTACTCCCATCCTTCCTCAAGGATTGGTGACAGCCATTCAACAAAGATATTGTTGTTGAAGGTCAGAAGAAGGTGGTTGAGTCTACGCTTGTGATTGAAGGTCATTATGTCTCAAATGTTATTTTTCATCTCAAGCATGGATGTTGACCAAGTCTTGCTGTCAGGTGACTTAGGATGTTTCAAAACTGGAGAAATTGGGAATACAGCAGCAGACAGTATAATTCTCACCAGGCAACTCCACTCCTCATCTTGAAAAGGATAGGTCATTTATAGAATTACGGGGTATTTTGAAAATGTTCTTCTTCCTCCCAATATCCTCATGTTATTGAAATCAAAATGTATTGCTTATTATCATAAACCACAAAATTTCAATTGCTTGGAATCTTTCCTCTTTAAAAAAATAAGTTTGGTATCACTCCCTGATTTTCTCAAGTTCTACTTTGCTTCACTATGAGCCTAAACTCTTCACATTTACTCCTTTAAAATATCTGCATGGCTTTTGAAGGGATAGCAGAAATATTTTGTGTTTAGCACATTCTTTTATACAACATGAAGTGCATGACAAAGATTACCATCGGAATAATCAAAATCATGGTACTTCTCTTAAAAGTGTTTTTCATTTTGCTCAATCTATTTTTTTTATTGCTATGCTACCTTAATGTCACCAATGTAGACAGTACCTTCCAAAGAAGAATTTTATTTATGCAGTTCCTTTAGTCAAAATTGTTTTTATGAAGGCTATCATTTGTAAATTTCAGAAATGCAAAATTATAATCATTAGCTGGAGTTCATATTTGACATTTCAAATAAGCTGCGCTAACAGCAGAAATCACGGACAAAAATCCAGCAGGTCTGGCAGCATCCTCAGAAGCCCACTGAACCCAAAATGTTAACTTTGATTTCTCTCCACACATGCTGCTAGACCTGCTGAGCTTTTCCAGCAATTTCTATTTTTGTCTCTAATTTACAGCATCTGCAGTGCTTTTAGCTTTTATTTAGCAGAATTGTTGCTGACCTTAGGAGTTTGCACACTCTCCCTATGTCTGCGTGGGTTTCCTCCCACAATCTAAAGATGTGCAAGTCAGGTGAACTGGCCGTGCTAAATTGCCACCTAATAGTCTTAGGTGCATTTATCAGGGGTAAATACAGGGTAGGGGAATGGATCTGGATGGGTTACTCTTCGCAGGGTCAGTGTGGTCTTGTTGGGCCAAAGTGGGCGGCACGGTGGCACAGTGGTTAGCACTGCTGCCTCACAGCGCCAGAGAGCCGGGTTCATTTCCCGACTCAGGCGACTGACTATGTGGAGTTTGCACATTCTCCCAGCGTCTGCGTGGGTTTCCTCCGGTTTCCGCCCACAGTCCAAAGATGTGCAGGTCAGGTGAATTGGCTATGCTAAACTGCCCATAGTGTTAGAGAAGGGGTAAATGTAGGGGGTATGGGTGGTTTGCGCTTCGGCAGCTCGGTGTGGACTGGTTGGGCCGAAGGGCCTGTTTCCACACTAAGTAATCTAAACCTGGTTTCCATACTGTAGAGAATCTAATTTAATCTAATCTAATCTAGCTGGTTAAACCTCTTGTTTATGGTGTTCCCACTATTCCCATCCTTCCTCAAGGATTGATGTCAGCCATTCATTTATGTCTTTTATAAAGGAGGGAAGCATATGACAATGTAGTTTATTTAAAATGCATTTAGCTCAATATTCCAAGAACATGGAAGAAGCAACAACACCATGGAATGATCATTGAACAGCAATCTGTCACTGTTGTGAATGGAAGTGAATGAAATATTTAGATTTTTCTCATCAGTAACCAAGATGCCGCTAACATTTTTATAGCTCATTAATTTTTTCTGTTTCCTCAAAGTCACTCACTTTCTGTGATTTTTCTGATGACAACTCTCCCTCCGCCCATTTCAACTCTGACTCAGGTTTCTATATACCTATCACAGGAAATCTCTTCTCTCCACTCCTACTTCCTGGATTGTTTCTTGTACCACATCCCCTTCACCTGCAGCTTCCTTTCAGACTCACTGTCTTCTTGCTCACAGTGGTGTTTGTTCCCAGAGATGTCTCCTTCCTCACCACCACCCAATGTGTTGTTACTAATGTGTTTAATGGCTGCGAAAAAGTAATTTTAAAGCAAGTTACAGCAGTGGTAAAGGTGATATGACTACGGCAAGTCAGCCAGTACACTATGTAAAAATGCATTTCTCCAAACACTGCATCTTCACTGCAGTTTATTGGAGTCCACAATTGCACCAATTTGTCTTACCTTTTATTTAAGGTAATGGTTCTGAAGGGGTTCATATTCATGTTGTATTGATTACACCCTTTTTACTGAAGTCATACACAACCTGTGGATAGAGACAAGGAGTTTAACTCTAGCTTTCAGAGGGAGCAATTGCATCTATATTAGTTCCCTAAGGTCCAAGTAATTATGCCTGAACAAATGTCATTTATTGTATCAAACAATTAACTTTCTTGATATCTAAGAGCAGCATCTCTTCTGTAGATAATCTAGTCTGGAGTATCCTCACCATTAGTCACTAGATATGCTGAAGACAAAACAAAGAAGAATTTGTGACCAACAAGTGACCACAAACAGCCATTACCCAGCATCACCATATAATTGAGGTGGCAAATACTACAGGATACAAGTAGTGGTCATCTGAGAAAAGAGCACATTACCTACCTCACTCATTTCATCATTAATCAAAAGGAACCTTCTGTACTTGAGTTCTCTGCAAGATGTTACTCCAGATCACTTGAACTTTAACTTTTCCATGGTCATTGTGGATCATATTCGTTCAGAGAGAAGACAATTTGCAATACTACATATATTACAATATTACACCTTTGTTGATCTGATATTAACCCATGAACCTCTAATCCTTTCTAAGCTTCTGGATGTGCGTGAATTCACATGGTCCACGCACTCCTAACAGTAAACAGGACTGCACAATCCCCTATACCACTAACAAGCAGAATCCGATAAGGGCAATATTTACATCCCCTGTACCTTTTATACTTATTGCATTTAATTTTCGATATTTTCAGACACCTCCCACGATCATTTCCTGCAATTGGGCGTCGTATAATAATGAGCCACACCTGAAATTTATTTCTAAAATCCATGCTCCCAAATGGATGATAATGACTCTTCATTATTGTGTTCGCTATTTGCTTTATTTTAAACTTCCTGTGTTCTTTTAAACACCGTGGCGATAGGACTTCAATAGTTTGATAGCTTCCTGAAGGCGTGTTCATTACAGTACATACGGTAACTCAAACTGCTAAGCACAAGTTCAAACAGCAGACCCGGGCTCAGTTCAAACCAATTGGGTTACTAAGTGCTGAAGGTTTAATGTTTCGCCGTCAGTGTTACAGACAGCAGGCTTTTTTCACTGGCAGATATCTGGCATTGAGTGTGGAGAATGGGCAGCAGTAGCAGTAAGTTATGCTGCTGTAAATCTAGTAAGAAGGTAAGCCTCAGATTCCTTAATTCCGGGAACTTTTTGTTTTCAATTGAGGAAGCAGGTCAAACAAGCGTTTGCTGTTGGTCAGTAGAAGCCACGCTGTAACACGGTTACCCACGAGTGGAAAGTCTGTAACAAGTGTCTAAAATATTCACCGATCTGTCTGGCAAAGTATGAAAGATCCCCAGCAGGACTTTTCTGTATACAGTAGGAAGCATGCGTTAGCTACAGTATTTCACGTGTTACTTTTGTTAGTGAGAAACTTGAAAGTGCAGAGATAGTAATGTGAGTTTGACAAGTGATTTCCATCCACGCAATGGCAGCACTTGCTACAAGCTTTCGAAATAAAAAATCGCTACCTAGCGACTTAAATCACACAGGGATTGTGAAAGTTTTCTGTCTGTGGTTAACATTTTGAAGGGATCAGTTGGTACAACTGTTACAACGGCTACAGCTAACCAGAGGAGCCAAATGAGTTATCACTATCCAACCAACCAGATTCTAATATGAAGATGAAAGCGAGGGCCTAGTAACCCGTTAGCAAATGATAGGAGGAGAAGGGAGTTTCATCAATGCAAGAATAAGCTTTCAGCCAAATCAGGTGTTACTGTGTCAAGGAGAAGGAAGTGGTTCAACTTTCCGTTTTAAAAGATGAGAAAGCGGAAATAGAAAACTAAATTCAAATGTGAAGCACTGAAATGTGAGAGTCGTACTTAGAAATCACAGGAAGATGGGTAGAGAGTGTGGGAATTCCACGTTTGGAGCACCATATTTTGAACAAATGCTCCCTTTCAGTAAATTCTGTTACAACATTAACATTTGTTTTCAAATAAAATGCAGCATTTCCTTGCAACTAGCTCGCAGAAACGATCTTGAACTGTTGATGAAATTATTTCTCAGGGAGGCATTTACTATTTTCTACTTTCGAGGCCTCCTGTCCAATGAGCCATCTAAAGTTGACCCTCTTGTATCAATATTATAGACCTGTGAGGTGGCTGGCTCTAACACAGACTCCTTTCCGGTCAGCTCTGCTCCAAAGCTATGTCACTGTTTCAGTGTAACATGCTGGAAGCACACAGCGGGTCAGAGCATCTGTGGAGAGAAAAAGATGGAGTTATAGATTTTTCACATGTACCCTGCCTTGCCTCTGCCTCTGCCTCTGTATTTACCATCAACTTGAGCTCATTAAAAATCCTCTGCTCTCTATCATAACTTGTGTAAAGTAACATTTGATAATCATGCCTGTGAAGCCTGGAAGGGTAGCAGATCAATTTTTAATCACATCCTTATATTCAAATCATCATGCCCTTGCTTCACCCAGGAAGCTACATTGGGTAGTTTCTGAAAACTGATACTGAGGTTGAGACCAGAAAGTAATTCATGAGCACACTGCAGAAAGGGTGTCAACATCAGCTACCTGCTAACTTCCATGCTATCTGTACACAGTCAGTGCTTCCCGCACTGTGGAATACCTGCAAGACACTAGCACCTGTATCATTGGAACATCTCACTACCTAAACCCTTTTGAAGAGGAAGCACATTGCAGATTGTGCTTAGATCATTTACAGATTTTGCTTTGGAAGAATAAACAATTCCTGACAATAAGCGGGAGAGGACAAAGGAGACAATTCCTTTATCCTCAAGAAGGACCAGAGGAATGCCATCTAGGGCAATGATTTCACACATATGGATGACGTTAGGAGGGTAATTTAAGTGTCATATCCAACCAACTAGCCTCACCTGCTACTTAGATGACAACATCTCCATCACTCAGCAACCAACAATTTCTATCAATAGTCCTGTATTATTTCAACTTCACACACTGAGTACTGTCACATCCCCATCTCACAACTTGCACACTCTGGCAGCTGTTCGTCTGTGACAGCCACATCACTTAAACATCGATATCCTCTGACACACATTGTTCTTTCCTGAAGAGAAGTTAATGTACACAAGAGGCAAAAGGAAATAACTCCAAAGGAGGAGATAATATGGCCATTTTTGGGAGGAGGCTCCTTGACAACCCTTCCACACTTCCTCTTCCTCCTCCCTCTTCGAACTGCTTATTGTTCTCCGTTATGACCTCTGCATACTCACGCATTTACCTTCGATGTCAGGAGAAAGCTTTAGTCAGCCTGTAAAAGAGCATACGAATCAGGAACAGAAAGCAACTGGTTTGTGCACAAGGTTTGAAGTCACCAAAAATAGAGCTTCAGCAAAGGCCTGACCATTCTTTGTAGAAACTGAAACTTTAAGCAAGTATGGAAATAGTCACTTAATAGTACAGAACATTGAGTATTATGAAAAATAGACATATTGTTGAAGCTTTCAGTCTTGACATTCATCAGGACAGAACCACAAGAATCCCAAATAATCAAGGGAAGAACAATTCAAACTGTGTGAGAAGAGAGTGCTGACTGGTAGATGCATTGCCATGGAGAATTGAGGGTACAGCTAACTGCTGAGCGTTTGCTGAAATACAAAGGCAAGTTGATTCATCAGATTGCTCAGTGTATTGCCATGGGGAATGCAGCAGACAGTGGCTGACCCCAAGGTTTTGTTTGGTTGAAGAAGGCACAATGTGAGAACATGTTTTTTTTCTGTTTACAATGGACTGGAACATCCCCATCCTCAGACATGGGAGGGCCCAGCATAACAGACCAAAAGATAAGGTTAAAGCATTCGCAACAGCCTTTAGCAAGAAGTACCAAGTGGATGATCCATCAGCCACCTGCTGAGGTCCCCAACATCACAGATGCCAGCCTTCAGCCAATTTGATATACTCTGTAAAACGGCTGATGGCACTGACAACATTCTGCTGATAGAATGAAATTGTTCTCCAGAATTTGTCGTTCCCATCACCAAGCTGTTCCAGTCCAGCTGTAATGCTGGCATCTACCTGACAATGTGGATAATGGCCCAAGTATGTCCTACACACAATAAGCGGGACAACTCCAACCCAACCAATTACTGTCCCATTAGTCTACTCTCAATCACCAGTTAGGTGATGAAAGGTGTCCTCAACAGGTGCTACGAAGCAGCAGTTGCTTAGCAACAACCTGCTCACCAATACCTGCAAATCCCACCATCCTGATTTGGAAATATATCGTTGTTCCTTCTGTGTTGCTGAGTCAAAATCCTGGAACTTCCTCCCTAACTGTATGGGTTGACAGCATGTGGATTGTAGTGGTTCAAGAAGGCAGCTTACCATCACCTGCTTTAAGGGCAACTAGGGCTGAGCAATAAAATATGGCCCAGCTAGTAATACATATATCCCATAAAGGAATTTAAAAAAAAACATGTCCTGCACAGGAATATGTGTTGTTTATGTAAGTGGGATGCACAACTAATGTTGGATACTGTCTGTGTTTCGAGAGTGTGGTGCTGGAAAAGCACAGCAGGTCAGGCAACATCCGAAGAGCAGGAGAATCAATGTTTCGGGCATAAGCCCTTCACCAGAAATGTCTGTGTTTCCAAAACATGGGCTGATTGAGTGCAGTCAGAACTCTGTTTGTTGCAAACAGTGAAGAGATATAAGGTTTAATATGGCTTAACAGTCATTGGGACATCTAGCCTATGCCCGACATTTTGGCTGCCATATAAATCAATATGTGGTATTTGTATTCAAGTAGGCAAAAGTGAGGACTGTAGATGCTGGAAACCAGAGTTTAGATCAGAGTGGTGCTGGAAAAGCACAGCAGGTCAGGCAGCATCCGAGGAGTGGGAAAATCGACGTTTTGGGCAAAAGCCCTTCATCTGGAATAGAGGCAGGAAGCCTCCAGGATGGAGATCCTGCTCCTCAGATGCTGCCTGACCTGCTGTGCTTTTCCAGCACCGCTCTGATCTAAACTTACCTTAGATTACAACAGAATCTGGACCAGATGGGCCAATGGGCTGAGAAGTGGCAGATGGAGTTTAATTCAGATAAATGCAAGGTACTGCATTTTGGGAAAGCAAATCTTAGCAGGACTTATACACCTAATGGTAAGGTCCTAGGGAGTGTTGCTGAACAAAAAGACCTTGGAGTGCAGGTTCATAGTTCCTTGAAAGTAGAGTTGCAGGTAGATAGGATAGCGAAGAAGGCGTTTGATATGCTTTCCTTTATTGGTCAGAGTATTGAGTACAGTACTTGGGAGGTCATGTTGCAGCTGTGCAGGACATTGGTTAAGTCACTGTTGGAATATTGCGTGCAATTCTGGTCTCCTTCCTATCGGAAAGATGTTGTGAAACTTGAAAGGGTTCAGAAAAGACTTACAAGGATGTTGCCAGGGTTGGAGGATCTGAGCTACAGGGAGAGGCTGAACAGGCTGGGGCTGTTTTCCCTGGAGCATTGGAGGCTGAGGGGTGACCTTATAGAGGTTTACAAAATTATGAGGGGCAGGGGGTCGGGGAGTCCAGAACTAGAGGGCATAGGTTTAGAGTGAGAGGGGAAAGATATAAAAGAGACCTAAGGAGCAACTTTTTCACGCACAGGGTGGTATGTGTATGGAATGAGCTGCCAGAGGATGTGGTGGAGGCTGGTACAATTGCAACATTTAAGAGGCATTTGGATGGTTATATGAATAGGAAGGGTTTGGAGAGATATGGGTTGGGTGCTAGCAGGTGAGACTAGATTGGGTTGGGATATCTGGTCAGCATGGATGGGTTGGACCGAAAGGTCTGTTTCCATGCTGTACATCTCTATGACTCTAAGAATATAGACCATGTATTCCAAAGACCGAAAGTATAATTGTTGTTCACTTTTGAGATTTGGTATTTTTGCCATTCTGTCCTACAGCAAATGTTCAAGACCTTGGTGGCACCAAACTAGAGTATTGTTGCAGTTTTGGTCTCCTTATATGAGGAAGGTTGTTCTGGCCATGGAGGGAGTACAATGAAGACTAAGTCCTGAGATGGGAAGACTGATGCATGAAGAGAGACTGGATCGGTTAAGATTAAGTTCACTGGAGTTTATGAAAATGAGTTTTTAAACCTACAAAATTCTAACAGGGAAAATGTAGGAAGGATGTAACTGATGATGGGGAGTCCAGAACCAGGGGTCACCGTGAAGGATCTGGTTGAGGTCGTTTAGGACTGAGTTGAGGGTAAATCTCTTCACTCAGAGTGGTGAACCCATGGAATTCTCTGCCACAGAAAGTGCTTGAGTGTAAAACATTGAAGGTGTTAGGTATAGCTCTTAGGGCTAAGGTCATTAGAGGGTGTGGGGAGAAAGTGGGGAGAGAGTACTGAGTTGGAAGATCAGCCATAATCACATTGAATGGCAGAGCAGGCTGAAACGGCTGAACAACCTCCACCTGCTCCTATTTTCTATGGTTATTTTTTGTTCTAATGGGTACAAGACGAAAAGCCTCAAGATCATGGTTCGATATTTCAAGTATGAAAATAACCCAAAATCCTGAGAATTTCAGGAATAGCTGGAAATAAGCAATGAGACTGTTTGTTTGTGTGAAGTTAGATTCCTTCAGCTAATTCCAATGAGCTGTTTTTCATGTCCCTGAATGATGTGCAACTGTCCTGAAGTTAAGTGAGGTCATAGACTGGAACCTGGACTTTCAAACTGGGAACTCCTGTCATTAAATCAGAATTACAAGAATACTGAAGTCATGATCTGGCTGTGCTACAGTTTAGAGGCACTTACCAGTTTGTAAATATGGTTCCAATGCATTTCTCATTGAAATGTACAAGTGTAGCCTTGAAAGACTGAAAAAATTGGGCAGCACGGAGCCCAGTTTGAGCCCCTCTGACCCCATCTGTAATCTCCTTCTCTGTGTCTAATTCTGGTCTTTTTCTTAAGTCCCTAAGCTCTGAAATGCCTCCCTAAAATTCTTTCCCTCTCTCATTCTTTTCAAAAAGCCCTAGAAGGTAGCGCTAATGCTCAGCAGTTCAGGCGGCATTTGTCAGGAGAAGAAATGTTAACTTTTCAGGTCCATGACCATTTACGAGGTCAGATGCTGCCAGTATTGTCTGTTTTATTTAAGATTTCCAGCAGTACTTAATTTAATATTTAATTTTAGCACAAGCTTTCTTTAATTACATCTGAATTGCAAAACATGTCAGTAGAGTTGGCCACTCCGCCTGTAGGGACTGCTCCAGCATTCAATTTAATAATTCCACATACCAACCTATCCCTAATAACACTTCACCTTCCTGCTTGTCAAGAATCCATTTACTTCTGGATTACAAATATACGAAGTTTCGGCGTCCACCACCTCCAGGAGAATGGATTTCTCCTCTGGGAGAAAAAAAATCACCTCTTCTGTTTTACACAGTCAACCCCTTATTTTTAAGCAGCTTTCCCTAGTTCTAGATTCTTCTACACCGTGGTGACTTGAAGCATACCGCTGTACGTTTGCACTCAATTTTCCTTGCGATAATAACATTCTGTTACTTTTATCCTACTGGCCTGCCATACCTGCATATGAACCTTCATGCACTGGGACACCCAAATTATTCTGCATCTCAGAACTCTGTAATCTTTTACCATTTAGATACCCATCTTTTTTCTTCCCTCTGCCAAAATGGACACTTTCACGTTTTCCTATGTTATTTACCGTTTTTGTCAGATATTTGCCCACTCACAAACTGTCGATAACCCTCGGTTATTTTCTTATTCATTCTTCACAGCTCAATCTTCTAAACAATTGCTTTTGAGATAATTGGTTAAAATTATTTACTTCATCTCATCCTATTGATAGATTCTCCAATTCCTTTCACTGTTTTGTACTTTTAAACACATTTGTCTAGTCACCCCAATCAATGTCTCTAAACCTCTGTGATATTCAAAACAATTTTGTCAATCCAGCCATAATGAAGTAGTTTGTGGAACTAAGAAACAAGATGCAGCTGTAAATGGAAAGTGTTTTGATAATGATAAGCCTCATGTTACACCCTTCCGAATGATTGTATGCACAAATACAAGTTGAATCAAGTGACTTTTTTAAACCTGGCATAAAATTTAAATGTAGCAATAAGAAACCAGACACCCTTACCCAAAATCATAATTGCATTGAAAGTACAAATTGATGTTTGCGGGTCAGTCTGGGACTTCTGTTTTGTGTAATTCATGATGACTTTCCAAGGTGTGTTTACAACCTACAGTATACAAGTGGGAAACTGCTTGTGGAGAGTATCAATCATAGTAATTGAACGATTGTTGCATTTTAATATCAACAACTTTTTTAACAGGCACTCAGCTATAACTTCTCTTAATTTGTGTGTCTGATGTTAGCATCATGGAAGGCCAGGGATTCCCCATTCCTAATTACACCTGCCATGCTGTTAGCAAGGGACTTTGAGGATTTGGCATAGAGCCAGTGAAAGAAGAGCATTTTGTTCCAAGTCAGGATGATGAATGAGTCGGAGGAGAAATTGGAGGTGTTGGTGTTCCCACGTGTCTGCTGCCCTTGTCATTCTTGGGAGTACAGGTAATGAATTTGGATGGTGCTTTTGAAGGAGTCTTAGTGAATTGCAGTAGTGCATCTTGAAGGTGGTACATACCATTGCCACTGTGCATTGATGATGCCAACAAGAAATGTTTAAGGTGATGTATGTGGTACCAATTTAGTGGGCTGCTTTGTGCTGAGCCTCATGAATACCACCCTGCACTCATCCAGGCATATATGAAGTACTTCATCACTCACCTGACTTGTGTCTTGTAGCTGGTAAACACCTTTTGGGAGATTATGATGAATTATGCAAAACAGAATTCCATCCTCTGACCTGCTGTTGTATCCTAGGTAGCCATATAGTACTACATTAGTGGTCAGTGCTAATTTCTCGGATATTGATGGTTGGGATATATGTCAAAAGAAATACTTAAATTCCCTCTTGTTAGAACTGGCCTTTGCCTGCCACTTAAGGTCTGTGTATGTTATTTACCCTCATCAGCTTATATCTGAATGTCGAACTGCATGTGGACACAGGCTGCCTCAATATCCGAAGGAGCTGTAAATACAGCTGAACACTGTTCATTCATCAGTGGACATCCCACTCATACCTTATGCTGAAGGACAGATTTAGTACATTGCTGGAAATGCCTCTCAAGATAATGCCCTCAGGCTGAACTGACTGACCTCCAACAACCATGACCATCTACTTTAATGCTAGGTAGGACTTCAATCATTGGCGAGAGATCCCTGATTATCCATTACTTCCATTTTGTTAGGTCTCCTCAATGGTATATTAGGTCAAATGTTGCCTAATGTCATGCTCAGTTACTTATTTGACCTCTGGAAATCAGCCCACTTGTCAATATTTGACAGTAAAGAGCTCTGGGGTCCAGTAGCCCTGGTGGAATTTGAACTGAGTGTTGGTGAGTTGGATGTTGCTGGATAAGTGCACAAAAGGCAACACTCTATCATTTTACTATGAGGACAAACGAGGAGTGGTACATAGCTGCAAAGATATGTCCTGCTTTTCATGGGCAGGGCGTACATAAACAAGTTTTCACATTGCTGGGTAAATGCCAATTCTGTAACTGCACTAGAAAAGTTTGACTAGGAGCATGGTTTGTTCTGAAGCAGAAATTATCAGAACTACAGCTAGAGTATTGTCAAAACACACAGCCTTTACAGCATCCAGTGCCTTCAGCCATTTCTTGATAATTAGCAAAGTGGATCAAATGAGCTGAACTGACCTAAGAGGCCTTATGAAGGGACTGAGACGGATTATCCATTCTGACTGTAAATAGTTGCAAATGTTTGTCTTGACATGATGTAATGTGCTATCATCAAGGATCGGAACATATGCTGAAAGTCCTCCTCGAGCGAGTTGTTTAAGTGTCTATGATCCTACATGTTCGAATGTGACAAAACTGTGGAGCTTAAAACGGACTAGTTGTGAAGCCACTTTGCCCTGCCTATTGCATGGTGTTTCTGCTGATTGCGGTCCCGTGTTGTCACTGCTACAGTTTGGTAGCTCATTTTTTGGTATTGCTTGTGACATGCCCTCCGTTGAAGTAGGGTTAGTCCTCTGGTTTGAAGGGAATGTTCAAGTGTGGGATATATGGGTCCACGTAGTTACAGATTGTGGCTGAATGCAGTTCAGATGCTGCTAAAGATTTTCAGTTTTAAAATGCTCCATATTCTAAGTCCAACTCATTTAGCATAGAATCTCTACAGTGTGGATCTAGCCCTTCGGCCCAACAAATCCACACCAACCCTCTGAAGAGTAACCCACTCAGACGCATTCTCTTACCCTATATTTACCTCTGACCAATGCACCTAACCTACATATCCCTGAAAACTATTGGCAATTTAGCATGGCCAGTTCACCTGATCTGCACATCCTTGGATTGTGGTAGGAAACGAGAGCACCCAGAGGAAACCCGCGCAGACACGGTAGCATGGTGATAGTCTACCCTCCATTATTCAATGTAGAACTCAATGTGGAGATGAGGCTTGGTCTCCACAAGGATTGCGCAGTAGTTGCTCAGTGGGCAGATTAATCTGTGACAGGCAGATTAACAAGTGGTCAACTAGGTTACTAACTATCTGTCATGGTGTAAAGATAGCAAACTTAGGGCCGACTGCCTGCCCCTCTTCCGCAGTTACGTTAGAGCCCGGGTGTGCTTGGAGAAGGAGCACGTGATGTCCACCAACACTCTGGAGATGTTCAGGGAAAGGTGGGAGCCGCAGGGAGTGGAGTGCATTATTTCCTCCTCCAACTCTATTTTGATTTAGTCCCTGCCCTCCCCTTCACTGTTTGATCACACAGCATTGACCTTTGATGTGAAGGGCACTGCTTGTCACTGGCCACTCGGGTGTTTTCCTATCTTCCTGGTGGTGGAAATCGAATAAAGATTCGTGCACTTTGTGTCACACACCTGCACACACACACCATGGGTGCTGTTAGGCAGTAGTGTGGGGGTTAAATTAAAAAAAAGGAAAAACAAGAAAAAGAAGAAAAAAGTAAAGATAGCAAACTCTCCCTCAACATTAGCAAAATGAAAGGGCTGGTCATTGATGTCAGGAAGCAAAGTGAAGGACACACCCCAAACTACAATGGAGCTGAGATGGAGATGGTCAAGAGGGTTAAGTTCCCAGGAGCAATGATCACCAAAAATCTGTCCTGATCTATCCATGTTGATACGACAGTCAAGAAAGATCAACATTGCCTCTACTTCCTCAGGATTTCAAGGAAATTCTGCATGTTCATAAATACACTTGCCAATTTTTATAAGTGCACCATAGAAAGCATTTTGTGTGGATGTATCACAGCTTGGCACAGCAACTGCTCTTCCCAGGACCATAAGAAACTACAGAGAGTTGTGAACTGTCCATCACACAAGCCAACCCTCCATTCATTGATTCCATCTCTACTTCTCACTGATGGTTCCTGTGCCTAGATCCATCTGGAATGGTTACTCCAGTATTTTTGTTTTTCACATTTTCTCTTGTGGTTTAGGCACTTACTAAGCCATTTCAGAGGCAGTTAAGAGTCAGACATACAGTGATTCTGGGGTCACAAGTCATTCACTCTAGGTAAGTATTACAGTTCAGAAGAAGTCCTTTGGTCCATCAAATCTGTACCCCAAAAAGGACAGCAAATTTCCTTTCCTGAAGGACATTACTGAACCAGATGATTTTTAGATGAAACTTATTTTATACCGGATATGTTGCTGCAGATTTGTTCATTTAATTTAAATTCCCTCCACTACCACGATGGGTTTTGAACTCAGCCTCTTCAGCATGTTCTACCATTCAATAAAATCATAGTTAATTTATAACCTATCTGCTAATCAGAAATATAGTTTAGGGCAACTTTCTTTTGCAAGTCTTCCAGGATCAAATTTGGGAAAGTGGAAAGCACTGTGCAGTAGACCGCTGTCCTTTATGAAGCTCCTGTTGTCCCGCCAAAGAAGGCTATAAGGAAGATGCATGACAGCCAATTCTGAAAAGGAATTGAAGTTTATGCAAAGCTGATTTTTTTTTTCTTAATTCTTTCTAGAGAGTGCAGTTGGTAAGGGAAGCATTTATTGATCATGAGGAAATGGTGGATCATCTTCTAGAATCGTCGTAGTCCATGTTGTCATTTACTACGGTGTTGTATATTAACCCGTGACAGAGAAAGAGTGTGTGTCTCTCCAAGGATGATCTGTGTGACTTGGATGGGCAAATGCAGTTGATGGTGTTCCCATGCCCTGAGGGGGACAGTCAGTGCCTAGCACTTGTGTGGTGGAAAGGAATGAGGCAGTTTAGTTCCTGGGGAGTGTTGCTGGACAAAGATACCTTGAAGTGCAAGTTCTTAATTTCTTGAAGGTGGAGTCCCAGTTAGACAGGGTAGTGAAGAAAACATTTGGTATGTTTGCCTTTATTGGTCAGTGCATTGAGTATAGAAGTTGGGAGGTCATGTTGCAGCTGTACAGAATATTGGTTAGGCCACTTTTGGAAGACTGCTTGCAATCCTGGTCTCCCTTCTATAGGAAGGATTTTGTGAACCTTGAAAAGGTTCGGAAAAGATTTATAAAGATGTTGCCAGGGTTGGAGGCTGAGGGGTAATCTTATAGAGGTATATAAAATCTTGAGGGTCATGGATAGGATGAATAGTCAATGTCTTTTCCCCAGGGTGAGGGAGTCTAAACTAGAATCAGGGTATGTAGAGTCAGTATGGATAGAGCTGAGAAATTCTAAGGGTAGAAAGACCCTCTTGGGAGTTATCCACAGTCCCCCAAACAGTAGTATGGATGTAGGGTGTAAGTTGAATAAGGAGCTGAAATTGGCCTGTCACAAAGGTGTAACTACAGTTGTTATGGGGGATTTCAACTTGCAGGTAGACTGGGAGAATCAGGATAGTATTGGACCTCAAGGAAGAGACTTTGTGGAGTGCCTCCGAGATGGATTCTTAGAACAGCTGGTGCTAGAGCCTACCAGGGAGAAGGCAATTCTGGATCTGGTATTGTGCAACGAACCAGAATTGATCAGGGACCTCGAAGTGAAGGAACCATTAAGAGGTAGTGACCGCAACACAATAAGCCTCAATCTGCAATTTAAAAGGGAGAGGGTACAATTGGTAGTGACAATATTTCAGTTGAATAAAGGGAACTATGGAGCTATGAGGGAGGAGCTGGCCAAAGTTCAATGGTGCAATACCTTAGCAGGGATGACAGTGGAGGAACAATGGCAGATATTTCTGGGTATAATGCAGAAGATGCAGGATCAGTTCATTCCAAAAAGGAAGAAAGATCCTATGAGGAGGCAGGGGTGGGTGTGGCTGACGAGGGAAGTTAAGAAACATATAAAGTCAAAAGAGAAAAAGTATAACATAGCAAAGATGAGTGGGAAAAGGAGGACTGGGAAGCTTTTAAAGAACAACAGAGGATTACTAAGAAGGAAATACACAGAGAAAAAATGAGGTATGAAGGTAAACTAGCCAAAAGTATAAAAGAGGATAGGAAAAGCTTTTTTAGGTATGTGAAAGGGAAAAAATGGTTAAGACTAAAATTGGACTCTTGAAGACAGAAACAGGGGAATATATTACGGGGAACAAAGAAACGGCAGAAGAGTTGAATTGGTACTTCAGGTCTGTGTTCACTGGGGAAGACACAAGCAATCTCCCTGAGGTAACAGTGGCTGAAGGACCTGAACTGAAGGGAATTTATATTTGCCAGGAATTGGTGTTGGAGAGACAGTTAGGTCTGAAGGTTGATAAGTCCCCTGGGCCTGATGGTCTACATCCCAGGGTACTGAAGGAGGTGGCTTGAGAAATCATGGATGCGTTGATGATTATTTTCCAGAGTTCGATAGATTCAGGATCAGTTTCTGCAGATTGGAGGGTGGCTAATGTTGTACTACTTTTTAAGAAAGGAGCGAGAGAGAAAGCAGGAAATTATAGGCCAGTTAGTCTGACCTCAGTGGAGGGAAAGGTGCTGGAGTCTATTATAAAGGATGAAACTACGACACATCTGGATAGGTCAGAGTCAGCATGGATTTATGAAGGGGAAATCATGCTTGACTAATCTTCTGGAATTTTTTGAGGATGTAACTCTGAAGATGGACAAGGGAGATCCCGGTGGATGTAGTGTACCTGGACTTTCAGAAAGCCTTTGATAAAGTCCCATATAGAAGGTAAGTGATCAAAATTAGGGCGCATGGCATTGGGAGCAATGTACTGACTTGGATTGAAAATTGCTTGGCTGATAGGAAATAAAGAGTAGTGATAAACGGCTCCCTTTTAGAATGGCAGGCGGTGACCAGTGGGGTACCGCAGGGATCAGTGCTGGTACCGCAGCTTTTTGCAATATATATTAATGATATAGAATATGGTATTAATAGTAACATTAGCAAATTTGCTGATGATACAAAGCTGGGTGGCAGGGTAAAATGTGAGGAGGATATTAGGAGATTACAGGGTGACCTAGACAGGCTAGGTGAGTGGACAGATGCATGGCAGATGCAGTTTAATGTTGATAAATGTATGGTTATCCACTTTGGTGGCAAGAACAGGAAGGCAGATTACTACCTAAATTGAGTCAATTTAGGTAAAGGGGCATTACAAAGAGATCTGGGTGTTCTTGTACACCAGTAAGTGAAGGCAAGCATGCAGGTACAGCAGGTAGTGAAGAAAGCTAATAGCATGCTGGCCTTCATAACTAGAAGGATTGAGTATAGAAGCAAAGAGGTTCTTCTGCAGCTGTACAGGGCCCTGGTGAGACCGTACCTGGAATATTGTGTGCAGTTCTGGTCTCCAAATTTGAGGAAAGACATTCTGGCTATTGAGGGAGTGCAGCGTAGATTCACGAGGTCAATTCCTGGAATGGGGGGACTATCTTATGTTGAAAGATTGGAGTGACTGGGCTTGTATACCCTTGAGTTTAGAAGACTGAGAGGGGATCTGATTGAGACGTATAAGATTATTAAAGGATTGGACACTCTGGAGGCAGGAAACATGTTTCTGCTGATGGGTGAGTCCCGAACCAGAGGGCACAGCTTAAAAATAAGGGGTAGGCCATTTAGGACAGAGATGAGGAGAAACTTCTTCACCCAGAGAGTGGTGGGTGTGTGGAATGCTCTGCCCCAGAGGGCAGTAGAGGCCCAGTCTCTGGATTCATTTAAGAAAGAGTTGAATAGAGCTCTCAAGGATAGTGGAATCAAGGGTTATGGAGATAAGGCAGGAACAGGATACTGATTAAGGATGATTAGCCATGATCATATTGAATGGTGGTGCAGGCTCGAAGGGCAGAATAGACAATAGAATGTCTATTGTCTATAGAGAGCATAGGTTTAAGGTGAGCAGGGAAAGATTTAAAAAGAACCTAAGGGGCATTTTTTTCACACAGGGTGGTGCATATATGGAGTGAAGTGATGGAGGCTGGTATAATTGCAACATTTAAAAGGCATCTGGATGGGCATACGAATAGAAAAAGTTTAGAGGGTTACAGGCCAAGTGCTGGTAAACAGGATTTGATTTATTTAGAATATCTGATCGGCATGTACGAGTTGAACCAAAAGATTTGTTTCCATGCTGTATGTTCCTATGACTCTATGTTCCCTCATCCCTGAGCTGATCAAAGTCTCTGGTGCAGATAGTAGTGGTCCTCCCACCAAGACAAGGGCTCAAGGTTCAAGCTGCAGTTTAGGACTTGTTGGCTGTACCTGGAGTGTTCATGACAAGGTTCACCAGATTGATAGTCAGCCTACTAACCCTTCCAGCACTTGCCACTATCCCCCGCAGAGGAAAAGAGGAGTCAGTGGGAAGATATGAAATAAACAATCCAAAGCTTAGCTGGATTCATTCTCAACAATTTTCCACCAAAACAACGTGCAACAATGAGAGATGGTGTGAAATGAAACCAATTTTTGATACCATTATCTCACATGTCACAATGCCAAATAACTTATGAGGCTACAATGCACATTAAAGGAGGCGTGCTGTTGACTGGAAAGCACAGTGAATAATTTGGCACCACAATTGTTTTCAACCTAGATTTGTATAAAAGTGCTTATGAAGCAACACCACACTCCATGTAACCACAAGTGTAAATATTTCTTTGTTTCCAAGCAATGAATTTTCAATTGCCTCTGTTGAGTTGATAGCATGTTTGTGCACATTCCTGCTATGTGATTGTGTCACTACAATGGAATTGTGTTTAGAGTCCCAGAGAGAAAATGGTCTTGCAGATTGGAAATTGGCCCCGATTTCTTTCCTCCCTCCACAGAAGGACAGAGCAATGCCTCTGCTAGCTGACCTGACACTCCTGAGTCCTCAATCCATTTTGCTGGGTCAGTGAAAATCATCTCTTCATAACTGTCTCCCAGCAGAATCCAAAGCATAAGAATGAGTGGAAGTAAAAATTGTGACAGTGCAGAATACCAGAGGGGAGAGAGAGAGAGAGAGAGTCAATGTTGTTGTGAAATAAGTGCTCCAAAGATCAGAAGTCTAAGGTGAGGATTTGAAAATGGTTCTTTTGTGGGTCTGAAGGAGAGGGAGAGGGGTCACCATTGTACTACACTCCTTCAAAGTGATATCTTTGGACCTTCCACCGCTACTCAATGGGGTGGGAGGGGAAGGAGCGAAGTGCCTCACCAGTTCAGATGCATGTGTGAAAGTCTATTTTAGGAAAAAGATGCAGCCCAATAATGTCCATTCTGGAGGGCTACTAATCCAATATTGGTCTCTCCTTCAGCTCCATCTAATGCTGTGGGCACTGTTTGCTGTTTAACCTCAAATTCCTCTTTCTGGTGTCCTGACGCAGTTTCTCTGGTGTCTTGATACAGTCGTGCACCATGAACTCCCTGGTTTTACTTCACTCTTTATGCATTCTACTCTCTTCCCTTCAAATGCAAAATAAGAAGTCTTCGCCTTACAAACAGAGCATAGTGGTTTTATGTGACATTGAACTGCAGATATCCCATGCTGTCAAACATGTAGTATCTTATGCACCCATGTTTACACACAAAACTAGGAACATTGTATAAACAGGTACCTTCTACAACAGAGAGCTAATATTGTGTGGACTTGGAAGCAGTGGGCATGGAGCATAAAGCTCCAGTGCCAGAGCTTGGGCATACCGGACTTTACTGACAGTTTGTGCATTCAGCACAAGCATAAGTCAGTTCGTGCAATCAGACCTCAAATGATACGTCATCTCTTCCAGCCTCTGGGACGGTTTCTCCTGTTGTTGTCAAGGTCCCTAAGCTTCTTTTCAAATATGCGTGTCATGTTGGGAGATTGTATCTGCAGGAGGTGTATTTGGTTGCGAATCCTATTGGACTGCTTGGATCAGATGGAGCAGCAGTTAGAGGCACTGAAGAGTTTTACAAGAGGCTGTGATGGATGGCAGCTTAAGGAAGGTGGAAACCCCTTAGACACTGTCCTAGATTTTTTTTTAAAAAGTCAGTCACAGGATGAATACGCCAGCACTTATTGCCCATTCCTAATTGTCCAGCGGGCAGTTAAGAGTCAACCCTTGCTATAGGTCTGAAGGCACAAGTAGGCCAGACCGTCTAAGGATGGCAGGTTCCTTCCCTAAAACCCAGATGGGTTTTTCCAAAAATTAACAATGGATTAACAGTCATCATTAGATTCTAAATTTTGCTGAGTTTAAATTACGCTATCTGCCATGGTGAGATTCGAACCCGTGTCCCCAGAACATTACCTGGGAGGTTGGATTAACAGTCTAGCGATAATATCATTAGGCCATTGCCTAACGAGGTGATCTGGGGTAGGAATGGCAGGAGAGGTAGCCAGGTAGTGCTGGTGCTTCCTCTGGTGCCCCCCCCCCCCCCCCCCATCTCAAACAGATATGTTGTTTTGGATACTCTAGCAGGAGTTGGCCTCTCAAGGGAATTGAGGACTGGGAGCCAGGTTTCTGGTACCATGACTGGCTCTATATGTCAGTTTCCAAGCAATTTGATTGTAATAGGGACTATCTAGTCTGGGGTACAGACTGACATTTCTGCAGCTGTCAGCAAGACATCAGGCTGGTGTATTGCCTCCCTGGTGTCAGTGACAGGGATGTCTCTGAGAGGATACAGAACATTCTGAAAGGGGGCGAGTGACCAGGAAGTCGTTGTGCACATTGGTGTCAATGATTGAGATAGAGAAAGGGATGAGGTCCTGCAGAGAGAATGAAGGAAACTAGGCAGGAGGTTAAAAAGCAAGTCCTCAAAGGTAGTAATATCTGGATTACTCCCAGTGCCATGTGCTTAAGAATAAGTGGAGAGAACAGATGAATGTATGGCTGAGGACCTGGTGCAGGGGGCAAAGATTCACATTTTTGGATCATCGAGGGGACCTATATCAGAGGGACGGTTCCACCTGAATAGGAAGGAGACCAAAGTGTTTGCAAGGAGATTTGCTCGTTCTACTCAGGAGGTTTGAAATTAGGAAAGGGTGGGGTGGGGGTGGGAACCAAAGTGATGGTGAGAGAAGAGGAAATTCTGAGTCTGGTACAGTAGATAAGGCGAGCAGGTCAAACTGTCAAAGGCAGATAAGAGTTGAGAGTGTGTTGCTGGGAAAACACAGCAGGTCAGGCAGCATCCGAGGAGCAGGAGAATCGATGTTTCAGGCATAAGTTCTTCATCAGGAATGAGACTTGTGGGCAGGGGGCTGAGAGATAAATGGGAGGGGGTGGGGTTGGGGGGAAGGGAGCTGAGAAAGTGATAGGTAGATGAAGGTGAAAACGTAGGTGGCAGGGAAAGGTGCACTGGAGGGCATCGTCAGCCCCAGCTCAAAGCAAAAGCCTACAGTCAGTCCTGCCCCAGCTCAGAGCCAAAGCTCGTCCACTTTACGCAACACCGCCTTAGAATCCCACCCATCCCAATGCAACAAGGACAGAACCTCCCCCCCCCCCCCCCTCCGCGTCCTCACCTTCCATCCCACCAACCTCCTCATACGATGCATCATCCTCCACCACTTCTGCCACCACCAAATGGACCCCACCACCAGAGAGATATATTTCTCTTCTCACCCCTATCAGCATTATGAAGAGACCATTCCCTCTGCTACTCCCTCATCAGGTCCCCACGCCCCACCAGCCCACACCCCACTCCTCCGTGCACTCCACTCGCCTCACCTCCATCCAACTCCCTGAGGGATCTTTCCACATCAGTCAGAAATTTACCTGTACCTCTACCAATGTCACCTACTGCATCCGTTGCACCCAGTGTGGTCTCCTCTACATCGGGGAGACAGGATGCCTTCTTGTGGATCGTTTCAGAGAACATCTCTGGGACACCCTCACCCACCAACCCCACTGCCCCGTGGCTGAACACTTTAACTCCCCCTCCCACTCCGCCAAGGACATGCAGGTCCTGGGTCTCCTCTACCGCCAAACCATTACCACCCAACACCTGGAAGAGGAACGCCTCATTCTGCCTTGGAACCCTGCAACCACACGGGATAAATGTGGATTTCAACAGCTTCCTTATTTCCCCTCCCCCCACATTATCCCAGTCCCAAGCCTCCAACTCAGCACTGCCCTCCTGACCTGTCCATCACTCCCTCCTCTGACCTATCACCTTCTCCCTCACCTTCATCCACCTATCGCTTTCCCAGCTACCTCTCCCCAACCTCGCCCCCCCCCCCATCCCATTTATCTCTCAGCCCCCGGCCCACAGTCTTCATTCCTGATGAAGGGCTTCTGCCCGAAACGTCAATTCTCCTGCTGCTCAGATGCTGCCTAACTGGCTGTGCTTTCCTAACAACACACTCGCGACTCTGATCTCCAGCATCTACAGTCCACACTTTCTCAAAAGCAGATAAGAGCTTGACAGAGAAGGAGATGATAAGACTGATAAATTAAACTGCATTTACCTCAGGAGGCAGTGATGTTTTTGGTTAGGGATAACTTTACAGCTGCACTTAGGGACCATATGCCTAGGAGATCATCCAGTGTAGTTATTAGGGTGGAAATGAGAAATAAGAATGGGATAATCACTTTGTTGGGACTGTATTATAGGCCCCCAGTAATCAAAGGAAATTGAGAAGAAAATGTGATCAAAAAGTTAAAATTCTAAATTGGAATACGGCCAAATTTGATGGTATTAGACAGGAACTTTCAAAAGTTGATTAGGGAAAACTATTCGCATTTAAAGAGATCGTTGGAAAGTGGGAGACCTTTAAAAATGAGAAAATGAGTTCAGAGACAATATGTTCTTGTTAGTGTAAATGGCAAGGCTGGTAGGTGTAAGGAATGCTGGATGATTGGAGAAATTAAGGCTCTGGTCAAGTATGGACAGCTGGGGTCGAGTGAATCCCTAGAGGAATACATGAATAACAGGAGTATACTTAAGAGGGACGTCAGAAGGACAATAATGGGACATGAGATAACTTTGGCAAGTAGGGTTAGGGAGAATCTAAGGAGATTCTGTAAGTATGCTAAGGTCAAATGAGTAACTAGGGAGAGAATTGAGCTGCTTAGAGGTCAATGTAGCCGTCTATGTGCGGATACACAAAAGATGGATGAGATACTAAACAAACATTTCATGTCAGCTCTTACAGTGAAGAAGGACACTGAAGCTTTGGAACTTGGGGAAATAAATCGTGATATCTTGAAAAGAGTCCATTTTACAGAAGAGGAAGTGCTGGAGGTCTTAAACATGCTTAAAGGTTGATGAATCTCTGAGACCTGATCAGGTATTTCCCACAACTTTGTGGGAAGCTAGGGAAGAGATTGCGGGCCTCTTACTGCAATATTTGTATCATTGACAACCACGGGTGAGGTCCTGGCAGACTGGAAGTTGACTAATGTGGTGCCATTATTTAAGAAAGACAGGAAAGAAAAGCTAGGGAACTACAGACTGGTGAGCCTTGTATCAGTGGTAGGGAAGTTGTTGAAGGGGATTCTAAGGGAGAGGATTTACATACATTTGGAAAGGCAAAGTGTGATAAGGGATACACAATTTTGTATCCAATTGGCTAGATCCTACTGGATCTTATATGATCTAACCTTATTAACCAGTCTACCATATGAAACTATGTTGAATGCTTTGCTGAAGTCCATACAGACAATGTCTACTGCCCAACTTTATCAATCTCCTGCATCACCTCCTGGAAAAAATCAAGTTTGTGAGGCACAATTTCCATGCACAAAAACATGTTGACTCTCCCTAATCGCACCTTGCCTTTCCAAATGCATGTTAATCCTGTCCATTTAGAATCCCCTCCAACAACTTACCCATTACCATGCACCTGCACCCCAGGTCTCTTTGTTTGGTAACACTTTCTAGGGCCCTACCATTAACAGTAAAAGTATTGCCCTGGTTTCCCTTTCCAAATGAATCACTTCACATTTATCTAAATTAAATTGGACCTGCGACTCCTCGGTCATTAGCTCATCTGACCAATGTCTCATTGTGTTCTGTAATAATGTTCTTCGCTGTCCACTACACCACCTATTTTGGTGCCATCTGCCAATTTAATGACAATGCTTTCTATAGTCACATCCAAATCACTTATATAAATGACAAAAAGCAGGGGACCCAGCACTGATCTTTATGGCACATTGTTGGTCACAGGTCTGCAGTTCAAAAAGCAACCCTCTACCACCACACTGTGTCTCCTACTGGGGCACAGGTGCATTGTTCCTTGAAAGTGGAGTCACAGGTAGACAGGGTGGTGAAAAAGGCATTTGGCACACTGGCCTTCATTGATCAGAACATTAAGTATAGGAGTTGGAATGCCATGTTGAAGCTGTACAGACGTCAAGGTCACTTTTGGAACACTGCATATATTCTCATTGCCCTTCCAGCGGAAGAGTGTTGTTGAACTTGAAAGGGTTCAGAAAAAAATTACAAGGATGTTGCCAGGATTGGCCTCTTTGAGATTCTGGGAAAAGCTTAAGAAGCTGATGCTATTATCCCCTGGAGCATGAGAGGCTGAGGGGTAATCTTATAGAGGTTTGTAAACTCATGAGGGGCATGGATAGAGTGGATAGCCAAGGTCTTTATCCCTGAGTGAGGGAATTCAAAACTAAGGGGCATTAGTTTAAACAGAGAGGGGTAAGATTTAAAAAGAACCTGAGCGGTAATTTTTTTCATGTAAAGAGTGGCACAAGTATAGAACGATCTGCCAGAGGAAGTGATGGAGACTGGTACAATTACAGCATTTAAAAAGTATCTGGATCGATATATGAATAGGAAGGGTTTAGTGGGATAAGGGCCAAGTGCTGGCAAATAGGACTAGATCAGGTTGAAATGTCGGGTCAGCATGGACAGGTTGGGACAAATGATCTGTTTCCATTCTGTAGGACTCTATCATTTGAAGGGACATTTGCAGTTCCTTTCAGCCTAATAGAACTTTTCACTTTTTCAGTGAAAAGAAGACATCAGCTAGAAGGTAATGTATTTCTAGTTTCTTTGGATTTGAGCACCTTGATATACTGCTATGACCAAATAAAATGGCTCCCTCTTTGTAAACGTCTTGGTTGGTTGCAGCAAAGATTTTAAATTATGTCTAACACACTGCTATGCCTCTCTCCAAAAAATGTAGTTTGTTAGTAAACCAAAATCAAACAAGGAACTAATTACAAGATTTCTTAAATGAAAGGAAGAACAATTTCATTACTTGTTAACCATGAGAAAAATAATAGGATGCAACATCACACACAGGCACAAACACGTGTGTGTAGTTTAAACAATTGCTTGAAATACAGCTCATTCATGTCTTCCTGTGTTGGGGCTTATTGTTTTCCAAGCTGGATGATTTGCAGGCAACTCTTTCATCTCCAACATAAAAAAAGTTATCTATAAAGATGTAAATCAAACAGGAGGTACATTTTTGAGTTTGAATGCCTTTTGAGAATGTTAATCAGTTCATTCTACATTTATTTATCTCGCCTTGGTTTCATGAAGATGGAATAAGTTGAGGTCAGCTGATGTTGAGTTTTTTATTTTAAGTCCATGTGGTTGATTTTTTAAAATTATCCATGAAGGTCCCTGGTATTAAAATTGGATATTTGCATCCTAAGATTGATATTCCACATTTTTAACGATTATGACATTGCCTCTAAGTGTATCATCTAATACATATAACAGATTGTGATAGCAAATGAGCTTTATTGGATGACTGGGGACAGATTGGATCACTGTTACTATGTTAGTAACAGTGTGGTGTTCATAGTAACAGTGTCCAGTGGTTCCAGTAGAGCTACAAGGGTTCCAACAATTAGCCTGTTTGCATGGGTTGGCTCGTGTTCAACAAGTATTTGGACATCAGTACCAGCTGCTTTGGCCTCGCCTTTTGGCTACAGATCAAAAAATGAATAGATTTTGAAGAACATTTTGTTTCCATTCAGCTTTTGGTTATAAAGTTTAAGAGAAAGCCAGTTCAATTTCATGCCATGACTTATTGGTCTTGAGCTATGATTCTTGCCTTGGGTGGATAGCAGACACACGAGAGGTCCAGGGGTCAAATCTTTGGGGCAGCACTGTGGCTCAGTGGTTAGCATTCCTACCTCACAGCCCCAGGGACCTGAGTTCAATTCCATTGACTCGGGTGACTGTCTGTGTGGAGTTTGCACATTTTTCTCATGTGTGGGTTTCCTCCAGCTGCTCAACTTTCCTCCCACAATCCAAAGATATGCAAGTTAGGTGGATTGGCCATGCTAAATTACCCGTAGTGTCTGCGGATGTGTAGGCTAGGTGGGCTAGCCATTGGAATAGATTAGGGAGGATGAGTCTGGGGTGGGGGGGAGCGGAATGTTCTTCAAAGACTCATTGTGGACTTGTTTGGCTGAATGACCTGTTTCCACACTGTAGGAATTCTATTCTATTCTGTTCAGTGAGGAGTTGGTTAATTTAGAAATATAATCTTTTGAATTTATTTATTCACTCGTGGGACGTGGGCGTTGCTGGCCGGCTAGCATTTATTGCCCGTCCTGAGTTGCCCTTGAGAAGATGGTGGTGAGCTGTCTTCTTGAACTGCTGCAGTTAATGTGCTGTAGCTAATCCCACAAGGGAATTCCAGGATTTTGATTCAGCAACACTGAAGGCACAGTAATATATGTCCAAGTCAGGATGGCGAGTAGTTTGGAGGGGAATTTGCAGGCAGTGGTGTTCCTATGTATCTGCTGCCATTGTCCTTCTAGATGGTAGTGGTTATGGGTTTGGAAAGGAACTGTCTAAAGATTTTTGGGGAACTTCCGCAGTGCATCTTATAGATGATACACGGCTGCTACTGATCATCAGTAGTGGAAGGGCTGGATGCTTATGGATGTGGTATGAATCAAGTGGGCTGCTTTTTTCTGGATGGTGTCAAGGTTCTTGGGTGCTGTTGCAGCTGCAACCATCCAGTATATTCCATCACACTCCTGGCTTGTGCCTTGTAGATGGTGAGCAGGCTTTGGAAGTCAGGAGGTGAGTTACTCGTGACAGTGTTCCTAGTTTCTGAACTGCTATTGTCACTACTTTATTTATATCGCAAGTCTAGTTGAGTTTCAGATCAATGCTAACCCCAAGGATGTTGATTTTAGTGTGGGATTCAGAGGTGGTAACACCACTGAATGTCAAAGGTCAGTGGTCAGGTTGCCTCTAATCAGAAATGGTCATTGCCTAGAATTTGTGTGGCACGCATGTTATTTGCCACTTATCAGCCCAAGCAACAACTTGAACCACAAGATTTAATATTTGGTAGTCCAGGCAAATAAAAAGGGAGGTCCTAGGTTGTAAAATTCACCAGATTTCTATTTCCACCCTAATGATTCCATTATGATTGGCCTACATCAAATCGATTTGTAGTCCAGTCTTTCCCAGTTTGGTAAATCAGTGATCATATCCCTAAATAATAAAAGCAAATTACTTTAGGGTGTAGGTTTGCTCGCTGAGCTGTAGGTTTGATATCCAGACGTTTCATTACCTGGCTAGGGAACATCATCAGTGGCAACCTCCAAGTGAAGCGAAGCTGTTGTCTCCTGCTTTCTATTTATATGTTTGTCCTGGATGGGTTTCCTGAGGTTTGTGGTGATGTCATTTCCTGTTCGTTTTCTGAGGGGTTGATAGATGGTATCTAGATCTATGTGTTTGTTTATGGCGTTGTGGTTGGAGTACCAGGCCTCTAGGAATTCTGTGGCATGTCTTTGCTTAGCCTGTCCCAGGATAGATGTGTTGTCCCAGTCGAATTGGTGGGTTTTTTTCATCCGTGTGTAGGGCTACGAGGGAGAGAGGGTCGTACCTTTTTGTGGCTAGCTGATGTTAGTGTACCCCGATGGCTAACTTTCTTCCTGTTTGTCCCACGTAGTGTTTGTGGCAGTCCTTGCATGGAATTTTGTAGATGACATTGGTTTTGTCCATGGGTTGTACTGGATCCTTTAAGTTTGTTAGTTTTTGCTTGAGAGTGTGGGTGGGTTTGTGTGCTACTAGGATTCCGAGGGGCCTTAGTAGTCTGGCTGTCATTTCTGTAACTTCTTTACCATACATCAAAGAAGTTACAGAAATGACAGCCAGACTACTAAGACCCCTCGGAATCCTAGTAGCACACAAACCCACCAATACTCTCAAACAAAAACTAACAAACTTAAAGGATCCAGTACAACCCATGGACAAAACCAACGTCATCTACAAAATTCCATGCAAGGACTGCCACAAACACTATGTAGGACAAACAGGAAGAAAGTTAGCCACCAGGATACACGAACACCAGCTGGCCACAAAAAGACACGACCCTCTCTCCCTCGTAGCCCTACACACGGATGGAAAAAAAACACCAATTCGACTAGGACAACACATCTATCCTGGGACAGGCTAAGCAAAGACATGCCAGAGAATTCCTAGAGGCCTGGCACTCCAACCACAACGCCATAAACAAACACATAGATCTAGATACCATCTATCAACCCCTCAGAAAACGATCAGGAAATGACATCACCACAAACCTCAGGAAACCCATCCAGGAAAAACATATAAATAGAAAGCAGGAGACAACAGCTTCGCTTCACTTGGAGGTCGCCACTGATGATGTTACCTAGCCAGGTAATGAAACGTCTGGATATCAAACCTACAGCTCAGCGAGCAAACCTACACCCTAAACCTCAACCTGAGCTACAAACCTTCAAAAACCTTGCAAGCAAATTACTACTGATACTGAACATCTGAAACAAACACACAATGCTAGGGAAACTGAGCAACCCTGGCAGCATCAGTCAAGTGAGAAACAAAGTTAACGTTTCGAGAATGGTATTCGATTCATTATTGTCACATGTACCTAACCACAAAGAAAAGATTTGGTCTGAGTACAAAGATTGTAAGCTGATTGGAGAGAGCAGGGAATACAAAGTTACAGCTGCAAAGAAGGTGCACAAAAAGCAAGATCAACATTAGATTTAAAATTTTCCAGGTCCATTTAGAAGTCTAACAATGATGGGGAAGGAGCTGTTCTTTAACCTGTTGGTACATGTGTTTAAGCTTTTGTATCTTCTCCCTCACTGAAGAAATTGGAAGAGATTATAACCAGGGTGGGAGGGGTTTTTGATGTCTACTTTTCCGAGGCATCAAAGCTATCTGTGGAGTCAATGGATGGAAGGTTGGCTTGTGCAATGGGCTGGGCTGTATTCACAACTCTCTGTAGTTTCTAATAGACCTGGGCAGAAGAGTTGCTGTACCATGCCGTGATGCGTCGGATAGAATGCTCTCTACAATGCATCTGTAAAAGTTGCTGAGGGTCTTTACGGACATGCCAAATTTCCTTAGCTTCCTGAAGAAGTAGAGGCATAGTATGACCCTTCCTCAGAACTTATTTTGAAACTGAATGTTCCTATCCCCATTGACTATTTCAATGTCTAAAATGGCCTTAGAAAATGCATATAGCATGTTGTCCGCCTGTGTATCAATCTTCCAACCAACCTTATTTATCTAGGTTAATAAAAGGGCACTAAGATCTCCATACCACTTCATGGCCAAATGACCAAGGGTTCTAATTGTATCCCCAACTCTGGCAGATTACCCCATGGTCACTTAGCACATTAATTCATTTAAGACAGGCTTCTGTTGCCATTCCTGAAGAAGGGCTTATGCCTGAAACGTCGAATCTCCTGCTCCTTGGATGCTGCCTGACATGCGCTTTTCCAGCAACATATTTTCAGTTCTGTTGCCATCTGGGGAGGACATTTGATCTTGTTAGTGCCACTTGCATCCAGTTCCCTATCATAAAGTGTCAAGGAGAAAGTTAAGTGCGGGTGTTTTGCTTGGGCTAGGCTGGCAGGCTCCAGGGAACACTGCAAGGTGGCTGGATGGCTGGAACAAGTGGGCCACAATGGAGCGGAATGTGTGAGGAGGTGATGGGGCCGTTACGGAGGCAACCCTCCTCTACTTATATCTGCCAACAATCCACTCAGTGAAAGCTTTGGGGTGGGAAGAGGCCCATCAAGCTCTCCAAATGTTCCAGAAATGGATGGACTGACCAATGCCTCTCCCACCACTGGTTGCAGTTGGAGGAAGGGCTTGTGGGTTTGTGGTTGGTACAGTGCCACTAATCTACACATGCTCCACCAGCTGGTGGAATGGCATGTAAAGATCATGCCCAATCGATCGTTGGATCAGGGCATCGCTGGCTAGGCCAGCATTTTCCCATCCCACGAGAATCGACCACATTTCCGAGAGTTTGGAGTTGCATGTGGATCAGGAATGCCAGATTGCCTGGTGAGGATGACAGAATGCCTTCCATTAAAGGACATCAGTGATCCAGATTGGTTTCCACAATAATTGATAGTGGTTACATAGTCACCATTAATTCTTGATTTTTGTTTTAAAATTGATTTTCAAACTTTACCCTCTGCCATGGTGGAATTTAAACCCATGTCCTCGGAACATTAGCCTGGTGTTCTGAATTACTGGTTCAGTGATATTAATACTATTCCGTTACCTCTCTCATTGAGCGTACAACAGACCAAGCGAGTAATGGCTCTACATATATCATCTTATGTATGTGTAAAACTATGCCTATGGCAAATTGTGCAAATATGTAATTGATGTCAACAGTTCTTACTATCTTTGGTCTGAGGCCATTGACCTGGAAGCCTCAAGATAGCCCCATCTTGTTCCTGAATGATATGCAGTCTCAGCTGTTACCCATTGACTGTTTCTTTGATAATCCAGACAAGAAAAAGATTTTTGCTTTTGTTGCAAGTTTCATTTGGGTGTTTATGTAATGTGAAATGTCACTTATTGATAGTGACCAAGAATTTTGTAACTCTCTTGTCTCCGTCCTACAACCAGCCTCATTTCTATATTTGTGTCATTTAATCCCCTCATTCCACTATTTTTGCAGTTGGCTTAAGCACAACTGATATTGTGAGGGCATTGCAGGCAGTGCAGAGCTTTGATGGGCACAAGTGACAGTTTACAAGATATATGGACATTCCAGCGACAAAGAAGGTTTCCAAATCAGGCGTACAGTGCCAAACGTGGGCCCAGAAGTAGCCAGACATATACAGCATACCATGTTGTATGTTGAAGAAGAATGTCTGGATTTTGGAGTCTGCATTAGTGACTGTAAATGCAAGTTGGGTAAACTCAACATGCTGCAGATTTAACGTCAATTGACCCTTCTCCTGAATCTTGGTAGCTTTTTTCACCAAAGCATTGTGCACATTTTTAAACTTGTGGGAGTCCTAGTCTACAGGAATAGGCTTGTTAAAAGTGTACAGTGCCCTTCGGTTTTTGTTTGGTAGGCAAGCTTTTATTTGAACTATCTTGCTTTGCTTACATTTTACTGATGAATTGATTTTTGTTTCTAAGGCTATGTCAGTAAAGATTGTCACACGCTTTTTTAAATGTTGAACCAATAATTGACCCCCATATACTGCCACTTAAAAATTACACTTTACCAATGGCCACATTTTTAAATACTTTGTAAAGCTCCTTGTATGTGATCTGAGTTACATAGCCAATTCTTGATATTTACTGTAATGAAGAGGCAAAATTGTATCTTTTGGGCTAGTTTTGTACCAGAATTAGGGAGAAATTATTGAATCTTAATCTTAATGATTATTGACCTTTTTAATTTTTGTCCATCAACACAGGCAGATGCCGTCCCAATTCATTCTGACGATAGAATGTGCCTGCCCAAGTAAACCGACTGCTGGCCCAAGGCCAGCATTTCCTGAAAGCAGAAGCAAATGATTTAAGCAACTCAGTAACCACCTAAACTGTGCAGAGCCAGCTTTGGACACTGAACTGGCCTGCAACTACAGAACTGGCTTCCCTGTCATTTACAATGCAGATGTTGTTTGGAATCGGAAAGTCAGGGCTAACATCTCCCAGAAGCAGAAAAACACAAGACTGAGTATCTTTTGTGCGCCTTCCACGTTTAATGTTTATGCCAATATTGGGTGATGACCGGGACAGTGTGACACCGATAAATCGCTGACTCGAGTTGCATTGTTATTGTGTCAATTTCCAAGAGAATGGCCCAAAACTAGTTTCTATTTGATGCCTCCTGGGTATTAACAATCTGTAATAGATGGTTAACATATAAAAACTTACAATATACTTCCTTGTACAAGGGTAGATGTTGTACAGAATTAAAACCATGGTCTGGTCTCAAAAGTAGGTTACGCCTTTGTATGCAGCTGTTGTTACACAGTGGGAGGATTTTGATTTTCAATGCCACGAGAATTTGCTTTTTACTCTGAGGCACAACAGATTTTTATGACATGAGGTTTGATGCACATGACATTTGTAGGGCACGGGGAAGGAGGGGCTGGAACAGTGTTCAAGTGGCATCTGGGTTGCCACCGGCAAAAGTCAGATTTACAGCTACAATATGAGCATTGGTTCAAATCTGTTTTAAGTGGCACACTTTTTAATAATCTAACATTCTGTGATGTAACTGAACTACACGTGATCATGAATATTTGCTAGATGGCTCAGAGGCTAATTTTACACTTGCATGACAGGTGGGTGTACCACCCAATGTCCCATAAAATATGTTCCTTGATATGAACTCACAGTCTCTGCATCACGGCAATGCTCCTCGTGCAGATAACCTTGCCAGCCTTTATATGTAGCCTTCCAAACCTTTACAGGATGCAGAGATTCCTTACATTATCAGACTGTGCAGAGACCCCTGGCAGGCACCCTCCTGCTGTCCACATGAATACACTCACAGGCTTCTGTGATACGTTCATTTAATGCCGACAGTGCAGCAGGAGGATGCTCAGCCCAACATTTGGCACTGAGCCTCCAACGAGCATCTGACCCAGACCTACCTCATCCCTGTCACCCCGCAAAAGGTTTTTATCATGGTTAACCCATTCAACCCACACATCCCTAGACACTATGCTAAAGTTAGATTGCCCCATCGACAATCCACCTAACATGCACATCTTTGACCATGGGAAGAAACTGCCTATTATCTGAAGATGTGGTTTGCAAAATGCCTTAAGAATTTAATGATGTTAAAGGCTATATATAAATGCAAACTGTTGCTTGAATATGTGAAATATCAGCAAATTTATAGGACAGATTTGGATATATGAGAATCCGGTACCAAACTATCCTTTGGATCAAAAATTGGAAGGCTTAATTCCTATTCAGATGTCTGACCTCTGTCCAGTTTTACTGCTATTATTACAATTAGTTTTTAACTTCCATCCATCTGATTTCTAATACCTAGAACTTTCATGAATGAAGCCGGTTTTAAAAATGGCGACATAAGAGAACTGCACTAATTACTATAGATTTGCGCTCTGACCTGTTTGATTTGTACCTCACTGGAAGTTTCGCATACTGAGATAAAGGTTGCCTGGAGATTATCCTGTTTGAAAACACAACAGCGAAGCCAGACATAGGAATACATGAGGAACTGTATTTTAGGCAACTGTCTTTTGACAGAGCAGAGAGAAGAATGATGGATTTGTAACAGCAGAACTGGGTGGCTTGCTTTCTCTACCTTTGTGTCTCTCAGCCTCTCAAAAGACAATTCCTGTTGATAAAGCAAATTATAAACAAGTCATTAACTGAGAACTACAAAGTTTATTAATGTGAAAGAAAAAAACTCATGAATTAAGCTACTGTGATCTCCGATTCAGCCTAAAACCTCAAGGATAGTTTAGAAATCTATAAATTGCTTATGCTTTATTTTTGTTTTTGTACGAGACTACATTCCTCTTTTTAAATATTTTAACCTGTGTTTGAGTGCATGGTGTTTTATTACTTCACTCAGCATTAGTAGCTCATAAAATTTGTTCATCTTTCATTTAAGACGACTTTGTAACGGGCTAATTCATGTTTGAACTAGCAAGTGAAATGTAGCCATTTTAAAAAAAGTATTAAAAATCTTTGTGCCGAACTGAGGGAATGTGAAAAACAGTATGTAAAAAGAACTAATGTCATCTGGTCATAACAACATCTTTGTGTAAAAGCTTTTAAACCAAAATTTATCTTTAATAAACATTGACTGTAAACTGACATTGTAAGAGAAGAGTGTGCAGGGAGCTGTTGACAGTCAAAAAATAGAGGAGATAGGAATGAATGCTAACAAAACTTGCCTCAAGTTTTTTTGTGGGGCCACAGGGTACACTTGTTCCTCCTCCATGTCCCATCAATGCTTTTTCTTTGTGACTTGCTTGGACAGTTGATTCAAACCACCAACAGCAACCGACCTATGTTAACCTGACAGGAAAACTGCAGCTTCTGAAAGCAAACCATTCTGGAAATCACAGCACTTCAGGTAGCATCCATAGAGAGAGAGAGAGAGAGAGAGCAAGCTAACATTTCAAATCTAGATGAAGAATCATCCAGACTCAAAATGTTAGCTCACTGTTTCTCCATGGATGCTGTGTGACCTGCTGTGATTTACAGCATTTTTTGTTTGCAGTACAGATTCCAGCATGTGCAGTAATTTGCTCCTTACCTGCAGATTCTGCCCCTTTTGAATTTCCTGAAAATGGCATCAGAGATCTATTGATTTAATAAATCTCTGAGGTATATTAATTTATTTGCATTTGATCTGCTGCAGCATTGCCTTATCCACCTGCAGCCTTTGGCTAGTGTATACTGCACAGATAGGAAAATGTATAGTTCCAAATTGGCAAGCAACTTGCTCATTGTTAATTGTTCCCCTTTTTAGTTTCTGTTGGAGAATGGTTTAAATCTACCTTTGAAACAGAATACAATTATTCATACAAATTGATTTGGTACAATGTAATAGTGAGTGAATTTTACTGAGTAATTTGGGATTCTCAATGAATGTCTGGACGGATGAGCAGTTGTGGATTTATAATGATAATGTCTGTTTCTATGTGTCTACAATGTGTCTGGCAGACATATCGGTTGAGTTGGATGAAACATATTGCATATGTATGTACACAGTGAATACTGTCCTTTACAAAGAGTCAAGAAACAGGTCCAGACTTCAAAGCGTTTCACTTGAAAATGTCAATATTGGTGTGCAGGGAAAGATTCTGGGACATGCCATTATACATTTTTCCAGTTGGGTAATTGATGTGTACTTTGTGTATATTATGGCAGTCAGGTTGGGCTTTTGTTATGAGTGAGACCAGTAAATATGCAGGATTGCACCATCCCTGTTAGAACCTCCGTGACTCTTGTGTATTGCTTCGGAGTTCTGCCCAGATATGCAAATAGGCAGAGGGATGTTGTGTTGTAATCTAGAAGGGGGTGAGAGTGTGACATGAATGATAAAGACAAGTTCAAATGTGTATGCAAGATTGTAGTTAGAAAGAGAAAGAACCACAACAGTTGGTTTTTCATTTGCTGCATATTACAGACTATTCTGAATAAATCTGAATGAATTCCTGTCAGTTCTCCTCTTAAAGGTTGCAAAGTATATGGAATGAGTAAATAACTCATTTTTAATTTAAACAGAAAGAATCTCCATCAAAAGAACACCAGGAATTTCCTCAAGAATTAGCAGCGCTTCATGGAGATGGTGGTAAGAAACTGGCAGTGATTTAACTTGGGGCTGTTTTGTTGTAATGTGGGGGGATGATTTTGAACTCTAGAACGTAAGAAAGAGGAACAGGCACAGGTCATTTGGTCTTGTGAATCTACTCTGCCATTCAGCAAGATCTGCCTCACTTGACCTTCCTTTACAGTCTGCATCCCCCTTAATTCCATTGGCACCCTAGGATCCATCCGTCTCCCACTTGGGTGTCAGTTGATGGGCTGAAGCTCTCATCTGTGACAATTCCTATGACTTAAAATTTATTTAAAAGGTGCTACTGGGACTTCCATAGACTTGAGGCTAATTTATTTACGTGCTTTCAAAACATCTTTCGATGTTAACATCTCGATGTACAGGCACCGGACTGCCTATTGACCAAGACTAGTACTGCTAGTAGCTTTGGGTAGGTAATTCTCTCTGAGATCTTAAATGTAGCTCTGCAGAGCGATGGAAATAGTGAGATGAGGAAACATCGGAAAAGGGTGTGGGGCAGCAAAAAAAACTAATCAGCTCTGACAGAATAACATCTGTCATCTCAGGAAAGTATTTGTTTGCCAACTCCAGTACATGTATTTAAAGTAATGTGGGGCCATTTCTTTGCAAAACTGTTTTTCTTTCATTTTCTAAGCAGTATTGTATGACAAAATGTAAATTTTTACTTAATCCCTACGAATTAATTGTCTGTATTTCATCTTCAGGCTCAAGTCATGGTGTTATACAATAATCAAGCTGTTGCATTTGTGCTACAATAAGCATA
Organism: Hemiscyllium ocellatum; assembly: GCF_020745735.1. NCBI lineage: Eukaryota > Metazoa > Chordata > Chondrichthyes > Orectolobiformes > Hemiscylliidae > Hemiscyllium > Hemiscyllium ocellatum. The sequence continues at coordinate 69,634,399 of NC_083416.1, forward strand.
AACTCAGCACAGAAGCTGAAGTCTAAAATTAATAAAAAGTGTACGCTTTTTCCAAACTTGCCAATCAATCATTTGGACACTGAAAGTAATTGATTGGAAGTGCGAGCTGGAATTGTACTGGAATACTGTGGATCCCACCACCAGGAGCAAATGCAGATCCTGATTCTGTGTGAACGACAAAGAGGATTCCATTTTTTTTTGACTGTAGCTCAGCCAGCTCAGAGTCAGTCCCCTCGACTAACGGGATTCTTAATCTCCTGGTTATATTTTCTTTTTTTTTCACTAAGGGGATTTTAAATCCCCTAGTTAATCTCCTGGTTTTATTCTTTTCTTCTTTTTTTTTACCACCACCACTATCACCTAACTGCAGTAGTGCTGAATACTTTCCCCAGCGCCCATGATGTGTGTGTGCAGGTGTGAGACACAGTGAAAGACAACAGGTGTACAAGTCTTTATTCAATTCCCACCACCGGGAAGAAAGCAAACACTCGAGTGGCCAGTGACAAGCAGTGCCCTTCTCATCAAAGGGCAATGCTGCATGATCAAAAAAGGGGAGGGGAGGGCAGGGACAAAGAAGATTCCATTGGTGGCAGCCAATTAAGAGACTATTGCCAGGACAGCCATCCTACTGAGTGTAAACTGCCTTGCGGGACATGAGCGGCTCAGTCAGAGGGTCGGCAGAGGCACTGATCGAGGTGGTCACTTCTGATGCAGCAAGGAAAGGGAGAAGACCCCTCCAGATCGAGGCAACTTTTGATAGACAACCAGAGAAAAGTTGTCACATGTCAAAGGCAGGCAAGTCCCATCAGTTGAAGGACTGAGCCTCTTGTAACAGTATCAGAGTGTCTATTGCTGCTGCTGGGGCCCTTCCATGGGCCACGGAACCTCGGAAAAGTGAAGGGGCAGAGCAGAAAGCTACCTCAAAGAGATTGTCGGGTTCAACAGGTTGGGGGAGGCCTGCTCTGACAGGGCAGTGAGATGGACAATTAATTACCTTTTAATTAACTGGAACAAGCAGTGCCATTACATCTTTGGTAATACCTCACAATGGCGAAACCATATCAAAGCTCTGGATTTCCTCTTGTCTCATTTTACCATCCTTTCCACCTCTGAGTCCACCTTCAAAGAACTGGTGAATTCCCAATCCTGAAATCTTATTCCTTCAAACATTAATTAGTTGAGGAGTTAAAGACTGTCACTGAAACATTATGAGCACATATTTCTATGGAATTATATTTAAGATGAAATGATCAAGAACATTACTAATTTGCTTGGCATATTGCAAGTTACCTTCCTCTAGCGAAAGCTGGTCCATTAACTCTGTGAGGAGAAAGTGAGGTCTGCAGAAGCTGGAGATCAGAGCTGAAAATGTGTTGCTGGAAAAGCACAGTAGGTCAGGCAGCATCCAAGGAACAGGAAATTCGACGTTTCGGGCATAAGCCCTTCATCATGTGACAACTTTTCCTGATGAAGGGCTTATGCCCGAAAAGTCAAACTTCCTGTTCCTTGGATGCTGCCTGACCTGCTGTGCTTTTCCAGCAACGCATTTTCAGCACCATTAATTCTGTGCCAATATCAACAGGCCAAATTTGATTTGACTTATTGTAGTCACATGTACCTAAGTACAGTGAAAAGTTTGTTTTGTTTTGTGAGCAGTACAGGCAGATCATAACATACAAGGACATATAGATCCTAGGGTACATAGAGCGAGGCATACAAGGTTACAGCTGCACAGGAGGTGCACCAAAGCAAGCTTATCGTTTGATTTGAAATTAATGAGGTCCATTCAGCAGTCTAATAACAACAGTGATAAAGCTCTTCTTAAACCTGTTTTAATGTGTTTAAGCTTCTGTATCTTTGTTAGAAGAGATTGGAAGAGAATATTACCAGGGTGGGATGGGTCTTTGATGATGTTGACAGCCTTTCAAGGCAGTAAGAAATGAGGATGGACTCCCTGGACGGGAGGTTGGCTTGCTTGATGGTCTGGGCTGTGTTTGCAACTTTCTGTAGTTTCTTACAATCCTGGGCAGAGCAGTTGCCGTACCAAGTCATTATGCACCCAGATAGTTTGCTTTCTGTGGTGCATCTGTAAAAGTTGGTGAGGGTCTTTATGGACATCCTGAATTATCTAAGCCTCCTGAGAAAAAAAGAGGCATTGTTGTGCCTTCCTGACGCCATGAAATGAATTCGAGCTGCTCTCAATGTTCTGAGGCCAATTGGATTTCCTGCACCATGCACTGCACTATTCCATGTTTAAGAAGGATACAAAGACTGTGCTGATAATACTTTGAATGAAGTAAATACGAAGATTATATGAGATGAAGTTGGTCTAGAGATCAATTTTCTATCAATCAACAGTACTGTATTCACTACAACCACGATATCTGTACAGGAACTGAGACTTAATGGAAAAATTACTCCGATCACAATGGTGAGCAAAATCACAAATACCTTCAAACGAACATTGCAGGTCACGAGTCAATTTCCAAATTTTCACCTGACTTACTGCCTTAGTCATATGCCAAATCTTGCATATTCATTTAAACCAATGTTTTAAAATGTCTACTAATCAATCGATTAAATAGATTGGTAGTCCTCTCTTCACAAAGCACTACAAAAATTACATATGCTGAAGATTGGCAACATCTACATTTGGACACTGACAAGTGTCCCTCCTGGGAAAGGGAGTAGCTTCCTCATGATATTGGAAGGAAATCGTGTTTCTAAAATGTAGCATTTGAAATGCGTGGCCTTAATGAGTGCTACTTAACACCATTGCACCAATAAACTGTGAAAACAAGCTTAGACATTTGCTAATAGTAAATAAAAGTCAGCTTCTTATAGACCCCCTTTATTCTCACTGTTTGATTTTGATTTGTTCACATTGAGTGTATATATCGACAACACAGTTTTGCAATTAAAAAAACTAAGTTGTCTTAGTTAGCCACAAAGGATAGCTGCATTTTTCAATGTTAATTCTCACTATCCAGTAAGTGATTATTCCTTTAGTTATCAATTTGCTTCAGTTCATTACCATATACTTGAATTTGTCTCTGCCTGTACTCATTGAAATAGAATTGTTTGTGCTTTCATGACGCCAAGTTGCTTGCTTAGGTTTGATCTAAATAAGGATCAAATCATACGAATGCTTCTCCTTTTATGTAAAACAAGTTATTTCAAACAAATTCTGTAATTCATTTTAAATGCAAGACCAGACCATCTATTGGTTGGAATGATGAAATTTCAGGAAAAGATCAGGTCAGAAAATTGTTTTAATATATAAAAAAGCTGTTAAATTAAGCTCCTTTTTAGCATAAAGTTTTCATGCAAAGTATCTAAATTTTTAATGATTTTGGTCACATAACACAGAAATTTCCCTTACTGTGCCAATACTCTTACATCAGAGAATTTACTCATTATGTGAGCAGTGTTTGCTGTTTTTGCTTTGTGTTGCATGAAGTCCCTATTTCATATTCGACTCCATTTATTTTGCCTTTCACAATCTGATCACATTGGTATTCTAGTACTAAAGTATTTTTTCTCTATTTCCTCATTATTTTTCTGCCTCTTCCTCTTTAACTCCCTGAAGGCTTTCTGTTCTCACCCCTCTCATATCAGCTCTATTGATTTCAGATTTAAATACACAAACACTTCTTTGCCTCTTTCAATGTTGTTAGTGATTCAAATGGAAAAGAGATAAAGTATAATGTATATAAAATAGATTTATTATTAAAGTTTGATTACTTGCATTTTTTTTAAAAAACCTAGAATTGAAACAGTGCCAAAAGGCTGAAAATGTGTACAAAGGTTGTGTATAGCCTTCTTTCTGGGCCAGCTGAGGCATATTTACATTTAGATTCACTTTATCACAACAACTGAAGACTTGATTCTCTTTTTGTGCTTTGTTAATCCAAACACATTCAGCAGGCTTCAGGCCATATTGATAGGCACTGTTGGCAAAAATGGAAGACCGGTTTGTAGAATGCAATTCTTTGTGCAGCAGCTCAGTGAGAACTGATGTGAATGAGATAGAATAATAGTTATGGCTTAGGAGGTTAAAAAAATGGAAATGCATGGAGAGCTGAACCTGCCCAGTGTATTGTGTGCATTTTCTGCAGCAGAGTATCATCTCACTGTAGATTGTGAGCATGATTTTTTAATAAGTGGGAAACATTTGGATTTTTATCCAATCCTTGATATATTGGCACATGACTAATTATGGCTGCAAATATGTTGCTGGTCAAAGCACAGCAGGCCAGGCAGCATCACAGGAATAGAGAATTCGACGTTTCGAGCATAAGCCCTTCTACTACATGACTAATTATATTTGCTTTAATATTTTACAAAGTGCACATTCCAGTAAACATGCTTAGAGTTTGTTCCTCAGTTACGAACAGATCTAGTTTAAAGTGAAATCAGCATTGCAATTTCTGGAGTTCTTTATTTTTGGTTTGAAAGGAGAGGGTAGAATAATATAGTTTAATGCTGAACTGTGTTTAGCCATCGCATTAAGCGACGTGAAAGCTACAGATGATTAACAAGTTCCCAGTAAACGTGTGTGTGTACAGCATGTAAAAATCTTTCTCTGTCTTTACAATAATCTTCACCTGAAGAGATTCTGCTCAATTTAATCTTGCTAATTCAGTGCAGGAGGATCATCATCCTAATGTGAATGTTCAAATTCTCTCGTTTGCATTCAGGCTTCGATGTGTAGTCTCAGCAAGAGCACTGGCAGTTTCATGCTGAATTGAAAATGTGGCCTCATGGAAATGTATTTGAAAACCTTTTCTAAACGAGAAGGATTTCTGTGGTCCTCCTTAGTCATAAAGTCATGGAGATGTACAACAAACTGATCCTTTGGTCCAACTCGCCCATGCCAACCAGATATTCCAACCCAATCTAGTCCCACCTGGCAGCATGTGACCTGTATCCCTCTAAACCCTTCCTATTCAAATACCCGTCCAGATGCCTTTTAAATGTTGCAATTGTACTAGCCTCCACCACTTCCACTGGCAGCTCATTCCATCCACATACCACACTCAGTGTGAAAAAGTTGCACCTTCGGTTTCTTTTATATCTTTCCCCTCTCACCCTAAACCTATGCCCTCTAGTTCTGGACTCCCCTACCCCAGGAAAAGCCTTTGTCTACTTATCCTATCCTTGCCCCTCATGATTTTATAAACCTCGAGAATGTCACCCCTCAACCTCCAATGCTCCAGGGAAAACAGCCCTAGTCTATTTAACCTCTCCCTTTAGCTCAAATCCTCCAACCCTGGCAACATCTTTGTATGTCATCAGGAACTGTAACTCCATGGTAATTTTAAAGAAACATCGAGCTGCTCAGATGCTGCCTGACCTACAGTGCTTTTCCAGCATCACTCTTTTCGAGTCTGATTCTCCAGCATCTACAGTCCTCACTTGCTCTTCAAAATCACCCTTTTCTAATCCCACTAAAAACATGATTTGACTAGCATTAACAATTTTTTTTATCATAGTAACAAATATAGTGATCTCAAAATCCAGAAAATCTCATGCATTTAGCTCGGACTATTGTACCAGATAAGCTGACTTCACATTTTTGGGTCCCACACAAATGATATGGCCTGCATGTTACCTTTATAAGTTAGCTCACTTAATATATACCACAAAGACTGCATTCTTGTTGAGACAGATATCATGAAGTTTATTAACAACACCAACCAACTATTTACCTTACTATAATATTACAGACATGCACTTGATCTGGGTTCAGTGCTACTTATGTTCCACGTACACAAATGACTGATTGAACACACTGCATTGACTCCATTTCACTCAGAAATTGACTGACTGAAGTTGAGATGGATTTTTTTTTTGCCGAAACTGCACATGTTGTGGTATCAATAACCTTAAAGGTGCACTGTTCAATTGGTCTGGAATCTATGTCATAATACAAAATTCCCTTCTTTTTCCTTTAAAGAATGGGAACTTTTTTTTCCAATAACATGTACAAGGATGCTCATAGAACATTTGACATGACCAGATCTAGCCCTTTTACAGTTATCATGACTTGTGTAGCTTTACCCTGCAGTGTGCTATCTGTCATTCCTAGCGGGATATGTATCATTTGTCAAAGATGTGTCGTTGCTGTCTAGCATGATACCTTCAGTAACTGAGTCCTTGTTCTATCTGATCAGTGGCTCATGATACACAGTTTGGATATGTCAACTATTAATTTGCAATATTGCTCATTACAACATCATATGACCTGGACCAGACATACCAACATAGGATCTTTCCTTTAACCCACAAAAACTGGGTTCTGGTTCAGACCAATGTCTTGATCTTTATTAACAACACAGACTATTTACGGAGCTACCGTATCACAGACTTACATATCCACAGTCTGGGTTCTAGCCTTGGTGTCTTACTGTACAATACAAATCTATAACTGACTGAACACATCTAACACTGACTCCATTGCACTAAGAGTGCAACTGAAGGCAATGGAGTCAGTGTTATATGTATTCTTTTATATCTTTTAAACCAGAATGTTTAACCAGAACATTTTACGTTGTCATGTAACTGTGTTAAAGTTGCACTGTCTGTCTGGTCTGGAATCTGTGTAACAAAAAAACAGGGTTAAATATTTAACAATTGATTGTTATTCCTGCTGAATTTTCCACCTTGGCCCATTCAACAGAAAGATCAGCAGTCTTATTATTTTCATTTGAGAAGTGAACAAATTTTTGCGCTTTGCATTATTTTGCTATCCATTGAGATCTCTTCTCCAATGGCTTTTAACACTTTGCTTTTTCACTTCCTTTCTTCAGATTTACTGGGAAATATTTCTGAACAGCTACAGAAGTCAGAAGCAGCCCTTCACAGGAGACATGAGAAAGAGTTGCAAGAGACCACAGAGGAGCACAAGAGGGAACTTACACAACTTAAAGATCATCTCTGTTCAATTCATAGTGCAGAGAAAAAACAGCTTCAGCAGATACATGCTGAGGATGTTGAGAGACTGAAAAAGGAACTGCAAAAGGTTTGAGTTATGAATAAGGGCAAACCTCTGGTGCAAATTTTCAGTTCACCTACTGGTAGAATAGGGATAACATACAAAGTTTGTGCGAAGATTTGTAGCTCGGGTGCTTGTTGTAGTGGTTCTGTTCGCCGAGCTGGAAGTTTTTGTTGCAAACGTTTCGTCCCCTGGCTAGGAGACATCATCAGTGCTGTGGAGCCTCCTGCGAAGCGCTTCTTTGATGTTTCTTCCGGCATTTATAGTGGTCTGTCCTTGCCGCTTCCGGGTGTCAGTTTCAGCTGTCCGCTGTAGTGATTGGTATATTGGGTCCAGGTCGATGTGTCTGTTGATGGAATTTGTGGATGAATGCCCGAGGCTCCACAGCACTGATAATGTCTCCTAGCCAGGGGACGAAACGTTTGCAACAAAAACTTCCAGCTCGGCGAACAGAACCACTACAGGGATAACATACAAATGGTTTGCAGAGGGCATGGAAATGTATAGTCAATTGTTCCCAATTGTTTAATCTCTAAAGGTACATTATAACTATTTGCAGCCCTCTACTTTCAACTTTCTGTGAATTCACAATTTAATTGCCCCATCATTTGTCACTGTGCCTTTAGTTGCCCAAGTCCGAAACTATGGAATGCTCTCCCTGCAGCTCTCTATCTTGCTTTCCTCTTTTTAAGATGCTCATTAAAACCTATAATTTAAACAAGTTTTTGGTCATCTGAATTAAAATTAGATAACAAGCAAGTGATTTGTTAGTAAAGAGATTGAGAAAGGATGGTTGCAGTTTGATCAAGGGAATGGGTGTGAGAGCTGCAGAACTGAACTAAAATAACCTTCTTTTCTATTAGACTTTTCATTACCTCTAAATAACCTCCAAGGCAGAGGTTTTCCTGGATACTAGGGTGACAATGCTCCACAATAATGCCAGGGGATCTTTTCATCCACCTGAGAAGGCTGACAGGCTGTCCATTAACCAATGCAATAAATCAGATCCGCAGGACAGATCCAATTTGGATTTGGCAATGATTATTTAGCTAAGGGAGGAACAAAGAAAGAAAGATCAGTCCCAGTTATCTGGACAGTGGAAGGAAAGGTAATGATAAAATTGTCACGGTCTTACCAGACCACACCTCAGGAGAGGGGAGAGATTGAGAAAGAGAGTCATTCATGGTAACCTCAGCTGGTACAGAAATTGAACCCATGCAGTGGCATCACTTTGCTTTGCAAACCACCTGTCCAGCCAATTGAGCTCACCAACTCTCTACAATGAAAGAAAAGCATTAGAAGAAAATGCTGTGGTTGACCATGCCAAAGGCTAAAATGAAATTTGAGGAGCTGCACAGAAAAATAATTCCCCATGGTTAAGGTTACTCTAATACTTTCCATGAATCTGAGAGTTCTATAAGCAGTGGTGTGGATTTGCTCAATGTAGTGGCAAATATGGGTCGAGGATTGACAGATAAAGTTTAATTTAGATAAATGTGAGGTGTTGCATTTTGATAGGGGAAGTCAAGGCAGGACTTGTACACTTAATGGTAATGTCCTGGGTAGTGTTGCCAAGCAAAGAGACTTTGGAGTATAGCTTGATTGTTCCTTGAAAGTGAAGTCGCAGGTAGACAGGGTAGTGAAAATGGCGTTTGGTATGCTTGCCTTTATTTGTCAGAGCATCGAGTATGGGAGTTGAGAGGTCATGTTGCAGCTGTACAGGACATTGGTTAGGGCACTTTTGGAATACTGCGTTAAATTCTGGTTTTCTGACTAAAGGAAGGATGTTGTTAAACTTGAAAGAGTTCAGAAAAGATTTACAAAGATGTTTCCTGGGTTGGAGGGGTTGAGTTACAGGGAGAGGCTGAATAGGCCCAGGGTGAGGAGCTATTTTCTCTGGATTGTCAGAGGCTGAGGGGTGACCTTTATAGAGGCTTATAAAATCATAAGTGGCGTGGTTAAGGTAAATAGTCAAGGATCTTTCTCCATGGGTGGGGAATCCAAAACTAGAGGGCATAGGTTTAGGGTGAGAGGTGAAATATTTAAAAGGGACCTAAGGGACAACTTTTTCCATGCACAAGGTGATGCATGTATGGAATGAGCTGCCAGAGGAAGTAGTGGAGGTGGGTGCAATTACAACATTTAAAAGACATCTGGATGGGTACATGAATAGGAAGGGTTTAAAGAAATATAGGCCAAATGCTGGTAAATGGGACGAGATTCATTTAGGATATCTGGTCGGCATGGACAAGTTAGGCTGAAGGGCCTGTTTCTGTGCTGCACATCTCTATGGTTCTAAATGCTTTTGGTTCATTATTCATCATCTTCTTAATGGCAGTTAAGAATTAGCAACAAATGCTGGTGTAACCAGCAATGGTCACATGGCATGATCAAAACACAACAAAATCTCTCGAATGCAGGAACTTGAAACAGTAAATGCTGGAAATGCGCAGATCTATCAAACATAATTTGGGTATAAATCCTTCAATGAAACTTTGTTTCAGAACAACTTCACTCATGCGAAAAATTCTTGGGGAAAGAAACATTACCACTTCAAGGATTTAAATGCTAGATGTAAACTCTTCCTGTGAACAAAGCTACAACCTGTTCCTTTTGAGCTTAAAACTTACTTGCATTGTGGCAAGCGGGCAATATTTATTTAAAAGTCAATGATTATCAAACTGTTTTGTATACTCTTCAGAAAGAAGCTGCACAGTCAGAGTCCAGAATAGAGGAACTGAAAGCCAGCCACTCTGAATATGTCAAAATCCTAAGAGAGGAATGTGAGACTGCGATAGCAGGTTTGTACACTTTATCGGAGTTGCATTCATGCTTTTCTGAATGAGCGAAAGGTGGGGTTTATTCTGCATATGAATGATGAAAGTTGACTGCTATCTATTTTTATAAAAATCACATTTGAAATCCAATTACACTTTTGATTATAGGTTACTCAAACCTAAAAATCAAGAAAAATATACCAAAGATCATTGAAAAGAGAACAAAATGCATATTTCTTGTAGAATGAACCAAAAAGTGGCTTTACAAAATAGTACACTAGCTTTGAAAAGAGAAAAGCCTCTTGACATAATCCTGACTAATAAAAGCTGCTTTAGCAACAGTTTCCATAGCAATAGTAATCTGTTGGTCTACAAGATGAGTTTACCCTATATTTACCTGAAACAGGTCACATTTTGTTTTGGAAGGAAGCTTACTGCCATGGGCTAAATTTGCACATTCATATTTACTGCCTCTTCACTGCCTGGACCAATTCCACTTACTTGCTGTTCTTTGCTAATCATCTTTCACACTTACCACAGACTTGCATTGTGTCATGTGAGTCCTCTTTTATGTCTGAGATACAAAGGAGTCCCTTCTTCCATGCATTGCAATTCTCTTTTAAATACTATGGCTCTTTCAGAGTTAACATTGCGGGAAAATTTGTTTGTTTTATCAATCCCCATTTTGACCCTACCACCATTACTCTTCGCTTTAAGTCTTTCCTTCAACGTTAATAGATAATAAATTATTGTCCCAAGATCTCTCTTTATATTGAAAGTGTTTCAAATCTACAAACCATGGATTGGTTTGGAGGTGCCAGTGTTGAACTGGGGTGGACAAAGTTAAAAATCGCACAATATCAGGTTATAGTCCAACAGGATTATTTGGAAGCACACTAGCTTTCGGAGCGACGCTCCTTCATCAGGTGGTTGTCGCTCCGAAAGCGAGTGCTTCCAAATAAACCTGTTGGACAATAACCTGGTATCGTGTGATTTTTAACTTTAGAAACCATGGAGTTTTAGATGTCCTTTGAATAATGTCTGAAGCAGTAGTGAGTTCTACAGTAGCCAGCTCTTGTACTTTACTAAAAAAAAGTTGTGTGAAAAGCTAAGTCAGCCTCATCTGGTGATTATTTTCCCCTTTTTCTAAAAGGTGATCAGTGATCAGGCACTGAGGCTGTCTGCCTTAAAGGAGCAGACAGCCAACATATTGTTCTGACTCTTTCCAACTCTTTCTGCACTTTTTCTAGCCCATCCCACACAAAAACACCAAGATCTCCCATAAGGAACTATTTTCCCTGTTTATATTGACAACAATAGCTTTCTTTAATGTGGTACAAGTTATTGTAAAACTGTAAACTGATCTCAGCCATTTCTTATAAAAAAAAGTCTAAATCTTACTGAAATCGGTAGAAGTGCAATTAGGAAAAGCAAAACCGAAGCAACATTTTGCTGGTACTGGTCATCTGATATATAAACACAACGTCCTGGGAATATTCAGTGGATCAGGCAACATGTGTGGAGAGAAACAGTGGTAATGATTCAGATCAAGGTGACCCTTCATTGGAACAGTTGAAACTGTTCTGCAGAAAGGTCATCTCAACCTGAAACGTTACCACAATTTCTCTCCAAAGATGGAAGTGAAAGTAGGGCAGTTCCATTACGTTAGTTTTACAACCGTTACAAGGTTAAAAATCTAACCTTAGATTTTAGCTTAGCCAATTTTCTCACCATATCTTTCCAAATTCACCTCACAGATTTTGATTTTTCATATGATTTATTATTGTCGCATGTACCAAGATACAGTGACAAACATTGTTTTGCATGCTATCCAGACAAACCATGCCTTACATAAGCACATCACGTAATAGAACAGAACACAGAATATAATGTTACAACTTAGGAGAAGGTGCAGAGAAAGGTCAACCCCAGTATATAAATTGGATAGCAGCGGAAAAGAAGCAGTTCTTGAATCTGTTGGTACATGCTTTCAAACGTTTGTATCGTCTGCCCGATGGAAGAAGGTGGAAGAGAGTATAACTGGGATGGGAGGATCTTCGATTATATTGGCTGCTTTCCTGAGTGAGCAGGAAGTATAGATGGAGTCAAGCGACTCTTTTTGTGAACTGTCCTCGGCAGATTGTCTCCTCATGTCATTTAGACTCCTACTCTTTCTATAAATCTCATTGGCTATCTGCCTCACCCCAATGGAATCCCTTTTGTCTATCCAATTCTGTCCCATTTTACCTGTCACTGTTCCCAGAACAATTGGTCACGGGTGCGAAATCCTGGAATTAGCTGCCATCCCTGGCATGGGTGCCATCTTTAAATGGCTACTTTTCATGCCACAAACACTGCCAGTCCAGAACGACCCTCCACGGTTCTTGGCATTTGGCTCAGATGTGACAGACAAGGGAAATGAGATGTCACGCTTTGCAGTCTGGGAACTGAAGGGATTGTTCAGTTTGGTGCAGAGGTGGAATGTGCTCTTCCCCAGGACCAGCAGTGGATGCCATGATGCCAGGCCACGCCAACCTGTTACAAGGTTGGTACCTGGATTAGACCTGTCTCAACCATCTGGAGAATGCATAACAACCTAGTAAAAGGACTGTAACCTTCTCCACTCCACCGGTATGAGTGTCATCATCGTCTCTGATACCTCACTTTCTATCTTTGCTATTGTACCTAACCCCAACTAAGTTTCATGCCCTACCACTCTCAGTAATAATTTAAGATTTTCCCTCACTCACTCACTGATCCCAACCCTGCATGACTTCAGACAGTGCCCACCCATTCACTTGGGACACCTCTCCAGCTGCACCAAAAATAACAACCGTGCAATGGAGTATCAATCAATCTCCTTTAATACCTGCAGCTCTCTCATTCCTGAACTGGTATCAGAGGCTGCCCATGGCTTACTGTGCAGGGACCGTTTGACCATAGGCTATCTCTTTTGACTTGACTGAGGACTGCAACAGAACCATGACAAGCTTCCTGGTTTTGTGTCTGCACTAAATGGCAAGGCAATGCTGTAGTACTGAAAGTCTGATGTCATTTGCTGAGGGGACAAAGCGCAAGTCGATGCAGTGTAGGTTTGATGTGAGATCTGGGTTAGGTCAATGCCGGTGAGTGCTGTGACAACAAGCAAACAGGCCAGAAAAGCAGCCTGGTCCACTCGATGTGTTGGGTGTATGTCCCTGAGTGTATGGCATCCAATTTGCATTACAATGCCAGTTAGTGCAGAAGGGTCCCATCAGTGAATCAGAGATGGACCATGAGGGTTCTTAGAAGCTGGCACATATTAGATACTATATTCATGAATGTGGGGTGCATGTAGCTCATGCCCATGAAGTGTGCCCTGAAAGGGTGATATAGAATGTTCAATGTGGAAATCCTTTGTGTTGCAATCTTCAGATACTGGCTGTGATTTCCAATGTCATGACTTTTCAACGTCTCGATTGTTTGCATTTGGAGGGCTAGCAAACTGAATATTCAATGAGGCAAGTTCAGGCATTAAGAAAACTTGTAATAAACTAAAATTCAATTTAATTGACAACATGCCGCTGTCTAGCAAGAAACTCCTCACCAATGAACAAGTGTATGAAAGATGTAGTGAGTTGCTCCTGATGTGTAGATGGGCTTTGCTGGACTTCTCAAGTGATTCTTCTACAAATTCTTCTGCAGTCCACACCATTCGGACTCCTGTACAATTCTGCTATTGTGTTTTTTTTTAAAGATATTATGACCATGAGATATAATACTACAGAAGAGATAACTATTACTTCCTTGAAGTGAGATCTGGGCATTGTATCGTGCTCAGTATTAATCTGCCAGTTCTGAATTTGAATGTACGGCAACTAAATGAGGCCAAGTTCCCTATCCTCTTTTGGAGGATGGGGATTAAATTGTACTCAACTCTGCCTTGCTAGGACTAGAATACAATTTTAAACTTCCTGAAGCCAAAGGGAAATTAGATGATGTTCCCTAGCATGGGAAGGATTGAACTGTAAGAAGTGTTATAACTCGCTGTATTTCCATATATAAATTTTGATTAAGAAATTGATTGAAAAAAATGTTTATATGATTCAATAATTTAACAGACTGAATTTTTGTTCCAAGTTTAATCCATTGTTTGCAAATTACCTGTCCTACATTCTGAGGGACTATCCTTACTTTTACTAGGGCTCATAAAGCTACATAAACAGGAGCAGAAATCATTGACTGAATCCTTTACGAAAACTATCACGTGCCTTCAGGTTAGTTTGTTTGCTTGTTTGTTTATCTTCTCTCCCCATTTTTCTGCCCTGTCCCCCTTTCCTGGAGAAGCTAATGTCGGGGCCCTCATCTGCCTTGTTCAAGTTTCTGTTATTTATATGTAAATTCAGAAAGCAAGTGATGGAAGATAATGTGTTTGTGCAGGGATCAATATTGAGAGCAATACTGTGTTCACTTCTTGTGAACGAATACATGCACACTATTACAGCAATTGCAGCCAGGAAAACCCTGGACAATATTTCCTCCTCAATGTAACAGCATTGAGCCAGTGGCCTCCCAGTGACCAGACGAAATCAGCTAACTCTGAACAAAAGAGATCAAAACAGGAACCAGTTTATATGATTCATCTTATTACCGCACAATTATCGACCTATTTGGAGCAGTGGGCTGAAGGTGCTTCCTAATGGGAGAGTAAAAGCCAACAGTCAGATAAGAAAATACTTCTGATTTACTTTAAAATCTGAAAAAAAACCCAAAATATTCAATTTGTTTTAGTTCGAGCACCTTAAACATTTTAATACTAATTATTTATTCTCAGTAATGCAATGATTCAAATCCAGTTCACGATAATGATTTTCCACTAAAGGAAATAATTGAAGAGCTGACTGCCCATGTCAACACATTTCAAAAGAAGACAAAGAAGATTGAGGATGCAATATTAAGAAGAGATCTCAGTAAAGACAGTCAGGTATTTAAAATTTTAACCATGTGAATTAAACAAATCTAACCAGACCTAGCACTTCACCATGGTGGTTGGTTAGCTCAATTGACTGGATGGTTTGCAATGGAGTGTGTCGCCAGTACCATGGGTTCAATTCCTGCTCTGGGTGGGATTACCATTGTCATTGAGTCATAGAGATGTATAGCGTGGAAACAGACCCTTCGGTCCAACCCGTCCATGCCGACCAGATATCCCAACCCAATCTAGTCCCACCTGCCAGCACCCGGCCCATATCCCTCCAAACCCTCCCTATTCATATACCCTCCAAATGCCTCTTAAGTGTTGCAATTGTACCAGCCTCCACCACATCCTCTAGCAGCTCATTCCATACACGTACCATCCTCTGCGTGAAAAAGTTGCCCCTTAGGTCTTTTATATCTTTCCCCTTTCACCCTAAACCTATGCCCCCTAGTTCTGGACTCCCCGACCCCAGGGAAAAGACTTTGTCTATTTACCCTATCCATGCCCCTCATAATTTTGTAAACCTCTATAAGGTCACCCCTCAGCCTCCGACGCTCCACGGAAAGCAGCCCCAGATTGTTCAGCCTCTCCCTGTAGCTCAGATCCTCCAACCCGGGCAACATCCTTGTGAATCTTTTCTGAACCCTTTCAAGTTTCACGCAATATTCCAACAGTGGCCTAACCAATGTCATGAACAGCTGCAACATGACCTCCCAACTCCTGTACTCAATACTCTGACCAATAAAGGAAAGCATACCAAACCCCTTCTTCAGTATGCTATCTACCTGCGACTCCACTTTTAAGGAGCTATGAACTCGCACTCCAAGGTCTCTTTGTTCAGTAACGCTCCCTAGGACCTTACCATTAAGTGGATAAGTCCTGCTAAGATTTGCTTTCCCAAAATGCAGCACCTCACATTTATCTGAATTAAACTCCATCTGCCACTTCTCAGCCCATTGGCCCATCTGGTCCAGATCCTGTTGTAATCTGAGGTAACCCTCTTCGCTGACACTACACCTCCAATTTTGATGTCATTTGCAAACTTACTAACTGTACCTTTTATGGTCATATCCAAATCATTTATGTAAATGACAAAAAGTTGAGGGCCCAGCACCGATTCTTGTGGCACTCCACTGGTCACAGGCCTCCAGTCTGAAAAACAACCCTCCAACACCACCCTTTGTCTTCTACTTTTGAGCCAGTTCTGTATCCAAATGGTTAGTTCTACTTGTATTTCATAAGATCTAACCTTGCTAATCAGTCTCCCATGGGAAACCTTGTCGAATGCCTTATTGAAGTCCACATAGATCACATCTACTGCTCTGTTCTCATCAATCTTCTTTGATACTTCTTCAAAAAACTCAATCAAGTTTGTGAGACATGATTTCCCACGCACAAAGCCATGTTGACTATCCCGAATCAGTCTCGCCTTCCTAAATACATGCACATCCTGTCCCTCAGGATTCCCTCCAACAACTTGCCCACTACCGAGGTCAGGCTCACTGGTCTATAGTTCCCTGGCTTGTCTTTACCGCCCTTCTTAAACAGTGGCACCACGTTTGCCAACCTCCAGTCTTCCGGCACCTCACCTGTGACCATCGATGATACAAATATCTTATCAAGAGGCCCAGCAATCACTTCTCTAGCTTCCCACAGAGTTTTCAGGTACACCTGATCAGGTCCTGGGGATTTATCCACTTTTAACTGTTTCAAAACATCCAGCACTTCCTCCTCTGTAATCTGAACATTTTGCAAGATGTCACCATCTATATCTTCCATATCCTTTTCCACAGTAAATACTGATGCAAAATATTCATTTAGTATCTCCCCCATTTTCTGTAGCTCCACACAAAGGCTGCCTTGCTGATCTTTGAGGGGCCCTATTCTCTCCCTAGTTCCCTTTTGTCCTTAATATATTTGTAAAAACCCTTTGGATTCTTCTTAATTCTATTTGCCAAAGCTATCTCATGTCCCTGTTTTGCCCTCCTGATTTCCCTCTTAAGTATACTCCTACTTCCTTTATATTCTTCTAAGGATCTATCCTGTCTATACCTGACATATGCTTCCTTCTTTTTCTTAACCAAACCCTCTATTTCTTTCGTCATCCAGTATTCCCTATACCTACCAACCTTCCCTTTCACTCTGACAGAAATATACTTTCTCTGGATTCTTGTAATCTCATTTCTGAAGGCTTCCCATTTTCCAGCTGTCCCTTTACCTGCGAAAATCCGCCTCCAATCAGCTTTTGAAAGTTCTTGCCTTATACCATCAAAATTGGCCTTTCTCCAATTTAGAAATTCAACATTTAGATCTGGTCTTTCCTTTTCCGTCACTATTTTAAAACGAATAGAATTATGGTCGCTGTACCCAAAGTGCTCTCCCAAATGGCACCTCAGTAACCTGTCCTGCTTTATTTCCCAAAAGTAGGTCAAGTTTTGCACTTTCTCTAGTAGGTACATCCACATACTGAATCAGAAAACTGACTTGTATGCACTTAAGAAATTCCTCTCCATCTGCACCTTTAACACTATGGCAGTCCCAGTCGATGTTTGCAAAGTTAAAATCCCCTACAATAACTACTCTATTATTATTACAGATAGCTGAGATCTCCTTACAAGTTTGTTTCTCAATTTCCCTCTGCCTATTGGGGGTTCTATAATACAATCCCAATAAGGTGATCATTCCTTTCTTATTTCTCAGTTCCACCCAAATAACTTCCCTGGATGTATTTCCGGGAATATCCTCCCATAGCACAGTTGTACTGCTATCCCTTATCAAAAATGCCACTCCCCCTCCTCTCTTGCTTCCCTTTCTATCCTTCCTGTAGCATTTGTATCCTGGAACATTAAGCTGCCAGTCCTGCCCATTCCTGAGCCATGTTTGTGTAATTGCTATGGTATCCCAGTACCATGTTCCTAACCTTGCCCTGAGTTCATCTGCTTTCCTTGTTAGGCCCCTTGCATTGATATAAAATGTTGTACTTTCCTTTGCATTAGCAAGTGTGAAGACCTGCTAATGATTTAACACGAGAGTCACTACACCTCCGGGAAGGGGAGAGTTTGAGAAGTTAAGACAATGTTGTCCTTAACTTTACTATTCCTTCTGGGATCAACAAGTTTATTGTGCTGCACTTCACAGTTATGGTGTACTGAAGAAAAATCTTTGCACTCTGTTTTTCTCTCCATAGTCCTGTTGAGTGTCTCCAGCATTCTCTGTGTTCATTTTAGATTACAGTATTTTGCATTTACATTATAATGTTTGGTAGTATTATAATTTGAGTATTGCTGAAAAAAGCCAGACTGTGTCGGAATTTTTAATCTAGTGTTCATTAGGACAGACAAATTATTAATACAAAGGGAAACCAGCATTCATATCGTATGCGAATTGTGGCAAATGAAATCTGTTTCATGAAACTGTTGACATGGAGAATGCACTGGGGAATTTAAAATGAAAATGGGTTTGAATTCAGATTTTCAGCATCTGTAGTTGTTTGTTTTTATTTTAATTCAAACTGGAACTGGTTTCCCAAGAAGAGAGTGAATATAACTAGTCTTCTTCTGAGGTAGTCTGTCAAGATCAAGGATAACTTGCTTCCACTCAGTTTTCATAGTTTCTTACATGGCTATTGAGTTCAGTGCATGGTCTACTTTGTTGCTGCATAAAGGGCAGGTGGTGCTTGAAGAGTTGGATCGATAAGTTGATTGAAATTTTCTACATTCACTTCAATGCCTGGGCTTCGACTCAGAATATTCCCGCTGAAATCTCCTGACTGTGTTCAGTGCATTCCTGAATTAGCCTCCTTCCTTTTGATTGGTCACAAGCCATGTTCTCCCTTGAGTTGCTGGGTATGTTTGATCTCCTGAGGCCATCCCCTGAAGCATTCCCTCTATTTTCCTGAGATTGTCCTGGTACAACATAGTTCTATATAGACCAGTTGCTTTGGAAGTTTGGTGTCATGTATAAGAATGGTGTGCCTCACCCATTGGCGTTACTTTGAGTGATTTGTGCCTTGATGCTGGCCATTTTGGCTGGGAAATTGATTGTCCAAGTTTCCGTAGAACACAGGAACTGAGATGTCACGTTGAAGTTGTACAGGACGTTAGTGAGGCCTCTTCTGGAATATTGTGTGTAGTTTTGGTCACTCTGTTATAGGAAGGATATTATTAAATTGGAGAGAGTTCAGATAAGATTTACCAGGGTGTTGCTGGGAATGGAGGGTTTGAGTTCTAAGAATACATTGGGAAGACTGTGACTCTTCACTGGAATATAGGAGGTTAAGGGGTGAACTTACTGAGTTTTATAAAGCCATGAGGGGCTTAGGTAAGGTGAATCACATGGGTCTTTGTCCTCAGTTGGGAGAGTTCATAAACTAGGAGCATACTTTTAAGGTGAGAGGAGAAGGGTTTAAAAAGGACATGAGGGGAAACTTTTTTAAACAGAGTGGTTCTTATGTGGAATGAACTGCCAGAGGAAATGATTGTAACTGTATCTGCATCTATGTTTAAAAGACATTTGGATACATTCACAAATAGGAAAGGGAGGGATATGGGCCAAGTGCAGGCAAGTGGGTCTAGTTTAGTTTGGGAACATTGTCAAAGTGGACTAGTTGATCTGAAATGTCTGTTTCCATGTTGGATGACTCAACAGGAGGAGTGGGGAGATCATTGCTGCCTGGTAAACCATGATCTCAGTCTTGGATTTGAAAACAAACCAAAGTTGATTGATTTTCCCTCAGATACAGTACGTCGGTGATTTTTAGACATGGCATATTCTAAATGTAGCTTGCTTGAGAGAAACAGGTGACTGTAGTCCAGAAATATGTCCAGCACCACAGGTTTGTGTTACTCATGTCTGGATTTGTTGTGGACGATTTGATAGAATTTGATAGCTGTGATTATTTCATTATCATTACCATTGTGTCATGAGACTATCAGAGCAATAGAAGCTGAGCCAGAGAGATTTGTTCTGTTGCAAGAAAGCAATTCCTTTATCACTCTACTCCTATCATGGCTGCAAATCCGTAAGTATGTTTGTGATTCCCATGAACTCTGAGGAGTGTCCTGCTCAAAGAAAGTACAGCTTTGTAAATAAGTTTATAACAGTCTCAATGAGTTACCTCATTGTCACATACAGACTGAAATCATCACAGGTTCAATGCTGTAACCACAGGAAAATATAGACATTGATATGAGCAGTTAAAGTCATTTTAGATTTTACATTCTATGTATTTATTAATGGGATGTGAGTGTCATTGGCTGGGCCAGCGTCTGTTGCCCATCCCTCATCACACTGGAGATGGTGGTGAGCTGCCTTCAAAAACAAGATATAATCCACTTTGCAATTTTCTCCAATAGAATAAAATAGTAAAACTTGTCTGTTTGTTCACTTTTCATCTCAAAATAACCACTTAACTCTTTAAAACTCTGTTCTTTTAAACTGCAGGACTCACATCCACCGAACTTATTCTGGGAGCAGGAACTGGAGAGTTTACATTTTGTGGTGGAAATGAAGAATGAAAGAATCCATCAGTTGGATAAGGAAGTGTTACAGATGAAGAATCTGGTACATTCAGTAGTTTGACAGTGTAGACAATGAAAATTTGTGGCGAGAAATTTTATTTTCTTGTTATTTGATTTGTGACTAACAATAAGATTTTTATTGCCCTTGACTGTTCATTTAGATTGAAATAAATAACATACTTGAGGAGAAAGTTAAAATCCTTCAACAAGAAAACGAGGACTTGAAAGTTCGCCTGTCAAACCAACAGGAGTTTGCAAGGTATTTCATTAAATTCAATTGTGTAAGTGTATCTGTTGCAGATGGCATGTGAATTCTCAGATAATACCTGGGAATGGCTATCTTGATAGGTTGACCTTTCTCAGGATATTGATAAATTTGCGATGGTAAAGAATATGTTTGAATTCACGTTTAATTTTGCTTGGAGATAAGGAAACAGCTGCAACACTGGTATCTATCTATACAGTAAATGGCAGGATCCTTAGAAGCATTGATATACAGAGAGATCTTGGGGTGCAAGTCCATGACTCTCTGAAAGTGGCAACACAAGTGGATAAAGTGGGAAAGAAGGCATATGGCATATTTATTTTCACTGGTCAGGGCGCAGAGTATAAATGTTGGCAAGTCATTTTGCAGATGTATAAAACTTAAATAAAGTACACTTGTAATATTATGCGCAGTTCTGGTCATCATATATAGGAAGGATGTAGAGGCAATGGAGAGAGTGCAAATAAGGGTTACCAGGATGTTGCCAGGATTGGAGTCTATTAGCTGTAAGGAGAGGTTAGACAAACTTGGATAGTTTTTGCTAAGGTATTGGAGGCTGAGAGACGATCTGATAGAAGTATATCATAGGCATGGATAGGATGAATAGTTGGAGTCTTTTTCCCATGGTGGAATAGTCAAATGCTAAAGGGCATAGGTTTAAGGTGAGTGGGGAAAAGTTTAAAGAAGATGTGTGCAGTAAGTTTGTTACACAGGTGCTTGGTGCCTGGAATTTGCTGCCAAGGGAGGTGGTAGGAGCAGACATGATTGCAATGTTTAAGAGGCATTTAGACAGACACCTGATCAGGCAGTGAATGGAGGGACACGGACCATGTGGAGGCAGTTGGGGTTGTTTTAGAATAGCACCATGGCTCACGCAGACATGGTGGGCTGAGGAACCTGCTCCTTTGTTGTATTGTTCTATGTTCTAACAATGGAAAACCCAGTTATGTTCTAAAAACTAACATCTAATCCATTTCATCAATCTACTCTCAATCATCAGCAAAGCAATGCAAAGTGTCATTAAAAGTATGATCTAGCAGCTTTTATTCAGTGGTAAATTGCTCGATAATACAAATTTCGGGTTCTTCCAGGCCTACTTTGTAAACTGAATTAGAGGTAAGGTCAAAACCACTGCCTTTATATCAAGGCAGCATATCACCAAGAAACCCCATTACAACTGAAATCAGTCAGAATTGTTTGGGGGTGGGGCGATGATTCAGTGGATATGCTCATGGTTTTTTTAGAGACTAATTATATTGGACTTTGCTGCAAGAGTTTCTCGTGGTACAGCCGTAAGCCCAACAATCTTCAGCTGCTTTCACAATGTTAAAAATAACACAACACCAGGTTATTTTCCAACCTGATGAAGGAGCAGCATTCCGAAACCTAGTGCTTCCAAATATACCTGTTGGGCTATAGCCTGGTGATGTGTAATTTTGAACATTGCCCACCCCAGTCCAACACCAGCTCATCCAAATCATGCTTTAACAATAACTTTTCTATCATAAGGTGGGGATGTTCATTGATGACTGTATAACGTTCAGTGCCATTCAAGATTTCTCAGATACTGAAGTATACCATGCTGCAAGAACTGACAATATTTTGGCTTTGACCTATAAGTGACAAGTAACATTCATGTAACAAAAGTGTTGAAAAATTACCTTCTGCATGTCAGAATCAAACATCATCCACTGACATTCTTAAAACAGAACAGCACTGACCTGTGAAATTAATCTGATGCCCATCTAACCCATACAGTTCCATTATTATGCCGATGTATGTCCAATGCCCATTTAAATGCCCTTAAGTTCAGCGAGTCTACTACTGTTGCAGGCAGGCCATTCCATGCCCCTACTACTCTGAGTAAAGAAACTACCCTTGATATCTGCCCTAAATCTATCACCCCTCAATTTAAAGCTACGTCCCCTTGTGGTAGTCTTCACCATCCGAGGAAAAAGGCTGTTACTGTCCACCCTATCTAACCCTCTGATTATCTTATAAGTCTCGATTAAATCACTTCTCAACTTTCTTCTCTCCAATGAAAACAACCTCAGTTCTCTCAGCCTTTCCTCATAAGACCTTTCTTCCATACCAGGCAACATCCTAGTAAATCTCTTCTGAACCCTTTCCAAAGCTTCCATATTCTTCCTGTAATGTGGTGACTAGAACTGTACGCGATACACCAGGTGCAACCTTACTAGTGTTTTGTACAGCTATAGCATGACCTCGTGACTCCGAAACTCAATCCCCCTACCAATAAATGCCATATGACTTCTTAACAACCCTATCAACCTGGGTGGCAACTTTCAGGGATTTATGCACCTGGACACTGAGAGCTCTCTGTTCATCTATACTGCCAAGAATTTTACCATTAGCCCAGTACTCTGCATTCCTGTTTCTTCTTCCAAAGTGAACCACCTCACACTTTTCCACAATAAACTATGTTTGCCACTTCTCAGCCCAGCTCTGTATCCTATCTATATCCCTCTGTAACGGACAACATCCTTCATCACTATTCACAACTCTACTGACCTTAGTGTCATCTGCAAATTTACTAGCCCATCCTTCTACACCCACATCCATATCATTTATAAAGATGACAAACAGCAGTGGCCCCAAAACATATCCTTGTGGTATGTCACTGATAACCGAGCTCCAGGATGAACACTTCCTACCAACAACCACCCTCTATCTTCTTTCAGCTAGCCAATGTCTGACCCAAACCGCTATATCACCCTCAATCCCATGCCTCTGTATTTTGTGCAATAGCCTACTGTTTTGAAGCTTATAAAATGCCTTACTGAAATCCATATATACCATATCAACAACTTTATCTTCATCCACCTGTTTTGTCACCTTCTCAAATAACTCAATAAAGTTAGTGAGGCATGATCTACTCTTCACAAAATCATGTTGACTATCCCAAATCAAATTATTTATTTCCAGATGATTATAAGTCCTATCTCTTATAACCTTTTCCAACACCTTACCCACAACCGAAGTAAGGCTCACTGGCCTATAATTACCAGGGTGTCCCGACTCCCTTTCTTAAACAAGGGAACAACATTTGCTATTCTTCAGTCTTCTGGCACTACTCCTGTCAACAATGATGACATAAATATCAAAGCCAAAGGCTCTGCAATCTCCTCCCTGGCTTCCCAGAGAATCTGAGGAAAGATCCCGTCCGGCCCAGGGGTCTTATCTATTTTCAGATCTTCCAAAATTGTTAAAACCACCTTGTTGTCAACCATTATCCCATCTAATCCTGCAGCCTGTATCTCACTAATATTGCCCTTTTCCAATGTGAATACTGACTAAAAGTATTCATTAAGCACTTCCCCTATGTCCTCAGATTCCACACACAACTTCCCACTACTACCTTTGATTGGCACTAATCTTACTCTAGTCATTCTTTTATTACTGATATACCTATAGAAGCCCTTAGGGTTTTCCTTGATCCCATCCGCCAACAACTTCTGATGTCCCTCCTGGTTCATCTTAGACCTCTCTCTAGATCTTTTCTGGCTAACTTATAACTCTCAAGCCTCCTAACTGAGCCTTCACGCATCATCCTCACATAAGCATTCTTCTTCCTCTTGACAAGAATATTGCCATCACTGAATTGGAACAATCAACATTCTGGAGGTTACAATTGACCAGACACAAAGTTTGACCAGTCAAATAAACACTGTGTGATTACATGAGTTGGTCAGAGTCTGGGAATTCTGCTGGGAGTGACTCACTTCCTGACTGCCCAAAACCTATGTACCACCTACATGTCACAATCAGGTTAATGATGGAATAGTCTTCACTTGCCTGGATAAGTGCAACTCCAGCAACAGTCCAGAAGCTCAACATCATCCAAAGCAATTGCACACTAAATGGCAATCCCACCGAGCATCTTAAGCACTTAATCCCTCCACCGCTGATGCCTAGTAGCTATGTATTCACTATCAACAAGATGCAATGCAGCAACTTGCCAAGTCTTTCAATGTCTATATGTTCCAAATTCGCAACCTCTACCACCATGAGATCATCACTTACTGCAACTTCCCCACTAAGTGATACATTATTCTGGATATTGTTCATTGGAGCTATAACGGATACCTTGGAACTATATCATTCATTCACTGTCACTGGGTGAAAGACTTAAAACTCCCTTTGAAATAGCATTTTGGAAGTACCAATGCCCCATGAATTACAATGGTTCACGTAGATATCTTCTCAAGGGCAATTTGGGATGCGCATCAACTGATTGTCTTCCTGATGATGTTCATATCCCATGAAAGAGCAAAGGAAAGTTTAGAGATCTGTTGCTAGAATTGTGTAATTAAAATGCAAAAACCTAGAATAAGATACCAAAAATGACAGGTAGAACTATTCGGAATGATTGAACAGACTGGAACTCTTTTCTCTCAGAGATGAGGAGGTGACCTAATAGCAGTCTTTAAATTCATTAGTGGATTTGTTTGGTAAATGTGGAGAAGATATTTACACTTGTGGAAAGTTCAGTGCTAAAAATTAT
This sequence comes from Hemiscyllium ocellatum, assembly GCF_020745735.1. Lineage (NCBI taxonomy): Eukaryota > Metazoa > Chordata > Chondrichthyes > Orectolobiformes > Hemiscylliidae > Hemiscyllium > Hemiscyllium ocellatum. Next base: position 69,659,439 of record NC_083416.1, read on the forward strand.
AAAGACATCACAAAAACATAGACAATTTCCTGTATTTAATGAGTGGTGAGAATGCGGAGCTCATTACCAAATCGTAGTAATTGATGTGGTTAATATAGATGCCTTTAACAGGAAGCTAGATCTGTACATGAGGTGTAATAGAAGGCTATGTTAATAACTTTAGTTGAAACAAATAGGAAAAGGGAAACAAAAAGGCTAGCATTGATCTTTTGGACTGAATGGCTTGTTTTAGGGTCTTTTAGACTTCAGTGTAATTCTATGAATTATCTCTGGCAATCACTTCCCGACCACTTCTTGTGGTGAAGATGCATCCTTGATTTCTCAATCAGGCTTTTAGACACTGATAGATTTATTCTGACTGGTGGGAATTTTGTTGTGAGCTCACTATACTTAAGGGACCTGGTTCTACGATGATGGGTTGACGTTCAGTGATGATGGAGAAATGGTTGGAATTAGGAAGGCACTGACAAGATTAACTGATCAGTGTTTCAGGATGGGCATCAGTGCCCACTTCAGCATCCCCAGGGGAAAAGAACTTTTCTCTTTTGATGGACATTTGGCGACTCCAGTGGCAAAGTGCAAAAATAGGGTAGTCTTCCTAAAACAATGCAAGGTTCTAATTAGACCACATCTGGAGTACTGCAAACAGTATCTCAGGAAAGATGTACTGGCATTGGAGGCAGTCCAGAGAAGGCTCACTCTGTTGAGCCCCGCTATAAAGGTATTTCTGCAATGAGGGAGGGAAGTTGCTTGGAGTTTAGAATAATGAGAGGAGACCTCATTGAAACATACAAGGTTATTAGGGGGGCTTTACTAGAGTAGATGTTGAGAGATAGATTCCCGGTTGTGGGACAGTCTAGGACCAGACAGCATAATGTCAGAATTGGGGATAGCCCACTAAAACAGAGATGAGGAAGAATTTCTTTGAGGGTATGTATCTGTGGAATTCTTTACTACAGAGGCAGGGGTCATTGTAGAGGCTGGATTATTGTATACATTCAAGACTGAGATAGAGAATGTTTAATCAGTAAGAGAATCAAGGGTTATGGTAAAACCAGGAAATGGAGTTAAGGATTACCAGATCAGCCATGATCGCATTGACTGATGTCATAGGCTCAGTTGGCTGAATAGCCTACTTCTTCTCCTTTGTGTTATGAATAACGAGCCTAATGTTAGGTGAATGGTCTTTGAGTGAATTTAAATTGGTTCCATTAATGTGTAGATGTCAACAAGGATAAAATGGGACATATTTGTGAATCTTTCCATTCTAGATTGACTAATGAAAGATTATCAATGTACAGGACTAAGTGTAAAGATTTGTTTTTGAAGTTCTGGATAACTACCAGCACTGGTGAAACTTTTCAGGAAGGATAAGGAGAAACTAAAGTGTGCATATGGAAAGTGAAGTATGGGCACATTAAATATTTGCATTCTGTATTTTAAAATGCGAAATATGTTGTCTGTCGTTTTACCACAGACAATTATCCAAAGAGCACGTGGACCTGCAACAGACTTTGGAGAAAGAAGCTATGGCCAAAGAACGACTTTGTCAGGAGAAAGACGAACTGGTGTGGAAACTGCAAAATGGAAACGTGTCACCTACTGTAGAAACTTCATGGAAACCACTTCACTCTGAGTCATTAGACTTGTCCTTAAGGTGACAGTAAATATCAGAAGAAAAGGAATTTGACAAAAAAACTTCTCTGAGTCAAATTGGAAACATCTACCTCAACATGCTTGATTTTGATTATCTCAGTGAATTTCAGCCCTGAACTGCTGAGAGCCATCAGCTGAATTTTAAAAAAGGCTACTGCAATGTTACCAATCTCCAAAGGAATTATGAGTTGAACTGATGATGGACTTGGATGAAAGGAGAATTAAACTTTGATTTATATGGTCCATCCTGCACATTTATGCAACTGTGTTTAGCTCTGAGACACTTTATTAATGGGTATTTGCTGTTTGTTTATTTTCCTTCACAATTTCAGATACTTTAAAGTGTTCTTTGTTTTATCAAAATAGCACCCATTTGAGCTGCATGCTTAGTGAAATTAGTCTTCCTTGACACTTGTTCACTCTTCCATTTAAAAAAAGCAAAAATGATCTTATTTTTATGTTAAAAATAAAAATGTTAATCCTAGCAGTTAATCCCTAAAATTGATAGTGGGCCATGTAGATCATGATACTCGTCATACAGTCACATCAGCGTAGAGTCTAAAGAAGGTAACTTACAGTCACCTTTAATAGAAGAAAAAAATTCTAATTATTCATGAGGTAAGAAGTATGATAGCCATGTGAAATTCTTAAATATTACAAAGTGAAAGCTGGCATGATGCACAAATACAAATAGGAATTAATCTCAGTTTTTATTTGCATATAAGTCATGGTTTAGAAAGTACAAAATAAGTACAAAGCTTAATACATTAGCTGTAAATGATAATGTCTACTTGCATCTCAAAACATAATTATAAGCGCTTTGTAACATTATGGTCGTATTTAGAATGAGCAGTTAGATCAAATCGTTCAGAAGTTTTAAAAGATTCCTGATTACTCCTGCAAAGTATCTTCTGGATTCCTCAGGTTTTCTATAAAGAATTGTTTAGTCTTCAGTAATACTGTTGGTGCTTGATAATGCCTGTGTACACTATTGCAGAGGACAGTCCACAGTCCTTGTTAGAAAAGGACTTTGGAAGTCAGCTTCCTCACCCCACTGAAACTGCCAACAGCCTATAAACTCCATATGTTTCCAATGAAAGTGATGATGCTAAATAGCATGGTGATAATCAAAGAGCTCTACAATGAACTCATGGTAGTGCAAATAGTTCACAGACAATTGTAGTACACACAGAGTACTCAAAAATACCAGTCAGTCAGATAAGTGAACTGCAGAATATTAGGAAAACCAGATAATCAGAAAGAAGTGCAGACCTGGAATAAGTAAGAATATGCAATACTAATAAATACAGAAAATAATAGCACTTTATAGACTTTAATGAATAACTAGAATTTTGCATTAGATTCTGAAGCCACCAATGTGTATTTAAAATAATGGAATGGCAAAAGTTTCAAAGGTAAAATTGAGTGATTGTTCTGGTGTCAGCACTTGTATTTCCTTTAGGTTTGTGCAGTATTTAAAAATACCTGACTGCTTTTCTTCAGTTCTCTAAACAAGGGCAGGTCTGACCCACAGTGCTTGAACTTCCTCCATGAAGATGGCAAGGAGGCAATTCCTGAAATCTCCATCTACAATAAGGATCAAACCTCATGCTATTGGCATCAATCTAATCCCCACTAGCTTTCTAACTAATTGAGCCAATTGGCTTCAAACAAACAAGGCATCCAAGTTGCTGTGGCAAGATATTTCATTGTAATCCAGAGCTATGAATGGTCACAGTAGAGGCTCCAATTATTTTCCATAACATAGATGACTAAGAATCTTCCCCAGCCTTGCCATCTGCCATAGTCAAATGTAGTAAGATTTTACAAATTGATACTCAACCTCTTTAGGGCACATTAAAAATGCACCTTCCTTGGCCATCAAATCCTGGAGTGGATGCCAGAGTTTCTGGCTCGAAGGCAGGAACACTACCACAGCACCACCAGACCTCACTGCCTTTACACGTAGCTAGAAATATTAGGGTTTAATGTCACTCATTACAAATAATGTAGTTATTGAAGGATGTTTGGACTGACTTAGCTGATTATCAAAAAGGAAATGTATTCACTGTATATTTTATATCCCACCTAACACAAATGGTGCAATCATATTGGGTATATGTAAAAGATGAGAATTTTAATTGATTTGAATTTTCATAACAGCATACAAATAAAGAAGTGTTTTTTTTCTAATTTAATGTGTCTCATTTGCTCAGGCTTTTTAAGCTGAAAGTTTAGATTTCATAACTCTTGAGACCAGAAATTCATACTAAATTCTTATGAGGAAAGTTTGAGAAACGTGGGTCTGTTCTCATTGAAGAGAAGAAGGCTAAGAGGGGATTTAATAGAGACATACAAGATGATCGAAGGATTAGATAGGGTGCATAATGAGAGTCTTTTTCCTAGGATGATGATGTCAGCTTGTACGAGTGGCACAGCTGCAAATTGAGGGGTAGTAGATTTAAGACAGATGTCAGAGGTAGGTTCTTTACTCAGAGTGGTAAGGGCATGGAATGCCCTACCTGCCAAAGTAGTTAACTCAGCCATATTAGGGGCATTTAAACAGTCCTTGGATAAGCATATGGATGATGATGATGGGATAGTGTAGGGGGATGGGCTTAGATTAGTTCACAGGTCGGCGCAACATCAAGGGCCAAAGGGCTTGTTCTGGGCTGTATTGTTCTATGTTCTATTAATACTGGTTAGATATGAAATAAAGTAATAAAAATGAGCGTGCATCTAAATGTACCATGTTACACTTTTAGCTAATCTGCAATTTTAGAAAAAAATTCCTCTGTGGATAGAAAACATTTGCTATTTACTAATTATCAGGGTTAAGGACAGCAGACCAAATACACTTTAATCTTTTTGATATAGCAGTTCCTATGTTTCTGAGATGAGTAGATGGAATTAAGATACACAGCAGCCATGATCGAATTGAATGCTGGAATGGAGTTAATGGATGAAATGACCTGATCTTCTATGTTATGAATCATGGGACTCTCTCTATTGATTCAATTTCAGTATGAGAAATATAAGGGCAATTGTTGTGATTTCAAACAAAAAGTTCTAATTATCCTTTGTATTCAGAATTATACCAATCAGAGTGCATGTCAAACATTTCTCAATCGTACGTGAAAGGCCATACATTCAAACCACACCTGAGCATGAGTGTGGCTTATCTGATGTACCTTCCTTCTGATGAAACACATTAACTGAATTCTAATGCATTGATTCAGATAGACATTAAGGTTTGTCACTGTAATTAAGAAAACAAAATCCCATCCCTGGAGGTTTCCAGATGTGAGTTTTAGGCTGTAAACAGCTTGCAGCACTCTTTCCCCAGCATTGTTAACAGGATTATTATTCTAATGTGTTCAGGATTCTTATTTAATTCCACAGCTATTGCATAGTTCTGTTGCTAATTGTGGAAACAAATTTCAATTCTGTCTCTCATCTCCTTTAATTTTCACAGCAGAGTGGAAGCTTTTTATGAATGTTATTCATTAAGAGCTACAATCTAATGTTAATGTGAAAATATATCCAGGGATTGTATATTGTCACTCCTGTATCAATCTATTCAGTGGAGTGGCCACATAAACAGCAAGAAGAAATACACTTGATAATGTTCCAGCACTTTGATTAATATGAGTATTTGCAGTTCATGAGAATCAGAATACATTACAAACTGGATCGTAAGTATGTTTTGATCGAGGGTGTAATAGAACTTTCCAGTTTCTGTCTGGTTCATCCTGTCTGATTTTTCTCCTGTTTGAGCATTTTTTGTGTCTCTCAAATATAAGACTGAGAGCAAACAGCTCCCCGTTGTGTTGTTTCTAAATGTAATGACATGCAACTCAGTTTGTGTAATTCTGCAGTCCTGTCAAAATGCAGTGCTCAAGTTTTATTATCCAGCCCTCTAAAACAGTAATACACCCATAGCTTTTGTTATCTGGCAGATGCAGGATGATGCTCAAAATAACCACACAACACCAGATTATAGTCCAGCAGGTTTAAATGGAAGCACCAGCTTTCGGAGTGCCGCTCCGTCATCAGGTGGTTGTCACCTCCGAAAGCTAGTGCTTCCAATTAAACCTGTTGGACGATAAACCGGTGTTGTGTGATTTTTAACTTTGTACACCCCAGTCCAACACCACCATCTCCAAATCGAACTCAAAGTAACCAGCTCCCTCTGCTGTTGGCAGCAGCCCAATCCACAAACTCACAATGCTCAATTCACAAAGCAAACTTTGCCATCTATACAGAACTTAATCTCTTGGCTCCCTCTGTTGCCACTCATTTTATACAGCACACAAAATATATTCTCTGTGCAAACATGATGATGTGACATAGAAACATAGAAATTAGGAACAGGAATAGGTCATTTGGCCCTTTGAGCCTGCTCTGACATTCAACATGATCATTGCTATTCCCACTTTTGCCCCATCCCCACAATATATGACGTTACCTCTCTGCACCTTGTTTAAAATACAATGCTGAGGATATAGTTCTAAGTTGGATTCATGCTCGTATTTGATTAGATAAATTGAGAAATGTATTTCAAGGGTGGTACTGTTTCGTTAAGAAGCTTAAAAGGGAGGCTTCCATTTCCACTAGAACTTTTCATGATGCCAGGGCATCTCAAATGTTTCACAATTTGAATTATAGACACGGGGTAAGGTAAGAAGCACAGCAGCCAATTTATGTGCATAATGAAATATAAAACAAATTTTAAATAACATTTTCTAAATCAGAAAGGACTGATAACAACTGTATAGTTAGCATTGATGGCAATTATTTAAAATACTATATTGCTATTAGTTTCTCTGTTTTTCAGAGTTTTCTCTGTAACTTGAGGAAACATTTAGCCTTGCTCCTGTGCTTACGTTTGGCCAGGACTTGTACGCGGAAGCACTTTTACATGAGTGGACACAGTGGTCTTTCCCTGCAAGTTCTGAGCAACACATTTGTAAAGCCCATTGTCAACAGGACGTCCCTCATCCACCAGGAGAACACTTTTAGACAACTGACGTAACTGCCCATCCACGTATACGGACTCTTGGCTTTCCCTGGTGTAGGCTGGCCTTCCCAGCTGGTTACATGGTAAAGGAAATAAAGAAGAGAATAACAGTAGGCAGAATAAGAAAACAACAAGGCAAAACAAAATCAATAAAAGGATGTTCTCTCAGCATGAATAAGAGCCACATTTGTAAATCTTCAAACTTGAAAGATACACTTGACATTTCTTCCAATAGATAGTTGTTCTTCCTAGTCTCTGGAGGCAGCAAGGACTTTGTAGGCAAGTACAAGTCACAGCAGGCATCAGTATTAGTATGAAGAAGTATACTTTTTGTCCTTTGTACCAATCAGAAGGCCTAACTGTAACTCAGAAAAGCAGTAATGGAAGTCAATGAGTTTTCTCAGGTTGGGTTCTCAATCCATGGAAAGCCTAACATTCACAGCAGTTCTGGGTGGCCAGCTGCTGGTCTTGGAAAATATGCCTCTAAATGCTACAGAGTGATAATATTCACGGCAAGAAGAACTATGTACAGAGATGTCCCAAAGCATTTTATTCAATAGATGGGATTTCTTTCAAATAGGGTTAGGAGAAGGATTGCTGGCTTCTATTTCCAACAAACTCAACGTTCTGATGGCAGCCTCTTCTATGATTGATGATTGGTCTATATATTAACAAGCCAGCCTGGGAGCCCAATTTTAGTTCTGGGCATCTTAAGTTAACATCAGTCTTTATGTTTGAAAATACTAAGGACTCAATTCGTGTTTCAGATGTCAGCACTGTATGCAATTATTTTACTTTGCTGGTCATTGCATCCAACTCTGTAGAGCGACCCCCTCCCCCACAGCTGACTCAATTTCCATCCTAATGTACCTATACCAATGGCTGAATGTGTCCATCTCTTCCTCCGCCTAGGTCTCTCCCACAGACTCCTGGTGTTTTAGTTGCCCCGAAACCCCCAGCAATCAAGTTTCCTTCTCAGCACCTAACTGAAGACTACTGCCCAGCAATACAACACTGCCAACAAACACTCTGGAGATATCCTATCATTCACATCAGCATACCAGCATCAAATTTTCAAAGGATAGATCCAACTTACCTGCTCACCAGGGAACTCCCAGGTGAAGTCCACCTCTATGTCAATTTCTCCAAGAGCTGTACAAGTCAGATTAAAGTTTTCACCCACAGATACAGAGCTTGACGAGGCTTTGATTTTAGCTAATGGAGGGGCAGATGGGTCTGAGAGAGAAAAGTGCAAAGTTTACTTTCATTTCACTACCTTCACTTTTCGTACATGTTTATGAAGCACCCTCGTCTCTACCATGAAGGTCAAACCTCATTGATAATAAGGTAAAACCTACATGGAATTGAAATTGGCCCAATTCAATGGAGAGTTGGTCTTGGGGAAAAAAGGTTTTGCTAAATGCCAACAGTCACACTGGGTAAACTGGATACAATTGTGTAGATGTAGGAATATCTTGCTGAAGTTTTTCAGTCTCAGTTTCAGGTTGGACTTGGCATTTCGTGCATTACGACTGGAAACTAGACTACAAGAAGTAATTAATTGGCAATAAAGCACTTTGGGACATCCTGCATTCCTACGTTTACCTGTAGTCATGAAAGGCATGATATAAATTCAAATCTTTCTTTTTACCTTTTTCTCAAGGCTGTATAAGAAATCTTTAGGAGAGCGTCACTACCACTACAGTTCTTAAAGTAGGGTGAAATAATTTGAGATGACAATTTCCTACAGCTGCTCAGCAACAACAGCTAACATCACTTGTTTTTTTACGTATGCACTGAGAGTCAGACAGTAATAGAGATATTCAGCACGGAAACAGACCCTTCAGTCCAACTCGACCATGTTATCCCAACCCAATCTAGTCCCACTTGCCAGCACCCAGCTCATACCCCTCCAAGCCCTTCCTATTCATATACCCATCCAAATGCCTTTTAAATGTTGCAATTGTACCAGCCTCTACCACTTTCTCTGGCAGCCCATTCCACACACGCACCTCCCTCTACGTGAAAAATTTGCCCCTTAGGTCCCTTTTGTATCTTTCCCCTCTCACCCTAAACCTATGCCCTCTAGTTTGGACTCCCCCACCCCAGAGAAGAGGCTTTGTCTACCATGCCGCTTATAGTTTTAGAAGCCTGTATAAGATCACCCCTCAACCTCCAACGTTCCAGGGAAAACAGCCCCAGCCTATTCAACCTCTCCCTATAGCTCAAATCCTCCAATCCTGGCAACATCCTTGTAAATCTTTTCTGAACCCAATCAAGTTTCACAACATCCTTCCGATAGGAAGGACACCAGAATTGCACGCAATATTCCAAAAGTGCCCAAACCAATGTCCTGTACAGCTGCGACATGACCTCCCAACCCCTGTACTCAATACTCAGACCAATTAAGGAAAGCATATCAAATGCCTTCTTCACTATTCTATCAACCTGCCACTCCACTTTCAAGGAGCTATGAACCTGCACTCCAAGGTGTCTTTGTTCAGCAACACTACCTAGGACCTTACCATTATGTGTATAAGTCCTGCTAAGATTTGCTTTCCCAAAGTGCCAGCACCCACCTTGCATTTATCTGAATTAAACTCCACCTGCCACTTCTCAGCCCATTGGCCCACCTGATCAAGATCCCATTATAATTTGAGGTAATCATCTTTGCTGTCCATTACACCTACAATTTTGGTGTCATCTGCAAACTTACTAACTATACCTCCTATGTTCATATACAAATCATTTGTAAATATGACAAACCGATCCTTGTGGCACTCCACTGGTCACAGGCCTCCAGTCTGAAAAACAACCCACCATTATCCTTTGTCTTCTACCTTCGAGCCAGTTCTGCACCCAAATGGCTAGTTCTCCCTGTATTCCATGAGATCTAACCTTGCTAACCAGTCTTCCATGGGGACCCTTACTGAAGTCTATATTGATAACGTCTATCACTCTGCCCTCATCAATCTTCTTTGTTACTTCTTCAAAAAACTCAATCAAGTTTGTGAGACATGATTTCCCATACACAAAGCCATGTTGACTATCCATAATCAATCCTTGCCTTTCCAAATACATGTACATCCTGTCCCTCAGGATTCCCTCCAACAACTTGCCCACCACTGATGTCAGACTCACTGCTCTATAGTTCCCTGGCTTTTCCTTATCACCTTTCTTAAATAGTGGCATCACGTTAGCCAGCCTCCAGTCTTCTGGCACCTCACCTATGATGATCGATAATACAGAAAACTCAGCAAGGGGCCCAGCAATCACTTCTCTAGCTTTCCAAAGAGTTCTCGGGTACACCTGATCAGGTTCTGGGGATTTAGCCCATTGGACACATTTCAAGACATCCAGCACCTCCTCCTCTGTACTGTGGATATTTTTCAAGATGTCGCCATCAATTTCCCCACGTTCTGTATTTTCCATTTCCTTTTCCACAGTAAATACTGATCCAAAATACTCATTTGTTATCTCCCCCATCTCCTGCAGCTCCACATAAAGGCTGCCTTGCTGATCTTAGAGGGGTCCTATTCTCACCCTAGTTACCCTTTTTTCTTTAACGTATTTGTAAAAACTCATTGGATTCTACTTAACTCTATTTGCCAAAGCTATTTCATGTCCCCTTTTTGCCCTCCTGATTTCCCTCTTAAGTATATTCCTACTGCCTTTATATTCTAATAAGGATTCATTCGATCTATTCTGTCTATACCTGACACATGCTTCCTTCTATTTCTTAAACAATTTCTTTAGTCATTCAGCATTCCCTACACCTACCAGCCATCCCTTTTACCCTAACAGGAACATACTGTCTCTAGACTCATGTTATCCCATTGCTGAAGGCTCTCCATTTTCCAGCCGTCCCTTTATCTGCAAACATCTGCCCCCAGTCAGCTTTAGAACATTTTCGCCTAATACCGCCAAAATTGGCCTTCCTCCAATTTAGAACTTTACCTTTTAGATCTTTTCCATCACTATTTTAAAACTAATAGGATTGTGGTCATTGACCCAAAGTGCTCCCCCACTGACACCTCAGTCACCTGCCCTACCTTATTTCCCAAGAGTAGGTCAAGTTTTGCATCTTTGCTAGTATGTACATCTACACACTGAATCAGAAAATGTTCTTGTCCACACTTAAGAAATTCCTCTCCATCCAAACCCTTAACACTACTGCAGTCCCAGTCTATGCTTGGAAAGTTAAAATCTTCTACCATAATTACCCTATTATTCTTACTGATAACTGAGATCTCCTGACAAATTTGTTTCTCAATTTCCCTCTGACTATTAGGGGTCTAAAATACAATCCCAATAAGATGATCTCAGTTCTCAGTTCAAAGCAAATAATTTCCCTGGATGTATTTCCAGGAATATCCTCCCTAAGTACAGCTGTAATGCTATCCCTTATGAAAAGCGCCACTTCCCCTCCTCTCATACCTCCCTTTCTATCCTTCCTGTAGCATTTGTATTCTAGAACATTAAGCTGCCAGTCCTGTCCATCCCTGAGCCACGTTTCTGTAATTGCTATAATATCCCAGTCCTTCTGGATGCGTCAGATAGCACCAGTGTAATTGCTTCATGAAACATGTATACATACGTGCAGAGGAACCTCGATTATCCGGCATTCGATTAACCGAGTTTCCAATTATCCAAACAAGATCACAAGGTCCTGATGTTTGGCTAACTATGTTATCCGACATTCCGAAAATCCGGCATTTGATTAACTGATTGAAATATGCCCGATCGTGTGCTTTGGATAATCAAGGTTTGTTTGTACTTACAACTGAGGCTATAGATTAGTGGTAGTGTCACAACCCCTGGTCTGGGAGGCCAAGATTCAAGTTTCACCTGCTCGAGAGGTGTGTAATAACATCTCTGAACAGGTTGATCAGAAAGAAAAAGATTACATTTTTAAAAATACATATACTCACAATTGGTAAATATGAGGAGATATTTTGTAGAGCTCTGCATTAATCCTCGATAACTTGCCACACAGTACACTGTGCCAGCAAACAATGGCAAAGCCTTGTGGATAATGAACCCTTTCTTCACATCAAATGTGATTAATTTCCCGTTTACCGGAATCACCTCAGGTGGAAATTCCCGGTGCAGAGACACTTTTGCAAGAGGGTTTGTCACTTGGCAAGGTAATCTTGTGGGCCTGTCAGTGCGAAGCTGTATGGCTTCATAATAATCATTTGTTGGTACAAACAGTTCACGTGGATCTGGAGAGAGAGAGAGAGAGACCAAATTAACGGTTTTATTTATTAAAACTGCAAAGCTAACTTGTACTTATTCAATGATTTATTTCCTTTGGAATTCACAATTTCAAAGCAAGTTTCCAATTTTGTGGTGGAAAACACACTGGATTTCATTTGAGTAGAGCCTTTTATTTGCGAACCAAAATCAGCCATTGAGAGGATTTGGCATGCAGGCATTGCTCTGCACATGTTACATTGAGACATCATCACCATCTAGATGCTCCCCTTCAAGCTATCCACCATCTTAAATTGGAAATATATCAGTGTTCCTTCAGTGTCACTGGGTCAAAGCTCTGGAAATCCCATTCTAACAGCGTTGTAGTTGCAGTTTTTCTAGACTCCCCTACCAGGGAAATCATCCAACCTGTGTCTAGCCAAAATTGCTGGTGAAACTCAGCAACTGTGGCAGCATCTGTAGGAAGAAAACAGAAACTGACAGTTCTGATGAAGTGGCACTTGATTCGAAATGTTAATGCTACTTTCTTCCCACAGACACTGCCAGACCTGCTGAGTTTTGCCAGCAACTTTGTTTCAGATCTCCAGCATCCACATCTTTGTTTTATTACATCCTGCATCTAGCCTACCTAACCTAGTTAGAATTTTATATATTTTGATCAGATCCCCTCTTATTCTTCTCAACTCTAGTGAATACAGGGTCAGTTGAACCAACCTCTCCTCATACAACAGTCCTGCCATCCCTGCATCAGACTAATGAGCCTCTGCTGCATTCTCTGTATGACAAATAAGGTTTCTCTACGGTAGAGAGACCAAACCTTCACAGAACACAAGAGCAGCAGATACATGGGAGCACCACTACCTGTGAGTTCATCTCCAAACTACTCACCAACCTGAACTAGAACCATTTCACTGTTCCTTCAGTATCACTGGGGCAAAATTCTGTAATTCCCTTCTTTACAACATAGTGGGTCTTCCTATATTAAATGGATGCCATCAGTTCAAGAAAGCGCCACCTTCTCAAGGGCATTGAGAAGCGATATCCACATACCATCATGTAAATTCTTAAAATATTCTGTTACTATAATGGCCCTGTTTGATTTGATATTTTTTATATCTAAGATTGTAGGAACCAAAGGGTTTCTTAAAAGCGAATTTCTGAGAAAATTTGGTTTTCCTCAGTATTTCAATACTTGCTATTGCTAGGACTCACTCATTTTGTACATGGTGCACATTTTGTGAATGGGCATCGAGGTGGTATGGAGATGGCATACTGGGTACAGGGGAGCATTAAGAGTGCTGAGGGGAATGGGGAGAGATGGAAGGGACCCAATTCTTTTCCATGTACCTGGGACAAGGTTCCAGGGAACTGAGGCAAGCTACTTAACCAGACTGCCTCAGTACTCACTGGCCTGGTAACAGCTTATGATCTGTTCCCAGGGTTGGCAGGACTGACCTTATTCCATCCCTGTCAACTGAGAGTGAAAACTTCATGTAACTGAGTCCTTAAAAACAAAACAATTCTGCTGCTGCTGCTGCTGCTAAGTTAATGAAGATGTGGCCTTCAGTATTGATAAATATATTATTGGTGAGTGGGTGTCACTCAATTACAATCATTTTCCTTCTATCATTTTGCTAATGATTGTTTTTACAGAATCCTTACAGTGTAAAAGCAGGCCATTCAGCTCATCAAGTCCACACCAGCTCGCTAAAGAGCATCCCACCCAAACCCAGCCTCCTACCCTATAATTCTACATTTCCTGTGGCTAATTCACACAATCTGCACACCATAAGCAATTCAACACAGCCAATCCACATAACCTGCATATCTTTGGACCAAGATAGGAAACTGGAAAATGTGGAGTAAACCCACACAGACACTGGGAGAATGTGCAAACTCCACACAGTCACCTGAGGGTGGATTTGAACCCAAGTACCTGGCGCTGTGATGGCATACTGAGTATAGGGGAGCATTGAGAGTGGTGTGGGGAATGGTGTGAAATGGAAGGGGCCCAATTCCTCCAACTGTGAGGCAGCAGTGCTAACCACTGAGCCAATCTTTGGAAGGAAGTTGACAGGCCCATGATTAGCCTGGTTAAATTGTTCTTGCATTGTTTTTTAGACAAAATACTGTCTGGTCTTTAACACAATAGCCAATTAGACCTGGACCTATGTTATTTACTGTCTTACAAACACATCCTCTTTTGACTAGTATGTGCGATGAACCAAATTGGATGAACATATGAATCTATGAGGGTGAAGAACTTGGGCAAAGACTAGTAAGTTTAAACCACTTTGCACTTGAGATGGAAGACTCCATCAACCACATTATTATCCGACACTTCAGAGGAAGTTTGATAGATGGCAAATATGTGCATGTTATATTCAGCAGCAAACGCATATAGTGGTGGCTCAGTGGTTAGCACTGCTGTCTCACGGCACCCGGGTTCAATTCCTGCCTTGGGGAACTGTCCGCGTAGATTTTGCACATTCTCCCTATATCTGCGTGAGTTTGCTCTGGTTTCCTCCCACAGTCCAAAGATATGCAGGCCAGGTGAATTGGCCATGCTATATTGCCCATAATGTTAGGTGCATTAGTCAGGGGTAAATATCTGCTAGGGGAATGGGTCTGGGTGGGTTACTCTTCAAAGGGTCAATGTGGACTTGTTAGGCCGAAGGGCCTGTTTCCATACTGTAGGTAATCTGAAAAAAAGGAACAGAGGAGATTTCAGAAGGAGAGAATTTAGCTGCAAAGTTAGGGTGGAGAAACAGAGTTTGTTCTTTTGGAGACTAATAGAGATGTACAAGACTATAGTAAGGTAAGGGGCCATAAAGGACCACAGTCATCTCTCTCCATTCGAGAGAAAGAAACGATTATGCAGCACAATGAACTCCAGTCTGCAATTGGGGAGCAAGGTACAGAGGTGGGTCTAAATGAACTACCAATGCTGATATGTGGATTGAACCTGTGTTGTTGGCATCACTCTGCATCACACTCTCACCATCTAAGCTAATGGCCAATCACAGACAATTATTGTAGAGGAGAAAGGTTAACTCCTGAATATATACTTAGGAAGCTATTTTGTGACCAGAGAGGTTGGAGAGTCTTGAGAAATGAAGCATTAGCTTAGAATTTGTGCCGAGCTGTAGGGTATATCATTAGAATAAAAAGTCAAACGCTTCTTCTGTCTTAGAGTACAGCACCACAAACATCTAGAGCTCAACCCAACAATAGTAGAATTAGAAAAGATTTAAAGAAGGTAGAAAAATAAAAACTGTTCCCATATTTGTTAAATTTAGCCATCTAAAATCCAATCCATTCACTCAGTCAGCTTCCTTTTCCCACTTGCTTTAAATCTAGAATCAGTCCTCACCAGTGAAGAATACATAAGTACTTCCTGTTTTGGAATCATCCTTTCTGCAGGTCTCAGTGTCACAATCCAATGCCCAGCAACGATATTCACCAGTATCAGCCGCTGTGCTGTTTACTACTGTCAGTTGGCTAAACCGATCCCGATGGGTAATGCTATGAAGAAAAAACAATTTTAAAATACCATTCGAATGGCAATTGACAAGAATCAAAGATAAGAAATCATGCAGTTTAATATCATTATTCTCCAAAACAGTAGCTCTTATGTCCTTATGTTCAGAGACAGGAATCGGTTAGGATTGAACTCAACGGAGTTTAGAAGAATAGGGAGATATCTCATAGAAACCTATAAAGTTCTAATTGGACTAGACAGTAGATGCAGGGAGCATGTTCCTGGTGACCCCACAGTCAAGTGCCAGGGGGTGACAGTCGAGGGTATGAGTTATGTGAGCATGGTGACTCAGTGTCAAGTGCTGCTGTCTCACAATAGTAGCGACCTGGGTTCGATTCCACTCTTGGGAACTGTTGTGCCATTTTCCTGTGTCTGAGTGTGCTTCCCCTGGGTGGTCCAGTTTCCTCCCACAGTCGAAAGATGTATGGATTGGCTGTGGGAATTGTGGGGTTACAGGGTTAGGGTGGGGTGCTCTTTGGTGTCGACTTGATGTCCTAAAAAGCCTGTTTCCACACTGTTAAAGATTTGATGATTTAGGACTGAGATGAGGAGAAATGTCTTTGCCCAGAGAATGGTGAGCCTGTAGAATTCTCTGCCATCGAAAGCATTTGAGACTAAAATATTATTTTCCCCAAGAAAGAGATAGAGATAGTTCTTATGGCTGAAGGGATCAAAAGGTATGGGAAGAAAGCAGGAACAGGATTCGATAATCAGCCATGATCAAAAAAATGGTGGAGTCAGATCTAAGAGCCGAATGACCTACTCTAGACCCCATTTTCTATGATTTAGTTAGAAATAAAAGTGTATTAAACTCTTGCTGCACTCTTCCAAAAGATGAGCTGATTAATCCAGTGAACAAATGAGATGCCCAGTTTAACCCTATGTCTGAGTTGTATTTTCAATGGTGACACTTATCAGATGAAATGATAAACGAAGGCCTCTGTCTTCCATTCTCAGATTGATATTAAATTTCCCATGGCATTATTTCACAAAATATATAGCAGGGATACTTTTCACTGTTTCTGACTACTTCTTGTCCCTCAACTGTTATCTGAAAACAGATCATCCATTTATTGTCACATTGCAATAACTAAAACCTTGCTGTGCTAAACAGTGCTGTACAGTGACACAACTTGTGAGGAGATAGCTCTTTAAATGGACTCCAAAGTCACAGCAGTTGCTATTGTCACAATGTTGATCTTTTTACAAGGTTACTATGCCCTTCAGTTTTTTCCCTGACAGGGGGTAATTGGCCAAGCTCCAACTAGGCTGGGTTTGAAAGGCTTATTGGGGCCTCATTTGTTTACTTCTAACAGATAATGCCTCCAGCCTAAGGCTTTCATGTCTTAAAAATAACGGGTATCATCAAAGGGGAGTGGCCAGCTTTGTTTTGATTAGAGTTTTTGATTCAGTTCAGCAGCGGTGTGTGTGAAGAAAGGCCGTTAGGGCAAGTCCAGCCGGGTACTCTCCCTCTAACTTCAAGCCTGTAAGCCCTGGTTTGTTTCATTCTTACTCTAAGGGATGTGTTTATTGGGATTGTTGCAAGTATTTTCTGAACAGCATCATTAGGTCGGGATAGTCGGTTGGGATTTTGGATAGGATAAGTTATCCAGTAGTCTATTTTCTGTTCTTTGT